>NC_090650.1:88695375-89295375 GCF_040937935.1 Hyperolius riggenbachi
GGCACGCCTTCTCTACAGGCTGTGATCATTCACAGGAGCCGGAGGACATAAACACCAGCACGTTTATGGAAAGCGCCAGTACTTCATTCATTGACTTCCCACTTCCCTTCCCGGGATCAGGCGGGAGGGATCACCCTATGATGGATAGAGAGGATGATGTCCATTACCCCCCCAGCCTGGAGGAGGGGGGCTGCCACCAGTCATCATAAGCCAAGTTTACAGTGTCACTCCCATTAGCCTGCTGCTAAAATCACTGCGAGGCCCCCCTCATCAACGCAGGGGGAGGGGGAGGGGGAGGGAGGCAGAGAGGGGGATTCCGTTATGTTTGGATAACTACAAGTCTCAGCACCACTGATAGCTGTTATGATCACAATGGCTATCCTCATTGATAATAGATAATAGAATAAAAGATAGAGATGATGATGAATAGATAGATAGATAGATAGATAGATAGATAGAAAGATAGATAGATAGATAGAAAGATAGATAGATAGATAGATAGATAGATAGATAGATAGATAGATAGATAGATAGATAGATAGATAGATAGATACTGTAGATAGATAGATAGATAGATAGATAGATAGATAGATAGATAGATAGATAGATAGAAAGATAGATAGATAGATACGGTAGATCCAGCACCGGATTAGGACAGGAGATCCTTGTGCCACTGTGCTGCATCTATCTATCTATCTATCTATCTATCTATCTATCTATCTATCTATCTATCTATTCATCTATCTATCTATCTATCTATCTATCTATCTATCTATCTATCTATCTATCTATCTATTCATCTATCTATCTATCTATCTATCTATCTATCTATCTATCTATCTATCTGTCTTTCTACATGAAGTTTGTATATTTTCTCTTTTTACATCCCCAAAGTTGAGTTCCCTCCAGAATTGGCTTTGCATGATCTGGACATTAGAATAGACCTGAGTGAAAAGATAGTGAGCTCCAACGAGGGACACTGTGTAATCTGCAAAACACTGTGAAGGATGTGGATGGTATCATATAATGAAATAAAAAATAAAATAATAGCAAGATGATAGATAGATAAATAGATAGATAGACAGACAGACAGACAGACAGACAGACAGACAGACAGACAGAGAGAGAGAGAGATAGATAGATAGATAGATAGATAGATAGATAGATAGATAGATAGATAGATAGATAGATAGATAGATAGATAGATAGATAGATAGATAGATGTAAATAGATACACAGTAAAGTGAGAGGGAACGAGAAAGAAAGAAAAAGAGAGAGAGGGGGCTAGTAAAAATACATGATAGATAGATAGATAGATAGATAGATAGATAGATAGATAGATAGATAGATAGATAGATAGATAGATAGACAGACAGATGGATAAGATTAGATAGATAGATGGATAGATAGATCAGATGTAAATAGACAAACAGACAAGTGACAAATAAAGAGGAAGAAAAGTAAAGAGAGAGAGAGAGAGAGAGAGTGGTTCGTAGATAGATAACATGTAACTGACACCTTCTCAGCAGTTTCTAGTGGGACTACATGTCCCAGCAGACACAGTGCCTGCTGGCTGCAGTAGTCTCGCAGGCTCCTCACACCCCTTCAGTGCCAGCACTCTCCCCCTTCTCCCCAGGCCCTCATTTGCCTAACAAGTGGCAGAGAAGTGAGTTTTCAGGCAAGGAAGAGACAGCAGCAGATCCCAGCAGCACACGGGCACACAGCAGCGGCGCACGGCCAGGCAGTGACGGGAGAGTGCATGGCTGCTCGCCGGTGTCACCTGTCCAGGCAGTCAGCTCCCATTGGGTAGCAGGTAAGTCCGGCTCAGGAGGTAGACGAGGAAAGTAAGAGGGTGCCCTGTGACAGCCAGCAGGATTGCCATAGAACAACGTGCTGGAGAGAGACAAGGTGCCTGGCTGCAAGCAGTGGGGGGAGGCAGCCAGACGCCAGGGACATGTCATTGTACGACTCCCTCCTGTTCCCAGAGCCCCCTCTGCCGGGGAGAGGGAGGGGTGGCAGGGGCTGTGCTCAGACTCCAGATGACCTCACGCAGCAGCAGAGGGGTCTGAGCGAGCCAGCAGCGACTGTGATTGGCTGCCGGAGACTCAGCGGTACTTCAAAGCCAGAGAGGAACTACAATAGTGCTGGAATGGGCGGACCTGATCATTGTATTGCACACCTCTAAAAAAACACTGCTCTGATTTATACATATAAAAAAGATCCTCTGAGGAGGGCACTTTTGTGATGGCAACTTCTCTACTAGGGGTGAGTCTGAGGATTTTCTTGCTGGTTTAATGAGTTCTTTTATTCTGCACTTTTTTTTTTTTTACTGCCTAGTGGAGGGGTTAAAACAGCCCAGAGTCCAGACAGGGGCTATCAGTCTCCTATTGAGTCCTATAGTACGAGGGAGTGGAGAGTGAGAGAGAAAAGAGGAAGGAACTTAAAGGGGGCCGAGTCACATTGAGTCAGGATAAGGTAGTGAGGGCACTTGTGGCGACAACCTTCCAGAGTCACTTCCATGTCTGCAGCAGACTCCTCTACCGGCTGCCTATTGTCATAAATCTCAGCCCTCTTCTCTGCCAGGTACGTCTGTGTGTTTTATACAAAGTATCTCCTCGTTTACGCTGCTTCTTATCCAAAGCATCGCCTCGTTTACTCTGCTTTTATTGAAAGTCTCCTCTTTTACTCTGCTTCTTATCCAAAGCATCGCCTCGTTTACTCTGCTTTTATTGAAAGTCTGCTCGTTACTCTTCTAATCCCTTATCTGTCTCTGGCCTCCATGTACAGGCACAGATCAGAGAGTTTTCTTAACGGGGTCAGTCCCCAGCGAGAGGACTTACTCCATCACTACTGTATTATATTATTATTATTATTATTAATAATAATAATTATTATTACTTAGTACATTGATAGCTCCAATACATTTCTAATATTACTAAATAGCCAGTTATCCATTGATGACAATGTTGTTTTATTTCAATGTCGTTTTCTGTGTTGGTGTTTTGCATTTGAATATTTTTGTGTGGTTACAAAACAAAGAAATAACCAATGTTAAACCGAGAACAATGTTTATTTGATAAAGACTATTTTAAATATATAATTAGGTTTCTGTTACTTACATGATTTGGTGGGTCTGTTGTTTTATGATACTGGCTGTTGCATCAATACAAAAGTGAAATCGCCATTCGCCAAAATGTTGTCCTGGGGTCGGATAATGACAAATAAGGATGGCGTTTAGTCCGATCGCTGAGGAACTAGGCTGGAAAATGACTTTTCTTTTCACTACAAACTGGAAATGTGACATTTTTCAGCAAAGTTTTGCAGTGATCGGTTGAGGGTGACTTCGAAGCAATGTGATGAGGCAGAGTCGTGTTTGGCCACCTGTGGTTCTCTAGCTATTGAGGGAGTTACGTGTCACTTGCTGGGCAGAGGCGGTGGGCTTGCTGTGACATGTAGTCCCACAGTAGTTAGGCAGCCACAGGTTGGTGGGGGTTGGGACAGAGTTTTTCAGACATGGACAGCTGCTGATCTGATGTTGTTCTTGTGTCTCCTTTGCTGCAGGAAGAGCCCCGGTTGGGATCCACTCCTCTGGCCATGCTAGCCGCCACCTGTAACAAGATCGGCAGCCCCAGCCCGTCGCCCTCCTCGCTGTCGGACAGCTCCGGCTCCTATGGGAAGGGATTCCACCCCTGGAAGCGCTCCTCGTCCACCCCCAGCAGCTGCACTCTGGGCTCAGGATATGGGGGCTCCGCGCGGGTCGGCTCTTCCTCCGCGGCCGCGCTGGTGTCGGACTCTTTCAGCTGCGGAGGGTCTCCGGGCTCCAGCGCCTTCTCTCTGACTTCCTCCGGAGGGGGCGGCGGCGGAGGTGGGAACGGCCCGGTCTCGGCGGCCTCTCCGTTTGCTAACGAATATTCGGTGTTCCCGGTGAGCGGGGGATCGCAGGAAGCGGCAGCAGCGGCGGCGGCAGCAGCAGTAGCGGCAGCGGCAGCAGCCACCCACCACCAGCCGGTCTTCCTGTCCA
This sequence comes from Hyperolius riggenbachi, assembly GCF_040937935.1. NCBI lineage: Eukaryota > Metazoa > Chordata > Amphibia > Anura > Hyperoliidae > Hyperolius > Hyperolius riggenbachi. The sequence goes on from NC_090650.1 coordinate 88,699,397, forward strand.
AGGTGCACGCCTCAGTGGACAGCCTGCAGAGCATCTACCCCCGGGTGGGGATGGCGCACCCTTACGAGTCCTGGTTCAAGCCCTCGCATACGGGAGAAGTGGGCGCTGCGGCCGCTGCAGGGGGCGCCTCCAGCTGGTGGGAAGTTGGAGCTGGCTGGATAGACGTTCAGAGTCCCGGCGCAGGTGCAGCTCTACACCCCGGCACCCTGCAGGGCTCATTGCACTCACCCCTGGGCGGCTATGGCTCAGACTACACAGCCGCTGGCTTTGGACACTTCACAACAGGCAGCGGCGCTGGAGGAGGCGCAGGAGGTGGCCCTGGAGCCGGTGGTGGCGCTGGGGGTGCAGGAGGAGCCCCAGGAGGACATCTACTGAGCCAAGCCGGGCAGCACCTGATGGACGGATTTAAGCCAGTGATTGGCCCCGGCTCCTACCCGGACCCATCATCTTCCCCTTTATCTGCCGGTTCCATGCTGGCCCCAACAGGGCCACTAGGAGGGTCCCCCCGCTCCTCGGCCAGGCGCTACTCCGGCAGGGCCACCTGTGACTGCCCCAACTGCCAGGAGGCGGAGAGGCTGGGCCCAGCCGGTGCCAGCCTGCGGAGGAAAGGGCTGCACAGCTGTCACATCCCGGGCTGCGGCAAAGTCTACGGGAAAACCTCGCATCTGAAGGCGCATCTGCGCTGGCACACCGGGGAGCGACCTTTTGTCTGCAACTGGCTCTTCTGCGGCAAGCGGTTCACCCGCTCCGACGAGCTGCAGCGACATTTGCGCACCCACACCGGAGAGAAACGCTTCGCCTGCCCCGTGTGCAACAAACGCTTCATGCGCAGCGACCACCTCAGCAAGCACGTGAAGACACACAGCGCGGGGGCAGGGCCTGGATCGGGCAGCGGAGGGCCAGGCAGCGGGGGCAAAAAGGGCAGCGACACCGACAGTGAGCACAGTCCATCCGCCAGCCCGCCCTGCCATTCCCCAGAGCTGCTGCACCCCACGGACAGAAACGGACTAGAGTGAGTTCTTCTATCCTCCCCACTCACACTTACCCAACAGCCCCCACCCGGCTTCTCCAAAACTTTCCTGCGGTCTCCCCCCTGGTCACCGTGCCCTCTGTGCCCCCCAACCCGCTCTGCTCTGTAACTTAGGACATGGACATGTAAGTAACATGCATTGTTCCCCGGACACTTGGAGGCTTCAGTCACAGCTTGACCTCTTTCTACTACTGATGACACCATTTACCATAACAAAAGTGGCTTTTTCAAGGAATTAGTTAAAAAAAAGAGGAGGATGAAATGTGGGAGCCAGCTTCCTCCCTCCCTGATCGCTGGCAGCTAAAGGACAGATTATCTGGCGCTGAACTTCTACAGCCACAGGGAGAAAATGTCCAAAAGTGCCCCATAGCCGAAGCCTTTTGTAACACCCCCCCCCCTCCTCTTTGCTGTGCTAGAGAGTAGTTTAACTCATATTTTAAACTTCATTGAGCTCGAGCTTATAAATGCAGTCTTAAAATATGTCACTGAAACACCCAGGCTTGATTGTGCTCTGCATACAGGTCACCAGACATTGCAACAACCTGATAAACACAGTCAATTTCCAGCTGCTGTCAATGTTTTAGTGGGTTGATCAGTGTACTGGGATGGTTCAGCAAACAGGTAAAATGTTTATTGGCCTTCAGTAAAAATACTGTTATATTGGTTTGTTGTTTTATAATAAACATTAGTACTTATTTAAATTGCAGCCCCTCGACCAAGTCAAACTATTACCTAACATGGCAGAGACGTTTTTATTCACAGAAAAAAAAGCCAATGTTAAAGGGCGAATTTCCTAACTTGCTTTTCTAACTCAATAAACACGTTGAGCACTAAGGGGCTCCATTCACAAAGAATGTGAGGAATTTTGAACTTATAACAAGAAGTCCCCTCCTTCTGTGCCAGCCTAGACCTTAATTATATAACTTCCAAATGTGTAATATTTAGCTTCATCCAAAGGGTGAGGATATGACACAAAGTGACATTTTTTAGGTGACAGAAGACATCTGAAAGTGTTTATTTTCAAACTGTAAACATCTACATTTTTTATTATCATTATTATTATTTTTTTTACCTAAAGCGAATTAAAAAAACGAGAAGAGTTGTTATGATTTCAGATTGATCAGAATCTTTGTGAATTGGCCCATTAATTTGTCAAAAGAAATTCAGTTTGACTGTAGAGAGCTGTATAAAAATCTCATAAACCTATTAGAGATATATCTGATCTTACCTTTGAATTTCTGAAATAAATGTATCTCCTTAGTAGAAAAATATCAATAAAATAGGACATAAGATAACACTTCACATTCCACAATTTTACAGTAGGTTCAGGAGCATGGAATATACCTAATTTTTGCAATTTATTTCCAATGATCTCGATTGTAAGTCATCTTTAACTGAATCTATTGTCTTTCTTATTTTAAGAAATGCAAAATTCAGTTCACTCAATCCCTTGAAACTATCCTCCCACCTGGTCATTTTGTGCAAGCTCTTGGCCAAAGGCCCCTTACATGAAATATAATATTATATACTTATATATATATATAAATATATATAAACAAGTGCTGGGGGCAACTCCCACGGGTTAATAGAAAACAGGAAAAAAAATCCACTCATTTTTATGGAGTAGAGGAGCTATGTACTGAAGGTGATTTTGTATAGTATTTTTCTTGTATATTATTAACAGTAAATAATGAAAATATATAGGAGTACATTTGAGCTTTTTTTATTTTATTTTTTTTTTTGGTCACAGAATTATTGCGTTATTGTCGCAGGCCACTGCTGCAGTCTTTTTATTATTAATATTATTATGAATATTTTGTTTCTTGAAGTGTACACCCAACAGAAAAAAATATGCACTTTGAGAATCTAGTTTTGTTTCTTTTTTTTTTTTTTTTTGCTTGACTATGACTTTTAGATAGATATAAATTGTAACTGAGGGAAAAAAATACACTATTTGATAAATGTTTGAATGACCTCTAATTTAACTGAGCATGTACTTTTTTTATTTTTGCTGGCAGTTCGGCTATAGCTAAAAGTGAGAGTCCATTATTTCATTACAAGTGGGTCAGGCAAAACGAAATATATAAGTAAACAGAACACTGTTTGAAATTGTCAAGAGTGGAGCTGAGTTGTGTATCCCCTGCTGGCAGCAAACACCCAATAATCACCCCCGCTCTCTGAGCTCAATGTCTTTTTTTTGTTTTGTTTTTGGCTACTGAAAATGCTACAGCCCCAGAGTTTGCAGGTCCTGCAGACTGTCTACTACTTGTTGTAATGTTGAAATAAAGTTGAATATTTCACATTGAAATGGCAAAAAAAAAACCTTTCACTGGGACGTTTTTAGATTGCATTTTAAATGCATGATATGTAATTGGTTTTATTTGTAATATTTTAAATAATGGAATTAATAAACTCTGGAAAAAAATGTGATTTATTGCAATGTTTGTGCTTATTATTACTAAATGGTATTTCATGTTGATTTTTCTTTTCAGTGTGTTAAACTATTATTATTAGTACTATGTGTCAGCAATAGTTGCATAATATATTATTAGTAGTAGTATTATTATTATTATTAGTAGTAGTAGTAGTAATTTAAATAATACAGTAGTAGCAGTAATAATTATAATACACATTTATAATAATAAAAACGGTGATGATGCTGGTAATAATAAAATTAAATCATGGATCCAAATTATTTTTTATTATTATTTAGATACTGATAGCAATATTATTATTATTATTATTATTATTATTATTATTATTATTATTATTATTATTATTATTATTATTATTATTATTATTATTATTATTTGTTGTTGTTGTATTACTAGGACAGGTGGTCCTATTTCCTTTACAGAACAATGTAACAACTGTTCCCTTAGATGAAAGTGATGCAGCCTATTAGCATGTGGCCGCTATGCACAGTATAGATATACAGTGATGAGTGTGGCTATTGAGTGATGGTCAGACCAGTGATCCTGTAGCCCCTGTACACAGTGGAATAGGAGGCTGGGCTCATTACTTACAGACAAGTGGCAGCCACCACCAGGCCAGTAATAGAGATTATCCCTGATATGTGCTCGCCATCATCTATCTGCACGTCATAAATTAGAGCACAACTAGATAGAATCGTGTAGGTTTCAATTGGAAACATGACCTGTAATGTATGTACAGGAGCTAATATTAATTCCAGCGGCCCACACGCTGCGTTTAGCTGAAGGCAGATTATGAACTGTAGATATGATAGTAAAATAGACGTGTGATAATTAGGGTGAGTCTATAAAGGAGAAACAATTTATATCTGCGAGCTGTTACCAGCAAGAGTCAGTGCAAAGTTACTTTTATCTGTCACTAGGAAAATACTAGTAGAAGAAGAAATAATAATAATAATAATAATAATAATAATAATAATAATAATAATAATAATAACACATAGTCTTATAGAGGTAGTAATAGCTATTCTTTACAAAAACGAGTTCAAATCGTGAGCAATAGAGAACAGAGCAGCAGGAAGCATAACTGGAATATTGGCAGAGGCTCCAAAAATACAACTTAAAGGACGAAGCTAACCTATATCTGTACTTTCTATGCATCGGCCTGCCTGTGCTGTCTGTCTGAACTCGGTGGTTTCCTCCCTGTGCTGTTTAACTTCACTTTAGTAAAGAAACTCTTTGAACTGTTTACAGTCCATTGAGTAGGATTTTACAGTGCTAGGATTGCACAATCTTCTGAATGACGTGTTTGTGGAACAAGTCTGAGCGCAGGTGATATAAAACTTGTCAGGCCATGAGCTCAGAGGAAAGCTATGGCGGCCGGCGCCGCACATTCCCAGCCGACAGTGTGCACTACCGTTTCCAGGAGGGCGCAAACAGCAGGTTCCTCGCTACCAGGGTGCACTACAACATCGAGCAGGGTGCAGAGAGCACGTTCCGAGCTGCCAGTGTGCACTATAATCTCTAGCAGAGTCTAGCAGGTGGCACAGAGCAGATACCAGCTGCCAGTGTGCACTACAATCTCTAGCAGAGTCTAGCAGGTGGCACAGAGCAGTTACCAGCTGCCAGTGTGCACTACAATCTCTAGCAGAGTCTAGCAGGTTGCACAGGGCAGTTACCAGCTGCCACTGTGCACTACAATCTCTAGCAGGTTGCACAGAGCAGTTAACAGCTGCCAGTGTGCACTACAATCTCTAGCAGGTTGCACAGAGCAGTTACCAGCTGCCAGTGTGCACTACAATCTCTAGCAAGTTGCACAGGGCAGTTACCAGCTGCCAGCATGCACTACAATCTGTAGCAGAGTCTAGCAGGTGACACAGGGCAGTTACCAGCTGCCAGTGTGCACTACAATCTCTAAAAGGTTGCACAGAGCAGTTACCAGCTGCCAGTGTGCACTACAATCTCTAGAAGGTTGCACAGAATAGCTACAAGTGTGCACTGCAATCTCCACAGGGTCTAGTAGGTGGCACAGGACAGTTACCAGCTACCAATGTGCACAACAGTCTCTAGCAGGATCTAGCAGTTTACACTGTGTAGTTACCAGTTTGCAGTGTACGCTACAATCTCCACATGGTACAGGGCAGTTACCAGCGTGCACTACAATCTCTAACAGGGTTGCACAGAGTGGTTACCAGCTACCAGTGTTGTGCACTACAATTCAATTTCTAGCAGGGTCTAGCAGGTGGCACAGGGCAGTTACCAGCTACCAGTGTGCACATTACCCAGCAGGGTCTAGCAGGTGGCACAGGGCAGTTACCAGCTACCAGTGTGCACTACAACACCCAGCAGGGTCTAGCAAGTGGCAGGCACAGGGCAGTTACCAGCTACCAGTGTGCACTACAAAATCCAGCAGGGTCTAGCAGGCTGCACAGGGCAGTTGCCTTTGCACTACAATCTCCAGCAGGGTCTAGCAGGGTGCAGAGGGTAGCTAACAGTGTGCACTACAACCTCCATTAGGGCGCACAGAGCATATTCCCAGCTGCCAGTGTGCACTACAACCTCCAGCAGAGCATGTTCTTAGCTGCCAGTGTGCAGTGCACTACAACTTCCAGCAGGCAGGACGCACTGAGGATGTCCACATTCTCCTTCTGTGGGACAGACAAGACATAAAGCAGGAAAAAGAGTAATTTAGAGCGTGGTTTATATAAGCAGCACACAATCACATTCCCGACCACCTCATTGCCCCGAGCTGTTATTCAATGGATGGGGTTTATTGCTCTCTCCAGAAAGGCGCAGAAGGTCCCTATAGAGACTCCTCATTCAAGATGCCACAAAAGATAGAACGCCGTTTTTCAGCCATTCCCGGCGCCTTCTGTTTATTTATTTCCTAAATTCACTCCAAAAGTGGCCAGATTGCCTGAAAGCCACTTTCTGTGACACTTGTGGGCACTGGCGCATCGCTTGGCAAAGATCAAGACCTACTTAAGCTGCCTGTTGACCTCGGGGGCAGCCAGTTGTCCATCAAGACACGCTCAGTGCAGTCTATGAGATGACCCTGATAGCGCGATCCCTGTACCGCATTCGTACCCGCAAACCAACCTGGAACTGCGTCAGAAAGTCAATCTCTCCCCAACTCCCTTTTATTTTAATAAGTACCCTGCAATTTTCAGCTCTGCAACATCCAGTAATTATCTAAGAAAGTAATTTCATATCTATTCCAATACTTCTTGATAATATTGCCAAATAGATTATATTATCTGCCACATTCAATCCACTTTTTCTCCCAAGTTTTCTCTTAGGTGATATTTTAGACAAAAAATGTCTTTTAAGCCAACAGGAAGGAAAATACTCAGAATAATTTTGACAGTACTTTCTCACCTACCATTTGGTACTTTTTCAATTACTGAGTGCTGAAAAGTTATTTAAACAGGGGATGGAAGATTATCTCCCAGGAGAAAACCGAGGAGAAAAGTAAATTGAGTAAGGGCAAGATTTATGCATGTAGTCAGGAATAGTTATAAATATATATATATATATATATACATATACATATATATATATATATATATATAATATTATATATATATATGGAATAAGCTGATATAATTTTGTTTGAATTAGATAATAGTTTAAATATCCAAAATATCCAAACAGTTCTAAAAGCTCTATAGTTCTGAAGGTAAAAGTGACAGATTTCCTTTCTTAAATGTGCTATTTATAAGTGTTCATAAGACTCATAAGGAAATTATGTAAATTTAAAGGACAAATCCTCCCAAACATCGGCGGCGTGACACATCACAGCAGACTCGGAAATTTATGAACACGTAAATTCCAGTAGTTTGTGACACCATCTTCCCCCGGAAAAGTAGATTAAAAAGCCCTTTTCATGGTGCAGAATTAGCCATGCCCGGCAGCACTTGTCCTCCCCGCAGCGGGAGAGGGCCGCGCTCCCTGGCTGCTCTGCCCCACCACAATAGACGGGCTCCCTTGTGCTGGTGTCAACCTGTTTATGCGTTAAATCCAGCCGTTTTCCAAAGGAGAGGAAATAACAATTCAGCCCTTTCCTGCGAGGATGAAAAAGCCCCTCATTACTAAATGCAGCCGCATTCATTCCTCTCTGATTAGAAGCAAACTTCCTGTTGGATCAGTCAAGTAGTACACGCTATATTATAGAGTGTGTGTATAGGCTATATTATATGGTGTGTGTGTATAGGCATACATATAAAAGACCTCACGCTCTAATGTGAGAGAGTGCGGATCGTACGTTAAAATGGCTATATATATATATATATATATATATATATATATATATATATATATATATATATATATATATGTATATATATATGTATATATATATATATATATATGTATATATATATATATATATGTATATATATATATATATGTATATATATATATATATATATATATATATATATATATATATATATATATATATATATATATATATATATATATATATATATCCAATACTGATAGAGTAGCCTTCTGATATAGCTATATGTAGAAAGGGATAGATAGATAGATGTCGTTTCCCCCCTCAAGTTAGACTGTGAAGGGTTGTGAAACATGTAAAAACTATGTGATTAAACAACTATAACAGTATAACAGTATACGCTGGGCTGCTGATAGTGTCTGTCTATCTAATCTAATCTATCCATCCATCCATCTATCTATCTATCTATCTATCTATCTATCTATCTATCTATCTATCTATCTATCTATCTATCTATCTATCTATTTATCTAATGAGTTGAGGTGAATGCAGTGTGCACTGAAGAAATTATAGTTCTACGCCCAGCGCTGTTGAGAGCTACAGGTTATCTACTGTACACTCACCCACATTGATACAGGACTCTACCAGCAGGTTGAGAAACAGAGACATCTAGTGGGCAATTACGATAGCTCATCTGTCGAGTGAATAAGTTCAGGTATCTTTTTCTTTGTGAGTGGAAAAAAATAAAGACTAAAAACAAAAGAATGATCCCTTTCAATGGTGAATGACAGAGTTTCCATAATGCTGGAGTTGAGATAGTTTCCTTCTTCAGGTATATTTATCTAGTCTCTGTAATTACAAAAAATGCTGAAATAATGAAGACCTCTCATTCTTCCAACAAAGGTGTCTAATGATGCTTTCTCAGAGCTGAAACTTCCATTTCGCTATTAAAAGCTATCATTTCTGCAATGACTGTTTTTGTTTATTGCCCTTTTGTTTTGACTAATGTGCATGAAAATATATATATATTTTTTTACTTTTGGGTTTCATTTTTATGAAATCCCAATGTTTACCCAAGCCATCAAATATTCCTGGTGTGGAGAGTTTCATTTCAGTGGGTGAAAGATGGTGCTCTTTAGTTTTATAGAGGCACTCGGTATATGTCTTATATGAGCCCAAAAAGTACAACATATGGAATATCTCCTGCCTCCCCACCTTGGTTTTGTCTACAGTAGGGGCACAAGGCGATGACTATGTTAGTGATTAGATTGTTGTGAGCTCCTTTGAGGGACAGTGACTCAACTATGGACTCTGAAAACCACAGTGGAAAATGACAGCGCTACAGAAATACACAATAATAGTATTCATAATCTATAACAATATTATGGGCAGCACGGTGGTGTAGTGGTTAGTGCTCTCGCCTTGCAGCGCTGGGTCCCCAGTTCGAATCTCAGTCAGGTCAACATCTGCAAGGAGTTTGTATGTTCTACTTGTGTCTTTGTGGGATTCCTCCGGGCACTCCGGTTTCTTCCCACATCACAAAAACATACGGATAGGTTAATTGGCTTCCCCCTAAATTGGCCCTAGACTGCAATACATACATAGACATAGGACTATAGTAGGGAATTAGGTTGTGAGCTCCTCTGAGGGACAGTTAGGGACAAGACAATATATATACTCCATACAGGGCTGCGGAAGATATTGGCGCTATATATATGCTAAATAATAATATAACAAAAGTACCCAAATAAAGGTGTTTTTATTACTATTATTTAAGATGCTTTTATTCGAAAGGGACTACTTACGCCTCTTGTACACTATACACTGAAAAACTGATGCGTTTTAACTTTCCATAGCAGTACATTGTGAATGCAGAAGCTAAAATCTGATGCTATCTAACAGCAACGTCTTGTCATGCGACCAAGACAGTATTTTAGCTACAGAAAGCTAAATTCACACACACAGAAAAATGTTTAGTCACTTTAAGTACAAAGCTATGAAATGGTGTTTTTAGATCTGTTACTTCAGGCATCCATTTATGTATAGAAAATTCAAAGCTGAACTGATCGCCAAGGTATAATTTTTAAATGAGCTTTGTATACACTGTAAATGTGAAAAGTTAAATGGTCTCTAAATCGGACCTGAACTCGAAACTTTCTCTCTCTTTTAAAAGATACACAACAGCATAATAATAACCTAGAAAAACATTTCTTTGTTACAGCTGATACAAGTCCTACAGCAAATCTGCAGTGTGTCTACTTCCTGATATCATGGAAGCAGACATAGGGTTAACATCCTGTGTTTATAAATTAGCTGCTCTGTCGCACAGCTGAGAAGTCAAATTACACTTGTGATTAGTCACAGATGAGAGGGAATTAGACGGGCTAAACTCTCTAAATACCTACAGGGTGCATTTCTCTCTGTTTTCCTTCTGTACTGTGCAAGAGTTCAGGTCCACTTTAAGTTTAGTTTTCTTTTTAAACACTGCCGGGTGTTGTTTTTATAAAATAAATGGAAAATGTGCTGGTAATGGGCCTGTTAGTCTTAAATATCATTTGTGGGAAAACTGTTTGAGTCAAAGCATCATATGCATGCTAGACGGAGGCTCCAAAACAGCTCCAAACAGCTGGCTCAGTTGTGTTTGGTCTAACATATGTACATGTGTTCCCAGACCACAACGCCAGAGTACATTGCTCCCCTATTTACCCCGTCTCCCAGACGCTGCTTCATCGTGCACCAAGCAGTGGTGCCTCCCCCTGCTGCATAGAGACAGTACATGTCATTTGGCTGCAGCCAAGAGGCATGTTTGTACATGCTTGTGCATTGGAACTGTTGCCCTGTTAAATAGTCCCTGATTGATACAGACGACAATAAATGATGGTGTATACACTGTGTACATAGCTTAAAGTGGAACTAAACTCAGAACTTCCCCTCTTCTCTAAAAGATTAGCCACAGCATGATAACTTTTATGAACAAAATAATTTCTGCACTACAATTTATGGTAATCCCAAAATAAACTGAAATTTAGAATATGGTTTCACTTTTCAGGGAGCACTGAAGGAGTTAAGCTTCAGTAAAAAAAGGAGGAGCAAACAGTCGCGCACTAGTGGATAGAGCAGCCTGGGTGTACTCAGGGTCAGTCCTCAACCCCTAAAGAAAAGTAATACAATTTGTGGTGGGAGCACCTGGCGCTCAGAATGATGAGCCAAAGTGATAAAAATGTAGACAGTCACAATATTTGATCAGTCGAGCATCAAATGCGGGGAAGCACTGTAGGGGCGGCAACGCCTCTCTCAACCCACAGTGAATTGCCCGTCTTACACAAGTCTCGTAACAGTACCTCTAGACTGGATCAAATACCCCAACCGAAGATGGTGCCTTTTCCTCCTGTGGTGTAATCCGTTCCGGAATATGAAGGAAAGAGAAGGATCAGTAGCGCAGCTGGGCTCAAAGCTCGCGCGGAGATACTCCGTCCTTCCCTCTCCACATCCGCCGGTAGTGACGTCACCCTCTGCGTTTCACCGCTCTCCAACCAAGTGTCGGCTTACTTCCTGGATAAGGGCATACAGAGGGGACAAAACTAATTGTGCAGACTGCGCTAAGTGTTGGTAACGCTGCGCATAAGAATGCACTTACAGGATGGATTCTTGATTTTATTGCATATAAAAATTGTGTATCCCGATCCGGATTTCGGCCTCACGCCTTCATCAGGGGATACTTTGTACAGACTGAGCAAGATTTATATAGATGTACATAATTGAATGGATCCTCCTCCCACCACTCCCATTAATTAGCCGACAGTACAGGAGGCAGGAAGGGACAATTGTGTGTCCTAGAGTTACAATATATGTACAATCAGATAAATACGGATGATACTACTATATCAAAGAAGCTATGATAATGCATAAAACATATTAAACATATTCAACAGACTAAAACATATTCAGCAGACTAAAACATATAAAAGCTAATCATAAAACTGGTTATTCATCTCTAATAAAACAATTAAGATCAATATGGGCATTTAAACCCCCTGGTCTCAGTGTATCTAACTGATAGATCCATCGTGTCTCTAATTGGGATAACGTTTTGATAGTATTTCCACCCCTCCAATTAGGTTTAACACAATCGATTGCAAAGCATCTTATACCATCAGGGGACTTATTATGACACTCAGCAAAATGCTCCGGAATACTATGTGACTTATCATCAGGATGTTGAATGTTATAAATGTGTTCCGAAAAGCGTTTCTTGGTCATTCTGCCCGTGCGGCCCACGTATTGCAGACCGCACGGACAGATGACCAAATATACTACATATTTGGTAGTGCAAGTAAGAAATTGGTGAATTTTGAACTCCTTCCCATTCACCCGAGAATTAAAAGTTTTTGTGACTCTCCCCCCGAACTCACAAATTTTGCAAAGATGACTCTTTTTACATGGAAAAAAGCCCTTCAAATTGGGGAACATGTAGGGCCTTTGTATGGAAATGGAATTTTTTACCAATTTACTACTCATGTTGGGTGGCCTTCTAAAAATTATGCGGGGTTTTTTGGGGAGATTGGGGCCCAGGATCGGGTCCTGTTTAAGAATACCCCAATTTTTCTCCATGACGTGTCTAACGTGATGATGGTCCTTTGAAAAGGTGGTAATAAAGGAAAACTCATTTTTGGAGTTGTCTCTAGCCTGTGAGGGCTTTTTTAATAATCTGGCTGGACGTCCTTCCTGTAGGACTTTTTCTCTGTCCCTACGTACACTATTCGCGTCATATCCCTTAGATAAAAACCGTTCTTCTATAATGTGAGATTGCTCCCAGTAGTCAGACTCAAAGGAGCAATTTCTCATGACTCTGCAAAATTGTCCTCTAGGGGCATTGCTGAGCCATGGACGGTAATGACAGCTGTCATACCTAATATAGGAATTGCGGTCTGTTCCCTTAAAGAGAATCTGTACTCTAATATTCTTACACTAAAAAGCATACCATTCTATTCCTTATTTTCTCCTGTGCCCCTCTGTGCTGTTTCTGCCACTCTCTGCTGCAATCCTGGCTTGTAATTAACAGTTTTAGGCAATGTTTACAAACAAACTAACCAGCTTCTAATAGGCTCAGCTAAGCATAGTGTGTGAGTATGCAGGGGGCCTGCAGAGGGTGTGTATCGCTTCTACCAATCACAAGCAGCCCTGCACATTCCACACAACCAAAGCCTTAGCCCGACAAACAGGACAGAGGAAAGATACATTGATTTATTACAGAGACAGTGTAATTAGGAAGAGCTGCAGTAAGCCCCAGCACATTAGAACAGGCATAGGAACTCATAGGAAAGAAGAACTAAGGCTGAAAAAATTGTTACAGAGTCTCTTTAAAGAAACATTTTGTTCTCCACAGTCCCTCTACTAAAAATATACTAAGGTCTAGAAAATTTGCGAATGTAAGACTGTATGACACTTCAAATTGCAGGTTCCATTGATTGTTGTTTATATGGGAGATAAACGAGAGTGGCGACTCCTCGTCTCCATCCCAAAAAAACAAACAGTCATCAATGAACCTTTTCCAAGATATCAATGGTCCCCCCCTAAAACTCCCCAAATGTTGTTCTTCCCATGCTGACATGTATAAATTGGCTACACTAGGAGCATGTTTTGCTCCCATGGCTACTCCCCGCTGTTGATTATAGAACCGATGTTCAAACCAAAAATAATTCTTGGTGAACAAAAACGTGCATAATTTTTTCAAAAATTCTATCTGGGGTGTCAATAAGTTTCCTCCACTCTCCAAGTAATTCTCAATGACTTCTAATGATCTCTCTTGAGGTATACATGTATACAGTGACTTCACGTCTGCAGTACAGATGTAAACCGGATGGTCCATCCCTTGGATCATCCGGTTGACCTCATTAATGTGCAAAATAGCATCAAGGGTGTCCTTTAGAAAAGCCGGGGTGGTTGTGACCAGGGGCTGGAGAAATTGGTCAAGATACTCCCCCACCCGGTAGGTTACCGAGTGAATACCCGATACAATAGGTCTACCGGGTGGGGCTTCCTGATCTTTGTGTAGCTTGGGGAGCACGTATATGACCGGTCTCCTGGGATATTTGATATTCAAGTAATCAAATTCCTTTTGGGTCAAAATATCCTGTTCCAGACCATCTTTCAATAGAACCTCCAGTTCCTCTCTATATTTGATAGTGGGGTCCCCCTTTAGAGGTCTGTAGGTCTCAATGTCATTCAGTTGTTGTTGAATCTCTTGAATATACGCATCTTTCTCCCAAACAACAATACCTCCCCCTTTATCAGCTGCCTTTACAACACATGTTTCATCTTTACTCATCTCCCGTAACAGCAATTGTTCTTTTCTAGTAAAATTGGATTTGACATGGCGATTACTTTCAATATTGATATCATCCAATTCCTCCAAAACCACTTTTTTGAATATATCCACGTGTTTGTTATTCAAAAGATAAGGATTAAACAGGGATGGCTTTTTGAGATTAGTGTGTTGATACATTGGAGGGGATTGGCTGGTGCGCAATGGGGCGGTTTGTTGTAGAAAACTTTTTTTAATGTTGATTTTCCTAATAAATTTATTAACATCGATGTACGTTTCAAATTTATTCATCTTGGTGTCAGGAACAAATTTGAGGCCCTTGTCTAAAATCTTTTTCTTGTCCTCTGTCATAGTTACACCACCCACCTCAAAGATACCATCAAATTCAGATTCTATTCTCTTAATCTTTTTATGTCTGGAGTGTAATTTTCTTCCTCCCCTTCTTCCTCGTCGTCTCGGAACCTTTTTCTGTCCCAGCCCTCCTCGTATACCCGTTGGTCGTATGGTGGGAGTTTTTTTCTTGGGGGTAGTGGTTTCGGTCTCTGGGGCAATGGTGGGGGTTTGGGTCGTGGAGGATAATAAGGGGTCGGGGCCACGGGTCTTTTTGGGCGTATTGGATAACCGTATGGTATCCTCCGAGGGGAAGGATGGTACCATGAGGTCTCCTGAAAAGGGGTTCTGGGTTCTGCAGGAGTGTATCTATTATAGGTAGGTATGGATGGGTCATATGGCCGGCCTCTGGGTGGATAATATGGTCTGTGCGGATTATAACGTGGACGTGGATTGGGTTGCTTGGGAGTTGGATGACGTGGGTTGGGTGGGGGAGGATTTCTGTCCTCAGGTGGAAGTTCTATGGGTTTGGGGATGTGGGGTTTCTTAGGCTTCTGCCATTTATACATGTTTTTGGACCTGCAATCCAATTTATCCCGTTTAAATTTCTTGCACTTTTTTTCTTAAGCTTCAGTGCTTACTTTATTGGGAGAGCTGCCAGTCCCTGCAGTGCTCCTACAGTCTATTCACAGCTGCTAAGAACGAATTAGATACATTGATCTGGCTAACAAACACAGAACACAGAGCAGTGGGTTTCTTCAGCAACTATATGTGGAGTAAAAACTTTTCATTGTGTGCTAAACAAGAGTTCTGGTCTACTTTAAAGAGACTCCGTAACAAAAATTGCATCCTGTTTTTTATCATCCTACAAGTTCAAAAAGCTATTCTAATGTGTTCTGGCTTACTGCAGCACTTTATACTATCACTGTCTCTGTAATAAATCAATGTATCTTTCCCCTGTCAGACTTGTCGGCCTGTGTCTGGAAGGCTGCCAAGTTCTTCAGTGTTGTGGTTCTGCTATGAACTCCCCCTTCCAGGCCCCTATATGCACACTGCCTGTGTGTTATTTAGGATTAGAGCAGTTTCTCTCTTATCTTTTACAAGCTGGATAAATCGTCCTCTGAGCTGGCTGGGCTTTCACATAGTGAAGAATTACAGACAAGGGCAAAGCTGTTTGCAGGAAGAAACAAGCAGCCTGAAACTTCAGTGCATGAGAACAGGGGGAAAGAAACACACAAATGATCTCTTGAGATTCAAAAGGAAGGCTGTATACAGCCTGCTTGTGTATGGATGTATTTTCTATGTGTGGACATACTGTACATCAACCTACTTCCTGTTTTGGTGGCCATTTTGTTTGTTTATAAACAAACTTTTTAAAACTGTTTTTAACCACTTTTAATGCGGCGAGGAGCGGCGAAATTGTGTCAGAGGGTAATAGGAGATGTCCCCTAACACACTGGTATGTTTACTTTTGTGCGATTTTAACAATACAGATTCTCTTTAAGAAGTTTGAGTGCAGTAAGCCAGGTGTATGACCCGCCCACTCAGTGTAGAGAAAGCTTTTTTCTGTGTATCAAATCCTAAAACTGACACCTCATCAGGAAGTAGGCCAAACATGCGGTGATTTAATTTTCAATGGGATCTTGAAGGTATATCTCAAATATCCATACTTATTATGACTTGAATTGCTGATGTATGGACCTGTATATGTATTTGTAATGCTGCTCAGAATTGCACATTAGAAACTAGAAAAGTCTATGTACATCATTAGAAGGTAGGAGAGGGCGCAGGTTCCCTACTTCCCTTTCTTGCTCTTTATTCTTCTTTGCCTTCAGGAAATAGCCGCTTCTTACACCAGAACCTTCTTGTGTCAGTATTGCTTCCTTTTACTTTGTACTGAGCTTGCTGCAGTTTGCAGCTGTCATATTTCCCTCTTCTGTTATAACTTCAAAAATACTGGAAAAGTGCACATAAAGGTCAGTGTATTCTTTACACATGTAACTTCTGCTGCACTAACTGATTATACTGACTGCTTTTTATGAGTTTATTTTAACTTCTCAGCAATGCAATCATAGGGATGAAGTAAAATGTTACTAGTCTTGCCTGTATTGTGTTCTTTTAGATTATTCTGAAGCGCAGTAAAATTGTATGACTCTCTAGTGATTGCTGTACAGGCTAATACTGTAAAGAGTCACATTAGTTCTACTGCGCAACATGCTTACCTAATTGGGAAAACACCACGACACTGAAGGTATTTCCCTGTCAGTTATAATAAACAGAAAAATTAGTCATTGGTTTTAGGGATTAGAGCCTTGTGACCGGTACAATTGTTACCACAATAAACATGAAAGCAAGTATGTTTGAAACACAGAACTTTAACACTGCATAATCAGTTTAAAATGGAACTTGAGGATCAAAAGGAAAGGCATTTGCTCAATAACAGACTGACTGTCTATTTCCTATACACAGGTAGCTCTGCGACCGCCTAATGGTGATCGGCCGCCACAGAGTGGCTTCCTTGTTCCTCTGTCACACCATACGACCTCATCTCGCGAGAGGCGAGATTTGCAGGGAACGAGTTCTCGCACGAGTGCACATTCCCTGCAATAAACTCAGGGGACCACTGCGCTCAGCCTGCCAGCCCGCGATATGAGCTGGTAGGCTGTTTTTATCATAAAAAATAAATATTTATGTATGTAGCGCTGCATAGAAAACTGCCTTGTCACTTAACTCACAATCTAATCCCTGACATAGGCATATGCCCATGTATGCATATTGTAGTGTATGTAATGTAGTCTAGGGCTAATTTGAAGGGTGGGGAAGGTGAATAAAATAAATAGTAAAAAAAAAAAAAAAGATTATTTTTAATAAAAAAAAAGTTAAATAAAATTCGCAGCAGCAATCAAATACCACCAAAAGAAAGCTCTATTAGTGAGAAGAAAATTAGGTAAAATTGATTTAGGTGCTAAGTTGTATGACCGAGCAATAAACTGTTAAGGTTGCAAAAGGCTGAATTGTACAAATTTGCCTGGTCACTAGGGGGTGTAAACCTCCTAAGTGGAGACAAGTGGAAACAAGACTGAGTTGAAAATGGTTATTACAAGATCTTTTTCTTGGTTCATTAGATTTAATTTCTTTCAATGTGGGTGAGCCATCAATTCATTATAACGTCACATCTTCAGTTCATATCTTTCTTCAATCTGTGCAGCTGCATCAGTTTAGTAGGACAAACTTCTTATCAGACCAGGCAAACTACACACACTGCACAGGTCAGAAAAATGATAATGATGCCAAGCACTCTTGCATGAGCCTCAAACAGGCTGAATTGTGGCCAGAGAGGATAGCTCTATTTCCTAAACAGGGAATTTGCTCTTAGTAGGGAGAAAGAGGGCCGGATTTGTAATCTTTACCACCCAAGTCCACTGTCAGCAGCTGCTCCCTTCAGTATAGGTAGCCATATGACCCCTCCCCCTCCAGCATAGGTAGCCAAATGACCCCTCCCGCCCTCCAGTATAGGTATCCCATTGACGCTTCCCTCTAGTATAGGCAATCAGATGACCCCCCCACACACACCTCCAGTATAGGTAGCCAGATAACCCTTCCCCCTCCTAGCTTTCAAAACAGTTTGCATGCAAAAAATCTCATACTAGACCCTTCCACTGCAGTGAGGTCAACTTTTTGAAAGGGACCCTAACCTCTATTTTAAACAACCAGAAAACAACATGCAAGCATCCATTTGACCTGGGAGCAGCTAGCCATTAAAGGAAGGGGTGCAGTGTGGGATGCGCACACTCTTTCAGATATTTTACACAATAGAAAACTTATTTGCTTTGTTACATGAAGGAGCCAGTATCAAAAATTTAAAGCATAACTGTACTTCTAGACACACAATTGCTTTGATGCTAAATCACTACAACTCATTCTGGGTATAACAGGAATGGGGAGCATAGTGGGAAAAATAGTACAGCTATCCTTTAAACACATGTGATAGTAAGGCTTATCACTGCATAATATTGAAGATAACAGCATGTATATTAAAGGAGCACTATTGTGAAAACTGTACAATTTAAACTGCAACTGACACATACATATAAGTTGCACATTTTTTTTTCCTACAATAAAATACACATTACCGTATTTTCCGCCGTATAAGACGCACTTTTTGGGGAGCAAAAGTCTCTGCGTCTTATACGGCAAAGGCAGGGAATCCCTGACTTACGAACGCCCGCCGATAAAAAAATGTCGACCCGCCGCCACAGTGGGGATTCCCTGCCTTTGTGTGCCTGCTCCCTCGCATGCCTTCCTCTCTTCCTCCCTCCCCCTTGGTGTCCTGGCCCCCCTGGTGTAGTGTGAATGGTGGCAAGTGGCAACTCACCTTTGCCATGCTCCCGCGGGATACAGAAGGGCATACAGGAGGACACATGGGGGACATAGGAGGACACACATGGGATACACAGGAGGACACATGTGGGACACAGGAGGACACATGGGGGGACACAGGAGAACACGTGGGATACACAGGAGGACACATGTGGGACCAGGGCCGCCATCAGAAATTTTGGGGCCCCTCACACATCATCAGGCCTGGGCCCCCACTGGGCCCACTCACTGGTTGCTGTGCCCACCCACTAGCCACCCCACCCCATGTACGTGCGCAAAGTGCGCTGCGGCAAAAAATGTGCTTGCTTCGACACTGAAGAAAACGGCATGCACAGTGTGATGCGGCAAAAAGTGGGCGTGACCATGGCATGTTGTAGGTGGGCCAAATACTAGCAAAATACAGGTAGTCCCCGGTTAACAAATGAGATAGGGACTTGTAGGTCCATTCTTATCCTTTATACGTTCTTTTTTGCCCCCCTCTTTTCTTCCTGTGCCTCTTTTGTCCCCCTCTGTCTCACCTCAGTTTGTGCCTCTTTTGTGTCCCTCTGTGTGACCTTATATTCCCATCTCATCTCTTTTCTCCCTATGCCTCTTTTGTCCACCTCTGTTCTCCCTGTGCCTGTTTTCCTCCTTGTGTTACCTCTTGTTCCCTTATGTCTCAGCTTGTCCCCCTGCCCTAGCCAGTTATAGATTCCCCCAGTATAGGTAGCCAGGTATAGGTCCCCCCAGTATAAGTAGCCAGCTATAGGTAGTGCCCCAGTATAGGTAGCCTGCTGTAGATGCCCCCAGTATAGGTAGCCTGGTATAGCTGGTACCCCAGTATAGGCCAGCAAGATACAGGTGCTCCAGTATAGGTATTCAACTATAAGTGGTGCCCCGGTATAGGTAGCCTGTTATAGTTGCCCCCAGTATAGGTAGCCTGGTATGGGCGGTGCACCAGTACAGGTTAGCCATGTACAGGTGCCCCTAGTATAGGTAGCAAGCTATAGACGCCCCAGTATAAGTAGCCAAGTATAGTTGGTGCCCCAGTATAGGTAGCCAGGTACAGATGGTGCCCTTAGTAAAGGTAGCCAGGTATAGGTGGTGCCCCAGTATAGGTAGCTGGGTACAGGTGGTTCCAGCCCCAGTTTAGGTAGCCAGGTATAGGTGGTGGCCCAGTATAGGTAGCCTGTAGCCAGATATTGGTGGTGCCCCAGTATAGAAAGTCTGCTATAGCGGGCTCACTCCTCTGCTCCCCATGGCCCTTCCAGAACATTGGGGGGGGGGGGGGCAGTTGTCCCCCCCCTGATGGCTGCCCTGTGTGGGACACAGGAGGACACATGGGGGGACACAGGAGAACACGTGGGATACACAGGAGGACACCATCTGGGAGAGAATATGGTTTTTGCCTTCTAAACCGGGGTGCGTCTTATATTCTGGAGTGTCTTATACAGCGAAAAATATGGTAAAGTACTCAAAATAATTTTGATGGTACTTTTTTCACCAACTTTTGAGTGGGTGCTTTTTCAATTTTAAAATGCTTTAAAGTTATTTTAAAGAGAATATGAAAATTATCTCCAAGGAGAAAACTGAAGGAGAAAAGAAGGTTAATTGCATATTGGCCTGGGAATTAGAAATGAGGAGATGGATTAGTCCAAAATCTTTACTGCCTACAGTAAGTGATAGCGATAAAGGATTATTAGTGCATTTTACTCTGGGACAAATGTACAGTACATCCTCCTGTGTACATCAAAAAAGGTCGCCGGAGAAATTTAGACGCAGGGTGAAGCTGCAAGTAGATTATCGCAGATGCTGCTGGTATTACTGCTGCTACTATTACTATTTACTATAGGTAATACTATTATTGATAATACTACTACTACTAATACTATTGAGTAATACTACTATTGGTATTGGTAATACTACTATTGAGAGCTGGCTAATTATGAATGATAACAGACTATTGGTAATTTTACCAATATTCAATTATCACTTTACCTAACCTTCCTCTGACACTATCTCTCTCTTTATCTAATAACACTAATCTACCGCTATTACCTAATGCTGGGTACACACGTTAAGATTTCCCGCTCGATTCGCGGCTCGATTCGATTATTTCAAACATGCTCGATCGGATTTTGATCGTTCCTGCCGTCGATTTTGCATACTTAACATTAAAAAAAACGATCGAAATCCAATCGAGCATGTTTGAAATAATCGAATTGATCCGTTCGATCCCGCGAATCGAGCAGGAAATCTCAACGTGTGTACCCAGCATAACACTACCCCACTTACCTACGCCTAACGCAAACCTACTGTTATGTAAGCCTAAATATGCTAACCTACTGCTATCTAAGTCTAATGCTGGGTACACACTATGAGATTTTATGGTCGATTTACTGTCAGATCGATTATTTCCAACATGTTCGATTTGCTCTCGGGTCGATTTCCAAGCATTTTCCGATTGATTTCCTATTGAAGTTAACCGAAATCGATCGGAAAATGATCGGAAAGCAAATCAGACATGTTGGAAATAATTGATCTGACAGTAAATCAACCATAAAATCTCATAGTGTGTACCCAGCATAACACTAATCTATTCTACACCTACACACTAAAATAACTTGCCCTGACGCCACTACCTTTGCCGCCCTTGCGGCTTTATTTAGCATGCGGTCCTTGCCACTTTATCTTGCACCTGACGGCAATATTTAAACACTAATACCAGACCCAAAGCCATTAATAGAATACCGGTAATGATATTGTAAATGCTGGCAATACCCAGCAATCAAATTAGCACACACGTCTTTAAAATTAATTACCACCTGCATACTGATTGGGAAGGAGGTTGAGCAGAAGCTTGGCCATGCCTACTTTCCCAAAAGACACAGTGGTTTGGATAATTTGTGCACAACTTATGCTGAAGCTAACGCCCCCTTTACTGTACCTGTTTTGAATGCAAGGTGTGTAACCTGCCCGTTAGTCGAGCTCTGCATACTTGTGCAGGTAGTCAATTCAGGTGCAGCGTCTGTTTGGAAGCGCTGCCATTTCCTTCTGCTGTACAAAACTTAAGTATACTTCAGGCTAGCTGCCTCCAGGGGTGTCAGCTTGCATTCAAATTTTAGAATTTAGATTAGTGTTAGCACATAATTTGCATCTGATTTGTATTCAAGGTATGTATTTAGCCCCAAGGGGCTGGGCATATCTCTGGAGCTTTCACTTCACTTGCAGCCTGTGAGCGCTGCCCATTGCTTGCTGTCTTTTGAACAAATGTGTATACCATTTATGGCTAGCTGCACCAGGTAAGGATTAGGATTTTAATTTTAGACTAGCTAGGGTTCACTGTTGGATATGTTTCACTGTTGAATATGCTTCACCGTTGCATTAGTTTGAGGTTTTAACCCTTTTTTCTTTTTTGGACAATTTTCATTGTTTGAACATGCTTCACTTTTTGATATGTTTCACTGCTAGATTAGTGGTTAGTTTCTCTCCTGTTGGGGCACGTCACCGCCGTAGGAGAGTCTATTAGGGATAATTTGTGCACAACTTATGCTGAAGCTAACGCCCCCTTTACTGTACCTGTTTTGAATGCAAGGTGTGTAACCTGCCCGTTAGTCGAGCTCTGCATACTTGTGCAGGTAGTCAATTCAGGTGCAGCGTCTGTTTGGAAGCGCTGCCATTTCCTTCTACAGTGGTTTGGAGGCAGTTGAACCAGAGGTGCTCATGAAGCAGAGGCAGCCATGGGACCACTGCTGGTGTCCTAAAAATGAAGTTATTTAAATGGTTTAAAAAAAATACTGAGCAAGACCAGTGAAAGGAGGAAGGGTGAGTTGAATAAAAATAAAAATAATAAATATTGTGTCGACAGGATTTAAATGTAGGGTTGAGTTTGTTTCTTTTATGGGGGGTGGGGGGGGGGGGGTGGGGTGGGGGGAGGGTAGTGTAAGACACAGAGGAAGGGGTAGGGCTATGATTAGAATGTTTAAAGGGAACTAAGAACCATTTTTCCTGCAGTTTCTCCTGGTTTCTAATAGCTATAGGAGCTGCCATGTCCCTCCTCCCATTCTAGCTGCCCTTAATTATCCAGTTATTTATCCAGAGGGATGGGATGAAGATAGCGTATTTGACTTCTCTAACCTCTTTGAAGCACAGTGTCCTATCCCTCCCAGCCCCTGCTGATGAAAGCTTTTGTTTGCTCTCTGCTAATGTGTGCAATAACATAATTACAGTTGTCCTTATCTGCCTGAAATTTCTGCAGTTAGGCAGGCCCTGTTGTCTGCAGAAGTAGGGTAATAAAAGTCTTTGCTAAACTTTTAAATGTAAAAAGAAGAGGTAAAATGGAAGTTCTCTTTATTATTATTATTAATGAGCAAAATTGGTTGTATGCATTTTTAATGTGCTATTGAGATGCACTGGGTGCTAAAAATGGTGCTCGGTTCACTTTAAAGGGATTAGGCCTAGGTAAAGTGAGATTCCTAAAACTTTACAATCAGTGGCACTTTATCACCCTGATCCTATCGTTTCCAGCCTAATCATGTTCGAATCCAACATAAATTAATGTGCAAGTCATAAATAACTCTACATATTAGCAAATCAAGATTTGAGTTAATTTGCTATAAATAAAAAAATCATACCTAATTAATTTGCACTTTTCATAACAAGATCATGATGACAATGATGGAGATAATATGTAATAATAACATACCATGTTCAGATTATACCTCCCAACTTTTTGAGATGAGAAAAAGGGACACTTAAGCCATGTCCCTGCCACACCCCTGGCCACGCCCCCACCACACCTCTAGTCACGCATACCATAAAAATTTCATAAGAAAAATATGTTGTTTTATAATTCAAACCACGCTGGTCCTTTCTATCCTGGTTAATTTTCCTTCATATTACGGTAACATTTTAAAATTAGTAATATATCAATTTAAAGGATGGGAATAAAGTTTAGAGTCAATCAAACACATTTTTAGTATAGAAATAAATATATATATATATATATATATATATATATATATATATAAAGAGGGACAAAGTCCTGAAAGAGGGACAAATGAGGGTAAAAGAGGGACAGAGGGACAGGGCTCCCAAAAAGGGACTGTCCCTCCGAAAAAGGGACAGTTGGGAGCTATGATAATAATATCAATTATATTATTAGTATTATTTTCAGTGTATGCATTAATATCTGCTATCGCCCCTCCCCCCTCTCATAGTAATGTATTTGGCCGGGTAGGTCTGTATTCAGAAAACTTCTGTGACATTGATTTCGCCTCACTGGTCAATAACTTCTAAGCTAGAAGCAGCAGGAATTGACATTTCTATTGGTGTATAATTCACACAATCCTAACTGGTTTGTCAATAAGTAATGATTTCTACAGCAAAGACCGGTTAGCTTCAGGGGAGGAAAAGAAAAAAATCAGTCCTCGGTAAATACAATGCAGCTTGGGATTGCTGTATTCAATAGAAAAATCAAGCTGGTATATTTTACATGACATCATCAAGTCGTTTTCCCAGCTGATTCTACCTTAAACGCTTAAGCTGCTCTAGCTGATCGCTAATTAAATTTTCTTTCTTTGCGGATCACTTCTAATGGGCCCAGGGTAAAAGAATAATTATGCAGTAACATTTCATGGCTTGTTGGCCGAGGAATTCCCAGTGCGCTGCAGTCAGCACTTTATACCCCAGACACAATTCCCCATGTGCTCCTCTGTGTTAAATGAGGCACCAGCAGAGAGATCAGCTTAGCTGCACTGATCTCCCCTCACAGCTCCAGTGCCACAATGATCTGGGCTTATGCCTTGTGCCAGCAGCTTCTAGCAGCAAGACACTTTCTTGTCTGAAGAGAGGCGGAGAGGAGAGAGAGGGACAGAATATCAGCCCTATTCAAAGATTTAGTGCAGCCCACCTTTATTAAGTAGCGGAGCTGACTGCAAGTCTATCAAAAAAAGGCATGCTAGATAGAAAACAGAGACAGGCAACTAATCTAATAAGGGGGCATTAAATGGAAAGTCTGTTTTTTGTACATTATAGGTTTTTGTTTGTTTTTTAAAACTTTATTATGTTTTCAAAATATATGACCATTAACCACTTGCCGACCGCACACTCATACCGTGCGGCGGCAAAGTGGTAGCTGGAGGACCAGCGACGCAGTTCTGCGTCGCCAGGTGCCTCCCTAATTAATCAGGAAAGGCCGCTCGTGCGAGCGGCCGTTTTCTGTTAGATCACGGAGCGGGTCTCCGTGAATAGCCAGCGAGCCGCTGATCGCGGCTCGCAGACTAAATGTAAACGTAGGAGACATATGTCTCCTTTGTTTACATTGTACGGCGCTGCTGCGCAGCAGCGCCATAAGGCAGATCGGCGATCCCCGGCCAATCAGCAGCCGGGGATCGCTGCCATGTGACAGGGGACAGCCTGTCACTGGCTGCACAGGACGGATAGCGTCCTGTGCAGTCCCGATCACCGAGGGGGAGCAGGTAGGAGAGGGAGTCGGAATTTCGCCGTGGAGGGGGGCTTTGAGGTGCCCTCCCCGCAACATGCCTGCAGACCGGAGCGATCAGACCCCCCTGCACATCATCCCCATAGGGGGGAAAAAAGGGTGCGATCTGATCGCTGTGCATGTAACATGATCTGTGCTGGGGGCTGCAGAGCCCACCCAGCACAGATCATAAAAAGTAGCGCTGGTCCTTAAGGGGGGGTAAAGGCTGGGTCCTCAAGTGGTTAAATATGAGACAAAAAGTGTGAAATGAGCAGAAGTTATACATAACTATATTATAGTTTTTATTACGGTATATATGTCCAAGCATGAAGTAGATATACAGTATAATGAGAAAACAGGTGCCACACTGAATACTTATTCTACAGCCCAACCTAGTGTGTCCATCTCCCCTCCCCTCAGCTTGTAAGCCTTTGGTAGAGTCCTTTCTTCCCTAAATGATTGTGAGCTCCTTTCCTATGACAGCCTGTACTTGTGTTACTGGGCGAACATAACCATCCCATAATCACATGATCATGTATCTTGGCGTAGCTAAGAAGCTGTGGGCCCCAGTGCAAGTTTACCATTGGGGCCCCCCAAACATACTATAGATAACAATTGATACAACACACCAAAACCAATCAGGGACAACCTCAGTGTCAGAAGTGCAAGAAGGGGGATGGGAAACTGTGTGTTAATGATCACTACTATTCAAATAAACTATAGAAGTGAATATTATCAGGACAAGACCAATAAAGAGCTAATACTGTGTTTGAGGGGTGAGCCCCTCGGGGCCCCTCTGGCCCAAGGGCCCAATGCGGTCGGTACAGTTCGGTAACCCAAGTCTGCTGTGCAGGTACTGGTCGGTTGCTCTTCTTGGATTATTGGAAACACAAGGTTTCCAATACTACCCCCTGAAGGGTTGGGCTATTACTAAAGAAAACTGTTGGAGCCCCCTAAGATTCTTATAGCACAATTACAAAAAAAGTAGGAGTAGTTTAGTATTACATCCTTCAAGGAACAAACCACTTGAGGTAGATAAAACATTTATTGATGCACATAAGACAACGCGTCTCACAGTACTGTCCCGCTTCCTCTGGTCAATACAAAGTGCCTAAGTTACAGCAGTCATGAGTGTGGGCGCCTCTATTAAACATTACCAATGAAGCACATTGTCTTATGTGCATCAATAAATATTATGTATCTACCTCATGTGGTTCGTTCATTGAAGGAGGTAAGACCAAACTACTCGTACTTTTATTTTGTAATTATACTATAAGAATCTTAGGAAGCCTGCAACAGTTTTCTTTCGTAATGGATTACATTATCGTAATGCACTGTTTACACTGAGTTTCTAGATAATGGGCTTGATTCACAAAAGTGTGCTAAGTGTTAGCACGCCAGTGAAAAGCCCCTTAGCACGGGCAAACTGCCTCTGCACGCGCTAATATGCGCGTAAGAGTTTGCGCGCGTAAAGTTTATTGCACGCAGCACTTCGCGTGCAAAATCAGCTGCTAAGTAGCATACTTTGCATGCGAAACGGCTGATTTTGCACGTGAACGGAGCATAGCACGCAGCGCCGTTCGTGCGCACCATGTAACGCCGTATGCACGTGAACAGCATCAGCTTTGCAGTGCAAACTACTTAGCACCTTAGTTTGCACGTGCAAAGCTTTTAGGCGTGATAACTGAGTTATCACGCTTTTTGTGAATCAAGCCCAATGTGTGTGAAAATGCCCAATTTCAGTAGGGATTGACCATACAATGAAATAATGCACACATCTTTTTACGCGCACAGTGTGCGTTATAGCATGTGAACATACTTAAGTTTGCACCGTAGCAAAACACTATTTATGCCTGTTGTAGAGAGCTGTATAAAACTTAACTTTTAATAAATCATAAATTAAAACTTCAGGTACGGCCTGTATATGCGGTTTACATGACATGTGAGATAATAGGTAAAGATATGTCAGAACTCCCTATTAGGATTGATATAGCCTCAGTATTAGCAGGATGTCTACCCCTTTAAATCACATAAAAATGAATGCATATTCAGAATCAGAATCAGAATCATTTATTTCGACAAGTACAAAGGGAGGTTGTACCCGGAATTGGTTTTGGCTCATACATCATCCTCCACTTAGCCTGACATGTTTCACCCCATAACTTCTGGGGGACCCATCAGAGGACAATCAAAGTGCAGTAGTACATTAGAGTTGGGCCGAACGGTTCGCCGGCGAACGGGGTTCGCGCGAACTTAGGTGGTTCGCGTGCGGGTACCGCACGCGAACCTTTTGCGGAAGAAGTTCGGTTCGCCCCATAATGCACCTGAGGGTCAACTTTGACCCTCTACATCACAGTCAGCAGGCCCAGTGTAGCCAATTAGGCTACACTAGCCCCTGGAGCCCCACCCCCCCTTATATAAGGCAGGCAGCGGCGGCCATTACGGCCACTCGTGTGCCTGCATTAGTGAGAGTAGGGCGAGCTGCTGCAGTCTCTCATATAGGGAAAGATTAGTTAGGCTTAACTTCTTCCTGGCTGCATACCTGTTCTGTTCAGTGAGCCCTTAGCCCACTGCATACCTGTACTGTGATCCTGCCACTGCATAGCTGTTCAGTGATCCTGCCACAGCATACCTGTTCTGTTCAGTGAGCCCTCAGCCCACTGCATACCTGTACTGTGATCCTGCCACTGCATAGCTGTTCAGTGATCCTGCCACAGCATACCTGTTCTGTTCAGTGAGCCCTCAGCCCACTGCATACCTGTACTGTGATCCTGCCACTGCATACCTGTTCAGTGATCCTGCCACAGCATACCTGTTCTGTTCAGTGAGCCCTCAGCCCACTGCATACCTGTACTGTGATCCTGCCACTGCATAGCTGTTCAGTGATCCTGCCACAGCATACCTGTTCTGTTCAGTGAGCCCTCAGCCCACTGCATACCTGTACTGTGATCCTGCCACTGCATAGCTGTTCAGTGATCCTGCCACAGCATACCTGTTCTGTTCAGTGAGCCCTCAGCCCACTGCATACCTGTACTGTGATCCTGCCACTGCATACCTGTTCAGTGATCCTGCCACAGCATACCTGTTCTGTTCAGTGAGCCCTCAGCCCACTGCATACCTGTACTGTGATCCTGCCACTGCATACCTGTTCAGTGATCCTGCCACAGCATACCTGTTCTGTTCAGTGAGCCCTCAGCCCACTGCATACCTGTACTGTGATCCTGCCACTGCATAGCTGTTCAGTGATCCTGCCACAGCATACCTGTTCTGTTCAGTGAGCCCTCAGCCCACTGCATACCTGTACTGTGATCCTGCCACTGCATACCTGTTCAGTGATCCTGCCACAGCATACCTGTTCTGTTCAGTGAGCCCTCAGCCCACTGCATACCTGTACTGTGATCCTGCCACTGCATAGCTGTTCAGTGATCCTGCCACAGCATACCTGTTCTGTTCAGTGAGCCCTCAGCCCACTGCATACCTGTACTGTGATCCTGCCACTGCATACCTGTTCAGTGATCCTGCCACAGCATACCTGTTCTGTTCAGTGAGCCCTCAGCCCACTGCATACCTGTACTGTGATCCTGCCACTGCATAGCTGTTCAGTGATCCTGCCACAGCATACCTGTTCTGTTCAGTGAGCCCTCAGCCCACTGCATACCTGTACTGTGATCCTGCCACTGCATACCTGTTCAGTGATCCTGCCACAGCATACCTGTTCTGTTCAGTGAGCCCTCAGCCCACTGCATACCTGTACTGTGATCCTGCCACTGCATACCTGTTCAGTGATCCTGCCACAGCATACCTGTTCTGTTCAGTGAGCCCTCAGCCCACTGCATACCTGTACTGTGATCCTGCCACTGCATAGCTGTTCAGTGATCCTGCCACAGCATACCTGTTCTGTTCAGTGAGCCCTCAGCCCACTGCATACCTGTACTGTGATCCTGCCACTGCATACCTGTTCAGTGATCCTGCCACAGCATACCTGTTCTGTTCAGTGAGCCCTCAGCCCACTGCATACCTGTACTGTGATACTGCCACTGCATACCTGTTCAGTGATCCTGCCACAGCATACCTGTTCTGTTCAGTGAGCCCTCAGCCCACTGCATACCTGTACTGTGATCCTGCCACTGCATACCTGTTCAGTGATCCTGCCACAGCATACCTGTTCTGTTCAGTGAGCCCTCAGCCCACTG
This sequence comes from Hyperolius riggenbachi, assembly GCF_040937935.1. Classification (NCBI taxonomy): domain Eukaryota; kingdom Metazoa; phylum Chordata; class Amphibia; order Anura; family Hyperoliidae; genus Hyperolius; species Hyperolius riggenbachi. The sequence continues at coordinate 88,728,787 of NC_090650.1, forward strand.
CATACCTGTACTGTGATCCTGCCACTGCATAGCTGTTCAGTGATCCTGCCACAGCATACCTGTTCTGTTCAGTGAGCCCTCAGCCCACTGCATACCTGTACTGTGATCCTGCCACTGCATACCTGTTCAGTGATCCTGCCACAGCATACCTGTTCTGTTCAGTGAGCCCTCAGCCCACTGCATACCTGTACTGTGATCCTGCCACTGCATACCTGTTCAGTGATCCTGCCACTGTATACCTGTTCTGTGAACCCGCCACTGTATACCTGTTCTGTTCAGTGGACCCGCCACTGTATACCTGTTCTGTGAACCCGCCACTGTATACCTGTTCTGTTCAGTGGACCCGCCACTGTATACCTGTTCTGTGAACCCGCCACTGTATACCTGTTCTGTTCAGTGGACCCGCCACTGTATACCTGTTCTGTGAACCCGCCACTGTATACCTGTTCTGTTCAGTGGACCTGCCACTGTATACCTGTTTAGTGAACACGCCACTGCATACCTGTTGTGTTCAGTGAACCTGCCACTGCATACCTGTTCTGTGAACCCGCCACTGTATACCTGTTCTGTTCAGTGGACCCGCCACTGTATACCTGTTCTGTGAACCCGCCACTGTATACCTGTTCTGTTCAGTGGACCTGCCACTGTATACCTGTTTAGTGAACACGCCACTGCATACCTGTTGTGTTCAGTGAACCTGCCACTGCATACCTGTTCTGTGAACCCGCCACTGTATACCTGTTCTGTTCAGTGGACCCGCCACTGTATACCTGTTCTGTTCAGTGGACCTGCCACTGTATACCTGTTCTGTTCAGTGGACCTGCCACTGTATACCTGTTTAGTGAACACGCCACTGCATACCTGTTGTGTTCAGTGAACCCGCCACTGTATACCTGTACTGTTCAGTGAACCCACCGCATCAGTGCGCATACCTGTGCAGTTAAGTGAACCCACCTACCTACGTGAGTGCACGCAGTGTGATATACCACTCCGTGCATACCCGATATGGACAAAACAGGTAGAGGAAGAGGAAGAGGTAGTGGCAGAGGCAGAGGAAGGCCACCCGGCAGGTCTGCGCGAGGTCGTGTAAATGTAATTTCGTGTGGACCTGGCCCACAGTACAGTGCTCGGAAGAAGGCACGTCCCATCACCTCCCAAGATTGTCAGGACGTGGTTGAGTATTTAGCGACACAGAACACCTCATCTTGCTCAGCCACCAGCGCTACTACTAGCACCACTTCCGCTGCATTTGACACTTCGCAAGAATTATTTAGTGGTGGTGAAATCACTGATGCACAGCCATTGTTACAGCCAGATGAATTTTCACCAGCTCATATGTCTGCGTTACGCGACAACACTATGGATGTAACGTGTAAGGAGGATGAAGGACCTACACATTTGGATTTTTCTGAGGCAAGCGAAGCTGGGCAGGATGATTACGATGATGACGATGATAGGGATCCTCTGTATGTTCCCAATAGAGGAGATGAAGAGGGGGACAGTTCAGAGGGGGAGTCAGAGAGTAGTAGGAGGATAGAAGTTGCTGAAAGAAGCTGGGGCAGCTCTTCGTCAGAAACAGCTGGTGGCAGAGTCCGGCACCATGTATCGCCAGATTCGCCACCTATGTACAGCCAGCCAACTTGCCCTTCAGCATCAGCTGCTGAGGTGCCCACATCCCAGGGTGGCTCAGCGGTGTGGAAATTTTTTAATGTGTGTGCCTCAGATCGGACCAAAGCCATCTGTTCGCTCTGCCAACAAAAATTGAGCCGTGGAAAGGCCAACACTCACGTAGGGACAAGTGCCTTACGAAGGCACCTGCAGAAAAGGCACAAACAGCAATGGGATGGCCACCTGAGCAAAAGCAGCAGCAGCACACAAAAGCAAAGTCACCCTCCTTCTCCTCTTCCTCCTTCAGGTGCATCATCTGCTTATGCCGCTCTCTCCCTTGCACCTTCACAGGCACCCTCCTCCACTCCGCCTCTGCCCTTGAGCGGTTCCTGCTCCTCTGCCCACAGCAGCAGTCAGGTGTCCGTGAAGGAAATGTTTGAGCGGAAGAAGCCACTTTTGGCCAGTCACCCCCTTGCCCGGCGTCTGACAGCTGGCGTGGCGGAACTGTTAGCTCGCCAGCTGTTACCATACCGGCTGGTGGACTCTGAGGCCTTCCGTAAATTTGTGGCCATCGGAACACCGCAGTGGAAGATGCCAGGCCGCACTTATTTTTCCAGAAAGGCCATACCCCAACTGCACCGTGAAGTTGAGAGGCAAGTGGTGTCATCTCTTGCGAAGAGCGTTGGGTCAAGGGTACACCTGACCACGGATGCCTGGTCTGCCAAGCACGGGCAGGGCCGCTACATTACCTACACAGCCCATTGGGTGAACCTGGTGGTGAACGATGGCAAGCAGAAAGCGGCGGACCAAATTGTGACACCTCCACGGCTTGCAGGCAGGCCTCCTGCCACCTCCTCTCCTCCTGCTACATGCTCTTCGCTGTCCTCCTCCTCCTCCTTGGCTGAGTGGCAGTTCTCCTCTCCAGCTACACAGCCCCAGCTCCGCAGGGCCTATGCTGCATGCCAGGTACGACGGTGTCACGCCATCTTAGACATGGCTTGTCTCAAAGCGGAGAGTCACACTGGAGCAGCTCTCCTGGCTGCTCTTAAGAAACAGGTGGATGAGTGGCTGACCCCGCACCACCTGGAGATAGGCAACGTGGTGTGCGACAACGGCAGCAATCTGCTTGCCGCTTTGCATATGGGGAAGCTGACACACATACCCTGCATGGCACATGTCATGAATCTGGTGGTTCAAAGATTTGTGGCAAAGTACCATGGCTTAGCGGATGTCCTGAAGCAGGCCAGGAAGTTCTGTGGGCATTTGAGGCGCTCTTACACAGCCATGGCACGATTTGCAGAAATTCAGCGTAAAAACAACATGCCGGTGAGACGCCTCATTTGCGATAGCCCCACTCGCTGGAACTCGACCCTCCTCATGTTCTCCCGCCTGCTAGAACAGAAGAAAGCCGTCACCCAGTACCTCTACAACTGGAGTAGAACGAAACAGTCTGGGAAGATGGGGATGTTCTGGCCCGACAACTGGACAATGATGAAAAATGCATGCAGGCTCATGCGGCCGTTTGAGGAGGTGACCAACCTGGTGAGCCGCAGTGAGGGCACCATCAGCGACTTAATTCCCTACGCGTACTTCTTGGAGCGTGCTGTGCGTAGAGTGGCGGATGAAGCTGCGAATGAGCGTGACCAGGAACCGTTACGGCAGGAACAGGCATGGGACCAATTTTCATCAGACCCAGCTGTTTCCTCAACACCTGCGGCAGCACAGAGGGGGGAGGAGGAGGAAGAAGAGAGGTCATGTGCAGAAGATGAGTCAGACTCAGAGGATGATGAGCAAGGTGTTTCTTTGGGGGAGGAGGAGGAGGAGGAGGGGACAGCGGCAGGAGAACAACCGCAGCAGGCGTCGCAGGGGGCTTGTGCTGCGCAACCTTCCCGTGGTATTGTTCGCGGCTGGGGGGAGGAGGTTGACTTACCTGACGTCACTGAGGAAGAGCAAGAGGAGATGGAGGGTACTGGATCCGACTTTGTGCAGATGTCGTCTTTTATGCTGTCCTGCCTGTTGAGGGACCCCCGTATAAAAAACCTCAAGGGGAATGAGCTGTACTGGGTGGCCACACTACTAGACCCTCGGTACAGGCACAAAGTGGCGGACCTGTTACCAACTCACCGGAAGGTGGAAAGGATGCAGCACATGCAGAACCAGCTGTCAACTATGCTTTACAATGCCTTTAAGGGTGATGTGACGGCACAACGCCAGCAAGGTACCACTGCCACTAATCCTCCTCCCGTGTCCACGCAGTCAAAGACAGGACGCTCCAGCGATCTCATGGTGATGTCGGACATGCGGACGTTCTTTAGTCCAACGCCTCGCCGTAGCCCTTCCGGATCCACCCTCCACCAACGCCTGGAACGGCAGGTAGCCGACTACCTGGCCTTAAGTGTGGATGTAGACACTGCTGTGAACAGCGATGAGGAACCCTTGAACTACTGGGTGCGCAGGCTTGACCTGTGGCCAGAGCTGTCCCAATTTGCCATCCAACTTCTCTCCTGCCCTGCCGCAAGCGTCCTCTCAGAAAGGACCTTCAGCGCAGCTGGAGGCATTGTCACAGAGAAGAGAAGTCGCCTAAGTCACAAAAGTGTTAAGTACCTCACCTTTATAAAAATGAATGAGGCATGGATCCCGGAGGGCTGCTGCCCGCCCCAAGACTAAGTCAGTCCCCGCACATACAGCATCTCTGCCTGCACGCCGTGTGACTGGCTGCCTGGCCTGCCCCAAGAAGACTAAGTCGCTCCCAGTCCCTCCACACAGCATGTCTGCCTGCAGGCCGCTTCACTACCTTCTCCGCCACCACCAACAGGGTCCGGGACTCCAGGCGGATTGCTGAATTTTTTAGGCCGCTGCTAGCAGCGGCCGCTGTAATAATTTTTCGGGTGCGTGTACATGACTGCCTAATTTTTCTGGCTGCACTGCGGGCAGCTGCAACAACAAAAGAAAAGGCATGAACATGCGCCCATTCCCCTTCGTGATCATTACCTTGCCGTGGTGAAGGGGCTTGCGTATCACAATGGAGCAATGACCGGCGCCTAGATGAGTGTCTCGGGGGGCACACCCACGATAATAAGGTCGTTGCCTCATTGTGGTCAGACCAAATTTGATCAGCTGGACAGTCACTGTTCTGTCATTCAGCTACATCAGCCAGGTGACTGACCATATGGGCTGTAAAGCCACCAAAACCTGCACTCTCGCCATGGTGCGCACCAGTCCAGCACGGCCGTCACTACACAAACAGCTGTTTGCGGTGCGTTACACGATGAGTTTGGTGCGTCAGTGTGAAGCAGTACCTTAATTACACTACCTGATTGATGTATACACATGCAAGATGTTTGAAAGCACTTTAGGCCTGTCATTTAACATTCAATGTGATTTCTGCCCTTAAAACGCTGCTTTGCGTCAAATCCAGATTTTTCCCGGGGACTTTTGGCATGTATCCCACTCCGCCATCCCCCCCTCCAGGTGTTAGACCCCTTGAAACATCTTTTCCATCACTTTTGTGGCCAGCATAATTAATTTTTTTTTTCAAAGTTCGCATCCCCATTGAAGTCTATTGCGGTTCGCGAACTTTAACGCGAACCGAACCTTTCGCGAAAGTTCGCGAACCCGGTTCGCGAACCGAAAATCGGAGGTTCGGCCCAACTCTATAGTACATATGGTGAAAAACATAAAATTCAAATACATTCATATTATTTATGTAGCATAGCCTCACGGCCATATATGCAAGCCAAGAAGTTTGCAACGTGCAGGGAATGGAGTCAGCAATGCTGTGAGGGACAGTTGGGTTAAAAAGTACATTCATCAGTGGGGAAAGTTTGGAAGCTAGGCAGAGCCTTATGTACTACTACAAATTCCTACTAGAATGTACCTTATGAATAGGCTGCACCACCTGTGGAGGTGCTTCAGAGGACCAAATAAAAAAATGGGGCAGATCATCACAAAGCTTAGCCTTTCAGTGTAATTCACTACTTAAAAAGAAGACATGGAGTTTCCGTATGCCTGAGATGCAGAGTCTGGTAATATAACAACATCAGAGACATCCAGACTCCCTGGAGACTTATTACGCAGAAGGATGGTCTCAGATACTTCATGAGTTTTATGTACCCAAATAAAATTAAGCAAATCCCCTGCAGCAGGCTGAGAGCAAAAATAGAAACCCGAATTGTCTGGAAGTGCAAATATTGTATTAAACCTTTCCTACTGCTGTCCCTTTAAAATTTAAGTGACTGGAATTTGGTTTTGGTAGTACAAAATCTTACTTTAACTACAGGGGCATGCACTGCATGAAGGTTAATTGGGTTAACCCAAGTTTGGAGCAGGACCTGATTTAAAAAAATAAGAGAGGGAAATCATATTTCATTCATTTATAACATGCAGTAAACTAAAATAAGATCTTAAAGAGGAATCATGACATAGTAGAATTTAGTAAATTACTAGCTGATGCTTGGGTATGTATTTGGCTGGTGTTGGCTCCGCCCACTTTTTTCTAACCCTAAAGGTGCGTACACACGCACGACAGCAGCCAACGACGGGTCCGTCGGCACCTCCCGCTGGGCGGGTTTTCAGCAGACTGTAGTGCATGTGTACGCACTGTCGGCGGACTGATAAGGCTGTTCCCGAACGGAGCACACAACAGTATAAGGTCCGTGTAACACTTGGTAACAGAGGCACCAGGTGTTACCCGGACCTTATACTGTTGTGTGCTCCTATTTTTTATTGCCTGAGGAAGCAGGTTTATGCCTGTGAAACGCGTTGCAGCCCCTTTGGAGTGTACCAATAAAATCTTTTTTGCTTGAATAGACAGTTTCTAGTGTCTGCTTACAGGAGGTAAGTCCACCACTGCCTCCCAAGCACTTTTAAACGTTGTATCGTTGTGATTTTATCCTGTTGGCGCCTCTGTTTTCTCTACATCATATCGTTATCCACCCTTGGTGGAGGGGGAAACCCCCTTTTCCTATCTACAGAGAGCGAGTAGGGACAGGACAATCTCCTCACCTGCCTATACAGTGGTTGCCTGGAGGTAACCCTAGTGTGTGAGTATATTTATTGTACTCCTTTCATTTATCTTATGACTACAGCACTTACTACACTATATTGGGCTCTCGTCTTCCTTTTTTCTACCATTAACAGTGTAAGAATGGCTACAGTTTACCATTTCCCAGTGAAATTTGTATTTGTCTCCGCCCACTTTTTGGTTATGGGGAAAAAAAGTATCCTATATGTTATTCCAGGTAATGTACTATGTGTGTGTGTGCCAAATTTCATTCAAATCCGTTCAGCCATTGTTGCGTGATTGAGTAACAAACATCCAAACTTTCACATTTATATTATATATATTAGTGAGATTCAGGATTCACATTTTTGCGGTAATTAATTTGGTACCAGCATCAGTAGTTCTTCTTATATCTATATATTGCTATATATTGGTATCATACTCCCAGTGATGCTTACCCTAGGCTATGATATCACAAAAGTCACCTAATCCCAGTGCATTCTGGGAAACAGGTGTTGTTTCTGCACATGTCACAACAAACAAACATTCCACCACGATGCATCTTGCCAGCAGTAAAGATGATGTTGTCATCTGTTATAAATTGATGTATTAAAAGTATAAATCAGAGGGTGAGGAAAGATTTTATAACGGGCAAATGCTGACTAAATAATTAATAAATGAACATTGTCCAATAAGCAATTTTAAATTAATTTAGCTACACTCAGTTAAGTTCCCCTTTGAGAGAAAATAACATAAATTGAGGTAAATGAGAAGCACTCCAGTTTTCATGTAGTTGAAATTACAGGCAGAAATCTTGCAATTCAGACCACAATTTTTATGTGTTGGGTGGAGAGGTGAAGAGATCTATTAATGCTTGGAGGACACTTTCCTCAAATTATGAGAGTTTGAAAGATTTTCGTGCCCTATTTGCACCTTATGGAAATCAGGAAAAAGCTGGATGTGGGATGTCAAGACACTAAACAGCTAATCATTACACAATACAAAAAGGAAAGGAGGAAGTGCTCACTCCAACCTACTCTGACTGGCTCAAGTAGACAGCTGTGACTCAATGTGAGGAAGCTTACACTTAGCAGTCAATTACTTCAGGGCCAAGGCAAAATGTCCATCAAATCTAGGTGCCATCAAAACAAAGGCCTATTTTGCATCCAAACTGAGGACAAGATCAGGCCTGAGAGAACAGGTCAAAATATCACTTAAGGGGCAACTGAAGTGAAAGGTATAAGGAGGCTTCCCTATTTATTTCCTTTTAAGCAATACCAGTTGCCTGGCTATCTTGCTGATCCCCTGCCTCTAATACTTTTAGCCATAGACCCTGAACAAGCATAAAGCAGATCTTGTGTTTCGGACATTATTGTCAGATCTGACAAGATTAGCTGCATGCTTGTTTCTGATGTTACATAGTTAAATGGGTTAAAAAAAGACATACATCCATCGAGTTCAACCAAAAAATAAAGTAATTATTCAGACACTGCTGCAGCCAAATATACCAGCAGGTCTGTTAGACACCTGGTATTAAGTAAAAGTAAAAAAAATATGGCAGCCTCCATATACGGTACCTCTCACTTCATTTGTCCTTTAAATCTATTGTTTATTTTATTTTGCCCTCCATGCCTATAGATTGTAGATTAATCTGGGGCTTACTCTGAGAGAAAGTATAAGTAAGTGTGAGTAAATGTCAGAGTGTAATGGCTACTTTAGTAAGTGTAATGATCAGTGATCACATCTATCAGCACAATAGTCAGTATTTTATTCAAAGTGTGATCACACGTGATTGGGTGCACGGTAATATTCAGGAACACAAGAGAGTGATAGCCCTTAGTGACAGGGGCTATCACTAATAAGAGAGTGGTCGTACAGGCAAAGTCGGCAACAGATCAGATTGGCAGAGGTACAGAGTCGTTAGACAAAATCGGAGAGAGTATTCAGGCAGAAGTCGGAAACAGATTAGATTGGCAGAGGTACATAATCGTAAGGCAGAGAGTAGTCGGAAGTACAGGCAAAAGGTCAAACACATGAAATTATCAATAACAGTAATAATATAATTCCTAAGCGATTGCGAATCCCTGGGGTCCTGCCGGTTCAAACACACACGGATCTGACTAAGATCTGAGAGCTTTTACTGCGAAGTTTCAGCAACAACAGACAATGAGCCACTGACATCCCCAAGCTTAAATACAGACAGGCAATTCCAAACAACGCGCCCAGAACAGCCTGACCAATCAGCAGCGAGACCCAGCAGCCTGATGTCAGCTGACCAGCAGATCAGCTGACCCGTCTCCTAAGCCCATAAAGGTCCTGCCGTTCCGTGCGCAAGCGTGCCGACCTAAGCTGATGTGCTACTGAGAGACCTGTCCTGCCAGAGGTTGCGCGAGATGTCTGGGAGGATGCGGCATCTGTCGCGGTGACATCAGATGTGGAAGCAGCGGTCGCACTGCTTTCCGCCGCTGAGGTAATACTGCTATACCTGACAGTAAATATATTGAATTAAGAATTTAATAAAACTATTGGTCTATAGTTACCTCCAGCCTACCGATACCATGCAGAGCTATGGTAACCAGCTAAAACTAATGGCCACCTAACAAGTGAAAAGGTACTAAAAGTAGATACAAAAAGTAAAATAAAACTTAAAGAGGACCCGTACCCATAGCAGAACATAATTAAGTATTCAATGTACTAATTTTTTGTTAAGCATCATAGATGCTATTTTTAACTACATATTATCAGGGACTTGACCTAGAGATGGCCAACCATAATAAAACCAAATCTTTCTACTTTAACCACTTAATTCTATCTGGACTGTTATTTCCCTCCAGATGGCCTGCACTGCTACGCTGCCTGAGGTGCGCTCCCGCCGCCTTCCGTTAGGAACAAAGTTGCCATTCATTGTTCTAAGTCCCCGTATGATAGACCAACACCATCGAAGTGACGGCTCCGTCTTTTACAAATCCCCTTCTGTCCCACCTTCGCATTACTTTGTATAGTAATACTATGTATTCAGAAGTGAGCTGCGAGGGCATCTTGTGGCCAAATAGTAAAATCACATCTGGAAATGAAAATTTCCAGATAATGTCATTTTTTACTTTTAAAAATTAGTCCCTTACCTCCCCCGCACTCCCCAATAGGTACACAGCATTTTTTTTGTAATATATATATATATATATATATATATATATATATATATATATATATATATATATATATAGTATATATATATATATATATATATATATATATATATATATATATATATATATATATATATACAATAAAAAATACATAAATAGTTACCTTAGGAATTTGAACTTTTTTTATATGTATGTGGTAAGATATATTACTGTTATTTTTTAAATTAGGGGCTTGTAATAAGTGATGGATGCAAAACTGAAAAGATGCACCATTATTTCCAAATAAAATATTGGCGCCGTACATTGTGATAGGGACATAATTTAAACAGTGTAATAGCCGGGACAAATGGGCAAATACAATACATGGGTTTTAATTACAGTAGCATGTACTATTTTAAAACTCTAATGGCCGAAATCTGAGAAATAATGAAAGTATTACATTTTTTCTTAATCTTCCTGTTAAAATGGATTTAGAATAAAATAATTCTTAGCAAAATGTAACACCCAAAGAATGCCTAAATGGTGGCAGAAAAAAACAAGATATAAATCACTTCAGTGTGATAAGCAGTGATAAAGTTATAGGCGAATGAATGGGAGGTGAAAGTTGCTCAGATGCATAAGGTGAAATAACACGATGTCTTGTATACATGAATATAGGGAGGTCATTTTAGTGAAGGACAGAAGAAGGTTGGGTGCAGAGGGGAGTTTGCAAGTGGGGTGGTATCTGGAAATTAATGAATAGATGTATGGGGAGAGAGACCGTTGAGAGCTTTGTAGGTTAGAGTTAGGAGTCTGTAGTTTTTATTTCTGCTTAATTGGCAACCAATGAAGGCATTGGCAGAGAGGAAGAGAGGTGGAAGAAAGAAAGATGGAAAATTTAATGATCTGAGCAACTTTTTACAAGGGACAAATTGTGATAACTAGATAACTGGGTTGATGCTTCTCCAAAATGGCAGGTCCTATGGGGTGCTTGTCAACCAAAATACGTGCAAGGAAGGACAACCAGAGTCATGGTAGCCCGGAAATCAGTGATGTGCATGGGAAACAAAGGCTAGGTCACCTGGTCTTATCTGACAGAACTATTAATACAACACATATAAATCCTTAATGGTGGCCATGGGGAAAAAGTGGCAAAAAAACCCATGCACTAAAACATGCTGAACAGACAGAGTACAGATGATGAGCCCTGTCCACCACTGAATGTGACTACAGGGTGCAAATAAAAACTGATCCATGGAAAAAAAAGATGGTGGCTTGGTGTGGCAAATCATGTTGCCTGAGGTGTTCATATTCCCAGATCTCAATCCAGTACTGGAAAATAAGTTAGACCCATGGAATCCCTGCATTATGACAAAAATTAAAGAGTCTTTCACCCACTTTTGGTATCCAAGTCTTGATGGCTTAGAGCTGGTATGGTGGCATAATGGGGACCTACATAATATTAGGTTAGTGGGTTTATGGTTTTGGTTGATTAAAAGGAACCTGATGTGTGAAACCTATGGAGGCTGCCATATGTATTTCCTTTTAAACAATACTAGTTGCCTGGCAGTCCTGCTGATCTTTCTGGCCAGTAGGGTCTAAAGGCTCATACACACCTACCAACAATCTGTCCAACTATCTGCCAGACTCATCTGTTAACCCCATTCACACGCTCAACAGCGGTCTTTTATGCAGCACAATTGTCAAACAGCTTTTGTTGTGAAACAAGTTGAAACAACTAAAAAACGTATTTTGATATTGTTCAAAAAGCTGATAAGACTGATAACAACAGTTGGACTGACTTCTTATCAGTCTTATCAGCTGTTTGAACAATAGCAAAATACTTTTTTAAGTTGTTTCAACTTGTTTCACAACAAAAGTTGTATGGAGCTTAAAGGGAACCCGAGGTGAGAATAATATGGAGGCTGCCATATTTATTTCCTTATACGCTATACCAGTTGCCTGGCTGCCCTGCTTGTCCTCTGCCTCTAATACTTTCAACCATAGACCCTGAACAAGCATGCAGACAATATTGTCAGAACTGAAAAGATCAGATGCATGCTTGTCTCTGGTGTAATTCAGTTCACTACTGCAGCCAAATAGATCAGCAGGGCTGCCAGGCAACTATTATTGTTTAAAAGGAAATAAATATGGCAGCCTCCATATCACTCTCACCTCGGGTTCACTTTAACAGGCAAGTTTGGTAGATAGTTGGACAGATAGTTGGTAGGTGTGTATGAACCTTAAATCACACACCTGAAACAAGCATGCAGCTAATCTTGTCAGATTTGTCATAGACATCTGATCTGCATATGCTTATTTAGGGTCTATGGCTTAAAGTATTAGAGGCAGAGAATTAGCAAGACACCCATGCAATGTGCATTATTTAAAAAGAAATAAACATGTCAGCCCCCATATCCTCTCACCTTATGTACTCTTTAAAGAGAACCCGAGGCGGGGTTCTAAGAATGAAATCCCAATACAGAGGCTGGGTCTGCCTATAGAGCCCAGCCTCTGTTGCTATTTAGATTCCGCCAAAGCCCCCCCTGCGTGCTGTGAGACCCCATAATTCACAGCCGCGCTGCGGACACTGAGCGTGTCGGCTGAGTTTACCTTTGTAATGCCAGTCTCCGCTCTCCCCCGCCTCCTGCATCGCTCCGGTCCCTGCCCATGTCCCTTCCCTCCACGCTGATTGGAGGGAAGAGACACAGGCAGGACCGGAGCGATGCAGGTGGCGGGCGAGCAGCCGAGACTGACAGGAGGAGGTAAACACAGAGCGCACAGCGCGGCTGTGATTAATGGGGTCTCACTGAGCACAGGGGGGGCTTTGGGGGAATCTAAATAGCAACAGAGGCTGGGCTCTTTAGGCAGACCCAGCCTCTGTATTGGGATTTCATTCCTAGAACCCGGCCTCGGGTTCTCTTTAATGTACCAATATGTTATATAAAGTTAAAATGAAATGCTGTATGGAAAGCAGAGCTACGCAGAGCAGGTAATAAAAGCACAGCCAAAAACGGATGCAAGTTAAATAGTGGGGACTGGGGCCAGCTGCTACGATATTTAACGGGCGGCTGCAATTAAATACTTATTTAACATTTTATTTTTAGCAGGGCTCCGATTACATTGTTATTTATTGTTTTATTGTTAAATAGCAGCCAGCTTTCATTAAGAAGGGAGGGTTACTAGTTGCCCGGGGAGGGAGGATTATTCATCACCAGTAGGGTCTTAGGGTTAGGCACCACCGGGGGGATGAGGGTATCTTAGGTTTAGGCACCACCGGGTGGAGGGGAGTATCTTAGGTTTAGGCACCACCAGGGGGTTCTTAGGATTAGGCACCACCAGGGGGAGTCTTAGGGTTAGGCACCACCAGGGGGGTTTTAAGATTAGGCTCCACCAGGGGGTGTTAGGATTAGGCACCACCAGGGGGAGTCTTAAGCCTCATACACACGAGGCCCAAATGTAGCAAGAGACCACCCCCCCCCCCAAAAAAAGCAGCGACAGCTTGTCGCCAGGTCCCTCTGTGCAGCAGCCGTACACATGGCGCACATAGGGACAGAGATGCGGCGGAAGCTGTCGCCAAAGTTTCCTCCCCCCGCCGGAAGCTCCGTTCATGGTAAGTGGGTTGCTGTCGCTAGTCCGCATGCACACGGCGGACTAGCGACAGTTGCGGCGAAGTTGCGGCGACAGCTGTTGCCAGCAATTGGCTACGCCAATTGCCTGGTGACAGCTCTAACTAGTGACGGTTCGTGGTGCGGGGGACCTGTCGCCGCAACACACGCGTGCCATGTGGTTGCGGCGACAGTTGTAGCCCGTGTAGTACTCAGCATCAGAATTAGGCACCACCAGGGGAGGGTTCTGTGTGAAAGTAGAGAGAGAGATTAGGTTATAGTGATATATCGGCAAGCGTTGCCGATATTTCACTATATGATTTAGGTTGTAGCATATTGGTAAATCTACCAATAATCTACTACCGCTATTAAATTGTTATTTATACTTTGCACCTAAATTAGCTTGCAACTTTCTTAAATGTATACGGCATTACAGTACTCCTTAAAAGAATAAAATATAAAGGATTTCTGATTGTATAATAGAGGTCTAAGGAGTCTATTTACAAAAGGGTCAATACTAGATTTGCTAGAAAGAACAAAAATGAAAAGTTAAAGGGAAGGTTCAAGTAAAATAAAAAAATGAGTTTCACTTACCTGGGGCTTCTACCAGCCCCATGCAGCCATCCTGTGCCCTCGCTGTCACTCACTGCTGCTCCAGTCCCCCGCTGGCAGCTTGCCGACCTCGGAGGTCGGGGGCCGCATTGCGTACGTTTTTACGCATTCCCGCTAGTGCAGGAACATTAACACATACATTTTTACGCGTTACTGGTTCAATGCGTACATTTTTACGCATTGAACCAGTTATGCGTAAAAATGTATGTGTTAATGTTCCTGCTTTAGCGGGAATCCGTAAAAATGTATGCAATGCGTCCCGCCGACCTCCGAGGTCGGCAAGCTGACAGCGGGGGACTGGAGCAGCAGTGAGTGACTACGAGGGCACAGGATGGCTGCATGGGGCTGGTAGAAGCCCCAGGTAAGTGAAACTCATTTTTTTATTTTGCTTGGACATTCCCTTTAAAGGATACCACAGCCCAAAGGCTGTGGTAAAATCAAAGTTGCAATGTGGAGGGAAAGAAAGATACATACTTACCGCTTCCCTCGTTCCCTGCCGACGGGTCCCGCTCATCTGTTACAGCTCCCGGTACCGACCCGACTCTCCTGACCCTTCACCCGGACATACTGTGCTGCGCATGCGCAGTATGTCACTATACTCTTCGCTTCTGCCGTCGCATCGTGACGGCAGAAGTACGGACACTCCCCCGCCTCCTCCTCTCCCAGCGTGTGCGCTCCAATCTAAAGCTAGCGTGACATGCTGGCTGGAGTTCGCACTGGGATAATCGATGTGGAGAGAGCGGAGGGGGAGTAAGTTAAAAAAAAGACACTGCCGGCTGGAGGGAGGGAGCGAGTGAGTGGGCGGGCGAGTGGGCGGGCAGGCAGCGAGTGGGCGGCGAGCAGGCAGCGGCAGTACAGCCCAACCATTCTGTACATAGATGCAATGACATCTATGGTACAGCGAGAAAATTATCCCCACATTTATCTCTGCATATGTGCATGTATATACATGTGTGTACATGTATATATACACATGTATATACATGCACATATGCAGAGATAAATGTGGGGATAATTTTCTCGCTGTACCATAGATGTCATTGCATCTATGTACAGAATGGTTGGGCTGTACTGCCGCTGCCTGCTCGCCGCCCACTCGCTGCCTGCCCGCCCACTCGCCCGCCCACTCACTCGCTCCCTCCCTCCAGCCGGCAGTGTCTTTTTTTTAACTTACTCCCCCTCCGCTCTCTCCACATCGATTATCCCAGTGCGAACTCCAGCCAGCATGTCACGCTAGCTTTAGATTGGAGCGCACACGCTGGGAGAGGAGGAGGCGGGGGAGTGTCCGTACTTCTGCCGTCACGATGCGACGGCAGAAGCGAAGAGTATAGTGACATACTGCGCATGCGCAGCACAGTATGTCCGGGTGAAGGGTCAGGAGAGTCGGGTCGGTACCGGGAGCTGTAACAGATGAGCGGGACCCGTCGGCAGGGAACGAGGGAAGCGGTAAGTATGCATCTTTCTTTCCCTCCACATTGCAACTTTGATTTTACCACAGCCTTTGGGCTGTGGTATCCTTTAAGATAATGCTTGTATTAACTTAACGATATAGGGAGCGCTACTTTATTTCATATTGACACAATTATAAAGACTTGAATAAATAAACCAATAATGCCACACTCAAAACTCATGCCAACTCAGAGTATGAGTCATTCCTCGCTAAATCAGTAACGGCTTCTTGGAAACCAGATACGTTGCTAGGAAGTGGTATAATAGGATTACGTGAGACACCCTTAAAAAATCTGAAGTGGACTGACAGATCCCAGCATTGCTGGAGGGCTTTGGAGCAATTCAGAGGATAATAGATGGATGGCTCCTGATTCCCATGAAGGTGCCGATGAGTGTGTAGATGTGATCCAGATAGAGCATTCCACTAACAGTGAGGGAAAACTATCTGTCTAGAAAGTTGTGAGATATGAAAATCTGCTGACTGTTATCTGAAGCTTCAGGCCCGTTGTTTATGCAGTCCAGCAGAGGGTTTCATTTCTGGAGACACCTGATGCTGCTGAGGAGCTTCTTATGACATGTTTAAAGAACATGAGCACTTGAGAGGAGCAAATCTACCAACAGTTTGGCTGCTACAGCAGTGGTGGGCCCAAATTTCACATATGCGAAATTTGGCATCGAAATTTGCAATTATCGTATCGTAATCGTAATGCAAAATTTCATAGAAAATTGTTATTAATTTTGTATGTAATAGTAATATTTCATAATTTTGCGTAATTTTCCGCATATTTTTGTGTCGACCATAGTGGTTAATAGCAAAGCCCCCATATATGCTATTGCTACCAAATTGCTACATCTGTTAAAGAGAATAGTGGGTACAAATAAAAGAAAAAAAAAAAGAACTTGTAGCTTTTGAGAAAATCAATGAAAATGCAAAGAAAAATGTTTTTTAAACTGTCATTTTTCTGAGTTTAAGAAACACTTTTGCTTTGCATTTTTAAAATCGATTTTCTCAAAAACTACTATTTTCTCAATAACTTTTTAAAAAAAATGTTTTGACGTGTACCCACTATTCTTCTTAACATATGTAGCAATTTGTGTAATTTAGCATGTATGGGGGCTTTGCTATTCACAGGAGCATAGCTTAGGGAGGGCTGGGTAGGAATTGTGCCCCCGGGCGCTGGGTCCCTAAGGGCGCCTAGCCATTAGGTAGCCCCCTCACCCGACTCAGCGGCGCAGAGAAGAGGGAGCGGTGGGCACAGCAGTGGGGAAGGGGGACGTCTCCCCCCCCTTCCCTCACCTTGGGCTTCCCCTTCCTCGCTCCCCCCTCCAGAACTCCAGAAGTATTGTGCGGCGGCTGGCGATTTACCTCCGTCTCTCTTCAAGCACCTGAAGTTCTGGCGATGCTGCTCTGTTCTAGACCAGACCAGACTAGCGGCAATGCAGAGACCATCCCGTGCCTGCAACGAGATGGAGGTAAGTCCCGCCCGCTGCCAGCCTCCACACAATACTTAGTTCTGGACTAGAGGGGGGAGCAAGGGAGGGGGAGCCCCAGGTGAGGGAAGGGTGGGAGACGTCTCCCCTTTCCCACCGCTGTGCCCACCACTCCCTCTTCTCTGCTCTGCCACCCCTCCTGGCTCCTGCTGGGGGTCCTGGCTACCTATTCAGAGGACATCTATACCCCTGGCTACCTGTTTTAGGGGACATATATACACCTGGCTACCTACCTATTCTGGGGACATCTATACACCTGGCTACCTATTCAGGGGACAACTATACCCCTGGCTACCTGTTCTGGGGACATATATACACCTGGCTACCTATTCTGGGGACATCTATACACCTGTCTACCTATTCAGGGGACACCTATACCCATGGCTACCTATTCTGGGGACATCTATACCCCTGGCTACCTATTCTGGGGACAGCTATAGCCCTGGCTACCTATTCTAGGGACATCTACAGTATAGTCCTGGCTACCTATTCTGGGGATGTCTATACCCCTGGCTACCTATTCTGGGGATATCTATAGCCCTGGCTACCTATTCCGGGGATATCTATACACCTGGTTACCTATTCTGGGGATATCTATACCCTTGGCTACCTATTCTGGGGACATCTATAGCCCTGGCTACCTATTCTGGGGACATCTATAGCCCTGGCTACCTTTTCTGGAGACATCTATACCCCTGGCTACCTATTCTGGGGACATCTATAGCCCTGGCTACCTATTCTGGGGACATCTATTTCCCTGGCTACCTATTCTGAGTATATCTTTAGCCCTGGCTACCTATTCTAGAGACATCTAGCTACCTATTCTGAGTATATCTTTAGCCCTGGCTACCTATTCTAGGAACATCTATACACCTGGCTACCTATTCTGGGGACTACTATATACCTGGCTACCTATTCTGGGGACACCTATAGGCCTGGTTACTTCCACTGGGGACACCTATAGACCTTGTTACCTATACTGGGGGCACCTAATTTGGGGGAACTGCTGCCAGATTAACTGTATTTTTGGGGAACCGCTGCTGCCAGATTAAGTGTATTTTGGGGAACAGCTGCCAGATTATATGTATGTTGGGGGAACCGCTGCTGCCAGATTATGTCTATTTTGGAGGAACTACTGCCATATTATCTGTATTTTGGAGGAACCTCTACCAAATTATTTTTTGGTGAAATGCTGTCAGATTGCATGTATTTTGGGGGGAAATTCTATGGCAGAGCTCAAACTTCCCTGGCAGACCTTTTACACCACTGTTAAGGTCATGTATATTTGGCCCCACCCATTACCACATCCACATTTGGTTGCTTGGCCATGCCCCTTTTGGCGCCACGCCCATTTTTTGGCGAAGCACGTGTAGCAGGTTCCTCCTTAGAGGGCGCATTAATGGTCTTTGTCCCCGGGTGCTGAAAGCCCTAGCTACGCCTCTGGCTATTCACTGCTAAAATCGGCATGAATTTACGCAAAAATTATGCGAAATTTTATGCAAAATTTTGAATGACTATGCAAAATCAATTGCATTTACAAATTGTAATTACGTATAGGTGTAATTGCAAAAATGTACGCGAAAATTTGCTTAATCATAATTAGCTAATTAAGATCATCACTATGCTACAGTCAAATGATGAATAGGGATAAGTGCATGGATTTCGTGGAGTTCTGAATTCCAACTTTCACATCACAGCTTCACAATTTTGAGTTGAATGTTGGAATTGGGGGCAGGATTACTTGTCCCAGAGGAGGAAGAGGGGTGGCCTGGTAGCAGTGGCGTAGCTAAGGAGCTATGGGCCCCGGTACAAGTTGTACACAGGGCCCCCCAAGCACTATACATAACAATTGATATGTCACACCAAAACCTGCCAATGGCAACTACAGTGTCAGAGGTGGAAGTAGGGAATGGGAAACAGTTTGTTAATGATTACTACTACTTAAAGTATCTATAGAAGTGATTATTACCAACACAGGGCCAATAGAGAGCTAATACTGTGCTTGAGGGAGAGCCCCTCAGGGCCCCTCTGACCCAAGGGCCCCGATGTGGTCGCTACCTCTGCAACCCCTATTGCTACGCCACTGCCTGGTAGGCTTGTTGTGAGCTGGAGTTTCATGAACTGAACACCTGCAGCTCAGCAAAGTCTTATCTTCCTGCCCAGTTCATCCCTGCTCAGAGTGTAATAAAGATACATTTCCCACACTCCCACAGTGTGATCCAATGTGGAGAGGGTCCCGTCCAAATTGCCAGTCTCCCTTGTGTAGACATTCTCCCCATTAATGCAATGTGTTCTGTATAACCATGCCCATTCATATAGCCATAGATATTCCTCTAAAAAAAACTGTTCCCCCATGCAGAGTGGCACAAGGAAGCAGGAATGGTTATAGCTACCAGTTGCAGATTTGCAGTCCATCTTCTCCTGCTTGCCCTGCTCTGCTGTGCCTCCCTTCTCCTCATGTCTCCACCTCCCACAGTCATCTATCATGTGACGTCAGAGGAGTGCCAACAGGAGAGTCATATGAGAAGAAGGCAGTATCAGACAGGAGACTCCCATGTAAAGTACTGCGATCACTTGAACTCTCGTTCACGCCCATCACGTGTACCTGCCCGCAGGAAGATCCATATTCCTGTGTCATTAGTAGAGATGTAGCGAACGGTTCGCCGGCGAATGGTTCCAGGTGAACTTTGGGGGTTCGCGTTCGCCTGCACCAGGCGAACTTTTGCGGAAGTTCGATTTGCCCCATAATGCACTATGATGGTCAACCTTGACCCTCTGCATCACAATCAGCAGGCACATTGGAGCCATTCAGGCTACACTAAGCCCTGGAGCTTCACCCCCCCTTATAAGGCAGGCTCGCTGGCCATGATACTCACTCGTGTGCATGCTAGACAGACTAGGGACAGCTGCTGCAGACTTGTTCTCCTAGGGAAAGATTAGTTAGGCTCTTGGCTTGCTCCTGGATGATTGTTATTGCTAAAATAGCACCCCTCAGCTCTCTTTTGAGAGATAATGTTTTCCTGATGTGTTTTTGTGTGTGTGTGTGTGTTGCTCACTGACACTGACATTATACAGCCCTATCTGTTGCAGCTGGACCTTGGTAATTGTTATTACTGAGCCAGCCAGGCCCTGCCTAACTATCTATACTGGCACACCTACCTATGCCTACCTAACTACTGGGGCACCTACTTACCTATACGGGGGCACCTACCTACCTACCTACCTATACTAGGGGACCTACCTATGCCTACCTACCTATACTGGGACTCCTATCTATGCCTAGCTAACTACTGGGACACCTACCTATGCCTATCTACCTATACTGGGTCTCCTACCTATGCATAGCTAACTACTGAGGCACCTACCTATGCCTACCTACCTATACTGGGACTTCTACCTATGCCTAGCTAACTACTGAGGCACCTACCTATGCCTACCTACCTATACTGGGACTCCTACCTATGCCTACCTACCTATACTGGGTCTCCTACCTATGCCTAGCTAACTACTGGGACACAGTGGCGTCCCTACCATAGTGCGCAGGGGGGCGGGGCGCACCGGGTGTCAGACACCCAGGGGGGTGTCACCACGACCCCCACAGCAGCACAGCAGGAGGGAGAAGCAGGGCTAGAAGGAGGGGCAGTGGGGGCAGCGGTGGGGAGGGGGGAAAAATCCCCCCCCCTCCCTTACCTGGGACCCCTCCTTCTGCCTCTCTCCCCCTCCAGAATAGCGGCGACAAGTGCGGGGCGACCGGAGGCGTATGAACAATTACTCACCTGATTTCCGCGTTCCAAGCGTGGAGCGCAGCGTCATGACGTCACAGGTCTCTGTCTTCAATGCCGCCCACTGTGCTTCCTGATTAGTGGAAGCACAGTGGGCGGCATTAGAGGCGGAGACCTGTAACGTCATGACGCTGGGAACGCGGAGATTAGGTGAGTAATTGTCTATACGCCTCCGGCCGCCCCGCACTTGTCGCAGCTATTCTGGAGGGGGAGAGAGAGGCAGAAGGAGGGGTCCCAGGTGAGGGAGGGGGGGGATATTTTCCCCCTTCCCACCGCTGCCCCCACTGCCCCTTCTTCTAGCGCTGCTTCTCCCCCTCCTGGGCATCTTTACTGGGGGGGGGGGGAACTGTACTAGCTATACTGGGGGTAGCTATACTGGGGGCAACTATACCAGCTATACTGGGGGCAACTATACCAGCTATACTGGGGGCAACTAAACTAGCTATACTGGGGGCAGGTATACTAGCTATACTGGGGGCAGCTATACTGGGGGCAGGTATACTAGCTATACTGGGGGCAGCTATACTGGGGGCAACTAAACTAGCTATACTGGGGGCAACTAAACTAGCTATACTGGGGGGCAACTAAACTAGCTATACTGGGGGGCAACTAAACTAGCTATACTGAGGGCAGGTATACTAGCTATACTGGGGGCAGCTATACTGGGGGCAACTATACTAGCTATACTGGGGGCAACTAAACTAGCTATACTGGGGCAACTAAACCAGCTATACTGGGGCAACTAAACCAGCTATACTGGGGGCAACTATACTAGCTATACTGGGGGCAACTAGTTTCACTGGGGGCAACTATACTAGCTTCACTGGGGGCAACTATACTGGGGGAAACTACTAGCTATACTGGGGCAACTATACTAGCTAATACTTTAAATTACAGTTAGCTCCGCCCTCATCCGGTCATGACCACGCCCATTTTTTTGCCGCGAAGCACGCCGCAGGTTGTGGCCACGCCCATTTTTAGGGGGGGGGTGTCTTTTAATACCCAGCACCGGGTGCCAAATGCCCTAGGTACGCCACTGCTGGGACACCTACCTATGCCTACCTACCTATACTGGGTCTCCTACCTATGCCTAGCTAACTAATGGGACTCCTACCTATGCCTACCTACCTATACTGGGTCTCCTACCTATGCCTAGCTATCTACTGAGGCACCATACCTATGCCTACCTACCTATACTGGGACTCCTACCTATGCCTACCTACCTATACTGGGTCTCCTACCTATGCCTAGATAACTAATGGGACTCCTACCTATGTCTACCTACCTATACTGGGTCTCCTACCTATGCCTAGCTAACTACTGAGGCACCTACCTATGCCTACCTACCTATACTGGGACTCCTACCTATTCCTACCTTCCGCAGAAGTTCGCAAATGGGGTTCGCGAACCGAAAATTGGAGGTTCGCGACATCTCTAGTCATTAGGTGAGTATTCAGCGTAACTCTTCATTTTTATTTCGGTTCAGGAACCTTTTTCAGGAATTCTGTGAGGTAAAGTTTCTGATATCCTTCAGGCTCTGGCATTAAATACGCTGCTCGGATACCACTTTTTTTTTTCTTTTCAAACTCAGCGTACCCACAGTACTGTACCCAAGAGAAAAATTAGCTTCATTGAAGCACTCCCATCATTGGGTATGGTTTGCATCATCGTTTGATTTTCCTTATTTATTTTCTTTCCTTTTATTATTATTATTATTATTAATTCTTGTAGTTAAAGCATCAATAAGGAAAATAACAAAGCCAAACCAAATATCTACAAATAGGTAATTTATATACTCTACATACAGATTATAAATTATGCATTCTGCCCCCAGCCCACATTTTTCTCCCCTTGGCCCCTACGCAGTACCCTTCCTCGCCCGAGTTCTCCCCAAACTTCTCAACGAATCCGCTTGTACCTCAACCCAAGTCTAGATTTCAGTCTTCGCCCCACCTAACACCCCCACCCCCACCTAACAACCTTTCCACAATAGAATACCCAAGTAATGTCCCAAATTGGAGGTGAGGGTTCTTCTCATAAAGAGAGGCTCGGGCGAAAAAAATGAATCCGCGCACGAACCCTTATGTTCTTCTAAAATCATGCAGTTAAATGCGCAGGTACCCATGTATCTCTCTCATGAGATACCGTCTCATGGGACGGATACCACTTTTCCCTATCTGGATCTAATTTGGATCCGGATACCCAGATATCCGATCCGGGTAGAATATCCGAGTTTAAAATTTTCCAATCTGGATCCGAATTGGATATCCGACCTCAGTATCCGGCCGGATTCGGATATCTGGATAGAAAACCGGAAGTGACCTGAAAATGGCAAAAAAAAAAACCTTTCGGAGGTCTCTCTCTCTCTCCCTCTCTCTCTGGATTTTTGCCATTGAAGGTGATTTTGGCTTCTGCTCGTAAATCTAAACTAACTATCTGCCCGGATTTCGGATTTCAGATGGGAAATCCGATGTTTGCTCGGATAGTCTATTCAGATTTGAAAAAATATCCAAATTGCTATTCAAAGTTCGGATAGTGGAAAAAGTTCGGATTATCTGGGTAGTTCGGATATCCGAAATCTTGCTGAGCACCCCTGCTAAGCACTAAAAAATGTGTCATCACCATATAAGTGACTCAAATAAACCTTATTGGTAGGGCTGTACCTACACACGACACCCCCTTTTCATGGTTATTATACACAAGTCTTCATATAACTGATAGGACAAACATACATGGGACTCAGAGAGCTGCTCCTTTTACTCATCTGTGCTTGTACAGGATCTTCTCAAAAAATTAGCATATTGTGATAAAGTTCATTATTTTCTGTAATGTACTGATAAACATTAGACTTTCATATATTTTAGATTCAAATACACACAACTGAAGTAGTTCAAGCCTTTTATTGTTTTAATATTGATGATTTTGGCATACAGCTTATGAAAACCCAAATTTCCTATCTCAAAAAATTAGCATATTTCATCCGACCAATAAAAGAAAAGTGTTTTTAAAACAAAAAAAGTCAACCTTCATATAATTATGTTCAGTTATGCACTCAATACTTGGTTGGGAATCCTTTTGCAGAAATGACTGCTTCAATGCGGCGTGGCATGGAGGCAATCAGCCTGTGGCACTGCTCAGGTGTTATGGAGGCCCAGGATGCTTCGATAACGGCCTTAAGCCCATCCAGAGTGTTGGGTCTTGCATCTCTCAACTCTCTCTTCACAATATCCCACAGATTCTCTATGGGGTTCAGGTCAGGAGAGTTGGCAGGCCAATTGAGCACAGTAATACCATGGTCAGTAAACCATTTACCAGTGGTTTTGGCACTGTGAGCAGGTGCCAGGTCATGCTGAAAAATGAAATCTTCATCTCCACAAAGCTTTTCAGCAGATGAAAGCATGAAGTGCTCCAAAATCTCCTGATAGCTAGCTGCATTGACCCTGCCCTTGATAAAACACAGTTGACCAACACCAGCAGCTGACATGGCACCCCAGACCATCACTGACTGTGGGTACTTGACACTGAACTTCAGGCATTTTGGCATTTCCCTCTCTCCAGTCTTCCTCCAGACTCTGGCACCTTGATTTCCAAATGACATGTAAAAGTTGCTTTCATCCGAAAAAAGTACTTTGGACCACTGAGCAACAGTCCAGTGCTGCTTCTCTGTAGCCCAGGTCAGCCGCTTCTGCCGTTGTTTCTGGTTCAAAAGTGGGTTCATGCTTCCATCTGCTGAAAAGCTTTATGGAGATGAAGATTTCATTTTTCAGCACGACCTGGCACCTGCTCACAGTGCCAAAACCACTGGTAAATGGTTTACTGACCATGGTATTACTGTGCTCAATTGGCCTGCCAACTCTCCTGACCTGAACCCCATAGAGAATCTGTGGGATATTGTGAAGATAAAGTTGAAAGACGCAAGACCCAACACTCTGGATGAGCTTAAGGCCGCTATTGAAGCATCCTGGGCCTCCATAACACCTGAGCAGTGCCACAGGCTGATTGCCTCCATGCCACGCCGCATTGAAGCAGTCATTTCTGCAAAAGGATTCCCGACCAAGTATTGAGTGCATAACTGAGCATAATTATTTGAAGGTTGACTTTTTTTGTTTTAAAAACACTTTTCTTTTATTGGTCGGATGAAATATGCTAATTTTTTGAGATAGGAAATTTGGGTTTTCATGAGCTGTATGCCAAAATCATCAATATTAAAACAATAAAAGGCTTGAACTACTTCAGTTGTGTGTATTTGAATCTAAAATATATGAAAGTCTAATGTTTATCAGTACATTACAGAAAATAATGAACTTTATCACAATATGCTAATTTTTTGAGAAGATCCTGTAAGTGCTGCTTTAATTATAAGGAAGTATAATCAGTAAAACAAGGCAATTTGTTTTACCAACACAATGACACATAATAGAAAGTCATCAAAATCGAGCAGCATTAATAGTTACATTAACTGCTCTTTCATTTTCTTGGCATTCATTCACCTTGGAACAAAAAAGCAATTTTGACGAATAAGAAAAATCTCTCCATTTACACATGAACGCTCTCTAGGCGTAATCTTGCTGCATAAAAACATATTATTATTATTTTTTTACAAAAGCCTAGATTAGACTGAATGTAACTTATCATATCATTCTATATCAGTATAAAGTTGATGCAAAAAACAAAACAAAAAAAACCACAGTAAGTAAGTGGCAGTATTATGTGCAAAGATAGCAGTCACTTCTAGGTGCCCGCAGCTTAAAGGGCACCTGAAGAGCCGCTCGGCACTTCTCAAGTACACATGCCCAAGTGGGTGGGAGCGCAACGTTACAGTTAGCGCAAGTGTACAGAGCCACGTATGGAGGTCAGATCAGTGCAATGGAGGCAGGGCCGGATTATCCCACTAATCATTCCAATCACCTGATTGGGGCCCCAGCAGAGTCTAAGGGGCCCCATCAGCATGTAATTTGGCCCTGGTATCCTAGCTGCTGGCTCGTAAAAACAGCAAGGATCGTGTGGTCCTGCTGCAGAGGGGAGGGAGGACGCTGGAGAACAGAGCTGCTTACATTTTTAACTGCTAAAGTTCTTCTTCCCTCCCCCCTTTTCAGTTAATAGTTTAGCCCTCAGACGCTGCTGAGCTGTGGCTGTGTGTTGCCAGGCAACAGCAGGAGGCCGGGTTCTGCTCTAACGGAAGCAGCCCATGCTTCCTGCAGCATTGAATTGCCTGTGTTTGCTCTGGCTGTTTCCCCGCACTTTATGCCCTCTCCTCCCATCCCAGCAGGAATATAAGCTTCAGCATGAAGAATTAGGAGAGGAGAGCAGGCATTTCCAGAGCAGGTATTTCCAGTGTCTTTTCAATAGGAACAGAGTGGCACAAGTGGAACAGAGGGACACAAGAGGTGGCACAGGGGAAACAGAGAGGCACAAGAGGTGGCACAGGGAGAACAGAGGGGCACAAGGGGATGCACAGAGGGGACATGGGGACAAGAGATGGCATAGGGAAACAGAGGGGAACATGAGGTGGCTTGAGGGAGGGGGCCAGATCTGCTCTTTTGCTTAGGGCCCATTTGGCCTTAATCTGGCTCTGAATGGAGGGGACCCCTACCAAAGCGATGGACAGGTAAGCAAAAGAAACACCCCATACTATACATGCTGGTAATGATGGCATGAACTGTTCAACAACAAACTGTTCACCATCTAGCAACTTCCTGGCGGGCAAGCTGCGGTAGTAGTGCGCAGACACACACCGTCTAGCTACTTCCGGCCTGGCAAGCTGCAGCAGTTTGTGCATCTGTGATCACACACCGATAGCCAGGAGTGCTCTGCAATGGAGGGGACCCCAACCAAACCAATGGACAGGTACAGTGGGATGTGAAAGTTTGGGCAATCTTCTTAATCATCGTGATTTTCCTGTATAAATTGTTGGTTGTTATGATAAAATATGTCAGTTAAATATATCATATAGGAGACACACACAGTGATATTTGAGAAGTGAAATGAAGTTTATTGGATTTACAGAAAGTGCGCAATAATTGTTTAAATAAAATTAGGCAGGTGCATAAATTTGGGCACTGTTGTCATTTTATTGATTCCAAAACCTTTAGAACTAATTATTGGAACGCAAGTTGGCTTGGTAAGCTCAGCGACCCCTGACCTACATACACAGGTGAAACCAAGTATGAGAAAGAGCATTTAAGGGGGTCAATTGTAAGTTTTCTTCCTCTTTTAATTTTCTATGAAGAGTAGCAACATGGGGGTTTCAAAACAACTCTAAAATGACCTGAAGACAAAGATTGTTC
Source organism: Hyperolius riggenbachi (assembly GCF_040937935.1). Lineage (NCBI taxonomy): Eukaryota > Metazoa > Chordata > Amphibia > Anura > Hyperoliidae > Hyperolius > Hyperolius riggenbachi. The sequence goes on from NC_090650.1 coordinate 88,755,751, forward strand.
ACCATCTTGGTTTAGGGGAAGGCTAAAGAAAGCTGTCTCAGAGAGTTCAGCTGCCTGTTTCCACAGTTAGGAACATATTGAGGAAATGGAAGACCACAGGCTCAGTTCAAGTTAAGGCTTGAAGTGGCAGACCAAGAAAAATCTTGGATAGACAGAAGTGATGAATGGTGACAACAGTCAGAGTCAACCCACAGAGCAACACCAAAGACCTACAACATCATCTTTCTGCAGACAGAGTCACTGTGCAACATTCAACCATTCGGCACGCTTTACAAAAGGCGATGCTGTAAGCAAGAGTGATGCAGGGGAAGCCCACAGCACAAATAGAGCCGCTTGAGGTATGCTAAAGCACATTTGGACAAGCCAGCTTCATTTTGGAATAAGGTGCTGTGGACTGATGAGTTATTTGGGCATAACAAGGGGCGCTATGCATGGAGGAAAAAGTACACAGCATTCCAAGAAAAACACCTGCTACCTACAGTAAAATATGGTGGTGGTTCCATCACGCTGTGGAGCTGTGTGGCCAGTGCAGGGGCCGATAATCTTGTCAAAGTAGAGGGACGCATGGATTCCATTCAGTATCAGCAGATTCTGGAGAACAATGTCCAGGAATCAGTGAAAAAGCTGAAGCTGCGCCAAGGCTGGATCTTTCAACAAGACAACAACCCTAAACACTGCTCAAAATCCACTAAGGTGGAGGAAAAAGTACAATGTTCTGGAATGGCCATCTCAGTCACCAGACCCTCATTGGAACCTACAGAAAGCGTTTAGAGTCTGTAATTTCTGCAAAAGGAGGATCTACTAAATATTGATTTCATTTCTTTTTTTGTGGTGCCCAAATTTATGCACCTGCCTAATTTTATTTAAACAATTATTGCACACTTTCTGTAAATCCAATAAACTTCATTTCACTTCTCAAATATCACTGTGTGTGTCTCCTATATGATATATTTAACTGACATTTTTTATCATAACAACCAACAATTTATACAGGAAAATCATGATGATTAACAAGATTGCCCAAACTATATAGTAAGTATAAGCCAAGTATAAGCATCCAAGTATAAACCAAGTATAAGCATCCCATACTATGCATGCTGGAAGCGATGGCACGAACTGTTCGCCAGCGAAACAGTTTAGCATCTAGCAACTTCCTGGCAGGCAAGCTGCGGCAGTAGTGCTGCCATACTTTTGCTATTTTTCTTTAATGATTTGATAAACATATTCATGGTTTTATCGCATGGAAGGAGTGCAGAAGATTTTTTGAATATCATATGATAAGTCTCAGGCAGTGGCGTAGCTAAGGAGCTGTGGGCCCCGATGCAAGTTTTACAATGGGGCCCCCCAAGTACTCTACACATAACAATTGATACGGCGCACCAAAACCTGCCAATGGCAACAACAGTGTCAGAGGTGTAAGAAGGGAATGGGGAACAGTTTGTTAATGATAACCACTATTCAAAGTATGTATAGAAGTGATTATTATGAGCACAGGACCAATAGAGAGCTTATACTGTAGTTGAGGGAGGGCCCTTCGGGGCCCTTCTGGCCCAAGGGCCCCGATGCGGTCGCTACCTCTGCATCCCCTATTGCTACGCCCCTGGTCTCAGGGCTCGTTCCCACTGTTGCGACGCGATTTCGGCCGCATTCCGACGCTTGTAAAAACGCATGCGGATGCGTTTCCGCATGCGTTTTTACCCGCGATTTCGCATGCGATTTCGCATGGCAGGGTGCCATGCGAAATTAACCATGACACTGCCAGGGCTAGATAAAATTGAAAAAGGTGCGAAATCGCACGCGAAATCGCGGGTAAAAACGCATGTAACAAACGCATGCGTTTTTACTATTAAATACATTAGCGGCGATTCGCACGGATTCCCGACGCAGGCGAAATCGTTGGCTCTTTTGTGCGTTTTTTTACCGCTGAAAAAAACGCACCTCAACAACGCTACAGTGGAAACAGGCCCATCCACTTGCATTACATGTGCGGACCTGCATGCGTTGGACGCATGCAGATTCGCGATAGTGGGAACGAGCCCTCACTTACAAAATTGCACAAAATGTCTTTAAACCTACTCCACTCATTTTTTTTATTATTATTTCAAAGTCTATATTGCCAAATGTTGCTGTTTAACATTAACCCGATATCATATACTGGTTTTAATGAGTATTATGTGCAATGAGTGCAAAATGAGAACACTGAATATCTGTTTCCGCTGTTTATGATATAGCAGTGCAAAAGAAGAACATTGGTGCTGAACCATATGACTCCCAAGACAATATATGACCTTGGAAAAGGTAAGTCAGGGAGGGCGTATCTAGAGGGGAGCAGCACCTTCGATTGTTGGGGGCCCAGAGCTGTTGGGGACCCCAGCTACTAACCTTCCCTTCCTCCGTTACAAGGGACTATACTTCGGATCAGGTGTTTTTGTGTCTCCACTTATTATGAGTGTGAAGATCATGATGGCCACACTTGTTTTATGACCCTAGTGAGATGGTCCCCAAGGCCGTGAAGGGCACCAAGGAGAGGCAAGAAAAAGGGTCTGAACATTGGGGGCAGGGGCGTAGCATTAGGCATAGCAGCTACAGCAACTGCTATGGGGCCCTGGGATATAGAGGGCCCAAGTGGTAATCGATGTGTTAACTATTTATTTTCCCCTGTTTCTCCACCCTTTGTCTTTACCTGGTGTCCATAGACTATTCTCAGTGTACATTGCATAGGGGTGCACATTGCCCAGTCAACTCATATCCCATAGGGTAGGGGCAGGTGGCATTGTGCCTAGGTCTGATGGTCCCATCAAAATTCTGATATCGGGCCCCATAATCTCTAGCTAGGCCTCTGCTGGGGGCCCCATGAATTGTAGTTACGCCACTGTATCTGTCCATAGCTTCTGAACAGGGTCATGCAGTAAAACAGAACCTGATAGCTGTTAAAGAGACAGAGAAGTGGAAAAAAAATATGATATAATTATTTGTATGTGTAGTACAGCTAAGAAATAAAACATTAGGATCAGAGACATAAGTCTAATATTGTTTCCAGTACAGGAAGATTTAAGAAAATCCAGTTGTTATCTATGCAAAAGAGCCATTGAGCTCCACAACTTTCAAAGTCTCAGAGAGCTCTGTCTTCTGAAGCTTAATATCTCAACTGTCAGTCATTTTCTTTTTCTCTAAAGAGGACAGGTCAAAAGTGAACTTGCCTGCTCTGTAAAATCATTTAGAATGCTGAGTAGTGTGTAAACTCCAAATATTAGGGAATGATGCAACGTTATAAAAAACACTATATAACTGAAAATAAAAATATGAGAATATTTTCTTTGCTACTAATGTTCTAGTAAATATCCGTACTACAAAACCTATTCACGATATCATATTTTTTTTTACGCCTCAGTGTCTCTTTAACATCAGTCTTACAAAAGATAGTCACGGCTCTAAAGTTAACACGGCAAAATAATCCATCTGTCCTTAACAATTCAGACAGTCTAATGCTTGCTGAATGCTTTTTGCATAGAGCTGCTAGTTAAACTGTGGTGTGTGTATGTGTGTGTGTGAAGGAAGTGGGTAATTTAATGAATTTCTAAAGTTGAAGTGCAGAAACCTATTCTGACAAAGCTTCAATGGGAAGACAGTTGTAGATGTCATAATGCAGACACAAAAGCTTTCCAGGGGTCTACGATTTACCTTTGACCTTGAAAACTGCTTTGTACCTCTCTAGTGCATCTGTCATGCCAGGAGGTGAGTATCTAGCAGATTTTACAATAATTAGCCTGAAAAGCTTTGGTCAGGAACCTGATCCTTATCCTTTGTAATTTCTGCAGAGTTCAACAGGTTGTCATATTCCGTGAATTACTTATGGCGGCAGGCCCTGCAGGCTAGAATAGCGTATTACATATTCAAGAAAGGACGTGGAAAAGATTTTTTACTGACAATGGTGGTAAATCATACATCTGAAGATGGCAAGATACTGTATTGTGTACTACAAATAGTAAAAAACAAAAACAGTAAAAGACAAATGGAAAATAATCCACCAGCAGGCTATTTTTATGTCTTCCAATCACACATCTGGATGGTGGAAAACTTCATAATCTGTCACAATTAGACAAATAACATTTATATTGCGCTTTTCTCCTTGCGGACTCAAAGCGCCAGAGCAGAGCAGCAGCCACTAGGGCGCGCTCTATTGGCAGTAGCAGTGTAAGGGAGACTTGCCAAAGGTCTCCTACTGAATTAGTGCTGGCTTACTGAACAGGCAGAGCTGAGATTCGAACCCTGGTCTCCTGTGTCAGAGGCAGAGCCCTTAACCATTACACCTTCAGCCAACTGCTATTTGCAACAATTAATCTCATAAAAAGCATACAGGAGATAATAAATGGTACACAATGGCCTCAATTCAGGCTGTAAAATCATTTAGTTTGGTAAAATACAGCACTGGGTATTTTACACTTTTTTTTGCAAATTCACTAAAAATGTTCTGCATGAGGCAGAATTACCAAACAAACATGCCTCAATTCACTAAGCCCTGCTCGATAAGTCTCACTTACCAGCTGTGGAGCAGGTCAGCGGTCAGGCAGGAGGCTGCGTGCGTGAGTCGGGGTTTTCTGTCCAGAGCATCTCCGACATCCCTTTAGATGTCCTGCAGCCACCAGGGGGAGCTCTTCTGCATGCCTGTATACTTATTTTCACATCTAAAGGGATGCAGAAAAGTCTCATAAAATGTCACCTTCCCCTGCTCTGCTACAGTGAAGACACCCGCCTTCCACCACGTCGGATCAAATCAGGGTGAGAAACAGGGCTGTATGGTTCTCCCGTTTGGCTGTCTGGGTCTCCCTATTGGCTGTCTGTCAATGTTTCCACATGGAGAGAGCATGGAGAGAGTGGGTTATCAGCTGGTAAGAGCAGAACATAAATACAATTCACTTTTACCAAATTTACCAAATTTGTAAATCTTTGTGAATTGCAATTTACATAGTTACATAGCTATTTGGGTTGAAAGAAGACATACGTCCATCGAGTTCAACCAGAAAATGTACGACCCTCACATATCCCTGTTGATCCAGAAGAAGGCGAAAAACCCTTACAAGGCATGGTCCAATTAGCCCCAAAAGGGAAAATATTCCTTCCCGACTCCAGATGGCAATCAGATAAAATCCCTGGATCAACATCACTGGGCATTACCTAGTAATTATAGCCATGGATGTATTTCAATGCAAGGAAAGCATCTAAGCCCCCTTTAAATGCAGATATAGAATTTGCCATGACTACTTCCTGTGGCAATGCATTCCACATCTTACTGTAAAGAACCCTTTCTTAAATAAATGGTTGAAACGTTTTTCCTCCATGCGCAGATCATGTCCTCTAGTCCTTTGTGAAGGCCTAGGGACAAAAAGCTCATCCGCCAAGCTATTATGTTGCCCTCTGATGTATTTATACATGTTAATTAGATCCCCTCTAAGGCGTCTTTTCTCTAAACTAAATAAAGCCAGTTTATCTAACCTTTCTTGGTAAGTGAGACCTTGACATTTCTTGAGGCATTTACCGCACAAGTCAGTAATTTACCTCACTATAGTCAGTAATTCTAATTTTCTGTGGGGTAATAGGTTTAGTGAATTGGAATTTGGGAATGTGTTATGTAAAATCAGCTGTTTCTATGCATTACTGAATGTAGTAGCGTTGCGTAATATGTTGGCGCTTTATAAATACAATAAATAAAAATAGTAATGCTCAGGGCTCTTTCACACTAGGAGCTGTTCCATCCGTTTTTCATGGATCACTCCTAGGATGCAGTAAGCGGTGTAACATGAACTTTCATTTTACCTTTCACATTAGACAAAGCGTTCCAGAGCGTTAGGTTGTAACGCGTATGGGAGCTTTTAATCGTACGATGCAAGAGGTTTCCCGTCGGGTAAATTAGAACTAGCGCCGCTGATATGCATCGACCAGCAACTTCCTGACGTCATGCCGTTTCTCATAATGTGTGCATGAAATTGAGTTTGTGCGTGTTAGCTAATGTGAAAGAGCACTTAGTGAATTGAGGCCAATGTCTATCCACAAGTCATATAGTATATTATATAGGATGAGTAAACCAACAATATCTTATGTGGCACTATAATTTCAGGGTGCTGACATACCCAAAACTGCTAAACTGGGTGCAAGGTATCTCATCTGAAAAAGAACCCCAACATCTTTATAATTGCCCCTCCATGTGGCCTGGCTTAATGCCTAGCCCCCAACCTCCCCAATCCTAACCTCCACTCCCACTCTTACCCTAATCCTAAACCCCCTCCTGTGCCTATCACTAGCATTATAACTATAATTAGATTAGCTCCGGAGAGCCATAACTCCAGACTTGTACTTATGCTTAAAGTTAACCTGTCAGATAGTTCCCATTTTAACCCATAATTTAATCCTGGTCATACCTATACAAACGGCACAGGCTAAAAATAGCGCTGGAGACTGCCGCTAGTAGAATATCAGTAAAATTACCAATATTCTATTACTTAATTCCTATAGTAAAATATTGGTATATTTTACTATGACCTAACCCTACTCTCACACAGAACCCTCCCTCTATGCCTAGCCTAGCCTATACGAGAAGTAAACAGGGTGGACATAGGGACCCACAAGCACATACGGCAATTCGCCTATCGCACCCTTTTATAAGTTGCAGGCGGAAATGAAGAGAGAGATTGGCCTCAATTCACTAAGCTTATCTCCTGTCTTTAATAACGTTTCTATAGTTATCACCATGGTGACAAGACATATTGGCCTCAATTCACTAAGCTTATCTCCTGTCTTTATTAACTCTTCTAGAGTTGTTACCATGGTGATAAGGCATGTAGTATTCAGGAAACATTTTACCTCAGGCAAACCTAAAGTTAACTCTTCTGTCTTTAAGTTAACTCTTTAATCCTTAAAATAACTCCAGAGTTAAGGACAGGCTGTTCATTAACTGCGTGTGAAAATAACTACAGAGGAGGTAAATTAACTACAGAGGAGGTAAATTAACTACAGAGGAGGTAACGTAAGGAATGAAGAGATAAGATAACTCTCTTACTGTGTGGAGGTAAGTTTTCTTTTGCCTTATTATCTCCAGCATGATCTTAGTGAATTAAGGCCATAGTATTCAGGAAACATTTCACCTCAGGCAAACCTAAAGTTAACTCTTCTGTCTTTAAGTTAACTCTTCAATCCTTAAAATAACTCCAGTATTCTAGACAGGCTGTTAATTAACTGCGTGTGAAAATAACTACAGCGGAGGTAACTTAACTACAGAGGAGGTAACTTAATTACAGAGGAGGTAACTTAAGGAATGAAGAGATAAGATAACTCTCTCTCACTGTGTGGTGGTAAGTTTTCTCTTGATGCCTTTTGGAGAGAAGAATGCCCTGGCCAGTGGCCACCTTGTGGTGTGAAGAATGCCCTGGCCACCTTTCAGTGGGCTGTGAACGACCTGTTGGCACTGCACAAAAAAACTGCAAAACCATGTATTGCTAAAATAGATTGTCATTAGAAGATGGACGAAGGAAGAAAAGACAAACAGTAACATGGAAGAATGAAACTGGATGGATGAGGCAAACTGGGAGCTGCAAGAAGGAAAAATGTAGTAAACAAAAGCAGGGTGATGATGAAGGACAGCAATGGAAAATCAGGTAAAAGTCCATGTCAGTCTGTATTTTTTTTTTCTTAAAAAAGGAGAACAGAAAAAGTTTATTGCTAGAAGATAAAAGAAAGAAACTGAAAGAAAGAAGGGGCAATTCAGAAAAAGTAAGATGCACGTTGGAAGCTGCAAGAAAGAAATACGGTATGTAAGAAACAAAAGGAGCACAAACATGTGCATGTTAGTCTGACAAAGAAAAAATGCATGTTTGTAAATGTGCAAAGAAAAAGTACTAAAATAAATTGTCACTAGAAGTTGGAAGCCAGAAGAAAAGACAAACAGGAACATGGAAGAAAGAAACTGGATGAATGAATGAAGAATACAGAAAAGGGAATAGGCAAACTAGGAGCTGCAAGAAGGAAAATGTAGTAAACAGAAAGAGGACGATGATAAAGGACAGCAAAGGAAAGTCAGGTAAGAGTCCATGTCAGTTTGTCAATTTTTGTTACAAAAAGAACAGAAAAAGATTAGAGCTAGAAGCTAAAAGAAAGAAACTTAAAGGATACCCGTGGTGACATGTGACATGATGAGATAGACATGTGTATGTACAGTGCCTAGCACACAAATAACTATGCAGTGTTCCTTTTTTTCCTCTGCCTGAAAGAGTTAAACATCAGGTATGTAAGTGACAGTTCCTGTCTGAATCAGGACTGGGTCAGACTATAGTGTGATCCTCACTGATAAGAAATTACAACTATAACACACTTTCCTAGCAGAAAATGGCTTCTGAGAGCCAGAAAGAGATAAAAAGGGTCAATAGTTCATAGATTTTAAATCTGGCGCACTTCAATGAATGTATCAATGAGCAAAAACAAGAAAACAGTTAAAACTTAAAAATAAGATTTAAATATAAAATACAACTGTGGAATATCTTAAAAGGTCATTTTTAGGAGAAGGAGGATAGATACATTTGTTTATTTCATTAGTTTATTTTCGCCTCAGGTGTCTTTTAAATAAAGAAGGAGCAATGCAGTAAAAAAAAAGACGCATGCTGGAAGCTGCATGAAAGAAATATATAGGAAACAGATGGAGGGCCATGATGGAAGACAGCAAAGGTAAGTCAGGAAAAAGTGTATGTTACTCTGTCTATTTATAAAAAAGGAGAATTGGAAAATATTGAAGCTAGAAGATGAAACAAAGAACATGGAAAAATGAAGGGGGAATAGAGAAGAAGGAAGACACAAGCAGGAATCAGGAAGAAAGAAATATATAAAAAACAGAAGGAGGACAAAGATGGAAGACAGCAAAGATAAGTCAGAAAAAAATAAATGTTAGTCTGTCGATTTATGATAAAGCAGTATTGTAACAGACTGATGCTAGAGGCTGGAAGAAAGAATATATAGTGAGAAGAAGGGGTATAGAAGAAAGGAGAGGCAAGCTAGAAGTTGAAAAAAAAATGGTGAAAAAGGATGATGATGATGATGATGATGAAAGACAGCAAAAGTACATTTTTGTCAATTCACAAAGTAGAAATACTGAAATAGATTGGTGCTAGAAGATGGAAGAAGGAAGGAAATACATAGAGAAAGATGTAAGAAATGAAATTGAAGAAAGAAGGAGGAATACAGAAGAAGGAAGAAGATAACTGGAAGCTGCAAGAAAGAAATATGGAGGAAACAGAAGAAGGATGATGGAAGACAGCAAAGGTGAGTCAGGAAAATGTTTATGTTAGTCTGTCCATTTATAAAAAAAGGAGAACTGATATGTACCAATTTAATCTGATTTTCCCAATAATTATCAGTGTTTGCAGGTTGGGGAAAGGGAAGCCCTTTCCTCTGTTAGTGTCCATGTACGATTTAAACAAATCAATACATTTTCCATTTTTTTTTAGAAAAAAAAATGATTGATTGTACAGAAAACTCTCTCTATATTTTTTGAACTTTTTAAAATAAATATCTGATCAGATGTGTTGAAAAAACAGATAGAAAAATACAAAAACTGGATAGAAAAATACATCTACTTTTCTTCTATTCAATCGTTTCTTATAATAATTCCAACTATCATAAGACGTACTCAAATCACTTTTTATAATGTTTTTTAAACAATCAATCATAAGTGTATGGTATTTAGTCTGATTTTAAAAATTATTTCATAAACCAGAAAAAAATATATATTTTTTCTCTGTTTCGAGGTCCCCCCTCAAAAAAAAAAAAAAAAAAAAAAAAAAAAAAATTGGAATTGTGTACAGCCACTTTTACCCACCTCCTGAGCAGCCCCCCTGCACTGCCATACTGCCTTCTTTCAGCCTACTCTAATCAGAGAGGTTTCTGTGCCGACTCTGCAGGAAAGAGAAAAAATATGCAAAGTAAATCACAAATAACAGCTAATCCCTTGGTTACAAAATTTAAATGTGGTTTAAAATCAAGTGGTGTAAACAGGAACTAATAACACTATTGGTTTTATCAAATGTCCCTGATTCAGTGGTCTTCTCTTGATGGCTTTTCATTCTCACCCTTTAATCTTCATACATTTTAAGCCAGGGACGTGCTCAGGGCTGGATTTTTACTCTTTACCACCCTAGGCCACTGTCACCAGCCGCCCCACCTTCAGTATAGGTAGCGAGATGACCCCTCCCTCTAGTATAGGTAGCCTGATGAACCCTCAGTATAGGTAGCCATATAACTCCTCCCCCTTTCCCTTCAGGATAAGTAACCAGATGACCCCTCGCCCCTTACCTCTCTAGTATATGTAGCCAGATGACACCCTTAATCCCTCCTTTTCCCACACCCCATCTTCCAGTATAGGTAGCTAGCTCCCCTTCACACCGCAGCAGCCACCAGTGTCACTAATTTCTCTGCTCTTCTCCAATGCAGAAGCTTCCTCTTCCTTTTCATCTCCAATGTGTACAGAGAGCAATATGGCTGCTGCACAGGCAGCTAGCAGCAGAGTACCACGGTCAGGTGCTCACCTGACCTCCCTGCATTGCAGCATTTGCAAGCTTGCAAATGCTGCACCAGTTTAGTTTTTGCTGCTTTGGTGCCCTTCCTTCTGTGGTGCCCTAGGCCATGGCCTAGGGGGCCTTGGCTTAAATCCGTCCCTGGACGTGCTCAGATGTGGTTTTCATGGGAGGGCTGCCTCTTCACCCACCAGCCGATGCAAGGGATCATCATGAATACACCGCCTTCATCAAAGAGGCCTAAATGAAGTTGTCTTGACTGAGTGAAAATTTTAAACACTTTTAGGCCTTATTCACATTGCATTCGGTTCGCGTGTTCATCCGCGTTGGGCTGTTTTTCAGGCGTCTTTTTTTTTCGATCACTGGCACTTGGGTGGGCGATTCGTTTTTGTGCTTAGCGGTTTTGTAAGCGTTTTTTTTCTGAGCAGTTTTGTAATTCACTCCATGATGCAAGTCAGGAAGTGAACTCTTTGACCCAGAAAATAATAAATACAATGTATTTATTCTTAAAAACGTGAACGTAATCGCTCCATAAAGCGATTTTGTGAGCATTTTGCGTTTCTCCTATACTTTCCATTGAGGCGGAATCGCCTAAAAAATTATGCATGCACCACTTTACTGAACGGACAGCACACAACCCGCGCTGATATGAAACTTCTCATAGACATTCATTGCACAAGCGTTTGGTGGGCGATTTTAAAAATCGCCCGAGTGTAAAAAAAACACACGAAAACGCCTGCAGTATGAACTTACTTTGTTTTTTTCTCAGCCTAGGTGGTCAAAATGTTATTACTGTATATTATAATTACATAGGTGTAAAAAATGTAAAAAGTTATAATGTTTAGCATCAAGCAAGATAAAGGTAGAAAAGTGATGCCAAACTTTAGTTTGTTAAGAGTTTAAGACAGGGTCCCGAAACTCTTCAAGTTTAGACAAAAGGCCAGTTTACTGTCTGCCAGTCCATTAAGATGGTGCAATTTTTCTAAATGATTTTAACTACCTGCGGACCGAGTGAGTATAAATCTACGGCGGGCAGGGGGCGCTGCGGTCCTGACCAGACGTAAGCTCTACGTCCCATTGACCGTGCGCCCCTGCCCGTCCCCGTCGCTCGGTCCGCTCTGCCCCCGCCGCAATGTGATGCCCTGCCGTCTCTATGACGGCAGAGCACTGTGAGCCGTGCAGGAGCCGTTTTCATTGACTCCTGGCCCTGTCATTCATGTAAGCCGTTCCCATTGGCTTACATGGAGTGACAGGGTCAGGAGCCAATGAAAGCGGCTCCTGACCGGCGCACAGCGCTCTGCCGTCATAGCGACGGCAGAGAGAGCAGCCTGCGGCGGGGACAGAGCTGCGTATCCGGCGGGAGCGACGGTAACTTGCGGCGATTCGTCGGGAAGCAGCGGTTTGCTGGACCAGCACCCTCTGGTCCTTAAAGGGACACTTAAGTCAAACAAAAAAAATGAGTTTTACTCACCTAGGGCTTCCAATAGCTCACTGAAGCTCTCCGCTGCCCTCGCCGTCTCCCTCCGATCCTCCTGGCCCCGCCGGCAGCCACTTCCTGTTTCGGTGACAGGAGCTGACAGGCTGGGGACGCGAGTGATTCTTCGCATTCCCAGATACATTAGCACCATCTATGCTGCTATATGATATATGATATATGCTATAGCAGCATAGATGGCGCTATTGTGGCCAGGAACGTGAAGAATCAATTGCGTCCCCAGCCTGTCAGCTCCTGTCACCGAAACAGGAAGTGGCTGCCGGCGGGGCCAGGAGGATCGGAGGGAGACGGCGAGGGCACCGGACAGCTGCAGGGGGCTATTGGAAACCCCAGGTGAGTAAAACTCATTTTTTTTTTACTTAAGTGTCCCTTTAACCATTTACCGCCATCCTAACGTATTAAAACGTCATGCTTACCTCTATTAACAGCAACATGACGTTTTAATACGTCGCGCATTCCCGCCGCTGCTACCGCCGTGTGTCCGCCGCTACCGCCGCCATTACCGTCGGGATCCCGTGCTGGGCGATTGGGGAAGAGGACTGAACAGTCCTCTACCCAATCGCAGTGCCTGGAGTGAATGGACGTGACCGCGAACAGCGGCTACGTCCATTCACATAAACAGGAAATGTAACAGTTTAATAAAGTGTGCAAAAAAAAAAAAAAAAAAAAGTGAACACGTCCTATGAGTGTTCACCAGCGCCATCTTGTGGCCAAAAAGTATATTACACTTACAAAATACATACATTTTCAAGTATATACACATCATTAATAAAATTACACTTCCAACCCTCCCCCCCAAAAAAAACACTTGTAAAAAAAAAAATCAGCTTAAAAAAAATAAATAAATAGTTGCCTTAGGGACTCAGCTTTTTTTATTCTATATTTTATGGGGGAAAATTAATTTTAATTTATTACATAGGGGCTTATAGTTATGGCCAGAACAAACAGAAAAATAACCACTTATATTTCAAAATAATATACTGTCGCCATACATTGTGGTAGGGACATAATCTAAACGGTTTAATTATCGGGACCACTGGGCAAATAAAACGTGTTTGTTTTATCCACAGGAGAATGTTTAATTTTAAAACTATAAAGGCTGAACACTGAGAAATAATGATTTTTTTTCTTTTTTTTTCTGTTTTTCTCATTAAAATGCATTTAGAATAAAAAAATTCTTAGCAAAATGTACTATCCACAGAAAGCCTAATTGGTGGCGAAAAAAACGAGGTATAGATCATTTTCTTGTGATAAGTAGTAATAAAGTTATTAGGGAATAAAAGGGAGGAGCGCTGACAACTGAAAATTGCTCTGGTCCGTTAGGATAAAAACCCTTGGGGGTGAACTGGTTAAGGAGGCAGAGGGTGCTGGTCCAGAAAGGGTTAAAGTATGATTGGTTTGCTAAATTGGAAATAATCATTTTTGATCAACAATGGGCTTTTGAGTAAGAGGTCTTTTAAGTCTCTTTTAGCTCCTTATACTATCCTAGTAGTTCTGGGTCACCATGAGTTATCCGGTTATCACCCTGCACTGATGAGAACCAGAAAGTCCAAAACAGGCTGTATATAAGTTGGATGAATGTGGCTCTATAAAATCTGTAAGCTACAGGCTCACCAGCGGTTCTGAATGTGCAGCCTTGCTTCCAGAAGCATAAAGAGAGGATATGCATGTTCTGGAGAAATGCATAATGAGAAACCATAGTTGTTCACGTAAAGCAAAATAATCATACATACCTTCTGTTTTAAGAATGAAAAATTTTATTCAGTAATTTATTTTAAAGAGACTCTGAAGCAAGTCAAAATCCATGTTTTTAACTTTTATTAATGTTAAGCACTATAGCTAGTGCTAAACTGCCGCATCCCTGCGGCAAAACGAAGGGTACATACCCCAAAAATCCTCTTGTCTAATTGCAGGGAGCACTTCCTGATTGAGGCAGAGCTTAGGGCTGTAGCTCTGCCTCTTCACACGTCAATCCCCGCTGATCGCCGTTTCTCCCTGCCCCTCTCAATCTTCCGTCACTGAGGGGCGGGTGAGAGGCAGAGATCACATTAATGGCGGCAGAGCTGCAGCAAGAAAGTCGTGGATTTTGTCCTGTGATTTGTAGGACTAGCTCTATATATACCAATGTTGATCTCATCAGGTACCCTTTAAATATAAAAATGTTCATTCTGGGTGACGAAAATCAATCTTGTATTCATAGTTTCAAACTGTTCTTCTTTTTAGGTGGGCAGACCCTGTTTTGGTTCCAAAATCCTCTGTCACTCTTTTTCTCTCATTTGTCCCTCTTTCTGATGTACTGCTATATGTAAATATATGTATTTCACTGCTAAAACATGTTTATGTTGCTTTAAACTTTATTAGCAGTCTTTAAAATGATATATTAGAACAATTAAGACTAGGAAAATCCAACATACATTTCATTAAGAGTTAAGCTATGGACGGACTCCTTAATTATCATTCAAAACTATATTTTGTGATTGTTTGGGTGACAGTTAACCCATGATCACTATGCATGTGGAATGCTGGGCTCTCTGTTGTACAGTATAGATAGGGAAGAGGGGAGACTAAGCAGGAGGCACCATAAAACAACTGTTGGCGGTGCACAATATACAGAGGAAGCACCTTTATAAACAGGAGACTATCACCTAGAACAGGCATGGGCAAACTTGGCCCTCCAGCTGTTAAGAAACTACAAGTCCCACAATGCATTGCAGGAGTGTGACAGCCACAGTCATGACTCATAAAGGCAAATGCATTGTGGGACTTGCAGTTCCGTAACAGCTGGAGGGCCGAGTTTGCCCATGCCTGACCTAGAATAATCATGAACAATTATTTCAGGAGGCATACATAGCTTAAAGTTCACTTGAATTAAGAGGGATATGGTGGCTGCCTTATTTATTTCCTTTTAAACAATACCATTTGCTTGGCAGTCCTGCTGATCTCTTTGTCTCCAGTAGTGTCTGCATTACACACCTGATACAAGCATGTGGCTAATCCAGTCAGACTTCAGTCAGAAACATCTGATCTGCATGTTTGTTCAGAGCCTATGGCTAAAAGCATTTGAGGCAGAGGCTCAGCAGGACAGCCGGGCAATTTTCCGTGCAAAGGAAATAAATATGTCAGCCTTCCTATTCAGCTCAATTCAGGTGTCCTTTAACCAGTTCACCCCCAAGGGTTTTTATCCTAACGGATCAGAGCAATTTTCAGTTGTCAGCGCTCCTCCCTTTTATTCCCTAATAACTTTATTACTACTTATCACAAGAAAATGATCTATACCTCGTTTTTTTCGCCACCAATTAGGCTTTCTGTGGATAGTACATTTTGCTAAGAATTTTTTTATTCTAAATGCATTTTAATGAGAAAAACAGAAAAAAAAGAAAAAAAATCATTATTTCTCAGTGTTCAGCCTTTATAGTTTTAAAATTAAACATTCTCCTGTGGATAAAACAAACACGTTTTATTTGCCCAGTGGTCCCGATAATTAAACCGTTTAGATTATGTCCCTACCACAATGTATGGCGACAGTTTATTATTTTGAAATATAAGTGGTTATTTTTCTGTTTGTTCTGGCCATAATTACAAGCCCCTATGTAATAAATTAAAATTAATTTTCCCCCATAAAATATAGAATAAAAAAGCTGAGTCCCTAAGGCAACTATTTATTTATTTTTTTTAAGCTGATTTTTTTTTTTACAAGTGTTTTTTTGGGGGGGAGGGTTGGAAGTGTAATTTTATTAATGATGTGTATATACTTGAAAATGTATGTATTTTGTAGGTGTAATATACTTTTTGGCCACAAGATGGCGCTAGTAAACACTCATAGGACGTGTTCACTTTTTTTTTTTTTTTTTACACTTTATTAAACTGTTACATTTCCTGTTTATGTGAATGGACGTAGCTGCTGTTCGCGGTCACGTCCATTCACTCCAGGCACTGCGATTGGGTAGAGGACTGTTCGGTCCTCTTCCCCAATCACCCAGCACGGGATCCCGACGGTAATGGCGGCGGTAGCGGCGGACACACGGCGGTAGCAGCGGCGGGAATGCGCGACGTATTAAAACGTCATGTTGCTGTTAATAGCGGTAAGCATGACGTTTTAATACGTTAGGATGGCGGTAAATGGTTAAAGGGGTTCACACCACAACAGTTGCAAAATCTGACATAATAGTGTGCAAGTGATTAGGGAGGCCGGCTGGTATCTTGCTATTTTGGCAGTTAAACTGCTGTTCAGGAAATGCTGTTGAAAACAAAGAAAGCCCTGAGAATCCCCCTTAAAAAGATGGACTGGCCCAAAACCTGTCATCTGTCACATTGTTTAACTGCCTACTTTTTTCGCGAAAGAACCCCTTTAAGCCAACAATATTCACACCTCAATTTTCCTATTGTGTGCAGGGAAATAGAGATATTTGTTATAAAATGTAATTTACATAAATAAGCTATAAAACCAGCGCTAGTTATGAAATAGCTTTACAGTGTTTATATAAACAACTTCCAACACATTTTATATATAAAAAAGCCATAAAAAGACATAAGGCTTCCTGGCTTCTTAAAACATTTTAATAATGTGCTATCCCTTGAACTGAAAAAGATATTATTAGTTCAATACACTGCAACCTATAATTTATACGCACAAGAATTTGCAGTTAAAAATAATGTGCAGTAGCTTGAACTTAATTGCTTCATTGCATACCACTGTAGAATTATTATATGGCTGACCTGACTAAATCTACTGCACATGGGCTGAGCTTATACTACAATACAAGAGGAAGATATATATATATAAACACAGTATACGTATATATATATATATATATTAGATAGATTATGTGTGTTTTTGTTCATTTATATACTGTAGAACTCCAGATGTAAAACCATTCACACTGTTCTTGCATATAAATGGATTAATAATGTGAAATTTAGTGATTATGTTGATAATGCAAGGGAGGGGGCCCAACTACCACCCTGTCAACTTTCTCTGACCCCTCTCCCATCCCATCTCAGATTACCAAAAGAACCATTAGTGGAAGCCAAACCGGCCCTATTTTGAGCAACCGGCATGGTTGCTCCAATGATGTTGCAGCACTTAAAGGGCTCGATTCACAAAGAGGTGATTATAACCCAGTTATCACGCCTAAAAGACTTAGGCATGATAACCATTGCACCACGCTGGTGAAAAGCCCCCACGCCTAAACTCAGTTTAGGCGTGATAAGTTTAGATCGCGCGCAAAGTCCTGCACGCAAAGCAGCGCCATTAAACTGTATGCGACGTTTCACGCGCACCAGAATTTGCTAGCGCAAAACTTTTGATCAGCTGTGCACTGCGGTGCTAACCCAGTTGGTGCTATAGTTATCACGCCTAAACTTATCACGCCTAAACTGAGTTTAGGCGTGATAAGGGGCTTTTCACCAGCGTTTTAACTGTTAGCACGCTTTTGTGAATCAAGCACAAAATGTATGGACAGTTCCCCTGATTTTCACACCTCAGTTTCACCACCATCCTCTGCAAGTAAGATCATTCCTAAAACATAGAACAGTATGAAACAGACATGGCAATTTGTGGCTTTAGTCAGCATTGTGAGATGACACTGAGCACTTGTTAAAGCAATCCTGAAGCGTAATAAAATATAAAAGTTAGATGCTTACCTCAATAGTGGCTAATAGAGGTGCTAATAGAGGTGCTAATTCTACTCCTTATGCTGCTAAGGCATTTGTTGTATTGACCTGAGGAAGCGGACCATGACTCCCGAAATGCTTTGTCAATTTTTTGAATAAAAATTTTCTTCTGGACTACCTCTCATTTACATGTTATGTTTTAAAGTTTTAACATCCATACATTTTGGGCACCTCTATCTCACTCTTCTACCTCAATAGTGGGAATAGTGGGAAGCCTCTGGAAAGCCCAGAGTTAATCCCAATGATGTTTAGCTAACTGAAATTCTACTGGATCTCTGAACCTCACTAAATAGTGAGTGCATTGTGTTTTTATTTAACTCTCCTGCCAGAAGCCATTTGCTTGTGTACTACCCCATTGCCCGGCGTTCCCTGTCTTTACACACTTCTGAGCTATAGTTATAGCCAAGATGCATGTCTGTACAGCGCTCATGCACTGCAGTGTGGTTCTACCGACTGATCAACAGTCGCTAGAGAAGAAACTGATAAACTGATGTACTGTGTGTACACACCTTTGCAGTTAAGGAAATTACCGGTACTTATGTATTATGCCGTCGTCCAGGCAGTTACACACTCAGGAAAAATGTATACAATGTATCAATCCCTTCAGCGTCAGCAGGTGTATACAATGCATCAATCCCTTCAGCGTCAGCAATTGTATACAATGTATCAATCCCTTCAGCGGCAGCAAGTGTATACAATGTATCAATCCCTTCAACATCAGCAAGTGTATACAATGTATCAATCCCTTCAGCGTCAGCAAGTGTATGCAATGTATCAATCCCTTCAGCGTCAGCAAGTGTATACAATGTATCAATCCCTTCAGCGTCAGCAAGTGTATACAATGTATCAATCCCTTCAGCGTCAGCAAGTGTATACAATGTATCAATCCCTTCAGCGTCAGCAAGTGTATACAATGTATCAATCCCTTCAGCGTCAGCAAGTGTATACAATGTATCAATCCCGTCAGCGTCAGCAAGTGTATACAATGTATCAATCCCTTCAGCGTCAGCAATTGTATACAATGTATCAATCCCTTCAGCGTCAGCAATTGTATACAATGTATCAATCCCTTCAGCGTCAGCAATTGTATACAATGTATCAATCCCTTCAGCGTCAGCAAGTGTATACAATGTATCAATCCCTTCAGGATCAGCAAGTGTATACAATGTATCAATCCCTTCAGCGTCAGCAAGTGTATACAATGTATCAATCCCTTCAGCGTCAGCAAGTGTATACAATGTATCAATCCCTTCAGCGTCAGCAAGTGTATACAATGTATCAATCCCTTCAGCGTCAGCAAGTGTATACAATGTATCAATCCCTTCAGCGTCTGCAAGTGTATACAATGTATCAATCCCTTCAGCGTCAGCAAGTGTATACAATGTATCAATCCCTTCAGCGTCAGCAAGTGTATACAATGTATCAATCCCTTCAGCGTCAGCAAGTGTATACAATGTATCAATCCCTTCAGCGTCAGCAAGTGTATACAATGTATCAATCCCTTCAGCGTCAGCAAGTGTATACAATGTATCAAACTCTTCAGCGTCAGCAAGTGTATACAATGTATCAATCCCTTCAGCGTCAGCAAGTGTATACAATGTATCAATCCCTTCAGCATCAGCAAGTGTATACAATGTATCAATCCTTTCAGCATCAGCAAGTGTATACAATGTTTCAATCCCTTCGGCGTTAAGGTGGCCACTAACGATACAATCTTGATTTTCCAATTTTACCAAATCTATGTAGTATAAGGCCCCGTTCACATTAACATTCTGACCCAAAAGGATCCAGTGAGCGGATCTGGTCTCCACTTCACCGGATCCGGATGGCTCTGTCTGTGGCCCGGTTCACATAATGAAAACTGATATGATCAATGATTGATCGGATCCGTTTTCACTCAGCAAATACATACCTAATTTTCAGTAGTAGTCGGCGGTGGAGGCTTCCTCTTCTTCCGCTGTGACTACACAGCGCGTCATGTGACTAGTCACATGTAGTCACATGACGCGGAAGAAGACAGAAGCCTCTACCGCCGGCTACTACTGAAAATTAGGTATGTATAAACCCTCCCTCAACCCAACCGCCCGGCTGCTGCACCCTCCCCTCACCCTCCCATCGCTAGATTCGCATCGGCACATGCCCCCATCCCCGTGGATGGGGGGGGGGGGGATCTAGTATGAAGAAACGTTCCGTTTCCCATTGCCCCAATGCTGCAGTATTTTTTGTCCGGATCCGTTCCGCTGGGCAAGATGGTCTGCAAAATTAGGCCCTGCAGCATTTTTTAGATCCATGGACCGGAACGTAGGGAACATATCTGTACCAACAGACGCATGTCAATTGATCCATAGGTTAACATTGGATCCATTCACATCCGTTCTGTTTATACAGTATACGTTCCGGTTCCAATCCACAAAAAACGCTAATGTGAACCGGGCCTAAGGGTAAACAGAGTGAATATTTGAATGGATAATTTAGGCAGTTACCTTCTATGACATAGAAAAGGTAAGATTGGATGAAAAAGATTGTACTATTAGTGGCCAGCTTTAGTGTCTCAGATTACAGCCTGGAATCTTTTTCAAAGGAGGTGCTATGGCTGTGCACAATGAACACATTTACTTACATAATAAAGTAACAGGAAAAACATAGATTAGTAAAACTAATAACCCTTAACCCCCCCCCTCCTTAACCCCTAACCTTAGCCCTAACCCTTCACTTCCCCCCTCCTTAACTTCTAACCTTAACCCTAGCCCTTAACCTAACCCTTAACCTCCCCCTTAACCCCTAATCTTAACCATTCACCTCACCCCCTCAACTCCTAACCTTAACCCCCCATTAATATCTAACCTTAACCCTAACCCTTCACCTCCCCCCTCCTTAACTCCTATCCTTAATCCTAACCCTTAACCCCCCCCCCCCCTAACCTCCCCCTCCCCCTTAACTCCTAACCTTAACTCTTAACCTCCCCCTCCGTAATCCTAACCCTTCATCTCATCCCTTAACCCCTAACCTTAACCCTTCACCTCCCCCTCCTTAACGCCTAACCTTAACCTCCCCCTCCTTAACCCCTTACCTTAACCCTAAGCCTTCACCTACCCTCTTAACTCCTAACCTTAACCCTTTACCTCCCCCTCCTTAACTCCTAACCTTAACCTCCCTCTCCTTAACTCCTAAACTTAACCCTAACCCTTCACCTCCCCCTCAACTCCTAACCTTAACCTTCCCCTCCTTAACACCTAACCTTAGCTCTAACCCTTAATCCCACCTCCTTAACTGCTTACCTTAACCCTAGTCCCCTCCCCAAGGTAAGGAGTAATGGAGGGGGAAGGTTAAGGTTAGGAGTTAAGGAGGGGAGGTTAGGGGTTAAGGAGGGAGGTAAAGGTTAGGAGTTAAAGAGGGGGAGTTGCTTAGGGGTTAAGGTTAGGGTTTAAAGAGGGGGAATGTTATGGTTAACTGCTTACCATAACCCTAGCCCCCTCCCCAAGGTTAGGAGTAATGGAGGGGGAGGGTTAAGGTTAGGAGTTAAGGAGGGGAGGTTAGGGGTGAAGGATGGAGGTTAAGGTTAGAAGTTAAGGATGGGAAGTTGCTTAAAGGGAAGGTCCAAGCAAAAAAAAAAAAATGAGTTTTACTTACCTGGGGCTTCTACCAGCCCCATGTAGCCATCCTGTGCCCTTGTAGTCACTCACTGCTGCTCCAGTCCCCCGCTGGCAGCTTTCTGACCTCGGAGGTCAGGGCCGCATTGCATACATTTTTACGCATTCCAGCTAGTGCAGGAACAAAAATGTACGCGTTGCACCACTAACGCGTAAAAATGTATGTGTTAATGTTCCTGCACTAGCGGGAATGTGTAAAAATGTACGCAATTCGGCCCTGACCTCTGAGGTCAGAAAGCTGCCAGCGGGGGACTGGAGCAGCAGTGAGTGACTACGAGGGCACAGGATGGCTACATGGGGCTGGTAGAAGCCACAGGTAAGTGAAACTCATTTTTTTTTTTTGCTTGGACCTTCCCTTTAAGGTTTAAGGTTAGGGTTTAGAGAGGGGGAAGGTTATGGTTAAGGTTAGGAGTTAAGGAGGGGGGGGGGGGTTAAAGGTTAGGCATTAAGGATAGGGTTAAGAGACTGTGAAGCGAGTCTAAATTCATGTTTTTAACTTTTAATAATGTTAAGCACTATAGCTAGTGCTAAACTGCCACATCCCCGCGGCAAAACAAGGGGTTTATACCCCCCAAATCCCCTGTGCAAAATGCACGACTTTCTTGGTTGTGGATTTTGCTGCCCATGGAGGCAGAGATTTGAGCTGCAGCTCTGCCTCCATGCGCGTCAATCTGATATTTACATGCTGTTATCTGCTTTGGGTCCCTGTCACAAGGACCCAGATGTGAGTGATTTTTAACGATTTTATTGTTTGTTCTAAACGGATCTTTTATTAAAATACAAAATAGATACGCTTAGATGAGTCTATTATTGTTTTTCATGCAAACACTGATGAATTACTGCATGTGAGAGCCTGAATTATTGCTGGTACTCGCATGTGGAGAGGAGGCCAGCTGGGAAGATACCGGCCGCTGACCTTATGATGCTATGTTACAGACCCTGTAATTAAGGTCTTTAACAATCTGGTAAGCGCATCTATCTTTATGGTGTTCATGGTGGTGGACGTATATGATTAGCGCTGAAGGTTTACATATACAATTGATGAAGATGCTATACTGAAGTGTTGGACTTTGGCTGCTTTTCAAATTGAATTTTTATTAATGTTTTATATGGTTGCGCTGATATAATCCATTATTCTATGCGCGTCAATCTGCTCGCGGATCTCCACCTCACCTCTCAGTGAAGGAAGATTGAGAGGGGCAGGGAGAGGCGGAGATCAGCGGGGATTGACGTGCGAAGAGGCAGAGCTACAGCCCTAACCTCTGCCTCATGCAGGAAGCACTCCCTGGATTTAGCAGAGGGAATTTGGGGGTATAAACCCCTTGTTTTGCCGTGGGGATGCAGCAGTTTAGCACTAGCTATAGTGCTTAACATTAATAAAAGTTAAAAACGTGAATTTAGACTCGCTTCAGAGTCTCTTTAACCACCTGAGCGGTCTGGACGAGCTCAGCTCGTCCAACACCGCCGGAGGCTGCCGCTCAGGCCCTGCTGGGCCGATTTTCATCAAATAAAAAGCAGCACACGCAGCCGGCACTTTGCCAGCCGCGTGTGCTGCCTGATCGCCGCCGCTCTGCGGCGACGATGTAAGCAAAACAAGGAAGGCCGCTCATTGCGGCCTTCCTTGTTTATTCTGGGCGCCGGAGGCGATCGGAAGAACGCCTCCGGAGCGCCCTCTAGTGGGCTTTCATGCAGCCAACTTTCAGTTGGCTGCATGAAATAGTTTTTTTTTTATTTAAAAAAACCCCTCCCGCAGCCACCCTGGCGATTTAATCGGAACGCCAAGGTGGTTAAGGAGTAGGGAGGTTAAGGTTAGGAGTTAAGGAGGGGAAGGGGTGGTTAAAGTTAGGGGTTAAGGAGTGGGGATAAAGGTTAAGAGTTCAAGGGGAACTTCAGCCTAAACAAACATGCTGTCATTAAGTTACATTAGTTATGTTAGTTAGAATAGATAGGTAATATAATCTCTTACCCACCCCGTTTTAAAAGAACAGGCAAATGTTTGTGATTCATGGGGGCTGCCATCTTTGTCATGGGGGCTGCCATCTTTGTCATGGGGGCAGCCATCTTTTTGGTTGAAAGGAGGTGACAGGGAGCATGAGACACAGTTCCAACTGTCCTGTGTCCTGATAACCCCTCCCAGCTGCACACGCTAGGCTTCAAATGTCAAATTCAAAATGTAAAAAAAAAAAAAATTGCACCAAAACAGCAGAACGAGAACATCAGAAATCCCATCATGATTTGCACAGCATTAGGGGAAAAATACCCGGGCAGTTTTTTTCTGTGCAGCTAAAAATGAGGCTTGTATAAGAGAAAAAAAGTTCTGATGCTGTGAAACAGTTAAACAGCAGGCCTTTCCAGTGCTGCTGAGTCAATTTTTAGTCTGGAGGTTCACTTTAAGGATGGTGGAGGTGAAGGGATAAGGTAAGGGGTTAAAAACGTAACTTTTCAGTTATGTACTGTAATTTATTATGTAAGCATTCTGCACATGTGTTCATTCTGCACATAATAGCCACACCATCTCTATTGAAAGAGATTCCAGGCTGTAATCTGAGACACTGATGTTGATAGGATTGAAACATTGTATACACTTGCTGGTGCTGGAGGGACTGAAACATTGTATACACTTGCTGGTGCTGAAGGGATTGAAACATTGTATACACTTGTTGGTGCTGAAGGGATTGAAACATTGTATACACTTTTTGACTCTATTGAAACATTATACACATTTGCTTATGCTTAAAGTGAACCTAAAGCCACTAAAAAAAATGAGATTAACTCACCTGGGGCTTCCCTCAGCCCCCTGCGGACGATCAGTGCCCCCGCAGCTCCGGTCCGATGCTTCTGGACCCGCCGGCGACGACTTCCGGTTTCGCCATCACCGGCCGACAGGCATGGGAACGCGGGTGATTGTTCGCGTTCCCAGCCTGTATATCGCCCCCTATGCTGCTATTGCAGCCTCCTGGCCGCAATAGCAGCATAGGGGGCGATATACAGGCTGGGAACGCGAACAATCACTCGCGTTTCTATTCCTGTCGGCCGGTGACGGCCAAACCGGAAGTGTTCGCTGGCGGGTCCTGGGCAATCGGAGCGGAGCTGCGAGGGCACCGAACGTCTGCAGGGGGCTGAGGGAAGCCCCAGGTGAGTTAATCTCATTTTTTTTTTACTTTAGGTTATCTTTAAGGGTTTGAAAAACATTGTATACACTGGCTGAGGCTAAAACATTGCAACTTTTCCTGAGCGTGTAACTACCTGGACGGCATAATACGTAAGTACCAAATTACCACTACCAGTACTAGACCAGGAACAGAAGACATAGGCCTTGATTCATCAAGCATTACCGCTTGATGATGACGCTGACTTTACAGAACACTTAAGAAAAAAGGCAATTCATCAAGGCTGTTACCACATGACAAGCTGGAATTACCGAGCAGTGAGGTAAATTACCGACTTGTGAGGTAAATACCTCAACACATGTCAGTAAATGTCAATCATCAAGGTTACAGCATGCATTAAAATACAGGAATAATAAATGCGGTAAAATACAGGAATGGGTTTAAACATTACTGGCTGTTCTGCGAAGACCAGCTTCGAAGGGCATCCGTGTGGATATCCCTCTGACTGACAGCTGCAGAGAGCCAGTAGGGGCAGTTCTTTCTCTCCTGCAAGCCCCTATCTCCTCTGTGATAGGAAGCGCAGGCTTTGCGGGAGGGTCTAGTTTTCCTACCCCCCAGGCAGCAAGCCGAGAGAAAGGGACAAAAGAAATTTCCTCTGCCTCCCTTCGGCAGTTAACCTCTTCCATTCCTGTTTGAATATGCAGAGGAGCTAGTGGGAAATTACCGAAGCATGACGTGTAGATGTTTCTTGGCAGTTCATCTAAGCTGTGGCATTTGAATATAATGTTAAGAAAGACTAATGGGACAGATTCAGAGGGAGCAGAGGCAGTATAACAAACACGTATATCTAAAGGGATGTCAGGATGTTCTTACCATTGTAATGCTCTCACTGCATGGAGAACAGTGTAGCAACATAGACTCTTCTGCTGTTATGTACAGATTTTTGTCTATGGGCTTCGGTAATTTACTGAACTCCTATCGCACCTGGGAAAATATTAATGAATTAGCAAACGAAAAATTTTTAACAACTGTTTTTCTTTTTTATCAAACAGCCTTTGATGAAGCCATAGCCCACTTTTCTGTGTCTGGGCATGAATAGCTAGCCAGGATTTCAGCTCACAAACATAGCTTACAGCAGGAAAAAGAACAAAGTAAGCACGAATACCCAGACTCTGGGTCCTTTAAGAAGCAAACCGACTTTATTTCACTCCAGAGACACAAGTGCAAAAAACTGTTAGCCAGGCAGTGAGTGAATGTAGACTGACACGAAATGGAATGGGTGGGCAAACTTCTTATGGAGAGCAGGGTCTGAGTGAGGGGTAAAGATGGTGAGGACACTTACCATGGGGGGGAAGGGGGGGGGTGGAGATAATGAGTACACTTGCCATGGGGGCAGTAGCAGGTTAAGATAGCCATACTTGCTGTGGTGTTATGGAGAGGAGGAGCTAGTTAGTGTAAAACATTTGTTCGCATTTATATGTCCCTATTTATTATGGGGGAAGGGGGGGGGGAGGGGAAATGATGGATAAACGGACAGATTTTTAATGGGGGGGGGGGGGGGGTGTTAAGGTGGCTGCATTTGTTATGGTGAGGAAACAGGGTTTATGATGGCTGCACTTGTTATAAGAGTTGCCATGTGGGGTAGAGGGGTTGGTGTGATTTAAAGAGACACTGGAGCGAAAAAAAATTATGATGTAATGAATTGGTTGTGCAGTACGAATAATTACTAGAACATTAGTAGCAAAGAAAATATTCTCGTATTTATATTTTCAGTTATATACTTTTTCTTATAACATTGCATCCGTCTCTAATATTTGCAGTTTACACATTACTCAGCATTCTAAATAATTTAACAGAGCAGCTGTGAACTTTTGAACCCCTTTTCTGCAAAGAAAAAGAAATTACAATGACTGACACTTGAGCTAATAAGCTTCAGAAGACAGAGCTCTCTGCAACTTTGAAAGTCGTGGAGCTCAATGGCTCTTTTGCATAGATAACAACTGGAGCTCCTTAACTCTTCCTGTACTGGAAACAATATTAGACTCATGTCTCTGCTGCTAATGTTTTATTTCTTAGCTGTACTACACATACAAATCATTATATCATAATTATTTTTTTTGCTTCAGTGTCTCTTTAATATATGGAGGGGCCACAGCAACATTTTATTGAAAGGGGGGGGGGGGGGGTATAGTTTGTGGTTATAACCCTGTTCATACGTAATTTTTTAAAAATTATTTTCTTTGCTTTGTGGTGTGTTATTTCCGGCCGCATGAGGTAAATGGCAAAGAAAAAAAAAGCAGAATCTAGTCATTGCGTCTCGACGCCGGGCAGTTCGAAGCAGGGCTGCTGCTAAACTCCTCGGTGGCGTTAAATACTATTCCTCTCCGAGTTGTTGCAACTCGGAGGAAGATGTAATTCGTGGTCTGTACTGGAGCTGGACTAATGGCAATTTAAATATTTATGTATTCAGTTTTTTTTCTGTTTTTGATTTTCTTTTCCCTTTTTGTTGTTGTGTACTTCGTTGTGTACATTGTGAACTAAGCAGGTGCTTTGTGTTTCCATTAGGTTGGATCATTCACAAGGAGGCAGGCAGATGCCTAGAGCCAGGTGTATGTTGAGGGGCCTGGGTACCGCCTCTTCTGGTCTCCTCCCTCCTTTGCCATGCTTATTAAAAGGCTAGGTGGCAAGCTGTGAAGTCTACGTTGATTCCTTCCCTGGGGCCCCATTATAGGCCAATCCATCTCTTGCTCCGTTTGTTTTCTACCATGGCAACCCGAGACAGGTAGAGGGTTGGGTTTGACATTTATGAGCATTATTTAAATTTCAGAACAGTTATAACTATAACTGCCTCCTAAATCGAACACAGTACAAACTACATAGCTCTACCAAGTTCATAGACGTAAAGTGAAATTCTACACCATAATTTAAAGGGAACCTGAACCGAGTAAAATTATTTAAACACTTTGCATCCAGCCCTTGTTTTTCCTTTATGGACCAGAGCAGTTTCGACATTTTAACTATGTCCCTATTTAATCATCAATAACGTTATCCCTACTTTTGACACCTAAATGAAATAAATATTGTTTGTTTCACGACTAACTAGGCTTTCATTGTATGCCATTTTTCCCTCGAACAATTTTGTTTTCTATGCATTTTAATAGGAAAAAGTGGAAAAAAATAGAAAAAATATATTATTTCTCAGTTTTACCAATTTCAGTTCAAAAATAAAAAGCGCTTTTGTAGATAAAAAAAACCCCCACACATTTTGTTTGGCTATTTCTACTGTTTATCCCAAAATGTAAATAACATTCCTGTCACAATTTATGGTGAAGATATTTGATTCTGAAATAATGCTACAGTGTGTAATTTTCACTATGAACTACGAAAATAAAAGTTTTTTTTTTTAATGGTAAACATCAATCTTATTGCCTCAAGGAACATATATTCGCTTTCACCAATTAGTGCTGCAGCAGATAGTGCCGGAGGTTTTGCGCAGGAGCAAACCCAATTGTGCACAGCTGTGCTTCAGCTACACGGCTTACAGTGCTGCCCATAATTAGTCATACCCCTGGCAAATTTTGACTTAAAGATACTTTTATTCAACCAACAAGTAATTTTTTTAATGGAAATTACATAGGTGTCTCCCAAAAGATAATAAGAACATGTACAACAGGCATTATTGTGGGGGAAAAAAACATTTCTCAGCTTTTTGTGTCCAGTCCAAAATTATTCTACGTCCTCGTGGCTTAGATGAAGTCACAGAGGACGTAGATATACTGCAGTGGTGAAAAAAGTGCTTAAAGGGCACTATGGCGAAAAATTGTAACATTTTAAATATGTGCAAACATAGACAATAAAAAAGTACCTTTTTCCAGAGTAAAATAAGCCATAAACTACTTTTCTCCTATGTTGCTGTCACTTACAGTAGGCAGTAGAAATCTGACAGAAGTGACAGGTTTTGGACTAGTCCATCTCTTTATAGGGGATTCTCAGCAGGGCTTTTATTCTTTATAAAGATATTCCCTAAAAAGGATTTAAGCAATGATGCTGGCCAGCTTCCCTGCTCACTACACAGTTTTTTGGCAGTTAGACAGAGCAACTGCCATTTACTAAGTGCTTTTAAAAATAAATGAATCCCTGAGAATCCTCTATGAAGAGATGGACTAGTCCAAAACTTGTTGCTTCTATCAGGTTTCTACTAGCTGCTGTAAGTGACAGCAACATAGGAGAAAAGTAATTTATGGCTCATTTTACTCTGGAAAAAAACGTACTTCTTATTTGTATATGTTTGCACATATATTAAATTTTAAAATTTTTCGCCATAGTGCCCCTTTAAGTGGTTAAGTGTGATCTTCTTACAGTGATTCCTTCCATTTCTGACAAGATTTTGTCAGAACTGAAATATATTAGTTGCTGTCGGTTATATAACAGTTGTTGCCAGTTATAACTGAATTGACTGATGAGCTAGGTAATGTCCATGTTTCCCTATGGCTCACATGGGCGATATTACTGTTTAGCAGTCTGCTGACCAGGAAGCTGTTATGGAGTAATGGCCATTTTCAAAGTGGAGGGTGTAGAATCCCATTGATCACAGTGGACAAACAGGACACAGAAGAGGAGAAAGAGATTTATGAGTCCCACCCCCGAACGTCAAATTATTAGTAGAGATTTAAAATAAAAGAGTAAATACCTATGAATCCACGCGCCTTGAGAGCTGCTGAATATCGTGTTCTTCCCTAATAAAAGCTCAGATTTGGATTAACCACCACATTTATTGTCGTAATGAAATGGCGAGCGGGCGGCACATTCCCCACTCTTCGGGAAGCTGCTGGTGAAACTGCCAAGGAGGTCAGGAGATGCCAACCAGACAAGCCCTTCTATGAGACACTGTTATAAATGAGACTTTCAGGAATAAACGCACATATAAATCAACATGCCACATTAGCCGGCTGCGCTGGGACTCGTCGAAGCTATTAAACCTCCTTCTTCTAGGTTAGCTAATAAACAGTGTGAAACCGAATAAATATAATGACTTTGTAAACCAAAGATTAACCTGTCCGCCTGCTTGGTTACTACTGCATGAACTCTTCCTACCTACATCCAATCCATGGCATTTACTGATTTCTTAACAGTTTCATCTGGAGTCTCAGCCGGTTGTTAACCCCTTGGGGTACATGGCTACAGCAATGGGTTGGAATGGTGTTAACAGTTATTCCAGCAAAGGAAGATATCAGACTGATGAGGGCAAAGGCCGGTGCCAGACCCGGATTTACATCATGGGTTCCTATAGGTACAAATGTCTGGGCACCCTAGACTTTGCCCTCCATGAACTTACAAACCCCAACTGAACTGCACCACAAGTGTGCTGGCTGGCCCAGCTGTCACTTCTCTCTTAACCTCCTGAGCGATAATCCCGAGCTGAGCTCGGGGTATGTCGCGCAGGAGGATTTCTCAGGCCCCGCTGGGCCGATTTGCATAATTTTTGTTTTGTTACACGCAGCTAGCACTTTGCTAGCTGCGTGTAACTTCCGATCGCCGCCGCTCGCCGCCGATCCGCCGCTACCCGCCGTTCCGCGCAGCCCCCCCCTCCCCAACCCTTTGCGCAGCCTGGCCAATCAGTGCCAGGCAGCGCTGAGGGGTGGATCGGAACTCCCTATGACGTCACGACGTCCATGACGTCGGTGACGTCATCCCGCCCCATCGCCATGGCGACCAGGGAAGCCCAGCAGGAAATCCCGTTCTGAACGGGATTTCCTGCTTACTCTGATCGCCGAAGGCGATCGGAGTGGGTGGGGGGATGCCGCTGCGCTGCGGCTATCATGTAGCGAGCCCTGGGCTCGCTACATGATTTAAAAAATAAAAAAATTTAAAAAATAGTGCTGCGCCACCTCCTGGGCGATATAATTGTATCGCCCAGAGGGTTAATTCCCTTGCCCATTATAGGTAGCTACAAGTGCCCCTTAGTATAGCCAGAGGTACCCTCAGTATTAGGTAGCTAGAGGTGCACCCATCTGCAGAGAGATCTGGTCAGTGGCATGCTGAGAGCTGGGTGAGTAACCTCTCATTTACACTCTGCTTGCAACTTTGCATTGGGAAGGAGGAAAGGAGTCACTAGGAGAGGGAAGTGAGCTGCCTTTCCACCATCAGGCGCCTGTAGGCAGTAGGCACGTGCCTACTGTGGCTATGGAAAATCCGGCCCTGGCCGGTACATATCCATGCTAGAGTATTCTCGGCCAGCCTGGGCCGTCTCTGCTGAGAATGTTCTAACATCAAGCATTGTGCACTTCTTACGGTATAAGCCAGGGCTGGATTTACAATAAGGCACTGTAGGCACGTGCCTACAGGCGCCTGATGATTGAAAGGCTTCTCACTCCCCTCCCCAAGTGCCTCCATTCTGTCTTCCCTATGCAGAGTCCTGAGAAGTGTAAATGAGAGGTTACTCACCTTGCTCTCCGCATTCCACTGACCAGATCTCCATTCAGTCGGGGGCACTTCTAGCTACTTAATACTGAAGATACCTTTGGCTACCTAATAGTAAGGGGCACCTGTAGCTACCTGTGACAGGCAAGGAAGTAAGGGAGAAGTGACAGCTGGGACAGCCAGCACACTTGCGGTTCGGTTCTGCGGGGCTTTGTAGGTTCATGGAGGGCGAAGTCTAGGGTGCCAGAACATCTGTGCCTATAGGCTCCTGTGATGTACATCCGGGCATGGTATAAGCCAAACACATTCAAGGGTGTGCACTAGGCTCACAGGGAAAAATAAGAGCGCCCTCTTTCGTCTAATATTCATGCTCTCAAACAAGCCAGCACATCCTAGATTAAATTTACTGAACATTCAAAAACAAAGACAAGGTTTTGAGACCTATCATCAGGGCTGTAAATATGGAGTCATAATTCTAAATGCACCTCAAGTAGCAATATAGCCACATGACCCTCCCCCCAGTATAGGTAGCAAGATGACCCCCCACCCCTTCCGTATAGGCAGCCACATGACCACACCAGTATAGGTGGCCAGATTCCTCCCGACCCCTCCCCCAGTATAGGTGGCAGAGTGCGCAGTGGAGGGTTAAAGTACTCACCTCTCCACGATCCATCTTGATCCTACTAGGTGCTCCTTGCTGCACATTGCTCCGCCCCTTCACCTGGTGCCCCACCACTTTGTCTGCCTCTGGGTGTGCGCAGCTCAGGGCCACGCATGCGCAGTAGCCATCTGCAAGCTTAGAGGGGGTCAGCACTGCTCGCTGGAGGGTCTCATAAAAACAGCGCGGGCACAGCTTGACCCCAAGGGACTGCAAAAAGCCCCAGGTAAGTTATTTTTTTTTTTTGGGGGGGGGGGGAGGTTGGGGGAGGGGGCGGGGGTTTTGCAACCCTTGCATGTAACACAACAGTAGCCAATACAGTATATAGCAGAATGTTCATTCATATTGTGTTTTCACAAACCACTATTCTCATCCAGCACTGCTAGTGAGAAGGTTTGGAACTGACGAGTTCTGCTTTTCCGCTAATCAGCTTTCGTGAGGTTTCGTGAGGTTTACAGACAAATACTGATTGAATTGAAGTACATTAACTTAAACTTGCCATATACTGGCAGACTTTCTCCCAGCGTGTCAAAAAGTTCCTTCCTCTGTGCTGTCCTGTCTCCCTGTACCCCTTGACCCAGAGGCTTGTACTATTACATTGCCAGCTCACAGGGTCGCTATGGACGTGTCCCGGCTGGAGAGGTGAGTGAGAGCGCTTTGCTGTGCATTTAATATTTTGCATAGGGCCCCTGGGAGAGCAGCATTAGCAGGGGTGATGCATTACCTGCTCTAGGTCCTCCGCACAGATACCGCCGCACCCCCTGCAGCGCCCCTGATCGACTAACATAAAAAAATCCTGTCCGATCAATAATGCTGGATGATTTCTGCTAGAAATCGATGAAATATTACGATCAGGCGGCATGTTGGGGCAACAATGCGTTCACAGTAAATGAATCTGCCGAGGAATGTTTCAGTGTACCTTTTTCCAAAGTTCTGCTGCTATTGACATGTATGGCCACTAGGTGGCAGTGTAAGAATACATTCTGTAGAATAGTGTGTTTCTCTCCACAAGCTGAGCACGTGCCTGCTGAGTTATATTTGTGAACTCATTGTACCAATACCAATGGACCATGACTTTCCAGCATTCCAGCATGTGATTTAATTTCCCACAATACATTTATCATTAATACATTACAAGGAAACTACACTTTCATTATGAGATTCCCATGACATAGATCTGCGTACGTACAAAAAGGGCGCCCGGACAAAAAGGGCGCGGGGTGTAAACGCTAATTAATCATTAATCATTAATAGCGTTTATAAAAATAGTGTGTTATATTTCGTTTACAAATAATGTTTTACAAAATTATAAATCATTAAATAATGTTTATGAAATCGGCAATTGTGAAAACGTTAATCTTCCCTGTTTCAAAAGTTAAACTTATAATTACGTTTATTAAAAAAACAATAATATATGTTTAATTGTTATAATTGTATATTATTGTGAATAACCTTCATTTATGGTTTGTTCTTATAATAAAATCTGAAAATATTCTTTATAACGATGATATAAATATAACTACGTTCGTAATAAGTGTTGTAAAACATTAGTAAGTATTACTAAAATTTTACTAAAACTATACCTAAGCCTACTCTTACACAGAACCCTCCCTGTACCTATCCCTAACCCCTAGACCCCCCCTGGTGGTGCCTAAACATAAGACCCCCCTGGTGGTGCCTAAACCTAAGACCCCCCTGGTGGTGCCTAAACCTAAGACCCCCCTGGTGGTGCCTAACCCTAAGACCCCCCTGGTGGTGCCTAAACCTAAGACCCCCCTGGTGGTGCCTCACCCTAAGACCCCCCTGGTGGTGCCTCACCCTAAGACCCCCCTGGTGGTGCCTCACCCTAAGACCCCCTGGTGGTGCCTAAACCTAAGACCCCCCTGGTGGTGCCTAAACCTAAGACCCCCCTGGTGGTGCCTAAACCTATGACCCCCCTGGTGGTGCCTAACCCTAAGACCCCCTGGTGGTGTCTAAATCTAAGACCCCCCTGGTGGTGCCTAAACCTAAGACCCCCTGGTGGTGCCTAAACCTAAGACCCCCCTGGTGGTGCCTAAACCTAAGACCCCCCTTTATTATGTGGATAATAATGTTTTACTAATTGTGGCTGCAAAAAATATATTGCAATTTACGTTACGTACTGATCGCTTTATTTTGTGAATAATAATGTTTTACAAACAGTAAGGGATAAAACTTTAAATAATGTTTTAATTAGTTAAATAAGATAAATATGTTTAGTATTTTTATAAACGTTATTCGGCACGGGTGCATTTTATAAACGTAAATCACCACAAGCACACTTATAAATCATTAAAAATCTCCAGGCGCCGTTTGTAAATGTTATTTATGTCCGGCGCCCTTTTTTCCTGCTCGGCGCCCATTAAACGTTATTTATTATGAGAGTGAATGGCGGCGCCCTTTTTGTCCACTAGCTCCCTGCGCCCTTTTTTCCCAGCTCCTAGATCAGTACTCCCCCAGTCCTCTAGTAAATGTTTCAGTTTGCAGCTAAGAATTTCTTGTAAGAAACATTGTGGAATGGCTGTGGTTTGTCATACCTCCCAACTCTTTGAGAGGAGAAAGAGGGACACTTAAAGAGGAACTCCAGTGAAAATAATGCAATAAAAAAGTACTTCATTTTTACAATAATTATGTATAAATGATTTAGTCAGTGTTCGCCCATTGTAAAATCTTTTAAATACCTGATTTACATTCTGACATTTATCACATGGTGACATTCTTACTGCTGGCAGGTGATGTAGCTGCTACTTGCCATTTTGGCAGTTGGAAACAGCTGTAAACAGCTATTTCTCACAATGCAACAAGGTTCACAGACAGGAAACTACCATGAGTACCACGGTCCTCAGAGTTTCTTGTGGGAGGGGTTTCACCACAATATCAGGCATACAGCGCCCCCTGATGGTCTGTTTGTGAAAAGGAAAAGATTTTTTAATGAAAAAGGGGGTATCAGCTACTGATTGGGATGAAGTTCAATTCTTGGTCGGCGTTTCTCTTTAAGCCACGGTTCTGCCACACCCCTGATCACGCCCCCACCACACGCCAAGTCACCCATACCATAAAGATTTCATAAGAAAAATATGTTTTATAATTTAAACCACACTGGGCCTCTCTATCCTGCTTCATTTTCCTTCATATTAACATTTTAAAATTAGTAATATATCAATTGAAAGGATGGGAATAAAGTTTAGAGTCAATCAAACACATTTTTAGTAGAGAAATAAATATATTTACATAGAAAGAGGGACAAAGTCCTGAAAGAAGAACAAACAAGGAGGAAAGAGGGACAGAGGGACAGAGGGACAGGGCTCCCAAAGAGGGACAGTTGCGAGCTATGGTTTTTATGCACACAAAAAAAAAAGAAAATAAGAAACTGAAATAATGTTTCATCCTTGCACTATATAGAGCTCAACTGAAAGCACTCTTTTTGTGGAGAAAAATGCACAGTGTGATTTAGGTAGGTGCTGAGCTTCCATACTGTTTACTGGCTGCAGGACGTCTTGGTGAAATTTGTTGCCCACATTTTTCCTGCTGCTCCTGCCTAATCTATCATTGCACCCCACCTGGCATTACCAGTATTTCACCTCAACCTCATCCTACCCACTCCCCTCTGTTATCCCTAACCTTAATCTTCTGCCTAACAACAGCATTTCTCACCCACATGCAGAGCGGGTGTCCCCTGCTGACCCCATAGCTATTCCAGTGCCCCTGAAGCAGGGACAGATCTTTGGGGGGGGGGGGGGGGGGCAAGCGGGTATCTTGCCTCAGGCGCAGTTTGTTGAATTCTTAAAAAGGCGGCAAAATGAATGGCAGCTTAGGCGCCAAAACCTGACCTTTAGGCGCCAAAACCTGACCTTGCCCCAGGTGCAACTTGGTCTTGATCCGTCCCTGCCCTGAAGTGGGCAAAAAACATTTGAATTAAACACCACGGTGTGCTAGATTACGGATTCTAGATCATGTAATGTGAAGTCGCTTGTGGAGAGAGTGGAGTGGATGGTCTGCAGCATTTTTCGCATCTCGCATGTGATGCCACCTAGCTGTGCACAGCTAGAGGGATTTAGATGCGTACTTGCATCAGCATAGCTCCCTACTGTCCCTCTTTTTGAGGGACAGTCCCTCTTTGGGAACCCTGTCCTTCTTTCTTCCTCATGTGCCCCTCTTTCAGAACTGATGTACAGATCTATGTAAATATATGTATTTTGTCTACTGAAAAATGTGTTTAACTTCTTAGCGTCCACCTCACGCCAATGGGAATCACTTGTGTGCTGAGTTGTGCGGCCCTGCAGCTAGGCCTTAAAGCTGCAGTGGCCTATTTTGTAAAAAATGGCCTGGTCACTAGGGGCGTTAAAGCCCAGGGTCCTCAAGTGGTTAATTGACTCTAAACTTAATTTCCATCCTTTAAATTGATACATGTCTTATTTTCAAATGTTATTATGAAGGAAAATGAACCAGGATAGGAATGCCCAGTGTGGTTTGAATTATAAAACAACATATTTTTCTTTTGAAATCTTTATGGTATGTGTGACTAGGGGTATGCTAAGGGCGTGGTTGGGGGTGTGATAGGGGCGTGGCTTAAGTGTCCCTGTTTCTTATCTCAAAAAGTTGGGAGGTATGCATCAGACCAACTGCTGGCGTTCTTTACAGAGGTGGCTACCAGCACAAGTGGAAACCCACTAAAGTTTTAAAAGAAGATTTACCTGTACATACATGCAGGCTATAAAAGGCAGTAAAATAAAATGTCAATTTGATTTTATTTAGTGCTGATGATCACTGATTTGGACTAGTAAGGAAAACTGAGAACTTTTATTTGTTACAGATTGCCCAGCAAGGAACAAGCCCATGGTGAGCCAGAACTCCTAGGAGTGTGTTAGGAGCTGACATAGGTCAAAAAGCCTCTAATGCAACGCATAGTGGGCTTGAAGCTGGACGTTACATTGAGCCGCGTTAAGCGGCTCTTCATGCGTCCTGTGATGTTGTGATGCGTACTCTTGGACGCAAACGGCATCACGTGTTCCTGCCAGCCAATCGCCGCACAGAGCGGCGCTCCAGGAAGTAAACACTGCACCTCACACCGTGCAGTGAATATTAATTAGCCATGTGGCTGGCCGAGGAGGAGAAGAGGAGAACTCCTCCTCCAACATTACTGAGCATGTGCAAACAGTCTAACGCGGCTTAGCCGCTTATAACGCACAGCATGCTGCACTTTCTTTGAACGTCCAGCGTTACACTGTAACGCAACGTGGGCACTGTGAACAGCCCATTGATTTTTCATTGCTGTGCGGTGGGCTGCGTTACAGGCTGCACTAACGTGCGCCTGTAACGTCCCACTGTGAAAGCAGCCTAAAAGTATTAGAGGTTGAGGATCAACAGGACAGCCAGGCAAATGGTTTAAAAGGAAATAAAAGGAAATAAATATGGCAGCCTCTATATACCCATCAGTTGTCCTTTAAAATAGAAGGTATTTGCGATTTTTCAGGTTGGAGTGAGCTCTGAAGTGTCCCACAATGCATCACTGCTGAATATGCAAATCATTTCTTTGTACTCCCTGATATTTAAACACACCTTCAGAAATATTAACAAGCTGAAACATCATTGCATTACAGCAGTTCTGAAAGTGTGTTCAGCTATCAGGGACAACACTGGGTGATTTGCATATTCATCAGTGATGCAATGGTAGACACCTCAGCGCTCACTCCAACCTGAATAATCACAAATACCTTCTGTTTTTAAAGTGAACTCGAGGTGAGAGAGATATGAAGGCTGCCACATTTATTTCCTTCTAAACAATACTAGTTGCCTGGCAGTCCTGCTGATCTATTTGGCTGTAATAGTGCCTGAATAACACTAGAAACAAGTATGCAGCTAATCTTGTCAGGACTGATAATATTGTCAGAAACCCCTGACCTGCTGCATGCTTGTTCAGGGTCTATGGTTGAAAGTATTAGAGGCAGAGGACCAGCAGAGCAGCCAGGCAACTGGTATTGCTTAAAAGGAAATAAATATGACAGCCTCCATATTATTCTCACCTCGGGTTCCCTTTAAGGAAACATCAGGTTTTTTTTTTTTTTTTTTTTTTAAAAAAAGCAGATCTACTTACCTGGGGCGACCTCGCCAGGTCGGCTGCAGCAATGGAGGAGACCCTGGGGGACTGTCAGGGAGCGGAGCTGCGGCGAGGGACACATAAGTTGCAAGGAGCTGGAGGAAGTCCCAGGTAAGTAAATCTGCTTTTTTTTTAAAAAACATTTTTTTTAAAAAAAACCTGATGTTTCCTTTAAGAAGGCAAACTTCTGTTTTAAGTAACTTTTATTTGCAAATGTAAAAATGATTTGTTGCAGTTTCCTCATTTGTCCATTAGATGGCACAAACAGCATGTCACTGAAAAGTTTCAGCTCAGTTGTAACACTGTCACAGTATTCATTCTGCTTCTAGTATCGTGATTGTCTGCTGTGCTGGCTACTATGTACCATACATACAGTACCTGGGCCTCCTCCAGACTCATTTTTACTGGGATTCCCATCTGTCTGCGCATGCGCACCACACCATGTTCCAGAGGTACACACTGCCTGTGTCGCCCATTGGCTTGCATTCCTGCATTATCTGTGCAGTAAGCGCAGATCATTCTGTAACGACCTGCAGCCTTTGCGTCGGCATTGCGGCGATTTGGATACTTCTGGCGTTACCTATGCAAGTCAGTAAAAATAGCAGCCAGCATGTCAGCTATAAATAGACTCCACAGCTCTGTTCATCTAATGTGCGCCCTATTGCACGGGTGAGCCCTTTATTCCACGAGGTACAGACTAACCAGCAAGCTCATGGTGACCCAGAACTCATTGGAGTGTGTAAGGGACTACAATGGTCCTAAAAGCCCCCTTACTAAGATGTTAAGAAAAACAAGCTGACACATCATTGCATTCCAGCGGTTCTGGAGGTGTGTTTAGCTTCTAAGGGTACAATGGTTAATTTGCATATATTCAGCAGTGGTGCTCT
Organism: Hyperolius riggenbachi; assembly: GCF_040937935.1. NCBI lineage: Eukaryota > Metazoa > Chordata > Amphibia > Anura > Hyperoliidae > Hyperolius > Hyperolius riggenbachi. Next base: position 88,794,312 of record NC_090650.1, read on the forward strand.
GGGAGACATCTCGAGCTCACTCCAACCTGAATTATCGCAAATTCTTTCTGTTTTAGGAAAGCAAATTTTTGTTTTCCCTTTATTCCACATGTACTCATAGTCAGCATGCTAGAATTATGTTACGCCAAAACAAAATTCAAATTAAAGAGAAAGAATATTGTAATCAGATTCCTCAAACTTTATTGCCTGGCAAGTTATACCATGATACATAAAAAAAAAAATCACATTAGGAAGACGTTTGGGAATTTAACTCAAAGTATACTTGGGTGCTTGTTTATAAAGTACTGAAATACGTTTTAAGGACCCTTTCACAGTATACTAGTTGCGTTGCAATAGGATGGTGGTGAAAAGTTGCATTGCACTTTAGAAGTGTGATACGATGCATACAGTGTGCGTTACTACGTTAGTAAGTTACTACGACGGAACCCAACGCACCCGATGTGAACATAGAAATATAATTTTATCGTGCTAGGATGTGGTGAATGATTTCCTCCATTGAGTCGGAAACCAATGGATGCAGTGTGAAAGGACCCTAAGGCCCCATTTACACTTAAAGGAATACTGTAGGGGGGTCGGGAGAAAATGAGTTGAAGTTACCCGGGGCTTAACGGTCCCATGCAGACATCCTGTGCCCGCGCAGCCACTCACCGATGCTCCGGCCCCGCCTCCGGTTCACTTCTGGAATTTCCAACTTTAAAGTCACAAAACCACTGCGCCTGCGTTGCCATGTCTTCAATCCCGCTGATGTCACCAGGAGCGTACTGCGCAGACACAGACCATACTGGGATTGTGCTATACATTCCTGGCGACATCAGTGGGATCAAGGACACAGCAACGCATGCGCAGTGGTTTTCTGACTTTAAAGTCGGAAATTCCAGAAGTGAACCGGAGGCGGGGCTGGAGCATCAGTGAGTGGCTGCGCGGGCACAGGATGTCTGCGGGGGACCATTAAAAGCCCCGGGTAAGTTCAACCCATTTTCCCCCGACCCCCCCTACAGTATCCCTTTAATCAGTTGGTACACATTTTTTCTTCTCCATAGCAGTGCATTATGAAAAATCTTTCAGCTGAAATGCGTATAGTGTCAACTGAGCCATTGGGAAACATGGGCATTACTTTGAAAATCAGTTGTCCTTTCAGTTATAACTGAGAGCAACTGATTAAGTGTAAGTGGGGCCTAAGGGCTCATTCTCACTACAGCGATTAGCGGGTGATTCCCGCTAATAGCTGAAGCGCTAGCGCTTTTTAAAACCCTAGCACAAATATAACTGAATGGCAGTGATTGCTGCCGATCGCGGGCGTTAACGGCAATTGTGAAATGTGTTGCCTGCAGTATTTTGCCGAGATTCTCGAGCGATCACTGTACAGTGCTTAAACAAGCGCTGCCACTGATTGGGATCGTTGGGAATCGCGGAAGTGTATAATGATTTTACCAGGCTAATCGCGGTAAAATCACCCACGCATAACGGTAGCACTAAGCGCTACTGTTTTGCACTTTTAAGTGTGAATGGGCCTTAAGGCTGGGGTGAAACTTGAATCCGTGGAAAATGACTGCAATTCTGCAGTCTCAGCACACCTTTGTCCGATAGCCAGCTGCTAGCTGCAATAGGGAATTGCACCTGGTGTGCACAATACAAACAACAAAGAGCTGAAAAACACACATTACCCCCCACTTCCCTTGCATTGCAAACAAAACATGAGTGTCTTTGTGAGGGCTTGTCCACACCTAGGGCGTTTTCGCCTTTTTTAAGCACCAGCGATTTTCAAAATCGCCCTAACAGCGCTTGTGCAATGATTCCCTATGAGAGTGTTCACAACTGAGCGGTTCGATTCCGATCCGCTCAGCAAAGCGCTGCCTGTACTATTTTGGGGGCAATTTGCCTCAATGGAAGGTATAGGGAAACCACAAAGCGCTTGAAAAAAAAAAAAGTAAAAAAAAGGAATCTCTGTAAAAGCGCTTATAAAATCGATTTATACAAAAACGCAGCGTGCAGGTACATCGCGCAAAAAAATCAAAAACCGCTGGCGTCAGCAATTTTAGATGTGAACCAGCCCTTAGTGTGATCCCTGGCTAAATGATTTCTGTTCCTCTGCAGGTACATTGACAGATTGATTATGCCAGGTGAAATATCAGCTTTGAGTCCAATGGAAAAAATTAATTGCAAATTAAAGTCAATGGGAACCGCATTTAAAAATATGAGGCAGATACCTAAGGAGAGGAACGGGAACACTATAAGACCCACAGCCTTCCCTCTCCTTAAGTATGTGCTTCATTTTTTTAAATGCGGTTCCCATTAACTTTAAATGCAACAATTTAGGGCTGGTTGAGACGGGCGGCTGGTGGGACAGCTTAGGGTGCCTTGTTTGGCCAATGCTAAACCCTTTTGTGCTACCACGTAGAAAAGTTCGCCATCGGTTTGTAGTTCCAATCGTTACATCATCACACTGCGTTTTGAGCCCCCAGGGGGACATGGAACCGCACAAACACAGTCCAAGATGTGAGGATGTGACGGGATTTACTGTGACGTTTACACGAACGCTGGTAGATCCCTTTCAAACAAGACTTTAGTCGGCCGCCGAACAGGCCAAATTTAACGCACATGTGAAGCAGCCCTAAAATTGTCTTTATTGTAAGTGGCTGTCAGAGAGTGTTTTCCCCTACAGAAGGGATATATTATCCTATCTGCAGTGCAGGGCCGGGCCGAGGCATAGGCTGGAGAGGCTCCAGCCTCGGGGCGCAGTGTAGGAGGGGGTGCACAATTCATTCAGCTGTCATTCCTAATTGTGTTTGAAGCAGAAAGAAATAAGAAAAGGGGATACATAGCAGCAGTGACTGCAAGCCAGATAACTAGATACTAAGGTGTTGGGGAGGTTGTGGGCCCTGTGGCACCTCTTAGTGTAATAGCAATGAGTGTGTGACAGCTGGGGTGGGAGGGATGGAGGGGCGCACTTTGGTGTCTCAGCCTTGGGTGCTGGAGAACCTTGTCCCGCCTCTGCTGCAGTGTAGTGAATTCATGGGTGGAGACAGATTTCCAACAAATAGCACCATTGTTAAAAACACAGTACATAGGAGCTCGGGTCACACTGGGTCCTGTCAGGCCATTTCGCATAGTGGACGGCAACAAACCAATGGTAGTGATCCAACGTTGAAAAGCCCTATGCTTTCCAATAGGCCTGTTCACACATGTCCATATTAACGTGTCTGGCTATGTCTGTTGTGCCACCACAACAGGCTAACCTGTCAGGTATGATTTTTTTTGAACAGCAGATGTATTGCCATTTATTAATAACAAAAGAACAAGAAAACTACAGAGTTCTGTTACAGAGGTCAGCATTATAGCAGCTAATTTATCCACTCTATAGCGGTGTGGACAGTGGCGGTGTTAGAGGTAGGTGTAGCTAGAGGATAAATTAGTGTTAGGTGTAGGTAGGGAAGAGGTTAGTGTTAGGTGTAGGTGGGAGTTAGTGATAGCTGTAGGTAGGTAATAAATTAGTGTTAGGTGCAGGTTGGGGGTTATTGTTAGGTGTAGGTAGTGGGGAGGTTAGTGTTAGATGTATGTGGGGGGAGGTTAGTGGTAGGTGTAGGTAGGTGAAAAATTAGTGTTAGGTACAGGTGTGTGTGTGTGTGTGTGGGGGGGGGGGGGGGGTTAGAGTTAGGTGTAGGTAGGGAAGAGGTTAGTGTTAGGTGTAGGTGGGAGTTAGTGATAGGTGTAGGTAGGTGATAAATTAGTGTTAGGTGCAGGTGGGGGGGGGTTAGTGTTAGGTGTAGGTAGGGGGGTTAGTGTTAGGTGTAGGTAGTGGGGAGGTTAGTGTTAGATGTATGTGGGAGGAGGTTAGTGATAAGTGTAGGTAGGTGAAAAATTAGTGTTAGGTGCAGGTGTGTGTGTGGGGGGGAGGGGTTAGTGTTAGGTGTAGGTAGGGGTGAGGTTAGTGTTAGGCATAGATACAGGGAAGGTTAGCGTGATAATTTGAATTGGATGACAGAAGAATATCAGTAACACTACCAATATTCTACTATACATAGCAGAATACCATATACTGGAATATCAGTAAAACTTCAGATACTCACTCTACTAACCATGATATCTTGCACCTATTTTTAAAGGAGCACTATGGCGAAAAATTGTAAAATGCACAATATGTGCAAACATAGATAAATAAGAAGTATGTTTTGTCCAGAGTAAAATGAGCCATAAATTACTTTTCTCCTATGTTGCTGTCACTTACAGTAGGTAGTAGAAATCTGACAGAAGCGACAGGTTTTGGACTAGCCCATCTCTTCATAGGGGATTCTCAGCAAGGATTTTATTCTTTATAAAGATATTCCCTAAAAGTGATTTAAACAATGATGTTGGCCAGCTTCCCTGCTCACTACAGTTTTTTTGGCAGTTGGACAGAGCAACTGCCATTCACTAAGTGCTTCTGAAAATAAATAAATCCATGAGAATCCCCCCATGAAGAGATGGATTGGTCCAAAACCTGTCATTTTTGTCACATTTCTACTACCTACTGTAAGTGACAGCAACATGGGAGAAAATATATTTATGGCTCATTTTACTCTGGAAAAATGTACGTATGTGTTTGCACTTTGGACATATTTTAAAATTTTTCACCAAAGTGCCCCTTTAATTTTAGCAATTTTATGATGCACTTGCAAGAGTTTTCTCACTGGAAATGTTTTGACAGCTTATCAATAAAATACCTTTACAGCCCACAGAGAGCAAAACAATACTAATGCTGGATACACACGGTGCGTTCACGCACTCGATTTTCCCGTCGATTCCCGTCGATTCCCGTCGATTCGTTTATTTCCAACATGTCCGATTTGGATTTTGATGGATCGTTAGGTCGATTCGCATGCAAAGTATGCCAAATCGACCTAACGATCCATCGAAATCCAAATCGGACATGTTGGAAATAAACGAATCGACGGGAATCGACGGGAAAATCGAGTGCTCCGTGTGTATCCAGCATTAAGCACACCTGAACTAAACTAAAGGGTCTTTTACTTAACCTGGTATTTCTTTCAGCCGCCTGTAGTGTGTCAGGTCCCTCTGAGCCCCCTCCAATGCACTGATGGCAGCTCTGAAATTTCTGCGACTAGAGCTCCAGTTGTGCCAACTGTGTATGTGTGGACCTGTTCACACACCCCACAATCATGCTCCCTTCCCGGGAGCCTCTGTGCACGCACAGTTTGCAAAAGAATGGACCGCATATGCGAAATGGAACATCAGTGGCAGGCATTTCAGGGCTGACAGTGGGAGAAAAGAGGGGACCCAAAGGATGCGGAGGTGCCTCATGGATTATAGGGCACTGAGAAAAGCCCCAGGTAAGTAAAAAATCTGGGTGTGCTTTAGCATAAGTTGTTCTCTTGTTGGTGTAACTAATACAGTGTTCTCCCCAAGTCCGCCCGGCTAGTTCTGCTGAGCGCCCAGCTGTTATGGTTCTCTTGTCAGAGCAGCACATGCAGAGGAGGCGGGATCAACCACTTGGAGAACAGTGAATAATAATTAGGAGGCGGGATCAACCACTTGCAGCTCTCCAGTAGCAAAGGGAGAGTGAGTGAAAAAGGTTGTGAAAGTCTGTAAAAAAGATCATCTAATGTACCAGTGGACAGCGCTGCTGCCCCCTAGAGTTTGCTGCCCGAATTACCATCATGCAAAACTAAAGTGTAGAGAAACCGAGAGCCCAATATAGTGTAGTATGTTAAGCATAAATGAAGTAAAGGTTATCGTGAGAAAATTATACTCACAAACATGGGTTACCACACAGGCAACCACTGTATAGGCAGGTGAGGAGATTAGACCTGTCCTCACTCAGGGATAAGAAGTCGCTCTCTGTAGATGCGAAAGGGGGTAGATCACCCCTCCACCAGGGGTGGACACGGTATAGCAGTAGGAGAACAGAGGCGCCAGCAGGATAAAAAATGGGGACAAGACAGAATTTCAGCTATAGCAGGTGTAGCGCCTCACCTGCTATTGCTGAAATTCTGTCTTGTCCCCATTTTTATTGCCTGATGAAGCGGGCTGGGCCTGCGAAACGCGTTGCACTGTTTTGGGGTACTAATTAATAAATGTGACTACTATTCAGACAGTCTTTCGTGTCTGCTTTATGGAGGTAAGTCCACCACTTCCTCCCAGCAAATTTTAAAGTTTTTATCCACTTTTATCCTGCTGGCGCCTCTGTTCTCCTACTGCTATCATGCAAAACTAAATCATGTGATTCAGGCAGCAAACTCTAGGGGGCAGCAGCACTGTTCACCGGTACATTAGAGGATCTTTCTCACACACTCCTTTTGCTACTGCAGAAGACACACAGGAGGGAGAGCTGGGAGTGTGTGATCCCGCCTCCTAATTATTATTCACTGCTCTCCTGGCTGGCCCCGCCCTGCCTCTTCTGCACATACTGCTGCCCTGCCTTACTTTTTTGCTTGCTGGTTGCTGAAAAGTTATTCTAGCTGTAGCTGAATCAATGGTGTAGTGGGGTCTTGGGCAAGATACCAGCTTAGGCTCCCTAAGATACCTAGATTGCCTGTAGATAATTCACCGCGGTTGTCATGCGGAAGAGGACATACAGAAGTGCAACCTGTATACAGGGAAGAGGGGAGGAAAATAACAAAAATATTTCTTACAGGTAAAGCTTTGTACACACTGGCAGGGATCAGGACTTGATCACTCAATCCAGGGCGTGTCTGTACAGATGTGTCACTAGCCTCTAGGGAAGCAGCATGTTCTGTTGCCTGTGAGGGGGAGGACGGCACACAAGGCTCTTTTTACAACAGAATTACAAGAACAAACTGAATGAAGAAGCATAAAGGCTAAATACAGACAGCCAAGGTCATAGCCATCTTTGTAGAGTTATACATTAGGTAATATCCTAATTTTCATAAATAACTAAGTAATGTATGTCAGTTGTAAGGACAAGCGTAATCTGGCAGGCTTCAGATTGCTCGGTTTTTGGTTTAAGCCGTGCTGTGTATGCCCATCAGGACAGATCTCTTCTCGTGAATCGTTTCGTTCCAGATCTGCACCATATGACAGTACAGAGCTATCCTTGGCATCGGAGGGTGCTATTGGATCTTCAGATGGTCTTCCCAGTAGATTTCCTCTGCTATGACAAAGGCCATAGACTTATATCTGCGCTCTGAATATTTTGTGCGAATTACGTTATTGTCTGTGCATTCACAAGATCGAAGTACGCTCCGCGGCGTGCTAACAGCTGCTGATGGGTTCCGGATTCTATTATCCTGCCGTTCTTCATGACCACAATGAGATCGGCGTTCTGCACTGTAGACAGTCTATGGGCGATCATAATACAGGTCCTTCCTTGCCTGGCCTGATCCAGGGCTTGCTGGACAACCTGCATGTCATAGAAATTACTTGTCAGTAATACTTTCGACTTTTGATGAAGTCCAAACAAACCAGTAAATGCACAAATGAAATACAGTAGCATATATCAGCTCCCTGACCAGCCACAAGAACTGGAAAATGGACAAAGCCTTTCCCCCTGCCAGCTGACTGTACAGCGCAGGTCAGCAGCTAACTGATTAACCCACCATTTTGCTCTTCCCTTTTGTAGTTAAGACATTTACATTCAGTTATTTATAGAACAGGACCACTAATACAGAGGCTTCCCATGTGTCTGCAGACATGTGCCACTAATATCTCTGTAATCAATTACAAAGGTGACTTTATATCCGAAGCTGCCATTTTCGCCGTGAGAACACCAGTGTCTAACCCCTTTCAGTTCCGAGACTACCCCATTCAAATTCATGAAGTTTCCAGAGCAACAAGAGGAACCTGCACTGAGAAGAACATCACAAGCATGTAGGACTGAGATTGTTGGTGCATTCTGGGAGTATCTTCTCCAAGGCTGTTAGAGGGAGCTTATTGTTAGTTAGGAGTGGGGCGTACAGATCATTGGCCCCCCAGAAAAACATTGATAGGGCACTTAAATGTTCATATGCTTTCCCTTGCTTACCCCTGGTGACCCTCACAGCCTGGGAACCTGTCTTGCAACTTAACGGTCATAAAACAAGTGTGGACATCATCATTTTCACACCCATAACAAGTGTAGAAACAAAAATACCTGATCTGAAAGTCTCTATTTCGGAGGGAGTGAAGTAGTAGTTGGGGCCCCCTTACAGCTCTGGGAAGGGGCTGCTCTTCTGTAGTTATGCCCCTCGGTAGGTGGTTCTTTTCTGGTTTTACCAAGGGGAGAGTGTTAGCTTTGAAGGGCAGAATAGTATTTTAGTATTTAGCACCTGGATCATACTAGTTATGGCACCAAGAGATTGTAGTATGTTTTCTTTGGTGTTGGTTGGGGGATGATATGTTACACCAGGAGGAGCTATGGCAGACTTTCGGACTTGGAGCAATTTAGGTAGGTTTAGGCTGGAACTGCAATTTATTCTCAGATCGCACACATTTAACTCTCCCAACTGGGGTAAGAGGTGCCCATGTGTATCTACAATTGGGTTAAAAACACTTAAAATAGAATAAGAAGGTGGCTTACCTCAGTAATGACAACTTAATACAAAAATAACACACATTTTCACACATTTAATTTTTGTATGAAGCTGAAATATTGGCAAATATCACTGATATTTTACTGCATCACTTAAGTAGTAGAATATTGTCGATTTTACCAGTATTCTACTACTGCTATTTCACCAATTTTTTTTCAATTTTTAACGTCATGCCCAAATAAGCGCGCAGCATTTTCAAATGTACGCAGCTGCCTCAATTGTCAGTATTTGTTTATATATTCCCGTGCATATGTGAAGTATGAATAACATCCAAGTGAACAGATAAATGTACAAAAAATCTGAATGCCCATAAGGGCAAGCAGTGCAAGAAGCTTTTGTTAGACTTGCCCCCTTTTTAGGCTGCTTTCACAGTGGGACGTTACAGGCGCACGTTAGAGCAGCCTGTAACGCAGCCCAACTCACAGTAATTAAAAATCAATGGGCTGTTCACAGTGCCCACGTTGCGTTACAGTGTAACACTGGACGTTCAAAGAAAGTGCAGCATGCTGTGCGTTATACGCGGTTTTAGCTGCGTTAGACTGTTTGCACATGCTCAGTAAGGGGAGAGTCCGCTATTGTTCCTAGCCACATGGCTAATTAATATTCACTGCATTGTAGTGTTGTCCAGATCATGAACGATTTGGATCTTTGATCCGGAGTCGAATCATCCGGATCATCACAATGAAGGATTCGGTTCACAGTGGATGTCTGGAAGAAACGGGAACTGCAGCTTCTGTGCACAAGCACAATCTTCCTGCTGCATCTCTCCCTTCCCCATTAACACCCTCATTCTCCTGCACCTCTCACTCTGCTGCACCCCTGCTTCCTGCTTCAGTAGTAAAATGATTCAAAGATTCGGTTCAAAGATCCGGATCTTTTCAATGATCCGATTTGAATCATCCGAATCATTGAAAAGATCCGGACTTCCCAGGATAGCACCAAGAGCCTCATAACGCATCTCTATCTGACGTCCAACTTCACCACCACCATGCATTGCATTAGGGGCACGTTATGCGACCTTAACGTCCCCTAAAACGCAACGTCTTGGTGTGAAAGAGGCCTTAGGGTACAGGCATGTACAGTATAGTCATTTAAAAATAGGAAACAGAATGCGCTGATTCCTGTTAAAGTGCAGTTTGGGGTGGCAGCGATTTTTCCAGATCGATGGATGCGTCGCATTGACCATGCACAAACGTAATGGAGGTTCACGGATGACAGATCAGTTTTTACACGGATCAGTTTTTGATCCTTGCAGTGTGAATAGACCTGAACACTTAAACATGCTTGATTGGTTAAGGGCCCTTTCACACTGGGCCAGTGGGGGTATTTGTAGACACATTCTAATATGTTGCTCTTACCTTTTCACTTTCATTGTCCAAAGCTGAGGTGGCTTCATCAAGCAGCAATAGTTTAGGAGATCGGATAAGAGCTCGGGCGATGGCTATCCTCTGCTTCTGTCCTCCTGACAGCTGAGTTCCCTTTCCGCCCACCGACGTCTTATATTTCTATTGACAAGAGAAACATATCAGAAGCTTCCTTTAAATGTAGTATGATCTGTATCCCGGGCTCACAAATCTCACTGGAACTCTGTATCACAACTACTCAAAGATATCAGAATGTTAGGAAATGATCTTTGCTTCGACTCCTTTCCCATCAAGAACAGCAGATATCTAATAATGGGGCTATCCAGGGCAGAAAGATGGAACTATCTATGGCAGGCTATGGCTGTGATAGGTAAAGCCTTGCAGTAACTGATATTCTACTATCAACTTACAGAAAATCTGTAACAAAAAAAAAAAAACAGCCTCTGGGGGGGTACTTACCTCGGGAGGGGGAAGCCTCTAGATCAGGCATGGGCAAACTTGGCCCTCCAGCTGTTAAGGAACTACAAGTCCCACAATGCATTGAAGGAGTCTGACAGCCACAGTCATGACTCATAAAGGCAAATGCATTGTGGGACTTGTAGTTCCATAACAGCTGGAGGGCCAAGTTTGCTCATGCCTGCTCTAGATCCTAATGAGGTTTCCTTCACCCTCCTAAGCCACCGGGATCCAGCACTGTCTCCTCCGAAAATACAGCTGACAAGGATGTCTGTTGAGGCTCAATAGCGCCTGCAATATTTACCTACCGTGATCCTGTGTTATTGTGTTGTGTAACATTAGGGAGGCAGTGGTAGACCCACCATCCCCAAACAGACACCAAAGCTGTCGATTAATCAGCACAAAAATGTATTCACATACTGCGATTATAACAAACACGGTTCGCAAGTATATTCCCGTTTCCTCAGGCAATAACAGTTGTAGTATCACACAGCAAAAGGTCTAGTATATGCCTAGCACCTCTGTCACAGAGGCACTAGGCGTATACTAGACCTTTTGCTGTGTGATACTCCAACTGTTATTGCCTGAGGAAGTGGGAATTTACCTGCAAAACACGTTTGTTATAATCGCAGTATGTGAATACATTTTTGTGCTGATTAATCGACAGCTTTGGTGTCTGTTTGGGGATGGTGGGTCTACCGCTGCCTCCCTAATGTTTTAACATTTTTAGCATATTTTATCCTTTTGGCGCCTCTGTCCTCCTTCTACTATATCAGTGTCCACCGGAATGGAGGGGTGTTTATACCCTTAAAGGGGCACTATGGTTAAATTCTTTGTTTTTAAGTCACTGTAATATTTGTAGGTGTATGTAGAGCATAGTAGGTTACATGTAATGAGGCAGGTGACATTTTTTTTTTACACTGACATACTGCTTGATTACTTTTAGAGTCACGTCGGCAGATTTAGCTTACCGACGCGACTCAGGGCAATCCATTTAGTTGTAGGAGGCATCTGTACCTGCTGAGTTTTGTCGTTACTGGTTACCCCTGTGTGCTGCGCTGTATGGCTTGTTCCTAATCTCAACCGCACAATCTGCACGTTACACAAATCCCCCATCCGCCGTAAAGAGCAGAATTTCTTCTGCTGCGCACACTGGACTACATCATCCCTCCTTGGTGGGACGCAACTGCCGTGTGAGGAGGAACGCTGTGCAGCAAGGACCCCTGTAGCGAAGCTGGCAATGAAACGGACACCTATTGTTGCCAGCTTCGCTACAGGGGTCCTTGCTGCGCAGCGTTCCTCCTCACACGGCAGTTGCGTCCCACCAAGGAGGGATGATGTAGTCCAGTGTGCGCAGCAGATGAAATTCTGCTCTTTACGGCGGATGGGGGATTTGTGTAACGTGCAGATTGTGCGGTTGAGATTAGGAACAAGCCATACAGCGCAGCACACAGGGGTAACCAGTAACGACAAAACTCAGCAGGTACAGATGCCTCCTACAACTAAATGGATTGCCCTGAGTCGCGTCGGTAAGCTAAATCTGCCGACGTGACTCTAAAAGTAATCAAGCAGTATGTCAGTGTAAAAAAAAAAAATGCCTCATTACATGTAACCTACTATGCTCTACATACACCTACAAATATTACAGTGACTTAAAAACAAAGAATTTAACCATAGTGCCCCTTTAAGCAGTGGCTGGATAGTGTAATGGTTAAGGGCTCTGCCTCTGACACAGGAGACCTGGGTTCAAATCTCGGCTCTGCCTGTTCAGTAAGCCAGCACCTATTTCAGTAAGGAGATTCTTGGGCAAGTCTCCTTAACACTGCTACTGCCTACTGAGTGCGCTGTAGTGGCTGCCTCGCAAGCGCTTTGAGTCCGACAGGAGAAAGGCGCTATACAAAAACTGCCATTATTATTGCCTGATCTACAGAGATCGACATCTTAGTCCTGAGTGGGGACGGGCCTAATCTCCCCATCTGCTTTTACAGTGGTTGCCTGTACGGTAACCCTGGCTTGTAAGTATAATTGCTTACAATTTTTAATTTTTCACTTTATTCCAATACTTACTACACTATATTGGGCTCTCGGTTTCCCTCCTTCTTATATTCATAATCACATATAGTGGTAGTAAAAGGAAAAAAAAACATCCTTCCCCTTATCAGACCTTATGGAGAGCGAGGGGTCGGGTGACGGTGACGGGCCGGCAAAAAGAATGTTTAACTACTTTGGCCTCCTGGACGTACTAGCTCCTGGACGTACTAGGCGCTCCCGGCCCGCGGTTCATAGGCCGGGCAATCAGTGAATCGGGCTATGGTGCCCGATCACTGATTCCTCTCCCCCACAGAAAAAGCGACAGCTTCTCTCGGAAGCTTCGCTTTTTCTGGCTGTTGCGTGCCCCATGCGTCTATAAGCGTATGTTACGCTTAGAGTGACATCATGTAGACAAACTCATGGCCGCCATCTTGTGGCCAAAAAGTAAAACTACAACAAAAAGTAAAAAAAATAAAACTCAACACACATTTACATTAAGAAACTACTGTTTACATTCCACCCTCCCAAAAAATACCCAAATAAAATGTTTAATATAAAAAACCAAAACATTACAATGAAAAAACAAAAACATGTAAATATTTCCCTAAGGGTCTAAACTTTTTAAATATCAATGTAAAGATGAAATATTTCCATATTTTTTTTATTTTAAACTTGTAAATAGTGATAGATGCAAAACGGAAAATATGCACCTTTATTTCCAAATAAAATATTGTCGCCATACATTGTGATAGGGACATAATTTTAATGGTGTTATAACCGGGACATATGGGCAAATACAATACGTGAATTTTAATTATGGAGGCATGTATTATTTTAAAACTATAATGGCTGAAAACTGAGAAATAATGCATTTTTTCCGTTTTTTTCTTATTCTTCCTGTTAAAATGCATTTACAGTAAAGTGGCTCTTCGCAAAATGTACCATCCAAAGAAAGCCTAATTGGTGGCGGAAAAAACAAGATATAGATCAGTTCATTGTGATAAGTAGTGATAAAGTTATAGGCTAATGAATGGGAGGTGAACATTGCTCGGATGCATAAAGTGAAAAAGACTGAAGACTGAAGTGGTTAATAGTGCCCATACATGGTACAATAAAAACGTCATATTTTCCCGCTTATTCGACCAAAATGATAGACTCGAAAATAATCTTTTATTTAAATAATCTAATCGAAGAAAAATTAAAAAATTGTACCATGAATGGGCACCATAAAACACTCTCTCCTTCCTTCTGCACACTGTCCTGCTTGAATAAACAATGCACACTATGCTGACAGGAGTGTCTTGTGCAAGAGCAGATCATTGAATCAGACTGACTGAAATCCAACTGTCACAAGACACTCCTGTCAGCATAGCGTGCATTATTTATTGCTCGTCATTGGCACCCGATACCCTAGTTCTCCATGAGGTCTGATAGTCTGAAGGATGTTTTTATTTCCTTTTACTACCACTATAAGTCATTACGAAGTCCCTTCTTCTATGGGGAGATTTGCAATCACAGACCCTTCCCACTTTGGGAACTGATCTTCAGCCAATTCCTGGCCTGCAATCGCAACTAACGAGTGGGTGGAATACTCTGTCTCTCTTATTGGTCAGATGGGTCACATGATGTTTTCCAACATCCTGTAGTTAGGACCAGCTAGCCTGGGGCAAGCAGTCAGCCACAGCTCAACACAAAGACACAGGATTTTTGTATAAACAGCACCTGTGATGTGAGTGCAAAGCAGGGCAAGGTATAAAGCAGCAATCCATTATCCCTTTATAAACAGGCCCCGAAACAACTGTTATTGGCACAATAGTAATAAGGATACCTCTGGCAGCTGTTCTATGAAAGCGTGAATATTTGCAGCTTTGGCGGCCTGCTGTATCTCCTCCATGGACACCAGGCGGGAGTTGTCCCCATAGGCGATATTCTCAGCAATGCTGCAGTCAAACAGCACAGGCTCCTGGGAGACGATGCCAATCTGTGAGCGGAGCCACTGGACATTCATCCTTTTCACGTCAATACTGTCAAATAACTGTGATAAAGGAAACAGAAGTGTTACTATTACTCAATTAAAATACATACAGTACAGTACAGTCCTACTAAAACAGGCTTTTGATTAAAGGGAATTCGTTACTTTTTTAAACTAAAAAAACAGATACCCGGATCGGGCTCAGCTATTTGTGCCAGAACCCGAGCAGTAAGCCACTACTACACGTGCACGCAGGGCCAAAAAGCTATTGTCAATGGACTTTAAAGGGGGTCACTCCTCTGGGGCAGGGCTGAAGGGGAGGACGACAGAAGCCTCTTTAGGATCCAAAGGCTTCCCCCTCCTGAGGTAAGTGCCCCCCAGGAACACTTTTCCACTTCAGGGTCTCTTTAGAACATTTTACTAAAGGAAACATGATGGCATTTTTAAAATACTGGCATATGATATGAATACATTCGATCTGAACCACGCTTACTGCACGGATCATGCAGTGATGAAAGTAAATGGGCAACAGGCAGTGCGCACGACAGGAGCGCAGTGCAGTGCAGCGCAGACCAACGAGAATCCCAGTGACGTACTTCCTGGCACTAGCCAGGGGACGGGCATATGCATATGACTGTGTTGCCGCACCATGGCGCAGGGTCATATAAAGCCTTATATTTGCATTGCGATGCAGTGCAAGCACAAATCCAGTGTAACACCTGCCAAATACAAACCCGGAACCAGGGCTGGTCCTAGACTTTTTGCTGCCTGAGGCAAACTTGTGAGGATGCCCCCCCCCCCTCATTTGGAATGATCATACAGCAACTGACATTTTACACTGCTTCATTTAATGTTCTCACATGACATGCTGCAGCTCAACACAATAACACACTTAGAGTTGAGCTGAAATTTTCGTAATTTCGCATTACTATAATTACGCATGCGAAATTTGCGATTACGATGCGAAATTAGCGTAGCGAAATTGCCATTAAAATCGTAATTTTAAATACCGTAGGCGTAATTTTCAACGCGAAATTTCGCGTTTCGTTCATGCCGTAATTTCGCATTAAACGCTACCGTAATTTCGCGTTAAACCGTAACGCTCCGTATAATATAAAAAAGCCGCCGACTTTAAGGGTTAATAGCAAAGCCCCCTTAAATGCTAAGAGCCTCAAATTTGGAGAATATATTAAGGAGATCAGGAGGAATAAGAGGAAAATTTTTTTTTTCAAAAAGACCTTATAGTTTTTGAGAAAATCGATGTTAAAGTTTCAAAGTAAAAATATATACATTTAAAAACCCGCCGACTTTAACGGTTAATAGCAAAGCCTGCTTAAAGTTTAGGAACACCAAATTCCTAGGGTATATTAAGGGGATCAGTGGGAATAAGAGGAAAAAATTTTTTTTCAAAAAGACCTTATAGTTTTTGAGAAAATCGATTTTTAAGTTTCAAGGACAAAAATGTCTTTTAAATGCGGAAAATGTCAGGTTTTTTTTGCACAGGTAACAATAGTGTATTATTTTCATAGATTCCCCCAAGTGGGAAGAGTTTTACTTACTTCGTTCTGAGTGTGGGAAATATAAAAAAAAAACTACGTGGGGTCCCCCCTCCCAGACCTCTTTAACCCCTTGTCCCCCATGCAGGCTGGGATAGCCAGAATGCGGAGCACCGGCCGTGTGGGGCTCCGCACCCTGACTATACCAGCCCGCATGGTCCATGGATTGGGGGGTCTCGGAAGGGGAGGGGCAGCCAAGCTTTCCCCTCCCCCTCCGAGCCCTTGTCCAATCCAAGGACAAGGGGCTCTTCTCCACCTCCGATGGGCGGTGGAGGTGGAGGCCGCGATTTCCTGGGTGGGGGGTTCATAGTGGAATCTGGGAGTCCCCTTTAAAAAGGGGTCCCCCAGATGCCCACCCCCCCTCCCAGGAGAAATGAGTATAGAGGTACTTGTACCCCTTACCCATTTCCTTTAAGAGTTAAAAGTAAATAAACACACAAACACATAGAAAAAGTATTTTAATTGAACAAAAAACATAACCACGAAAAAAGTCCTTTAATATTCTTAATTAACCATTAATACTTACCTGTCCCTTTAAATAAATGATCCCACGCAATATCCTCGGAAATGTTATTACAATGTAACAACTTTGTTACATTGTAACTATGCCGCACCCGACGTCACTCACCGCCGCCGCCGCCACCACGTCTGTGCTGCAGGACCCGACAGAGCTCTGAGCTATAGCTCAGAGCTCTCGAAAGCATCTTTGTATTTGGGCTCCAGGGAGCCCCATTGGTCCTTAGCAGACCAATGGGGTTCCTTCTGATTTGAAGGAACCCCATTGGTCTGCTAAGGACCAATGGGGCTCCTTGGAGCCCAAATACAAAGATGCTTTAGAGAGCTCTGAGCTATATAGCTCAGAGCTCTGTCGGGTCCGTGCAGGACGCTAAGTCCCCGCCGGCTCCGCTGCCCTCCCCGCCTCTCCCACATGTCACCCACATGTCACCCACATGTGGGTGACATGTGGGTGACAGATGTGGGCGGGGTGGACAGCGGGAGCTGCGGGGACTTAGCGTCCTGCACGGACGCGTATGCGGCGGCTGAGCGGCGAGTGGCGTCGGGTGCGGCGTAGTTACAATGTAACAAAGTTGTTACATTGTAATAACTTTGTTACATTGTAACTGATAGAACATTTCCGAGGATATTGCGTGGGATCATTTATTTAAAGGGACAGGTAAGTATTAATGGTTAATTAAGAATATTAAAGGAATTTTTTCGTGGTTATGTTTTTTGTTCAATTAAAATACTTTTTCTATGTGTTTGTGTGTTTATTTACTTTTAACTCTTAAAGGAAATGGGTAAGAGGTACAAGTACCTCTATACTCATTTCTCCTGGGAGGGGGGGTGGGCATCTGGGGGACCCCTTTTTAAAGGGGACTCCCAGATTCCACCATGAACCCCCCACCCAGGAAATCGCGGCCTCCACCTCCACCGCCCATCGGAGGTGGAGAAGAGCCCCTTGTCCTTGGATTGGACAAGGGCTCGGAGGGGGAGGGGAAAGCTTGGCTGCCCCTCCCCTTCCGAGACCCCCCAATCCATGGACCATGCGGGCTGGTATAGTCAGGGTGCGGAGCCCCACGCGGCCGGTGCTCCGCATTCTGGCTATCCCAGCCTGCATGGGGGACAAGGGGTTAAAGAGGTCTGGGAGGGGGGACCCCACGTCGTTTTTTTTTTATATTTCCCACACTCAGAACGAAGTAATTAAAACTCTTCCCACTTGGGGGAATCTATGAAAATAATACACTATTGTTACCTGTGCAAAAAAAACTGACATTTTCCGCATTTAAAAGACATTTTTGCCCTTAAAAATTAAAAAAATCGATTTTCTCAAAAACTATAAGGTCTTTTTGAAAAATTTTTTTTTCCTCTTATTCCCACTGATCCCCTTAATATATGCTAGGAATTTGGTGTTCCTAAACTTTAAGCAGGCTTTGCTATTAACCGTTAAAGTCGGCGGGTTTTTAAATGTATACATTTTTACTTTGAAACTTTAACATCGATTTTCTCAAAAACTATAAGGTCTTTTTGAAAAAATTTTTTTCCTCTTATTCCTCCTGATCTCCTTAATATATTCTCCAAATTTGAGGCTCTTAGCATTTAAGGGGGCTTTGCTATTAACCCTTAAAGTCGGCGGCTTTTTTATATTATACGGAGCGTTACGGTTTAACGCGAAATTACGGTAGCGTTTAATGCGAAATTACGGCATGAACAAATAACCATTGTAATGCGAAAATTACGCGAAAATTACGCTTACGTGAAATTTCGCGAAATCCTTCTTCATTACGATTATGTACTTACGGCCATAATCGTAATTACACTAATTACGCGAAATTTCGCGAAATCTTAATTAGGTCATTACGCTCATCTCTAAACACACTGGCTGGCTATGAGTCTGTGACAAACAAACTGCTCACCCTCAGCCACTCCATTCCTCCTCAGTCAGGACAGCAGTGCTCATTCCTCCCTTCTGTTGTGCAAGTCAAATGGAAAACTGCTGCTCTCCTGCCTCCCCCCTCCTCACTCACTCTCAGACCCCTCACACAGCACAACAACCTGCTTTTCCCCAGTGATGACCTATTCCCCTCGCTCGCTTTCTTCTCGCTTTTCCTCCTACTCTGACTGCATGCTGTAAGTGTAAACACACAGTACAAACATGCTGCCCCTACAATCTCTGTGCCCGATGCAAGTGTTTCACCTTGCTTCATGAGAGAACCAACCCTGCCTGTAACTTTAAAAAAGTCGTCTACTCACCTAAGTAGAGGGAAGCCTCTGGATGGTCCAGCGGTTTCCCATGTCCTCCTCCACCCCACCGCTGCTGGCCGAGACCCTCTTCTTGTTTGAGGCCGTGCTCCCATCCATGTACAAACACGGCCCTACTGCAGTAGGCTCTTGTCAGATATTCAGAGGAACCCTGCGCAGGAACGGTGGACTCCTGGATGGATCAGGAAGTCTCTGAGCTCTCCAGAGGGTTCCCGCTACTTAGGTAAGTATCTAACTTTTTTTAACGTAATAATTACAATTTAACCCCTAACCAACAGAGTTAACGAAACTCACCACTGCCCCCTGGAGGGGATCGTAGAACCTCTGCAGAAGCTGGACAGAAGTACTCTTTCCACATCCACTACTGCCCACAAAAGCCACAGTCTGACCACTGGATATTTTAACCGTTAATTCTTGAATCACTGGCACATCTGGACGAGATGGATAGTTAAAGGTGACCTTACGCAACTCTAAATTTCCTTGAAACATTTCCTACAGAAAATAAAAACGATGTTAACCTTAGAAACATAAATACAACATATTAAGAATAAGGGCAATAGGGTAGTTTTGCACTTACTGGTTTTTCTCCTTCCTTGCTGTAGCTGTCTATGGCTGGCTCAGAATGGAAGAGGGCAAACAAGTGAGAAGCTGCAGACTTGGCTTTAGCATAGTCAGGAGCGAATGACAATGTCTGTCCTACTGTCATAGCACCATAAGCCACAAGGGAGAACACACTGTATCAAAATAAAAAAATAAAAAACATTTCATAATATTGCTATTTTTATTATGCTTTATTGTCAAAGTAGCAGCCTATCACACAACACTGTAAAGCAACAGTTAAATGCAAGACAATCCCACCCCCCAAAAAATAAAACTTGAAGGGAAGACATTGCCCCATCTGACAATCATTCCTAATCACGGTGTTTATTAATTTATATAGCGTTGACATCTTCCACAACGCTTTACACCGCATAAAGTCATGTCACTGACTGTTCCGAAGGGGGGCTGACAATCTAATCCCTACCATGACCATATGTCTGTAGCAGCATTCAGAAAACTTTGGAAAATGGTAACTTTGTACCACATGAAGCACCGTACAAGGCATGTCACCCAGCAGGCATCGGGACTACGGTAAATCCCTCGGGTGACATTGAGGGGCCAAGGCTGCAGGCTAGAACAGAGCAGCTAAAAGAAGCGCAAGCTAATTTGGGGGCCCACTATATAGTACCATGCCTGGTGCTGAGGCTTAACGTGGGCCACCCGCTTTGCAAACTTTTGCACCAACTTTTTGTAGCTGCTCTTTGCATAGCAGGTGGCCCGTCATTCGCTTTTTTAGCAGGCACCCTTTTGACGCCGGTAGTTACAGTGAACCTCCGTACTAAAAATCTACTCAGCAGCACTGAAAAGGCTTGGTGTTTCTTTAACAGTTTCACAGCATCAGAACTTTTTCTTACATAAGCGGCAAGCCTCATTTTTAGCTGTAAAGAAGCTAAGCTCAAAGAAAACTGCCCGGGCAATTTTCCCTTGATGCTGTGCCAAGCATGATGGGATGTCCTATGCTGCTGTTCTCATTGCCTAGCAACTTGGAGGGGTGATCAGGACACAGGACAGTTAGAACAGTGTCTCATGCTCCCTGTCACCTCCTTTCAACCAAAAAGATGGCTGCCCTCTTGAAATCAAACATTTGCCTGTTCTTTTAAAACAGGGTGGGTAAGAGATTATATTACCTATCTATTTTAATTAACATAATTTATGTAACTTAATGACAGTATGTTTGTTTAGGCTGAAGTTCCTCTTTAAGGTACGGCGGGGGGGTGAAGGTTAAGTGGCTGTAGGGTAAAGGCTTGTTGCTCATCGAGGGGAGGGTCTAAGGTCAGGCACTACCGGGGAAGGGGGGGGGGGGGTGTTAAGATTAGGCACTACCAGAGTTGTTCTCTGTGAGAGTAGGGACAGGTTAGATTATAGTCAAATATCTGAAATTATTACCAATATTTCACTGTATGAAAAAGGTACTGAATTATCTGTACATTTTCCGATATTCTACTACCAGCTATTTTCTGCACCCTTCATAGTGATACATTTTTTTTGTTTTTGTCCAAGCCCAAATTAGCTTGCGGTGCTTTCAAATGTACGAAGCTAGCAATGTGTACTCTTGCTCTGCGGGGAGGAGGGCGAACGGATGGCACACGAGTAGCACTGCACGGCAGGCAAAGTGAGCGGGAAGAACAATGCACTCGACCAGGGCTCAGCTGAGTCCATTCAGCAGGCTGACCAAGGCTAAGGAAGCTGTACACGCACTGGATTCTGGGGAGAGGAGGGCACTATTGGCCACCTCAGCTGAGTTTCATCTAGTGTGTGTTCAAGGCTTTAGTATCAAGACATGTTTATATGTGAAATAGCTACATTAATAACAGAAGGCAATAAAAAATGCAGCAAATACTTACATATAGACTTCTTCTACATTCATCCTTCCCGCTTCTATCAGATAAGCTCCAAAGCGGTAACTTGCGGCGTAGGTGAAATGTATGAATGACTGACTGAAGGCAAAGCAGATGCCGTATACCTGAGCCCTTCGCTGAGAATTCCTGAAAAAGAAGCATGAAGGAAGAAAAGACACATCACTAAGTGCTGACTGATCAGACGCACTGGTAGAGTAATATATTGTTCTTTAGCGATAAAATACTTAAAGGATCACTATCGCAAAAAATTGCTGTTTGTCTTTAATTGTTATATCTATGACAAGTAGTCTGTCCAGGGACGTAACTACAGGGAAGCAGCCCCTGCAACTCAGGGGGCCCAGAGCTGTAAGGGGGCTCCAACAATTATTTCATTGCCTCAGATAAAGGAGTCCAGCCTTCAGATCAAGTGTTTGTGGCTACACTTGTCATGGGTGTGAAAATCATGATGTCTACACTCGTTTTATGACCCTTGTGAGATGGGCCCCCTAGCTGTGAGGGTCACCAAGGGGAAGGCAAGTGAAACGGTGTGAATATAGGGGGCCCAATCAAAGTTCTGCCCCGTGATTTGTAGTTATGCCCTGGGTCTGTCAGTTTTAATTTGATTTTTAAATTGTGATTTTTTTAAAAATAATTATTGATAGTTTGTGTGCATGTTCCGTATTCCCTTTGAAGGTGTTGACCCCTCCCCCTCGGCTGCCAATCTCTGCATATATAACAATACAACTATCTGACCTGTAAGGTTTCTGCAGGCTCTCTGCATACATCTCCTCAAATGTGCTCTCCCTGGTCAGTGACACCACCGTCCGGATGTTGTCCACAGCTTCTGTAGCGATCTGATTGTTCAGCCAAAAAAAAAAGTTACATAGTTACTTGGGTTGAAAAAAGACATACGTCCATCGAGTTCAACCAGAGAACAACGTCCATCGAGTTCAACCAGAGAACAACGTCCATCGAGTTCAACCAGAGAACAACATCCATCGAGTTCAACCAGAGAACAAGTTATCAAACATGGATTATTTTCAAATGCAAACCTGAAAAAATGTCTCATAGATATTCCCGTTGTAACCAGAGGATCCAGTTTAAACTCTTAACTCTAACTTACAAAGCTCTCCACAATCTCTGTCCCGTGTACATATCAGTAGTGTCCAAATACCAACCAAACCAAAATCTCAGATTTGCACATGACCTTCCATTGTCCTCCTCTAGAATTACTTCCTCGCATTCACGCATACAAGATTTCACATGTGCTTCAACCCTCGTCTGGAATCATCTGCCACAACCCATCCGTCACTCTCCAACCTTTGATATCTTTAAGCATGCCCTCAAAACTCACTTTTTCCGTCAAGCATACGCCCTACCTTAGGCCAGTTTCCCTTTTCACATCTGGTCAAGTTGTACTCCTATTAGATAACCTAAAACACATTGCCTGTAGGTATGTTTATTGTATACCTCACCTCTTGATCCCCCCCCATTCCTTTAGATTGTAAGCTCACAAGGGCAGGGTTCTCTCACTCTTTTGTGTCTTGGATTTTGTTACACATTTATTCATTTTTATTTATTTTGTCACAGTTACCAATGCTGTACTTTGTACCGATTCTGTACTTTGTACCAACTCTGTATTTTATATACTGGTATATACCATTGTCTGTATGATTTAGTACCCCATATTTGTTTACAACTTTGTACAGTGCCACGGAATATGTTGGCGCTTCATAAATCAATAATAATAATTCCCAGGTGGCTAGGCCTACTGACTATTAAGGGGCCTATTCATAAACAAAAGTAGTGATTTGCTAACAAATTGCCACTTTGTTATTTTACACTTTTAAAAATCATATTGCCTCCTTTAAGATCTCCATTTGTAAAAAGCTTTTTTTGTCTTTTCTTTTACATTGGCAATCAGTGCTTTAATCATTGCTTCACATAGAGGATGAGAGAAACCTCTATATTCTACTAGGAGAAGAGGAATCCACAGTGACAATCACTGCACACTATGTCACAGCATGCCACAGACTAAGAGGCGCATAAATAAACTGTAAACCTAAAAATGTCCAGGAACTACTAACCCACTGTACCCCTATCCCACCCCTTCCATGTCCCCAGGGCCGGCGCTACCATAGAGGCAAAGGAGGCAGCTGCCCCAGGGCCCCAGAGCTTGTAGGGGCCCCCAGTGGCTACAAGAGGAAAACAAATTTCAAATCGGCCTTATAGTTTTTGAGAAAATCAATTTTAAAGTGTCAAAGGAAAAAATATACACATTTAAAAACCTGCCGATTTTAATGGTTAATAGCAAATCCACCTTAAATGCTAGAAACCCTAAATTTGCAGGATATGTTAAGGAGATCATTAGGAATAAGAGGAAAAAACAATTTTTCAAAAAGACCTTATGGTTTTTGAGAAAACCGATTTTAAAGTTTCGAAGGAAAAAAGTATACTTTTAAATGCGGTAAATGTCACTTTTAGTAGCAAACCTAACGGTAATGTAATTTTACATGCATCAAACGAAAGCGCAATAAATTTCCTGATGGGGTTTCCAGGGGGTCTATACGCAGCCGCAGCGCTTTGGCCAGGGATCGCTATACAGCCGCAATATGGCTGTATGAAGATCCCTGGCATTTTTTCCTATTTTTCCAATTTTTTTTTTATGTTTAGAGTGTGGGAATTTAAAAAAAAAAAAAAAATTATGTGGGGTCCCTCCTTCTGAAACTTTTTAACCCCTTGTCCCCCATGCAGGCTGGGATAGCCAGAATGTCGAGCTCCGACCGTTTGGGACTTGACACCTTGACTATACCAGCTGCAAAAAAGGTCCCCTAATGCCGATTTTTGTTCCAGGGTATATGTTGGGGGGGCCCCCCAGGTTTATTTTGCCCTGGGGCCCCATTGTTGCTCAAACCGGCCCTGCATGTCCCCCATTTCCCCCTTCTTTGGCAATGCCTGTATGAATCTTGGTCATGCCAATAAAGCTATCTTTGATGATCTCCTACCCTACCCTAAAGTGACAATTTGCAGCTCCATGGACTTAGATAAAGGCTCAGACAGCTGTTCACCAAGAAAAAAAATGGCTGCACCTGACTTTAATTGTGGCTGTGGATAGCTACTATTTAAAATGGCAATGTATAGCAATAGGTGCAAATAGATGTCTGAAAATACTTTATTGTCTACTCTGCTCCACTGCAGCCAATAGCATTCTTTTCTTTCAAATTGGTGTTGGGCTGACTGCAATCCCCCTGCTTGAACTCCTTAGTAAATAAAAGCTTGTACATACGCTAGATGAATCCTGAGTGCCAGATCACCACAGACTGAGGCCTTTGTTCTCCATCGTGCACCGTATGTTGGCCCTCCTCCCCGCTCCATAACAACAGAGTGCCAGCCTGTAGGCTAGTGAAGCATCTGTACTGATTAGAACTTGACCCCAAACTGTTGTCTGTGGGATTGAGTCCCAATGCCTGTAATTGTTTGTGTGCACGCATCTCAACAGCCAGTCCATTGACTGCTAGTCCCTAAGGAGACATCACTTCAGCAGGGATTTTAGTTGGCTTCTTTCTCCATTATATGTACCATGTGAATCACCACATGACCTGGCAGACTGCTTAGTTGATTACCAGGGACAGGAGGGGGCAGTCAGGCTGTTGGTGGGGTGAAGGCGACCACCAATGATAGTGTATCTTCTAACATGACATTAACAAAATGGGCCTGATTCACAAAGCGGTGCTAACAGTTAGCACGCTGGTGAAAAGCCCTTTATCATGCCTAAACTCAGTTTAGGCATGATAAGTTTAGGTGTGATAAGTTTAGTTGTGATAAGTTTAGGCATGATAAGTTTAGGTGTGATAAGTTTAGGCATGATAAGTTTAAGCACCAACTGCGTTAGCACCGCAGTGCACAGCTGATCAAAAGTTTTGCGCTAGCAAAGTCTGGTGCACTTTGCATAGAGTTTAATGGTGCTGCTTTGCATGCGGGACTTTGCACACTATCTACACTCATCTAAACTTAGCATGCCTAAACTTATCACACCTAAACTTATCACACCTAAACTTATCACGCCTAAACTGGCTTTTCACCAGCATGGTGCAATGGTTATCATGCCTAAAGTCTCTAACTGGGTTAGCACCGCTTTGTGAATCGAGCCCAATGCCTTCAATGCAATTTTTGAGGCATGTGATTTAAAAGAAATACATTCACATAAGGCATTTAAATACAGAATCCCACTCATTTTTACCATCTCAAAACATCATCAGTATTATTCTGTAGGTTTCATTTTAATTTTTTCTAAAGCTCTCTAAAGCCTCGTACACACCAGTGATGAGTGAAAATGACAATATTTATTGTGCATTAATTTTCTCAAAATAATTAAAAATTTGACTTCCGAGCGAAAATGCCATCAAAAATAATTTTGTAATAAGTTTGCAGTTTTTCTATTTTGTTTTTGTGTTAAAATAATCGATTTTCATTTTCGTGCTAAAAATAGCAAATTTTCGCATTGAAAAGTCATTTTTTTTCTTTTCTTGAAATCAAAAATATCATTTTCTATAAGCAAAAATTCGCAAGCATCACTGGTGCACATGCCTGACTATAGTCAAGCATGTGTAGAGCGGCCCCCAACCACCAATCTGCAAGCGATCCACTGGGCGGATCAACTTGGCGAAGCAACGGCCAACTTCTTTGTACACGTCCATTCCCCCATATCGCTCCATGGTCCCTCCACCCCCACAAAGCAACAGAAAGAGTTGTCGACTGCACAGCTGAAAAACACACCTTTTTACATGTCGCCCAAGGGGATCCGGGGTCCTGAGTCAAAGGTGTGTACGCACCTTTAAGCTGACTGTACATCTGCAAGATTCCATATCCAGTCAACATATTAAGATATAGTTGACGTGTCTCATTTTACTTTAGGTGTATTAGTGATATAGAGGAAAAGGACTTCTATACCATTACCTTGCCTGCTTGCTGAAGTTGCTTCTTATCTCGATTAGCGAAGCCAGTCAGAGCTCTAAGCTCCAGAAACCCAGAGGCAAAAAGGACAGGAGCCATTGCCAGAACCAGCAAGGCCAACTCCCAGCCATACACGAAGGACAGTATAATGGAGGACCCAATCACAGCAAAGTTTTCTGCAATCAAACCAAGTCTGGATCCAGTTGCCTAAAGAGAAAATTTATATAAATTTACTAAATAACATAAACAAATTTTGCATATCCATCTTCTGCTTCCTCTGAACACTAAAACAGCAAGCAGAAATGAAACATAATCACATGGTTATGGACAGCCAATCTAAGACTTACAAATCAGTCATCTGATCACCAGGGCCGGATTTGTACTTTTTATCGCCCAAGGCCACTGTCACCATCTGCCACCCTTCAGTATAGGTAGTGAGATGACCCCTCCCCCCTTCCCTCTAGTATAGGTAGCCTGATGACATCCCCCCCCCCCGTGATATAGGTAGCCAGGTGACCTATACCCCCTTTCCCTTCACTATAGGTAGCCAGATGACTCCCTTAATCCCTCCTCCCCCCCCCTTTAAGTATAGGTAGCCAGCTCGCCTTCACACCACGGCAGCCATCAGCTCATCTCCAGTGCAGAAGGTTCCTCTTTTTTCCATCTCCAATGCTGCCCAAGTCCATAGCCACCAGCCACAATGCAAACGTGCACAGGGAACAAGGTGTCTGCTACACAGGCGGCTAGCAGCAGAGTACTGCGATCAGTTACTCGCCTGATCTCCTTGCATTACAGCATTTGCAAACTTGCAAATGCTGCCCCAGTTTAGCCTGCTGCTTTGGTGCCCTTGTTCCTGTGGTGCCCTAAGCCATGGCCTAGGAGGCCTTGGCCTAAATCCGGCCCTGCTGATCACATACATCTCCATGCATTCTTCTTTAGGAGATTAAAATTATCATTTCCAGTCTACAAGCAGCTGTATTACCATAAAACCTGGCAAATAGCAATTTTTAGATAAGACCAGCAATGGCAGCCCAGCCCTAATATTTCTCCCAGTATAGGTTCTCTATAACGCTATGAGGTATAACTTTACTTTTTATCAAAAATGTATTTATAAACATTTATTATTGTTATTGTGTACTGTATTTATATAATGTTGACATCTGCAGTTCTTTACAGAATAAATGTCACCAACTGTCCCTCAAAGGAGCTCATGTCATGATCTACTCCCTACCATAGTCAAACTTTAACCTCCCCATCATAGTCTAAGGCAAATCTGAGGGCACCAATGAATATATCATAACCTTCCTCTGATACAGGGGACTATACTTCAAATCAGGTGTTTTTTGTGGCTACACTTGTTATAGTTATGAAGATCATGATGGCCACACTTGTTTAATGACCCTTGTGAGTTGGGCCCCAAGGCCATAATGGGCAACAAGGGGAGGCAATGGAAGTGGGGGCATCAAAGCTTTGCAGGTGGGCCTAATTGTTGTTACACCAATGAATCTCCCAATATGTTTTTGGCAGTGTGAGGAAACCAGAGTGTCTTTTGAAATCCCACTAAAACACAGCCCTATTATGGGATGACTATAAGAAGAATAGTACTAAAGTGGGATTTGTTAAGAGGGCACAGTATTTTCTTCTAGTTTCCTTTTGCCTCACCCTTTTCCACCTTTTAATACACTGTTGCAAGAAATGTTCCAAGTAAACCAAAAAAGAATACCGCTCCACTCACAGAAGGGGGGGACAGTGCTGGAACAAGGGCTGCCCAGCCCGGACACAATAGCAAGCAAGTAGGGTCCGCACGATGTCTCCAGCATGTCATGTCAGTCGGAGTACTCTTTTATCTGATTGGGATATGTCCTGAATAAACTTTTGAATTGCGGAGACATCGTGCGGACCCTACTTGCTTGCTATTGCAAGAAATGTTATTATATAATAATATGGCAGAGATGAGATTAAGTGAGGGAAAGCTTAGTTCAGATTTGCATCAAAGAAACCCTGAACAGTGTGGGGTTATTCATGAAAAAAGGCCCATTAAAAGTCCCTGGAATTACATAAGCAATAATAAACAGTTTATAAACAGCCACTGCAATCCAATATAACTGAGGCAAGATGTGAATCTTACCACTTAATAGCAGAAAAATTGGTAAAAAACAAACTAGTACAGCCTTGTTGTATAATTTCTGGTATGACCCACCACAGATATTTGGAGTTGACTGCAGACGGGCTAGCAAAAAAGGGCGCACAGGGATAGTGGACAAAAAGGGCGCCGCCATAGACTGCAATGCAAAATATCGGCTATTCGGCGCCCGACAGGAAAAAAGGGCGCCCGAGAAATAGCGTTTTACAGGGATCGTGTTAACAAAAGGCTCCGTTTACAGGATAAAGTTTATAACAAATATCGTTTACAAGTTCGTTTTGACTTTGTATTATACTTATTTTTTCGTTTGTAAATTTCGCTTATATGAGTTTTAACTAGTTTTTTCGTTTTAAAATTACGCTTACAAACCTATTACAACTAAAATTTCGTTTACACTTCTTTTAGCATTTAAAATTTGTTTTCATATGTATAATGCTTAAATAACGTTTCTCAACCTGATTGTATTAGAAATACATCGCTTTTGGTATTAACTTTGTTTTTACACTTATAATGCGTTGATTATAGTTACTAAAATATCGCTTTAAATATTACTGTTATTTTAAGATTTCTAATGCATAAGTGATTGTAAGGTTATCTATTGTATTGTATGTGTATATATATTATATATACCTTTTTCTACTTCTAATATTATTAATGTATACGTGATTTTAAGGCTACCTATTCCATGACAAATATATAAATTATTTTATTCATGTTATTTGGAGTGAAGTATTTTAAGTTTAAATATATTATTGTTTATATGTGTTTAGCGTGTTTGTGCAGTGGGGATGGTTAGGTTTAGGCATTACTAGGGGGTCTAGGGGTTAGGGATAGGTACAGGGAGGGTTAGGTATAGTTACAGTGCAATATACACCACCAGAGGGGTGGTTAGTTTTAGGCACCACCAGGGGGGTCTTAGGTTTAGGCACCACCAGGGGGGTCTTAGGTTTAGGCACCACCAGGGGGGTCTTAGGTTTAGGCACCAACAGGGGGGTCTAGGGGTTAGGGATAGGTACAGGGAGGGTTAGGTATACTTACAGTGCAATATACACCACCAGGGGGGTGGTTAGGTTTAGGCACCACCAGGGGGTGGTTAGTTTTAGGCACCAACAGGGGGGTCTTAGTTTTAGGCACCACCAGGGGGGTCTTAGTTTTAGGCACCACCAGGGGAGTCTTAGGTTTAGGCAGCACCAGGGGGGTCTTAGGTTTAGGCACCAACAGGGGGGTCTTAGGTTTAGGCACCAACAGGGGGGTCTAGGGGTTAGGGATAGGTACAGGGAGGGTTAGGTATACTTACAGTGCAATATACACCACCAGGGGGGTGGTTAGGTTTAGGCACCACCAGGGGAGTCTTAGGTTTAGGCACCACCAGGGGGTCTAGGGGTTAGGGATAGGTACAGGCAGGGCTCTGTATGAGAGTAAGGTTAGGTATAGTTATAGTACAATATATGTCATATATACAATTTATTAAATTATGTGTATTTACACAAAGGGGGGGTCTAGGTGAGAGGGATAGGGATAAGGAGATATATCTGTGACCCTAAAGTTAGGTATAATTGTAGTAAAATACCTGTAAAACCTACCATTCTAATACTATGCTTAATACAAGTGTAAATAGCGGTTTTTTTCTATAGACGCTATTTGACGTTTTATTTCAGAATTCGTTTACTGTTATAGACGGTATTTTGCCATTTTATTTCCGTTTATTTAACCTATTTAGCACTAAATTATCGTTTATAACATATTAAACGAAAATATGGTTTTGCATTCAAACGTACAATTTCGGCTACACTCCGCGCCCTTTTTTCCAGGCGCCCTTTTTTGATAGACGCGACTGCAGATGCCTGACTAAGTCAGTGGTTGGTAGACTGATGAACACAATAACCCGGAACTTGAAATACAGGCAGGGCCAGATTTCTGGGAAAGGCCACTGAGGCCTGGATCTTGGGTGGCTGCTGGCCTGTGACATGGAATATAAATTGCTGTATATGGAGGAGGAGACTGCGAGTAGACGAAGGAGGCTGTAAATGGGGAGCCACACATGGAAGAAGGGACCTGCCCAAGGCAGCGATATATGAAGGAGAGGGAATTGTGTACATGCAATGTTATTCATGGATAAAGAGAGCTGAACATGAAAGGTTAGCAACAAGAAAGCTGGCTTAGGGGTGGAAAATGTATTAATTCAGCCATGAACACAGGTCACTCAGTGCTGGACCTCTACTACAAATGGCAAGTTTCCAGAACCTTCTTTGGACAGCATCTTCAAGACTCAACAAAAACAACAAAAGCATATCTGGTGGTCTTACAGTTTGTATCTGAGAAGCATCGGTGGCGAGTCGGGTTGTTAGAGCTCCTGTGTTATTTTTCTTGTCATCAAACCAAGAGATCTCCTACAAGAAAGAAAAGAGTATAGCGAGTATAATAATAGTATATGTAGTTTACACATAGGCTATCATTCATAAAAGTGTGTTCAGTAAAAAAATCCAGGCGGGAAAATACAGCATTCGGTATTTTAGACTTCTGTGTGCTCATTCATAAAAATGTTTACAGTTGCGATAGCACTGCGGTTATTTTCCGAACTAGGCTGGCGGTAGGCTGGCGTAACATGAAAAGCTGTCTGAGTTGATACATTTTCTCCGTGCAGAGACAGTCTTACAATAAAAGAGGCAGCCCCAGCTTCCCTTTAGATGTGCAGTTTTTTTTTAAATTGCCTCTGTTTGCCTGAATCTGCACTGAATCTGTCTATTAGTCTTTCTAAACAATCTATTTAATTGACACAGCTTAGAAGAACTTCAAGAAATGTTACACATGCAGGCTTTCTGATGTGAAATATATCTGAAAACAGGTACCCAAGAGGTTAAAAAACACAGCCTGGGTATTCTGGAAAGCCCTTTTTTGTTCTGCTCTCACTGCTGCTGCCTGGGAGGTCTGTCTCCATTAACTTAGCTGTTATCCGCATGCTTATTGCCTCTTCCAAGGGATCGGTATTCTACGTCCTGATATCTTTATGAATTGACATTTAGTGACATGTGTTGAGATAATCACTGCACAAGACGGTAATATATTGCTCTGCTCGGGAATGTCAGCTTTTCATGCGGTAACAGCTTTTATGAATGTACATTTTGCTAAGTGCTCGGTAACGTCAGCTGTTTTCAGCATTACCGCATGCGGGAATGCTTTATGAATGATAGCCATAGAGATGAGGGAGTTGGTACTTCTATACTAACCTGGCGTAACATCGCTTTGAAAGCCATCTGTCGTAGCCGCATTGTGAGAACTTCCCCAGATCTTCCAAACATAAATCCCTGTCAACACAAATATATTGAAGTAAGGATAGATTACCTGGATTCCGATTAAACTCCTCTTTCCCCCACCCTCAGGAGCATTAATGAGACTCAGGAGAAAACAGAAATGACATGCATACCCCCACTCCTCCTGGGGTCATTATAGGCTGTTGGAGGGCAATTGGGGACCTTCCTCTTGATTGAAAACTTTAAAGGGGCACTATGGTGAAAAATTGTAAAATTTTAAATATGAGCAAACAGACAAATAAGAAGTACGTTTTTTCCAGAGTAAAATGAGCCATAAATTTCTTTTCTCCTATGTTGCTGTCACTTACAGTAGGTAGTAGAAATCTGACAGAACCAACAGGTTTTGGACTAGTCCATCTCTTAATAGGAGATTCTCAGGCTCAGCAGGGTTTTAATTCTTTATAAAGATATTCCCTAAAAAGGATTTAAACAATGATGCTGGCCAGCCTCCTGGAACGCTACATAGTTTTTTGGCAGTTGGACAGAGCAACTGCCATTCACTAAGTGCTTTTAAAAATAAATAAATCCCTGAGAAACCCCCATAAAAAGATGGACTAGTCCAAAACCTGTCGCTTCTGTCAGATTTCCACTACTTACTGTAAGTGACAGCAACATAGGAGAAAAGTCATTTCTGGCTCATTTTACTCTGGAAAAAACTTACTTCTTATTTGTTTATGTTTGCACATATTTTAAATTTTACAATTGTTTTGCCATAGTGCCCCTTTAAGGTGGAAAGAGGCAAGTGGATATACTGGTAGATCCCATTTATTAATGGGGCCCTAGGTATTGATGAAACACTACATTATAAGCCTAATATAAATGTTTTTACCTGCAAGAAGAATGTAAAGAAGGACGCTACACCGAGCATAGCAGTTATGAGGGAGTAGAGGTTTGTTTCACGTTGTATTAAATCGTTATCATTAGTTGCAAATACCTATAATGGAAATACAAGATTGTTAATAAAGATTATATATGTCCACGGACACTGTCAGGCTACTGATGATTGTGGCACCATGTGGGCTCTCCGGATAACTTTCAAAACACATTTAAAAATAAATACATATGAGTTGCTTAATGGGTAGTGCAAGTACATACTGAGAAAAGCAGGAAAAGATCAAGCCCAATAGCGACTTGTAACAATCAAAATCATATATTTTATTAAAGGAGAATACCCTACACACCATTTAAATCTAAGTAGAAACAAAGCAATTTTAGGTAGCTGTGTAATAACTGAGGTTGGCATCAATACACCATATAATATGGACAACACAACACTGCACATACGATAATGCTGGAAAATACAAAAATAGGACTGGTTAATATAATTACATATATAGCCTGATAAAAGGAATCTCTATCTATCTATCTATCTATCTATCTATCTATCTATCTATCTATCTATCTATCTATCTATCTATCTATCTCAGGGGCAAACGCAGGATTTTTAAGGGGGGGGGTTCCTGAAAGGTCCAGAAGCACGTATGTCCCCGAGTGCTTCCGAATACAGGTGGCTCCATACTGCCCATGCACAAAAGTGCGCTGGCGTATTACGGAGCTGCCTATCTTTGGAAGTACTCAAGGACACGAGTGTTTCTGAGGGCTTCCGGTAGCAGCAAATGTGAACGGGGTACAGCGCTGGAACAACTCCCCAAGAGAGGAACAGGAGATAGACTTAGTTTGGACAATTCAGTGGAATATGCCACATAGTGTCACATAGCGCAAGAGCTACCCATATGATGCAGGGATATATGCATCTGCGGAAGATGGCGGCGCTATATAAATACTAAATAATAATAATTTGCCTCACCAGGATTCCACTTTTATTTAGCTTTCCTGTATGACAAGAACACACAGCCAGCTTTAGGGGAAGAGGGAAACAAAGGTGAATGAAGGAGGCTGGTGCACACCAAGAGTGCTTCTGAGCGTTTTTCAAATCAACAGTGATTTGAAAAGCGCTTGACTAATGTTACCCTATGTGGGTGTTCCCACAGCAGCGTTGTGATTTTTTCAAAATCGCAGGTATACTGCATGTAGCATGTTTTTGAGCAATTCATTCAAAAATCGCTCTGAAAATCACTTCACAAAATCACACTCACAAATTGCTAGCGATTGCTATTGTCATTTTGGCGTTGCACTAGCCCAGAGAGAGGAGTGGAGAAATTGAGAATAGCCTAAGATGGAGCAGAGAACTTATCTGTATTGCAGTCCCACATCAGACAGGCTACTTGCCTGTAATCGGACTCCTGTCCCTGTCAGTCTCTCACACAAGTCAGAAAGAAGCCCTCCTGGAGTCTAGGGACTGTCAAAAACTTTTCAGCTTGTTAAACACCTTACCCACACATGCAGTCATTATAACAATGGGGAGAGACCAGACAGATGTTTGCCCACGGACCCTGAGTCCAGGCAAGCTCTGCATCATGCTGTGCATATTTACCAGCTTGCCTGCACTCTAATTTCATCATGTCGGACACTTCTGTGCTGTGGAGAGTCCAGGACTCCATAATCAACATTCTCTCACTGCAGGCTGCATCTTCTTGTGAGGGAAGCTGGGCTGCTTCTCTCATTCTATTAGCTGGAGGGAAGCACCAGAAGTAAGAATGGAGGGAGAATGAGGCTGTTTATATTATGCGGGCTTCCCTGGCTGAATACACAGCTCAGTGCAGGGGGGGAGGTTCCAGACACCCGGAATAGCCCCCTCAGTTCGCCAGTGTATCTATCTATCTATCTATCTTACTAGTTATCTATACTCTATCTATCTACAGTATCTATCTACAGTATCTATCTACAGTATCTATCTACAGTATCTATCTATCTATCTATCTATCTATCTATCTATCTATCTATCTATCTATCTATCTATCTTACTAGTTATCTATACTCTATCTATCTACAGTATCTATCTACAGTATCTATCTATCTATCTATCTATCTATCTATCTATCTATCTATCTATCTATCTATCTATCTATCTTTATCTATCTATCTAGCTATCTTTATCTATCTAACTAGCTATCTTTATCTATCTATCTAGCTATCTATACTCTATCTATCTATCTATCTATCTATCTATCTATCTATCTATCTATCTGTCTGTATAATTATATTAATATAATTACATATATAGCCTGATAAAAGGAATCTCTATCTATCTATCTATCTATCTATCTATCTATCTATCTATCTATCTATCTATCTATCTATCTATCTATCTATCTATCTATCTATCTATCTATCTTACTAGTTCTCTATACTCTATCTATCTACAGTATCTATCTATCTATCTATCTATCTATCTATCTATCTATCTATCTATCTATCTATCTATCTATACTGTATATACCAAAGCAATGTGCCAAAAAGGTGTAAATGCTTTAAGACAATAAGGTTGAAGAAAGTGCTTAATAAACAGAGTAACTCAAGGCTATATAAAAACAAGGAAAACATTAATACAAAATCAAAATCCATAAAAAAGTGCAAAAATACAGAAATTAAAAAAAAATTCATGATAAGCAGACAACTAACAGGGTATAAAGGTGCATGAGCGCAGATGGCGTGACCCCAGTGTAACAAATAGTGTTGTGCGAACGCACTCATTATCACTATTTAAAGAGACTAATTAAGCCAGTTAAAAATTGTGTGTTTACCTTTTATTTAGCTTAAAGAGAACCAGAGACAATCCTAAAGAAAAGATTTTATACATACTGTACCTGGGGCTTCCTCCAGCCCCATACACACGGATCGCTCCCACGCTGCCATCCACTGCTGCCTGCAACTACGAGAACCGGCTCCCCGCTCTTCGGTCAGTCGGAGCCAGTCTAGCGGAGGAGAAGTGCGCTCTTTGCGTAGAGGGCGCACTTCTCCTGCGTAGCCCGGCTCCGATGACGTCAGCGACGAGAGCCGTTCTCGTAGTTGCGGGCAGCGGAGGATGGCGGCGTGGGAGCGATCAGTGCGTATGGGGCTGGAGGAAGCCCCAGGTATGTATAAAATCTTTTCTTTAGGATGGTCTCTGGTTACCTTTAAGCATGTTGGTCCCTGCTAAAATGTCGCTATCCCGTGGCAGAACGAGGGTTTTTTTACCCCCAAATCCTAGGGCAAAAATGCACGACTTTCATGGTCGTGGATTTTGCTGCCCGGGAAGGCAGAGCTTTGGGCTGTAGCTCTGCCTCCATTCGTGTCAATCTGCCTGCGGATCTCCGCCTCTCTCAGTGAAAGGAGAATGAGAGGGGCGGAGAGAGACGGCGATCAGCAGGGATTGACGCGAGTAGAGGCAGAGCTACAGCGCAAAGCTCTGCCTCTACAAGGAAGCGCTTCCCGATTTTTGGCCAGGGGATTTGGGGGTTATAAAACCCTTGTTCTGCCGCGGGATAACTGCCTTTTAGCAGGGACCTACATGCTTAAGCTAAATAAAAGGTAAAAACCTATTTTTAAAATGGCTTCAGTCTTTTTTTTAAGCACTAAACAGCTGCATGGGGTGTTTCATTTACCTCTGATATTTCCTCCTCTCAGCTCAGAGAAGGAAGTGCTGGGGCTAAATGAAGTGCACCCCATTCAGCTGTTCAGTGCTGAATGCTTCCCGAACACTGCAATGCCAAATTCGAACAACAAAACTAATGACGACAAATGCATATAGAGAACCGCTCTACAATACATATGTAAATGATACATTTTTCAACCATTCATATAGTTATAACCCCATCAGTTAGCAGCAGTTGCCATTTTAAAGCCATATAAAAGCCTTACATAATATTCAATAAAAACATGTTTTCCTACTTTTTATATGCCATACGGTTATCGTATTTGCATTTGTGCATCAGTATTATTAAAAATTACAAATTCCTAAAAGTACAGTTTTTTGCTTTGAGAACTGACTTTGAATTTTATTAATAACTGGTTTTATTCATTATGTATTGAAGGCAGAAATGCTTTGAGTTTCTGTCTGTGTCCAGGAGCTTCTGCACAGTCAGAGAATGTGTCACATTCCTCACTTGATACAATTAAGTAAACACAAGATAACATTATCACCACTTCGAGGTGCGTCCAGATTTCTCTGCACTGAACTTTCAAGTCCTGTGTGTAACCCTTTGAATGCTGTTCTCGTAAAAAAAAAAAATGCTGGTTGTATATAATATGCTGTAAAAAATGTTTTAGAGTAAAGAAGAAATGCTGGGTTTCATTCTGCTTTAATAGAGTATGGGAACGGCGTCTCAATGTAACAAAATGTATCTACCAATCATATAAATCCAATGGTGGCCAATTTATTCTTGGGGTGGTGGCAACGGGAGTGAGTGTGGGGCACATCAGTGGACCGGTACCACCCCCATATTTTAGGGTGGTATCGCTTTACCGGTGATATCCTGATTGTATGGTGGGGTGTCGTTGGGGGGTGACCCAGGTCCCTCTGTGAGAGATTTATACAGGAGTTAAAGGATAACCGAGGTGACAAGTGACATGATGAGATAGACATGGGTATGTACAGTGCCAAGCACACAAATAATTATGCTGTGTTCCTTTTTTTCTTTCTCAGCCTGAAAGACTTAAATATCAGGTATGTAAGTGGCTGACTCAGTCCTGACTCAGACAGGAAGTGACTACAGTGTGACCCTCACTGATAAGAAATTCCAACTATAAAACACTTTCCTAGCAGAAAATGGCTTCTGAGAGCAGGAAAGAGGTAAAACAAGGGGAATCTCTACTCAGTGAGGGTCACACTGTAGTCACTTCCTGTCTGAGTCAGGACTGAGTCAGCCACTTACATACCTGATATTTAACTCTTTCAGGCAGAGAAAGAAAAAAAGGAACACAGCCTAGTTATTTGTGTGCTAGGCACTGTACATACACATGTCTATATTGGTAGGTGAACAGAGGCGCCAGAAGGATAAAAGTACATAACATTTTTAAAAAATTGCTGGGAGGAAGTGGTGGACTCGCCTCCGTTAAAGCAGACACCAAGGACTGTAAATGTATAGATATACACATTTATTGCAAATACCCCAAAGATGCAACGCGTTTCGCGGGCACAGCCCACTTCTTCAGGCAATAAGCAGGGGATAAACAACAGCAATTCAGTTATAGCAAGCAGAGCACCTTTACAGAGGTGCTCTGCTTGCTATAACTGAATTGCTGTTGTTTATCCCCGGCTTATTGCCTGAAGAAGTGGGCTGTGCCCGCGAAACGCGTTGCATCTTTGGGGTATTTTCAATAAATGTGTATATCTATACATTTACAGTCCTTGGTGTCTGCTTTAACGGAGGCGAGTCCACCACTTCCTCCCAGCAATTTTTTAAAAATTTTATGTACTTTTATCCTTCTGGCGCCTCTGTTCACCTACCAATATATTTGAGTCCACCCCAGGTGGAGGGGTGATCTACCCCCTTTCTTCCTATCTACAGAGAGCGACTTCTTAATCCTGAGTGAGGACAGGTCTAATCTCCTCACCTGCCTAATGAGTGGTTACCTAGGTGGTAACCCGTGTTTGTGAGTATTACCATCTCACTGTTTCATTTATCCAATCAATTTTGACATACTACACTATATTGGGCTCTCGATTTCTCTTCAACTTTATACACATGTCTATCTCATCATGTC
Source organism: Hyperolius riggenbachi (assembly GCF_040937935.1). NCBI lineage: Eukaryota > Metazoa > Chordata > Amphibia > Anura > Hyperoliidae > Hyperolius > Hyperolius riggenbachi. Next base: position 88,832,406 of record NC_090650.1, read on the forward strand.
ACATGTCACCTTGGGTATCCTTTAAGCACCATTGATACAGTAAAACATTAAGATGACTTTTGTTTCAACGCAGAGGTCAATTTCTTGGACATTACCACCACTTCAATGGTTGGAGAGTCACAATTATCCACTAGGATTTTTTGGAAATAAACAGCCTCCTCCACTTTATCCTCCTTAGAGGTAATCCCGAGTCAGGCTCAGGAGAGAAATCCGAAAGCTCAGGAGCTGCTGCAGATCTCTCTGTGGTATGTTTTTTTCTTGTTTTTAGGGTCTAAAAGCTTGTGAAAAAATTGCACGCCTAAATCTGGAAATAATCATAACGCCAGGGAGGTTAACTCTCACTATACCCAGACCCTCAAGAAAAATATTCAATTTCTTTTTTTCTCAGTCCCTCTATATGCAGAATTAAGTAGTCAATGGGCTTCTACCCTCAATGGAATGTGGGCTACCTTTGCTGAAAAAAAAACCTCTCAGGTTGTGTTACCAAATTGGAGAAAAGTAGGATAGAAGAGTGAAGTGTGAAGAAGGCAGAAGGCCAGCCAAGAGCAGGCTGGTGAGAGGCGCAGCAGAGAAGGGTAATAGGCTAAAGTCAGGATTGGCATCTTGCAGAGAAGGATCAAGGTCAGGACTGGAAGCTAGCAAAGAGAAGTCAAGGTCACAGGTTGAGATCAGGGCTCTTTCACATTAGAGCTCATTCCCAGCGTTTTAACGCAAAGTCAATACTTTGCATTAACCAAGTTAAAAGGAAAGTCCGTAGACTTTCATTTTACCTTTCACACCCGACGATGCGTTTCGGTGCGTTGCGGTTCGACGCACTCGGTAGCTTTTAATCGTTGGGAGCCAGTGTTTCCTCGTCGGGTGAATTAATAGCTACCCTCGCTGATTGTGTCACACCGCAACATCCCGACGACACGACGCAGGCTGTATAACGCGTGCAGGAGAACGGCTCCTGCACATGTTGACAGACTGAAGTGGCAGAGCAGGGTCAGGGACAGTCTGAGGTCAGGACTGACAACTTGCAGGGCAAGATCAGGCACTCACAGGAGCTGTGAAAAGCAAACAAGTCAGTCACCAACATCACACATGTGTCTGGGGAGGCACAATGGAGGAGGAGCCAGAATATGATTGTCATGAAGGAAGGAGACTGCCTAGGGTGCTAGCCCAGCAGAGAAAATACATTTTACTTTTGTAATAGTGTGGAAAGGGGTTAGAACCTGTTTTGTATTTTTTTATTTCTATCCTGCATCATCACCAGTGAAATTTCTATCACTTCATGTCCAGAAAGGAAGTGTGGAAATGTCTCCAAAAGAGACAGATATAGCAGCACAGTACATAAAATAGTTTTGGGAGAGTAGGTAAAAGTTACAATCCCTGAGCAATTTGTATTGCTGTTCTATCACTCATTCGCTGTCCCCTGGACTACCAGTTGGTATATATGAGTCAGAAAGCTACAAAGTGGTCCCTGTGACGAGAAGACATGGAATTATTCTCCATTGGGGAGACAGACAGCAATAAATCCCCCACCCCTCAAACATGTGCCTGACCCATTTTCATAAACAGTAATTCAAAACTAAAAATTAAAAAAAAAAAATCTAGCTGGAAACTATGCTTTACATTGAGAGACACAGCAGAAATCCCCTGCATTGCATACAGGCAGTAGTTTTTTCTTTATTATAACATACATTGAAGTGAAAATACTTACAGCTACATATTTGGAGAATAGAATGCTGAACCCGGGATGGGCTCCTCCGTTGAGAGCGGCAGCAAGGGTTCCCACTAACATATAAGGCCACTCTGATTTATTTAACTGAAGGAGCCTGAAAAATGAAATATTTGGAAGCTCTTTCTGTAAGAAAAATGAGACAAGCAATAAATGCACAGGCAGGATGTGCTGGTGAGTTCTCATACGGAATCACAGTGTGACATAACATACAATCAAAGCCTATTTCTTATTCCCATTTGCTTATACAGTATATAGTTATCCTAACGTCTTTTGTACTAGAGTAATGTTGTCTATATAAAAATCCCAAGTCCCGCCCCTTTCCCCCCCAAAAAGTTCTTTAATTAGGAAAATTAGCTATTTTCATTTTGCAGTTAATGAAGTATGCACACCAAAGCTCCCCTTTTTCAGAGGGACAGTCCCTCTTTGGGAGTTAAATCCCCCTGTCCCTCTTTTTTCTTCATTTGACCCTCTTTCAGTGACTGATTGACAGATCTGAGTATATATATATATATATATATATATATATATATATATATATATATATATATATGTTTTCTACTGAAAAAAAGTGTTTAATTGACTCTAAATCTCATTTTCATGATTTAAATAGATATGTTTCTTATTTTCAGTTGATAATATGAAAGAAAATGAACCAAGATAGAAAGGGTTATTGTGGTTTGAATTATAAAACAATGTACTTTTCTTATGAAATCATTATTGTGTGCGTGACTAAGGATGTTCCAGGGGTGTGATTAGGGGTATGGCAGGGGTGGGGCTTAAGAGTCCCTTTTTCCTATCTCAAAAAGTTGGGAGGTATGATCACTGCCACGTTGGATGATTAAAACAAGGAACAGTAAGAGCCCCAATAGTGTAATATGTACTGGTAAATGGTTACTAGATAGAGTAAATATTAATACTCACAAACCAGGGTTACAATTAGGCAACCACTGTAAAGGCAGGTGGGGAGATTTTCCTGACCCCACTCAGGAATAAGAAGTCGCTCTCTGTAGATGAGAAAAAGGGGGTTCAACCCTCCACCCAGGGTGGACTCAATATTATGCAGGAGAACAGAGGCGTCAAAAGGATAAAAGGAAGCTAAATGAGCTTAAAAACCAATTTCTTGGTAAATAGAGGAGGTAGTGGTGGACTTACCTCCTCCAAGTAGACACACAACGGCTGTAGTAAAGACAGTCAATATATTTTATTTATGAACTCCAAATATGCAACGCATTTCGCAGGTTTGATCCCGCTTCACCAGGCAATAGCAACGGAGCAATAGCATATGTGGTCAGTAGAAGAGCCAGGTGCCTGGCTCTTCTACTGACCACATATGCTATTGCTCCGTTTTGGAGGAGGTAAGTCCACCACTACCTCCTCTATTTACCAAGAATTTGGTTTTTAAGCTCATTTAGCTTCCTTTTATCCTTTTGGCGCCTCTGTTCTCCTGCATAACGTTGGATGATTAAGCTGAAAGATCTGTGATCTTTGGCTTAGTAAATCAGGTCCAAAGGCTATCTTCAGCCTAAAAAAGTAACTTTCATAAGAGGAGAGTGAGCAGGCTTTTATATTTATCTGAGTTAATAGATTTCCCCTACATTCCTGTTGAGTCACCAAAAAACATGAACAGGGTAAACACAAACAGAACTAAATACAGTATACTTATGTTAGTAGTGTAAAAAGCTGTTAGAACAAATGTTAGGCTTTTGCTGCTGGCTGTGTCCACATTAAGAAGACTGACCCATGGGCTGGAGTCAAACTTTAAAGTGTAACTGTCTGGCATAAAATAAAACAATCAATTCTTTATTTTTATCTGGTAAACAAGTAATAGGGATGCTAACCAGGCAATCCAAAAGTTAAAATCACTATTACTTTTCTTGTTGATAAATAATCATTCCCCAGTTTACTTGACTTTTATTTGGTGCATTACCACATAAAGGATGTTGCAGGGCATGCTGGGTTGTCCTTTTTTTGCTTCTCTACTTTCCGACTTAACTAATGCAGCCTGATTGGCTGAAGCTTTTTTCCCTCCTGTTTTCTCCTCCCACACCTCTGTTCATCTCTGATTGGCCAATATTTCTCATGCTAAGACAATGCACTTTCTATAGTAAAGAAGGGCAGGCAAAGCAGGCAGAGGAGAGTAAGGGTGGAAAAAATTACATCAGGATTGGCTTCCAAATAGCCACAGTTAAAATGGGAAATGCTAAGAAGGATTATTTTTTCTTTTACTGTAGAAAAATCACTACAATCAAAACGTGGACAGCACAATACATACGGTATGTTATGTAAGTAGAGCAAGTATTTATCTACTTATATATGTGTTTTGTTTTCTGAGATAGTATGGCTGACAGCTCCTCTTTAAATGTTCTCTTAAAATTGTGACACCAGAAAGGAGACTCTGCGCTATGCAATACACAGCTACACTTGCATAGAATTTACTTCAATACTATACATTCCAATCTTTTAAGGTTGAGCATATCTTTTGACATCTTTAACCATAATTTGAAATAGTAAATATTGTCAGTCAAGCTGATGTACAGCATTTATTCACAGTTCAATAGTACATTATCTGTGCTCTAATAAAGGGAGTACCTCTTCCACTTCCTCTGGTACGTCTTCCTCCTCCCCACTGTCAGACGTGGAGAATTTTCCAGAAGATATGTTGGAGTTTAGCCTCTGCATGCCTACAAATGGCTTATCTGGTGATCCTGGTTCTGCCTCACCTTCCACTGCTGTTTGTATGGTCTGAAAAATAACAACAACAGAAAAGAGCTAACTTTTTGTTGCAATATACAGAATGAAAGAGTCTACTCACACTTAAAGGCCCACTATCATGAAAATCGTAAAGTTTTAAAATACATCTAAACATATACAAATAAGAAGTACATTTCTTCCAGAGTTAAATGAGCCATAAATTACTTTTCTCCTATGTGCCTGTCACTTACAATAGATAGTAAAAATCTGACAGAAATGACAGATTTTGGACTAGCCCATCTCCTCATGGGGGAGTCTCAAAAGTATCTGTATTTTCAAAACAACTCAGTGAATGGCAATTGCTCTGTCCTACTGCCAAATTAGTGTGCAGTGAGCAGGAAGGCTGGCCTGTATCCTTGTATAAATCCTTTTCAGTGAGTGTATTTAAAAATAATAAAGGCCATGCTGAGAATCCCCCATTAAAAGATGGATTAGTCCAAAACCTGTCAGTTCTGTCAGATTTCTACTACCTACTGTAAGTGACAGTAACATAGGAGAAAAGTCATTTAAGGCTCATTTTACTCTAGAAGACACGTAGTAGCTCTTATTTGTACATGTATTTTAAATGTTACAATTTCTTGTGAAAGTTGCAAAAAAAAAAAAAAAACCTGTAAAATTTAAAATGTTAATTACTCCTACCTTAAAATGCACTATAAATTACTTTTTTCCTATGTTGATGAACTTCCAGTAAGCAGTAAAATGCTGACAGAACTGACAGATTTTGAACTAGTCCATCTCCACTTTGAAGAGTCTCAGTATTTCCTTTATACTTTATAAACGAACTCCCTGGAAAGTATCTATACAAAGGTGTCAGCTTCCCTACTTGTTTGCACACTATTGTGGCAGTTGTACTTAGCGACTCCTGTTCAGTAAGCGCTTTTGTATATAAAAAAAATACCTGCGAATCCAACATGAAGAAATGGACTATTCCAAAACCTGTCCGATTTCCACTACCTACTATTATTGACAGCAACATAGGCATTTTTTGCAATAGATGTCCTTTAAGATGTACAAGGAGGGCAGAGACACCACGCTGTGGAAACTGCATTTGAAGTTTCCGCAGGTAAGAAATTGGAGGACAGAGATCCAGATGGGTGAATTGCTAGAAGGAAGACTAGCAAAGTCAAAGGTCTCTTTAGATTCCTGGTCACAGAAAGTATAAAGTTATGGTAGTAGAAGAGAAGCAGAAATTGCTGGCACTGCAGAGACCATCACACATCCAAGAGAGAAGAGGGAAAGAGGAGGGGGGAGCGCTACACAGCCTCAGACGGAGGTATATGCGGAGTGCATCTTCAGCGTGCTCAGGCCAAGGTCACAGCGTAATTTAAGAAAGGAGAAGAAAGCGCCGGCACTGCTGTCATACACTTTATTTCAATATTAATAAAATCGTAATCCATACAAATTGAAGAGACACATACCGTGGGTGGCTGTGGAAGATGCGGTGGGTGCGCGGTGGGTGCAGAGCCTGACGGCCGTTTCGCGCGATATGCGCTTCTACGGAGGCTATACCAGTAGCCTCCGTAGAAGCGCATATAAATCGCGCGAAACGGCAGTCAGGCTCTGCACCCACCGCGCACCCACCGCATCTTCCACAGCCATCCACGGTATGTGTCTCTTCAATTTGTATGGATTACGATTTTATTAACCTCCCTGCCGTTATAAAAAATTGCTGCGCACGGCAGGGAGGGTGTTTTTTGGCATTATTTTTTTTTTTTTAGCATGTAGCTAGCCTAGCGCTAGCTACATGCTTCCCCCCTCCCTGCGGCGTCCCTCCGAATGCGCCGATCGCCGCCGGCGCATATACCCACCCGGAAATCCCGTTCTGAACGGGATTTCCAGGAGGGCTTCCCCCGTCGCCATGGCGACGGGCGCGATGACGTCACCGACGTCATCGGCCTTCGTGACGTCAGAGGGAGTCCCGAACCACCCCTCGACGCTGCCTGGCACTGATTGGCCAGGCAGCGCACGGGTCTCGGGGGGGGGGGGTGGCACCCTCTGATGCGGCGGGTTGCGGCGAATCGGCCCGGAGCGGCGGCGATCGTAAGTTACACGCAGCTAGCAAAGTGCTAGCTGCGTGTAACAAAAAAAAAATTATGCAAATTGGCCCAGCAGGGCCTGAGGAATCCTCCGCGGCAGGTTACCCCGAGCTGAGCTCGGGATAACCGGCAGGGAGGTTAATATTGAAATAAAGTGTATGACAGCAGTGCCGGCGCTTTCTTCTCCTTTCTTAAATTAGAAAGTATAAAGTGTCTACACATCTTCCGCCACATAAAATAATCATTGCAACTAGTTGGGCGACTCTCAAACAACTACTGGCAGTAGACTTAAAGAGAACTTCAGCCTAAACAAACATACTGTCATTAAGTTACATTAGTTATGTTAATTAAAATAGATAGGTAATATAATCTCTTACCCACCCTGTTTTAAAAGAACAGGCAAATGTTTTTGATTGCATGAGGGCAGCCATCTTTTTGGTTGAAAGGAGGTGACAGCCAGGGAGCATGAGACACAGTTCCAACTGTCCTGTGTCCTGATCACCTCTCCTAGTTGCTAGGCAACGAGAACAACAACATCAGAAATCCCATCATGCTTTGCACAACATCAGGGGAAAAATGGCCAGGAAGTTTTCTTTGATGGGGCGGAGCTTAGCTTCTGTGCAGCTAAAAATGAGGCTTTTGTAAGAAAAACTGAGTTCTGATGCTGTGAAACTGTTAAATAATCAACAAACCTTTTCAGTGCTGCTGAGTAGATTTTTAGTCTGGAGGTTCACTTTAAGGCTCGTACACATGCCTGACTAAAGTTGGCTAACGACCACCTCAGCCAGTAATCAGGCGTGTGTCCAGTTCCCCCTCAGCAATGGCCAATTGCTTTGTTCACGCCGCTTCCCTGCCCCACGCGTGATGTCACACAGACGCTGCTCTGTTGTCCTTCCGCCTCCCAGTATAGCAACATAGTGCATCGTCAGCTACACAACTGACACACGTCTGTGCAGTCCGGTCCATTGGTGTACGCACACAGTGAGTACACACCATTACATTAGTAGTGACTGTCATTTCTCAATCTCCAGCCACTGGGTAAAAAGAGGTTGCTTAACAACTTGTTGCAAAGACTAGTTGCTGCAACAAGGTCCGGCCTGTGACATCATGGCCCTTACGGCACATCACACAAGAGGATTTGTAGATGTGACAAATCCCTGCAAGTCACACTCCTAGGCAAATCATTTCCCCAAAGTATTAAAATAGCAGTGTGTGTGCGTGGGAAGGGTGATTGTACAGGTAGATAAACTCCTGATGTCTATCAGTTCTCCCAATAGCAGTACCTGAGCTGTTGCCAGTGAATGATAAATTCCTTCTTTCTTCATTAGCTCAGAATGGGTTCCTTTTTCAGCCACAGAGCCTTTCTCTATGACCACAATCTTATCTGCAGTCCACACTGTGCTCAGACGATGGGCAATGACAATGGTCGTGCGACCCTCACTGGCCTGAAAAAGTATATACAGATATAATGCAGGTTCAGGTCACTAGTAAACTTGTAGCTGAGAAAAGGCAATTAGTGAAGGGGAGGGGTGGAATAACCTTATCGAGAGCAGCTTGCACAATGGACTCGCTCTCGGTATCCAGCGCAGAGGTGGCCTCATCCAGTAACAGTATCTTGGGATTGCGGACCAGGGCTCTGGCTATGGCTATTCTTTGCTTCTGGCCACCACTCAGCTGAGCTCCTCTTTCTCCTACTAGAGTCTCAAATTTCTGTAGAAGTGAAATAACAAATAAATGTATTACAATGAATTGAATTATAATGATACAAAATGTTTTAGCATAGTCTGGAATGAGCTGGATAATTAAAACTTAAACACTTTGGCCACATAATGTGAAGACAAAGAGTTTGCTGGAGAAGACCTTGATGTTGATATGGAGAAGAGAGAAGGGGTAGCTTGCAGGGGCTTTGGAGGCCCTTCTCCCATCTGCATGCAGAGTAGTGCAGGAAGTGGTATATTTACCTGCTTCCAGTGCCGCAGATCTCCTCTACATCATAGCATCAGCACACTCTACTGCCCTTTGCCGAGCTCCCGGTCACATGATTCGCATTGGTCATGTGATAGGGTGCCGGTGAACGGCAGCAGAGAGAGTGTGCTGTGATGCATGAAGGAGACTCACAGCACTGGAAGCAGGCAGTGGCGTACCTAGGGCTTTTGGCACCCAGCGCTGGGTATTAAAAGAACCCCCCCCCCCTGGAAAAATGGGCGTGGCCACAACCTGCGGCGTGATTCCGTTAATCAGGAAGCACAGTGGGCGGTGGAGAAGGCGGAGAGCAGCGTCACATGACAATGACGCTGTGCGCCATCGCCTGGAACGCAGGAAGCAGGTGAGTAAGTCCTCTCCGCTCGCTCCTGCCGCATATCTAAAGCTGCTACTAATTAGGAGGTGGGGAAGCGCAAGAAGGAGGGGACCCAGGTGAGGGAGGTGGGGGTCCGTCCCCCCTCTCCGCCGCTTTCCCCACCACCCCTCCATTCTGTGTTGCTTCCCCCTCTGTGGGAGGCCTTCATGACAACCCCTGGGGCACCCGACATCCGGAGCGGGGCGCCCTCTGCCGCCCCATGGTAGGAACGCCACTGGAAGCAGGTAATATTACACATATTACACCCACTACCTGTTCCATTGCTTCAGGTCTACTTCATGCATCACAGCACACTCTTTATACTGCCATTCATTGGCACCCTATCACATGACCAATGCCAGTCATGTGATTGGGAGCTCGGGGAAGGGTAGCAGAGAGTGCTGATGCTGTGATGTACGGAGATCCGCGGTGCTGGAAGAAGGCAAATAGAATGCTCCCCCCTAAAGAAAAGTTAGATGCTTCAGCAGTGGGAAGCTTCTGGATGATGCAGAGGCTTCCCCAATCCTCTAGGAGCCCTCCTGTGCTGGCCATTAATAATGGCAGCAAGAGCTGCTATGGTGGTAAGATATAATACAATGCAGTGCCACTGTAGAACACAGTGACCTACTACCGTGTCATTCGTCATTAGAAAAGTCACCCAGTTTATAAAGTTTCATCACAGCCCAGCTACAGACCTGCGCTGTACCTACTCCTACCTATTGCCTGATGAAGTGGGGTCATACCTGCGAAACGCGTTGCATTCTCCCCTGGAGTATGTAAATACATTTGTTCTGCTAAACTTTGTTGGCATATTTTGTGTTTGTTTGGAGGTAGTAAGTCCACCACTGCCTCCACAAATTTTAAACGTTTTAGACATTTTTATTCTTCTGGCGCCACTGTATCCGTGTTACAAAGTTTCATCATTCTTCACTAACAAATTCCATAAAAATCCAATGAGCTCTATTTCCTATGTGAGATGCTGGTTATATAAGAAACTGTATTGAGGTTGGCTTACTAAAGTTAGAGAGCAACAAAGAGCACTTGACAACACAAGTAATTCATCAGGCCTGGACCTAATTCTTTAAAGGACACCTGAAGTGACAGGATCATGGAGGCTGCCATATTTATTTTCTTTTGACTGTAATGGCTCAGCCATGAATAAAGCTAACCCCTCACTATATAGTCTCATGTGAACCAGGTGAGGGATGCAAAAAAATTGGCATGCACTATTTCTTTGGTTTTGCTAAGCAAGATTTACATGTAGCAGTCATGTTATTTGAATAACACAGCTTTAATGTTTAAAATAAAAAAAAACGTGCAAATGTGTCAATATGTGCAATTCTGGGACATGGGGTAAAGCAATAATACACAAGACACAAAGGTCTTGTCTTTTGTGACCGTATTGGACTTTGCTCTATTTACAAAGGCTTACTGAGAACTGTACTTTACAATTGGCTGGACGGTCTGGACCTGCATTGGCAGCACATTTTAGGGCTTGTCAGGTCAATGTCATTTGCAGTGCAACCTGTGCCAGTAAACACAGAAACACAGGCTCATCATTCTTGATGTGCATCTCTTCATATAATATCCCTGTGTCTCTGCGTCTGCTATGTCCCTGTGTTAGTGCTTTTTTGCACTGCGCATGTGCAGGGAGGGATGCAGAGACACTGAGGAGAGCTGAGGGAGGACGGGGCCAGAAAGTGCAGGCGTGTGTGCGTGCGCGGCGGGTACGTGCGCGGAGAGGTGACAGACCTAGCCCGTTTTTTAAACGGGCTAAGGTCACTAGTGTAATATATAATACTAGTAAAAAGGCCCGCCTGTTAAAAAACGGGCGCTAGGTCACAGCCGCTACCCCCCACAATGCGCGCACATACGCGTCCCGCTTGCTCGTTCCCCACCACTGTCTGAAGTATATGCACAGAGGGAGCTGCTTGCTTGACAGTTGGAAAAAGTTGTTATTTCCCACAATGCAATGAGAACCTCTGTGAACCACACACAGCAAACTGTCAGATCCGGCCCTGTGTCCTAACTGCCCTGGCTGCGCACATGCTCAGCACAAAAAAGCCAGGGACACACAACCATTCAGTTGATGATGCAGGGACACTTGCATTTTATTGTATAGAATTGTATCGAGTTACCCATCAGTGAAAGCAGAACATTCTGAATAAGGATGATACCATGTAGTGGCTGTGTACACACCCCATGCTTGTCAAAAGAAGATATTCTTTTGTCATAAGCTTGTTCTTAGTTTAACAGAATACCCAAGCAGCTCGGCATGATCCAAAACCACTAGGAAAGTATAGGGGACTAAAAGAGACCAAAAAGCCCTCCTACTAAAAAGCAGTGTAACGTGCCTTCTTAAAACAGAAGGTATTTGCGATAATTCAACTGTGGTTACCCACAATACATCACTACTGAATATGCATGATCTCTTTAAGCCCCTGAAGCCAGGATTACATCCAGAACCGCTGGTGTATAGCAAGCCTATAGCTTAAAAAAAAATGTACAGAGCCTCATCAATCCAACATGCAGACAGCCTGTTTCAGACTTTTGGTTCTCCTCACTCAGTGCATGGCAGGGAAACAGGCTGTCTCTGCATGTTGGGATGATGTATAATTCCAATGTGATGGAATTCTATACTGTGGACACCTCCTGTGTACTTACATCTGGAAGCTCCATAATGAAGTCATAGGCATTGGCTTCTTTAGCTGCCTGCTCAATTTCTTCATCTGTCACATTTAGTCTTCCATATGTAATGTTGTTCTTAATAGTGGTCCCAAACAGTACCGGCTCCTGGCTGACCACACCAATTAACTCCCTGTATTGTCTGACATTCAGAGATCGTATATCATGGCCATCCACCAGTATCTGATAAAAGAGAGGATATGCAGTACATAATCAATAGATGGAAAGAACCCAAACAATCGTAGTAAATACTTGCTTTAAATATTGCTACACAATTAAAGCAGCTAAATGTCACATATATATTTTAATCGCTTTCTAGGATCCATTTGCGTTTTCTAGTAGTGTTGAGCTCCAATATTCACCAAAGTCAAATTCGCATTGAAAATGCTATTTTCGATTTTGAAAAATGTCCCTAGCTAGGCTACTCCTGTTTTACGCTTAAAGGACGACTGAAGTGAGAGGGATATGGAGGCTGCCATATTTGTTTTCTTCTAAACAATACCAGGTCCTGCTGCAGCAGTGTCTGAATAACACCAGAAACAAGCATGCAGCTTATCTGGATCCATCTGAAAATGGCGCCTGCGAATAATGGCGCACAGTGTTGCCGCTAATCCGTTTGTCGCTTATCGCTATTAAACGTTGAAGTCTTATCGTTATGTGGCTCTATTTATTTTATTAAAAATTAGCGTTAACACACAGAACCCTCTCTGTACCTATCCCTAACCCCTAGACTCCCCCTGGTGGTGCCTAACCCTAACCACTTCCCTGGTGGTGCCTAACCCTAAGACCCCCTCCCTGGTGGTGCCTAACCCTAACCACCCCCCTGGTGGTGCCTAACGCTAGCCACTTCCCTGGAGTTGCCTAACCCTAAGACCCCCCTGGTGGTGCCTAACCCTAAGACCCCCCTGCTGGTGCCTAACCCTAAGCACCCCCCTGGTGGTGCCTAACCCTAACCACCCCCTGGAGGTGCCTAACCCTAAGCACCCCCCTGGTGGTGCCTAACCCTAAGCACCCCCTGGTGGTGCCTAACCCTAAGCACCCCCCTGGTGGTGCCTAACCCTAAATCTCCCCTGGTGGTGCCTAACAGTGTTACATTAAATCCATTCACCGTTTTGCAGTTAAATAACTTCTGCAGTTTGGCTTATGTAGGGCGCTATTGATAAATAAAGTTACTGTGCGCAATAACGTCTGCTGTTTGGCATATGTACGGCACTATTGATAAATAACCATAGTGTGTGCGGTTTTTCTTCTTTTTTCCCTGTGCGTCATTATTATGCAGTACAAACGATAAATGGCGATAAGCGTATCTTTTTAATGCGGCGCCATTTTTATGCATAGGCGCTGTGCGCCAATTCACTGATCCGGCTTATCTGGTCAGATGTGACTATAATGTCAGCGACACCTAATCTGCTGCATGCTTGTTCAGGGCCTAGAGCTAAAAGTATTATGTATGTTGCTTTGGCGGGGGAGGGGGGGTATGGGGAGATGTCTGGGCTAATGTAATGTTTTGTATGGTATATTTGCTTATATAAAAAACAGTTAAAGATTTTAGAGGCAGATGATTAATTATCAGGATAGCCAGGAAACTAGTATTGCCTCTACATCCCTCTCGCTAGAGTGGTACTTTCAAATGGAAATAATGCCTCAGCGCCAACTAATGCAGAATTTTTAGCTTATGTCCACACAAATCTACTTATTTATAAAAATGTATATGAGAACAGAGGTTTTAAGAAAAAATTCTATAAGATTTGGACCCGTTAGTTATCCATGTTCAAAATGGACGTAATTGTATTAAAGTCATTGGGATTCAATTTTTTTTTTTAAAAAAGCCAGATATTTACCTAAAGAGAGGTAAGGCTCTGGGTCCTATAGAGCCTTTCCTCTCCAGTACCGATGCAGCGCTAGCTTCCTCGTTTGAATCCCCCGCCACGGGGGCCTTGGAAGTCTTTGGAAACCAAGTCCTCCCAAAGACAGGCGGCTCCATTCTGGGCATGTGCGAGTGTGCAAGTGAGGGTGCTCACATGTGTGCAGTGTGGATCGGTCCGTCTTCGGGAGCACTCGGCAGATCCGGGACAAGGTTCTCCACTCTCCAGTACCCAAGTCTGAAACACCAAAGTGAGCCCCTCCTTCCCTCCCACCCCAGTCATCACACACTGATTGCTTTTAGACTAAGAGGCACCCCCAACACCTTAATCTCTAGTTATCTGGCTTGCAGTCACTGCCATGTATCCCCTTTTCTTATTTCTCTCTGCTTCAAATACAAGAGTGGAATGATAGCTGACTGAGTTGTGTGTCTCCTTTCTACACTGCGCTATGATCCTGGAGCCTCTTTCGCCTCTGCCTCTGCACTCGGGCTCTCGAAGACTTCCGAAGCCTCCCTTCAACGGCGGAGACATCAGTATTTGACCAAATTGGTCAAATACTGCTACCAGGGAGCCAGCACTGCAACGGTGCCTAGGAGAGGAGCGGGACAGCTCTATAGGACCCAGAGCCTTCCCTCTTCTTAGGTAAGTATCTGGCTTTTTTTTTTTTAAACCATGTTCCCAATAACTTTCAGGGTAGGAACACACTAGGCAGAATCGCATATGCATTTTCCATAGCACATTGTGAAAAATGCATATGCGATTCTGCCTAGTGTGTTCCTACCCTAAGCATTGCATCTGATTTATTAATAACCAAATAATATACTCCTGAACAATGTACATTGCTGTGGCGCGGGGGTGGGGATCGGGGAGATTTATGGAGTAATGTAATGTTGATATTATATTTACCTGTTTTACAAAGATAAAAAAAACAATAAAAACATTTTTCATAAAATGTGACAATAAACAGGAACTAATTTTATTTCACTCCATATTAGGACTCCCATGATTCCATGTAATACTATTGACCCTGGAACTTCATCACTATCAACTAATCAGACAACAGGCAACCCCCGAGCATGTCCGAGTTTTCACAATTGTACTGCTTTCACAAACAAAACATATATGTGTAACAGGTCAATAAGATTGATTTATGGCCATTACTGGTCGAAGCTGGGTGACGATTAGTCATGCTCTTTTGTTGGGTGATCCATGACAATACTCCATTTGTCCCAGTCAGCAGGAATCACCTCACAGGATCTGATGTCAATAACCAGCACCCTTATATGTCGCTCACAGACATCCTGAGGTAAAGGAAGGATGGCCAGTACTCTGCCATATTCCAGCTCTTCGAGAAAGACTTCCTTTGAGATACAGTCATCCTTCTACCATACAAAAAACAAGGCCGTAATCCTCGTGTAAGGGCAGTGGGTTGTTGTTCAGTCACTTTTCAGACTTGTTCAACTCTTTGCAACTGCATAGACCACAGCACGCCAACCCCCCTCCCCCCCCCCCCATACTCTACTGCTTCTCGAAGTTTGTTCAAACTCATGCTTATTGCTTCTATGATACTATCTAGCCAACTCATTCTTTGCCATCCCCTCCTCATTTTGCCTTTGATCTTCCCCAGGATCAGGTTCTTCTCCAATGAATCCTGCCTTCTCATTGTATGTCCACAGTATTTCATCTTCAACCTTGCCCCTTCCAATGAACAGTCAGGGTTAATATCCTTAAGGATTAACTAATTTGATCTTCTTGCAGTCCAAGGGACTCTCAGAAGTCTTCTCCAGCACCACATTTCGAAGGCGTTGATTCCCCGGCGCTCAGTCTTCCTTAGGGTCCAACTCTCACAACCATACATTACTACTGGAAACACCATGGCTTTGACCATACAAACCTTTTTTTCGACGAGGTGACATCTCTGCTTTTTATTACATTGACCAAGCTGTCATTGCTTTCCTTCCAAGGAGTAAATGTCTTTTTACTTCATGGCTGCAGTCACTGTCTGCAGTGAGTAGGGTCAAGCAAATCATTTCTTTACATAATTTATTCAACCTATGCACCTAGCGTTTGGTGCATAGCACGGATGGAGCCTCAAACAAAACAAGCCCCCAAAGTGTCTTCAGACACCAGTAGCAGTGCTGCTGAATTCAAATTTGTATGTGTGGAAACTTTGCACGTATTGCCTCATGTTTTTGTATGTAAACTATGTTCTTGTTTTTCCACAGCAGCACAATGTAGAAAAATAGAACTCGTGCGGACAGTGAAGTCTTTATTTTTTATAAGCATACAACGCAAACAAAAAATTGCACGTAATGTGAACCGCAGTGAACCACATATTGATTAATGCTGGGTGCAAGAACTTTAGCAAGTGTGAACAAATCTACATGGATTGCCTCACAGTTATTGCGCTATCCAAACAAATCAAGCGAATGTCAGAGGTGTACGTTCAGTACTTTTACCTCGTGTTCCCTTTTGTCTGTTTGTGTCTTCTGAAATAACATTCATGTTATTAAGAGGACTACTTAGAGCAAGGATGTCAAACTCCATCACATAAGGGGCCAAAATCTAAAACATGGTGTAAGCCGTGGGCCAAATTGTTTATTAAGATATAACATTTATTGACCAATTTTAAAATAAGTGGCATAACCATAGCGAACATGGGGGGGGGAATTATTGCAGTGGAGCAGTTTAACCATTTATGCCTCCAGGACGTAGTACCTACGTCCAGGAGGCCACGTGCGCGTCCGCACACTCCCGCGACAGATCGCGCGCGTGCACGCGCGCTCCCGGCCCGTAGTTCCTTATCCAGGCAATCAGTGAATCGGGCTATGGTGCCCGATCACTGATTCCTCTCCCCCACTGAAAAAGCGACAGCTTCTCTCGGAAGCTTCGCTTTTTCTGGCTTCATGCGTCCCTCTAAGCGTATGTTACACTTAGAGTGACGTCATGTAAACAAACTCATGGCTGCCATCTTGTGGCCAAAAAGTAAAACTACAACAACTAAATGTAAAAAAAAATAAAAATGCACATATATTTACCCCAAACAAATACTATTTACATCCCACCCTCCCAAAAATGCCCAAATAAAATGTTTAATATATATAAAAAAAAAACATTACAATTAAAAAAAAAAACATGTAAATATTTACCTAAGGGTCTAAACTTTTTAAATATCAATGTAAAGATGAAATAGTTCTTTTTTTTGTTTACTTTTAAACTTGTAAATAGTGATGGATGCAAAACGGAAAAAATGCACCTTTATTTCCAAATTAAATATTGTCGCCATTCATTGTGATAGGGACATAATTTAAATGGTGTAATAACCGGGACAGATGGGAAAATACAATACGTGAGTTTTAATTATGAAGGCATTTTTTATTTTAAAACTATAATGGCTGAAAACTGAGAATTAATGATTTTTTTCCGTCTTTTTCTTATTCTTTCTGTTAAAATGCATTTACAGTAAAGTGGCTCTTAGCAAAATGTACCACCCAAAGAAAGCCTAATTGGTGGCGGAAAAAACAAGCTATAGATCAGTTCATTGTGATAAGTAGTGATAAAGTTATAGGCTAATGAATGGGAGGTGAACATTGCTCGGATTCATAAAGTGAAAACGACTGAAGGCTGAACTGGTTAATATTTAAAGAGACTCTGAAGCGAGTCTAAATTCTCTTTTTAACTTGTATTCATTTTAAGCACCATAAGCCTTGCTAAACCGACGCTATCCCGCGGCAAAATGAGGGGTTTATACCCCCCAAATCCCCTCCCCTGTGTCCGGGGAGTGCTTCCTGCTTGAGGCAGAGGTTAGGGCTGTAGCTCTGCCTCTTCGCGCATCAAGCCCCGCTGATCGCCGTCTTTCCCCTCCCCTCTCAGTCTTTCTTCACTTAGAGGGGCGGGTGAGAGGCGGAGATCTGCCGGCAGATTGACGCGCATGGAGGCAGAGCTGCAGCTCAGAGCTCTGCCTCCATGAGCAGCAAAATCCGCGACCAAGAAAGTCGTGGATTTTGCAGAGGGGATTTTTCGGTATAAACTCCTCGTTTTGCCGTGGGATAGCGGCGGTTTAGCTTGGCTTATGGGGCTTAAAATTAATACAAGTTAAAAAAGAGAATGTAGACTCGCTTCAGTCTCTTTAACTGCATCAGTGCAGCTTTGGCAGAAAAGGATCAAAATGAAATGTGGCCAAGGCAAGATACTTTCCTTCCACATAGTCTTTCTGGTAAGCTGGGGAGGGTGGGGGGTTGCTAGGCACACAAGGGTGTTTGTTGTCAAGAGGGGCCACATGGTAATTTGCTGAGGGGTCCCACAGCTTGTTCCTGCACTCCACCTCTAGGCAGTGTACTGTCGTTCTTTTACTGCTTACAATGATGCACGTGTGAAGCTCTCGGGGGTCATATGGCATGGCATGGAGGGCCGCATTCGAGCCTTGTGTTTGACACCTGTGATTTAGAGCCTAGGTTCTCAACGTGTAGTACGCGTACCCCAGGGGGTACTTCTGATGGTTCCAGGGGGTACTCGGGCTTGATATACTTAACCAAGAATAACAAATTTAGAGTTTTAGAAAATGATAAATCTTATTTAAATTAACGACCAGCTAACGCCCATAGGTGTCAGCAGGTCTTAAGTGGGTTACCATGGAAACGGCCGCTCGAACGAGCGGCCTTTCCATGTCAGTTCACGGAGGGTGTCTCCGTGAACAGCCGGAGAGCCGCCGATCGCGGCTCGCCGGCAAAATGTAAACACGCGGGGAAGAAACCCCCGCTGTTTACATTATACGGCGCTGCTGCGCAGCAGCGCCATAAGGCAGATCGGCGATCCCCGGCCTCTGATTGCCCGGGGATCGCCGGCATCTGATAGGCGGAAGCCTATCCTTCAATGCGCAGGACGGAGTTCTGTCCTGCGCATTACGGAGAGAGGAAGGGAGGGAGGTAAGGAGGCAGAGGGCGGAAATGGCTGCGGAGGGGGCTTTGAGGAGCCCCCCCCGCAAAACGCAGATGGCCGGCGGCGATCAGACCCCCCCGGCAGGACATCCACCTAGTGGGGAAAAAAGGGGGGAAGTCTGGTCGCCCTGGCTTCAAAGCGATTTGTGCGGTGGGCTGGAGAGCCCACGCAGCACAGATCGGGCCAGCATAGGCTGGTCCTTAAGTGGTTAAACAATACCAAATTAGTATTTTAGCTAATTAAAAGCAATATTAAATGCTAGGAAATTGTTTACAACCAATTATCATGTACTACGATTAAACATATATTTGTCAAGGGGTACTTGTGATAATGTTTACTATGCTAGGGGGTACTTGGCGAGTACAGGGTTTTAAAAGGGGTACATACCAATAAAATGTTGAGAAACACTGATTTAGAGCAATAGGGCTGCTGATACTGGGAACAAAACTGTGGGGTAATAAAGCACTAACAGCAATCTGCAATGGTTTATTGTAACTTTACTAAGAAGATGATCTGCAATGGCTTGTGGAAACAGGTTATTAACAAAAGCTACATTTCTGAGCGGGAGAACTGCAATAATAAAGTACAAGAACCTGCACAAAGGTCAGGTGATATATATAAAAATACAGATAGAAGGGATAGTGCATCTTTGCTTACCTCTCCTACTTGTGGGTCATACAGCCTCTGCAGCAGCTGCACTGTGGTGCTTTTACCACATCCACTTTGTCCAACCAGAGCCACTGTCTGGCCAGATTTCACCTCCAGGTTCAGCCCTTTCAGTACCTTCACAAAACAGAAATGAAAGTTAGACTTTTGTCACTGAAACAGTGATTGCAGCATAAGAAACTCTTCCAGTAACAATGCCTAGATAAAACCACAGCAGCAGAATTCTCTCCATATCACAGATTGGTATGAGGTAAAAAGCAGGGCCTTACATTAAGGTGCCCATACACATCTAGATTACTACCCAATGTGGCAAACAGATCAATCCCACTCTGATCTGAATCTGATTCTAGGGGAATCGAATCCCCTATACACTGCACACAGAATTTCAATAGATTTCACCATGAAATCTATTGACAATCTATTGAATTGCAGCGTTGCACTGATTGATAAAGTGCAGCGCTATGGGCCATCGAACTACTGCCACGTCCAATCGACCAAAATCTTCAGTTTACTCCAATGAAATTTTCAACTGATTTTTGCTGTGAATTGATTAAAAATGACCATTGATGGGGCTTGTTTGCTAAAGATTTCTGGAAGATTCGACCAGAGTGATCAAATCTGCTATTAAAAATGTGATGTGTGCATGGCCTTAAAGTGAACCTCCGGACTAAAAATCTACTCAGCAGAACTGAAAAGGCTCGGTGTTTCTTTAACTGTTTCACAGCATCAGAACTTTGTTTTTCTTACCAAAGCATCATTTTTAGCTGCATTTTTAGCTAAGCTCCACCCATCAAAGAAAACTGCCCGGGCTTTTTTTCCCTGATGCTGTGCAAAGCATGATGGGATTTCCTATGTTGTTATTCACGTTGCCTAGCAATTGGGAGGGGTGATCAGCAAACAGGACAGTTGGAACTGTGTCTCATGCTCCCTGTCACCTCCTTTGAACCAAAAAGATGTCTGCCCTCATGAAATCAAACATTTGCCTGTTCTTTTAAAGCAGGGTGGGTAAGAGATTATAGTACCTATCTATTTTAATTATCATAACTAATGTAACTTAATGACAGTATGTTTGTTTAGGCTGAAGTTCCTCTTTAAGTCGGACTGAATTACCCACATGCTTGTTTTCAGACACTACTGATGCCAGAAAGATTAGCAGCACTGCCAGGCAACTGGTATTGTTTGAAAGGAAATAAATATAGCAGCCTCCATATACCTCTCATTTCAGATTTCCTTGAGGCCCCTTTTCCACTTGCATTGCAAGTGTTCTGTGCGTTACCCGGTTTTACCGCAGAGTAATGCAATGGCAATGCTAGTCAATGGGGCCTTTTACACTTACCACGTCATGTTGCGCCGGAAGTGTTCATCTTGCTGCAATACCGATGGAAAGCCTGCAGCATGTTACAGCAAGGAGTGTGCTTAACCTACTGTGCTTGGGGTAATGGAAGTCAATGGGCGCATAACGGGAATGCCAGTGACATACTTCTGGTCTAGCAGGGAGTATGTTACTGGGCGGGGGGCGGTGCTATGATCCAGTCGGCGCACTCTGACAAAGAATCAAATGTTTGTCATTTCATGCGAAGCGGTGGGATGCAGTTGTAGCAAGGCATTGCACCCCAAGTCCCCAACGCAAAAATCAGGTGTGAAACCGCCCTCAAGCTTCATACACACTACAACATCAAATGCATTTTTGTATACGATTACATGTTTCTAACAGCACCGCATTTCAATGACACAGTTTGTGTTATATGCACTGCGAACGGTGAGATTTTTTAAAGCACTTCAGGATTCTGAAGTATTTCTGTAAAGCCAAATATTAATAGAAAGAAAACCACAAAGTATGAACAGCGCGCTGGCAGTGTGACTGGCAGTTGCAGCATTAGAGTCTTAGGTTTCCTTCTTCACAGAACACTCTCTGCATGAGATGTTTTCCCCATGTTTGCGTCGGTTTCCTCCAGAAAGTTTCTCCTCCTGAGTTTATCTGACATTCCAAAAACGTACTAGAAGGTTAATTGTCATTCCCCAGAATTGGGCCCAGACTATTTTTTCTAAATAAATTTCTCTTGCCATCCCTATCACTTACCCAGTTCAAATACAAAATAAAAATATTGCTTAGCAGTCAGTAACGCGTACGTTCAAAAAGGGCGACCGGACAAAAAGGGCGCGGGGTGTAAACGCTAATTAATTATTAATCATTAATAGCGTTTATAAAAAATAGTGTGCTATATTTCGTTTACAAATAATGTTTTACAAAATTATAAATCATTAAATAATGTTTATGAAATCTGCAATTGTGAAAACGTTAATCTCCGGGCGCCGTTTGTAAACGTTATTTATCTCCGGCGCCCTTTTTTCCCGCTCGGCGCCCATTAAACGTTATTTATTCTGAGAGTGAATGGCGGCGCCCTTTTTGTCCACTAGCTGCCTGCGCCCTTTTTTCCCGCTTCCGTCAGTAACTGTGTGCTCAGCTTAACTAGTGATATAATGAAATATAAACAACTACTATTTGCAACTAAATCTTTTACCTCGACACCTGGTCTTGAAGGATAGCAAAAAGTCACATTTTTAAACTCCACGTTTCCTTTAATATTATCTGGTTTGTATCCTTCCTTTGAAAAACTGTTGATTTTGGAAGACTGGAAAATACAATAAAGTTAAATTGTTATAGTTAAGTTTGCTAAAAATGATTGATCATTCCATAGTACCCTGGCAGTAAGGCAGCAATCGATTAAGGACAGTGTTAGGCCGAAACAGGTCGGGTGAGAGCGGGTAATAGTTGTCATTGTGCATTTAACAACATGTTGTGGAAGGTGCATTTTTTGAAAACAGTTTTTATTAGTGGAGAAGTCATTAGTAGTACAAGCCATGGAATGTAAAACTGTATAATAGCTATTAATATAGTCCGCAATGAACATAGTGTAATTTCTAAAGATTTTCTAATACACATATACAATCTAATTCTCCATTTTTATCAAACTTCTAAAAATATATGTACTTTCAAGGGACAGTTTTGTCCGGTAGATATATGGTGAGAGTGTGGTAACATCCATCAGATGTCTTCAATACAAGATTTTTCATTATAAACGGGGGAAATATAAAGGTAGGTGTGTGTGTGGGGGGAGGGGGGAGGTGCATTTTAACAGCAGGGTCCTAATTCCCTTAGGGCCCAGAGGTAAGTACCTACTCAATATTATTTATGTTATCATTGTGAATTATTAAAGTTTCGGATTGATTTTACTAGGACCAATCCCTCTATTCTCTTCACTTGATCTGAGTGGCTAACAAGGGAATCCCTTGTAGAGACTCAGCTGGGGAACATAGCACCACAGGTTTTTGAAAGTTTTAAACATTTTAATAAACTTTGTCACCTCAGTTTCAGTTCCTGCTGTCAATAATTAGTAATGTGCCTCAGATGGGTCTCTAAATTAGGTTGGCCCTTGAGATAATTCCAGCTATGTCCCTACCCAATCCCCGGTCACACATATTGGACTCTACACCACTGCTTAGGCTGGGCAATGGTCATCAAATAGGAGTTCAATCAGGAGTTACATTTTTGTCAATAATAATAATAAAGACCTCATGAGAACCCCCTTAATGACAGTATGAGTCTTTCCTTATCATCTTCATTTTCAGAGGCAGAGTTGAGAATTGTTGAAAATGTGATTTAACATTCTTTGAGTATAAGTTCTCAGTCCTCCAGAGGGCTTATCCAGGAGGTATACCAAGGGGCCCGGGAGTATATTCTTAAAGCGGACCTGAACTCAGAACTCCTCTCTGCTCTAAAAGATACACACCAGCATAATAACCTTTAAACAAAAAAAACCCATGCATTTCTAACAGCTATTACAAATCCTAAAATAATTTTTCACAGTTTCTACTTCCTGATTCATGGAAGCAGACCTATTGTTTACAGCCTGTGCTTTCAAATGGGCTTATCTGCCATAGGCAGTCATGTGACACGGGGGGATTAAATTACAATTTGTGATTAGACGCAAATGAGGGGGAATTAAACAGGCTAAACTCTCTAAATACATACAGGGTGCATTTCTGTTATGTTTTCCTTATGTCCTGTGCAAGAGTTCAGGTCCATTTTAATAATGACCCTGTACATTAGCGCCTTGATTCTCACCCAGAAAGTCTTGGCTACAGAACAAAAATTAATAAATATTTAGTGGTAGTTCTCCTTTAAATTACACAGTTAGTGTGGTTGAAAAAAAGATTTACATCCGTCAAGTTCAACCAGGAAGTGGCACGCAGATTAAAGGGGAAAGAGTGAGACTGAAGGGAAGTGGGACAAGCATGGGTAGGGTGGAGTCCAGTGTGGACTGAGCAGAGACTGCTAAAGCGCGGGTTGAGCAGAGGGCTTGACACTGTCTAATACAGAACACAAGTAGGGCTTCCTGATCAGTCCTCTCAATGTACTCCCACTACCTATAATAATGCTCAGTCACTTTGTAAGCCTGGCTTCAAAAGTGTGATTACTCCCTGGTCTGCACTCTCAAGTGCATTTAGACCACATGTGTTGAACTCCAGGCCTGGAGGGCCAGATCCATGCCAGTGTTTAGGATGGACTGAGAAAGAAAGGAATGTGTACTACCTGATGGACCACACCTTTCCTGATTCAGACCCACCAATTCACTTGAGCTGTATCAAAAATGTGTGAGGATATCGTCCCTCGTAGGACCGGTTTGACATACCTGATTTAGACTATAGAAGGCAAACGTCAGGTGCTTAAAAACTTTTTTTAACATATAACTGGATGTAATGGTTTTTATTTTTTCTGGCTGTACTTTCAACTCAAAAGTGGTTGAGGGTAGCCCCCAGTATTAGGTAGCCAGAGATACCGCCAATATGAATAGCCTGTTGTGATGCCTAGTACAGGTAACTATAGATAGCTAGTAAGCCCACCTCCCCTTTGCATAGGTAGCCAGTGAGCCAAAGGGAGAAGGTAAAGGTAGATGGATGACACAACCATTAGTTGTTTAAATCCCAATGACAAGTATGATGCTTTTGCGCATTTGCTGGCATTGTGTCACCATATAATTCACAAACCACCAACAATGACAAACTTTGGTAAAAAGTTTCCACCCTGACAGAAGTCACAAGCAATGGATAGGACTGCCCATCAGTGGTCGTTGGGCATTTACACATCTAGCATTAGTTACATGAGCTTTGATTTCACAAGACTTCTTTAACATTAAAATAACATTTCTATAGCGCTTTTTCTCCCATAGGACTCAAAGTGCTTTAGATGGCTAATCCAGTAGGTCTGGGTACCATGATGCTTTGACCATGTGGTCAAACAGGAAGTGATTACTGCAAATCAGTGCTGTACAAATCTATCCCCTTGTCATTTAGATCACATGCATTTTGATGAGTTGTGCTGCACATGAGCAATTCTACTAGTCAGCATGGTAAACAAGACAGAAATGATAACTTTTCCCTGCTCTATTAAAAACAGTGTTGGCATTTATCTTCACTTTCTGTCATGATAAATCAACAGGAAATCCATTCAATGCCTGAACAGTGGGAACAACAGTAAAACCTCGAAAGGGAGACATTTTATTTTAAGATAAAAATGATTATTCTCTTACCTGATCAATGATCCTAAATATGTCATAAGCAGCTCCTCTTGCCACTGAAAAGGCTTCAAGATGAGAGGCAGCTTGACCAATGCAATAACTGCTAAATATGATGCTGAAGAAAACCTGTGAATGAAATAAACACCAAATTAAAGCAAACTTGCAGTGGGGAGAGGTGAAAAAGCTAGATAATTACCTCAATATTTTAATGCCTCTGAATAGTCCAGAAGCTTCTCAGATCTTCACAGAGCTCACCATTCCAGCGCAAGCTACTCTTCATCTTCTGGCCAAGCTCCCAGGTTCAGATGAGCGTGTCCGTACTGGGCATGTGTAGGAAAGGTCCACACATGCTCAGTACAAAGATGCTGCTTGTGCATGGCTTTTTTCCTCTATGCACAAGTGTTCTATTCTATTGGACATGTGCGGACCTTGGCTGCACATGCCCAGTCCAGATGCACTCTTCCATCCAGGACCAGAACAAATCTATGAGACCAATTTTGTTAAATAGGTGAAGAGGGACCCTGTCATGGATCATTGGGCTGCAGGAGGATCAGGGAAGCCTCTGGACGATCCAGAGGCTTCTCACTACTTAACACTCCTTAAAGTAAATAAAACAATTAACAAACATTTATTAACCACTTCCAGACAAGCGTGGTTGAAATCTACACCCTGCTTGTGGCTGCGCAGCTCTGACAGGACATAGATTTCAACAATCATTGCCGTGCAGTCCCGCCACTCTGTCCCCAACGCAACCCACCTGCACTGCGGACATTATGACAGCAGAGCTTTATAAATAGGACATTGAATGACACTTTCTGCTACTGACTTGCTTTTAACCACTTGATGACCCACCCTTTACCCCCCCTTAAGGACCAGCGCTGGTTTGATTGATCTGTGCTGGGTGGGCTCTGCAGCCCCCAGCACAGATCAGGGTGCAGGCAGGGAGATCAGATTGCCCCCCTTTTTTCCCCCCTATGGGGATGATGTGCTGGGGGGGTCTGATCTCTCCTGCCTGCTGTGGGTGGCGGGGGGGGCACCTCAAAGCCCCCCTCCGCGGCGAAATTCCCCCTCCCTCTCCTACCTGCTGCCTCCCCCTGGTGTTCCGGGCTGCACAGGACGCTATCCGTCCTGTGCAGCCAGTGACAGGATGTGGTCTGTCACATGGCGGCGATCCCCGGCCGCTGATTGGCCGGGGATCGCCGATCTGCCTTACGGCGCTGCTGCGCAGCAGCGCCGTACAAATGTAAACAAAGCGGATTATTTCCGCTTGTGTTTACATCTAGCCTGCGAGCCGCCATCGGCGGCCCGCAGGCTATTCACGGAGCCCCCCGCCGTGATTTGACAGGAAGCAGCCGCTCGTACGAGCGGCTGCTTCCTGATTAATTAGGCTGCAGCTGGCGACGCAGTACTGCGTCGCTGGTCCTGCAGCTGCCACTTTGCCGACGCACGTTATGAGTGTGCGGTCGGCAAGTGGTTAAACTTGGTTATTATGTGGCTCAAGTAACCAGAAGCCATTGATCCACCCAACTCAGTTGCAGCACATGCATCTCTGTGGGGCTTTCCACAAAGGCAGCTGGGGTCAGGAGTTATTTGGCAGTAATCAACTGCAAAGTTCTAAACCACAACATGCATCATCTGGAGACACCACAGTCAACTCCCATCCAAGTTTTTGTAAACAAAGGTGTAATACTCTCCCACTATCTCATTGGTCGCTCAGCATGATGCTTAGTCACATCCTACAAAGTTTATTGGCTAATTAAAGAACACCTTGCTGTACATAGCAGCCAGGTAGTTTTGCCCCCAAAATTTCAGGAGGTCTTCACGTACCGGAATATGGTGAAGAGCTGTGATAAAGAACATATTGAACATTTGCTTTCCATTGTACACTTTCGGCTATAATACACTGGTTTATAAAATGTATATAAAGTACGGTTCAATCATTATTGGACCGGCAATTTCTAAAAGAAGCATTATCTTTCTTCGGTAGAAATTTTGGAACTTACCACTAGGACATCTCCGATTGTGGATCCTTCTCCACTAAGCACAATTACAGTTCCATACCAAAATCCAAGTCCATAGGAGGCATAGATGATAAAGAACATTACTCCAACAGCAAGCTGGGATGTGATGGACTTTTTGATGCCAAAGTTTTTGGCCTCTCTCAAATTACTTGAATACCTGAATATACAAAGTGATAAACTGATTAAATACAGGTAACTGTTTCTAAGAAAATATCAAGAACAGCATGGGATAGGCTTGCTTGTCTGCTGAAACCCTTTATTCTAGAGGAATATTGTGTTGGAGATCAAGTGCATTATATCAGTAGCTCTTTTAAAAGATTGTACTTACCAAGTACCCCCTGAAGTGGGGGTACCCTAGATAAAACATTATCTAGGGTACCTCTTGACTGATATATTTAAAAGTAATACATGGTAACTGTTTCTAAACAAATTTCAAAACGGGAGACACCATAGGCGCCCATTATAAAATGCGGCAAAGAAGGGAAATTTGCCTGGAGGCACTGTGATAAACTCCTGGGCGCTGAGGCTTACCAATATATACGAATTGCAAGTGTGAACTTAGCCTAACATCTGAGATGTATTATTTGGGCACATATGATAACATAGCGGCTGCAGTATGTAAACCTGGTTAGATACACCAAGACCCTCAGTCTTTTGTGACCACACCTACTTTTGGAAGCAGCACACTACATCTTTCTTCTTTTCTCTACATTAAAGTGTAACTGAGACAAAGGAAAAAAAGTTTTATATATACCTGAGGCTTCCTACAGCGCCCTTCGGCCTGATCGCTCCCTTGTCAGGTTCCTTCGCTGCCTGCAGCTTCTGCAATCTGGACCCGGTAATTTGGCAAGTTGGGGACAGTCGGCGCAGTGTGGCCAAGTGCCCCCCCCCCCCCTTGTCTCGTTCCCATGGCAGCTGCGCAGTAGTACTGTGCAGCTGCAGAACTCTCCTGACTATGGGAGCGTGATGGGGGAACGCGCACGGCCGGGCTGTGCATACGCAATAAGCCCCCAACTCCGGGCCAGTTTGTGGAGGCTACAGGCAGCGGAAGAGGATGACGAGGGACTAATCAGCGTGAAGGGGGCTGGACGAAGCCCCAGGTATGCATGAAACTTTTTTATTTGATCATCTCAGGTTTATTTAAAAAAACAACTGTAGCTTGAGGGGTGTGGAGGATGCCATATTTATTTCATTTTAGGCAACACCAGTTGCTTGGCTATCCTGTCCATCTTCTGCCTCTAATGCTTTCAGCCATATATCCTGAACAAGCATGCAGCAGATCAGGTGTTTCTGACATTATTTTTAGATCTGACAAGATTAACTGCATAGCTGTTTCTGGTGTTATTTAGACACTACTGTAGCCAAACAGACCAGCAAGGCTGCCAGGCAACTGGTATTATTTAAAAGGAAATAAATATGGCAGCCTCCATATTCTTCTCACTTCAGTTGTTCTTTAAGCTATGTGGGTCATGTATATTCTCTATTTAGTCCTGAGCACTTTTGCCATTGGGAAGTGCCGACCAATGGTCACTATGATGATCCTCCGTTAACATGCTAAGGAGGGCTAATCAGAAGCTACAGGTGACAACAGATACAGCAGGTCCCCCCACTTGCTAAGTAAACATCAGCAGAATCCCACCACCAATAGATTTCAGAGCCCAATGGAAGATACATCAATTCTATAAGCTTCTGTATACTTATTTACAAATTAAGATTTTCCAAACCTTTGTATTTCTTTTTCTTGTCCACCGAATGCCACCACAGTCCGTATGGAGGAGAGGACCTCTTCAGCCACTGCACCAGCTTTTGCGTATGCAGAAAGTTCCTTGCTTGTCAGGGATACCAGCATCTAAACAATTGCAAATTGTTAGTACATAGCCAGTGTTACAATTACAAAATTACTTTCCATGTGTGAATGCGTGTGTCTTTAATTGCATCTCTCAGATTTCAAGCTGAAAAATGTCACAACCCAAATGTTATTATAGTCCTGCACAGGCACTCAGTAGAAGACAGCGTTTTTATACTCACAAAAATGACCTGAATAATTGTTGTTGAGTTTGTCTCCTTTAAGCTAAGTACGCACATGCCATGATTGTCACACACTGGGGATTGGGAAATGATTCCTCAGGTGACAAATTGGTAACCAATGCTATACAGACGCATTGCTAGTCTACAGGCAAGCCATTCCTTCTGTAGCTATAGAAGGAGGTGGAGGGACAACAATCAGTGTGGACCGGGGGGGTGAAAACATCATTGCGATTGGCCATGCTCGGACATCCGGGGTCGTTAGGGATCCAACAAGTTGGATCTTTAAGCACCATCGGCCGTAAGCTGTGCACATACTAGGTAGTTGAGCAATCATCAAATGTGTGCATGTACCTTTACAGTACCTAGTTAAAACTGGAACCCATTCAGTAGCATTTCCTTTTCCAAAAACATCCACTGGTGTAAGTGTCAGTTTCCTGTGTTCTGTTTAGGTGAGTGACTACACATTTCTTGGCCCCCAGTAAAACTTTGATACACCCTACAACATTCACACATCTGTATCCCCCCCCCCCCCCCCCCCACACCCTTCTTGGTAAAGCCCAAAACCTGGTAACCCAGCTGCTAAAATCAGCAATATTCTACTGATAGATTCCAACAGTAAAATATCAGCAATGTTTACCAATATTTCACTATGGCTGTACCTAACCCTACTCTCACACAGGACCCTCAATCTACCAATGCCTAACCCTCACCCACCCTGGTGGTGTCTAACCCTAAGACCCCCCTGGTGGTGCCTACCCCCCCCCCCAAACCTTAACCCTCCCCCCGCCACAAAACAGGGATATGCGGCAAACATGGTAAATTTCGGTGCCTGATTATTGGCCAACAAGCTTAATTTTGGCACCCAAAAACGCCTGATAGAATTGCAGGCACTGAGGCTTTCAGAAATGCAAATAGCTGCTATGCAATGCCGCAATTTGCATTTTTGCAAGCCTCCGGTGCAGAAATGTATCTTTTGTGCCGAGAATTGGGCGCCTCCACGCGCTGAAATTTACCTCTTTTGCCACATATCACGACCCTTATAAAAGCTGCGATTTGCAGCAAACAAGGCAAACTTTGGCACCCCATAGCATTCCATAAGGGTTCCTGCGCCCTTTATTCCTAATTCAGCCCTACCTTCCTATTCACAAATGTTACATACTGTAAACACCACAGGTTTCCTCTTTCCAAAAAAATTCACCCATAATGCCTACAATGCTCACTATAAAATATCTCCCCTTACCTTAGCGGAAATGGCAGATGAAACTGCCAACAAGGGGCCAGTCGCCAGGATTACCAGTGAAAGTTGCCAGCCTTTGGCCAACCCAACTATTAGCCCTGCTACGAAGGTTGAAACATTCTGAACAAGATGTCCAATTTTATCTCCGATGCCATCATTTATTTTGTTAACATCCCTTGAAAGAAACAACAGAACACTTGATTATTCTGAACTAACACACAAATATATATATATATATATATATATATATATACTGTATATATCACACTATAAATTTGAAGAAAAAATTTACTGAATGCTGCTTAATAAATGGCTTGATTTACATTCTTACATTTATTTCAGGTGGCGAAATCTTTACCTCCGTCAAGGAGCATCACTGCGGAATGTTTATTTGATGTGTGTTCCGAAATAAGTAGAAACAACACCAGGGCCCATATACAATTAACTTTATTTCCTGACTGAGTTTTCTCCTAGGAGATCATTTTTAATCTGGTATTTAAAAAATTTTTTTTGGCACTTTGCAATTGAAAAAGTACCAAAAAGTTGGCGAAAATGCGCTATCAAAATAATTTTGAAAAAATATGACCTAGGAGAAAACTCAATTCAAACAAAAAATGCCTTTTAAACTTGTATAAGCAGGTACAGGGGGCAGAGGTGACACAGAGGGGGACACTGGAAGCACAGGGGGGCACAGAGGAGGTACAGGGGACAGAGATGTCACAGATTTCCGAGCAGTAAGGAGCTTGGGGCCCCAGTGCGAGTTTTAAAAGGGGCTCAAGCACTCTATTGATATGGGGCCCCTAAACCTAGCAAGGACAGTTGCAGTGTCAGAGAGGTGTTTTTAGAGTAAGGAAAGTTTGTTAAGGATCACTACTATTCAGTGCACATATAGAAGTGTTCATTAACAGCACAGCACCAATGAAAAGCTAATAAGATGGATGAAGGAGGGCCTCTAATGCAGGGGCCTCGGTGTAGTCGCTACCTCTGCAAACCCTATTGCTATGCCACTGGTTCCGTCCAAAGAACGGATTCAGGTTAAGAATGAACCTACAGTCTTTATCTTCTTCGTTAACCGGGGACTATGTGAACAATAAAAATCTAAACATAGAGCCTCTTACTCTGTGAGACGAGTGTTCAGTTCTCCCGACTTAGTGACGTCAAACCAGCCGATGTCTTGTGACAAGACGGAGTGGAAAAACTTCTGCCTCATCTGTCTGGTCTGTCTTGCAGCAGCCAAAACCCAGAGAGAGACCTGGACATATCCGCAAAGTATAACTGCTGCTCCAATTCCCACATAATACAGGGAATACCTGAAGAGAGGAAAGAGCAGAGAAAACAGCATTTGTCAAATCACAAAACACAGTGTTGTGGATATTACCTACATATGTGGGAAGAAACATGCTTATTACATATACACCAAGTATCCAAGTTTCTGTTGCCCTCAAAATCAGCAACCTGTGACTACGATTATAGACGCTTCTGGATAATAATGCACTTCACCATGCCTGTCCCTTCCCCCGACCTGCTCTATTCTGAATTTTGTTTAATGCTGATCAAGCTGTACGTTTGAACATCTAAGTTCAAAAAGGAAAAAAAAAAAAATTTAATGTAATTTATTTTTTTATTGACAAGTAAGCCATTTTTTTCCCCAATAAAGTTTACACTGAATATATAGCATTTATGTAGAACGGATATGTAGAATAGGTTCAGTCAGATTTTAACTACTAACTTTTTTCGCTGGAGTGGTCTTTTAAAGTGTATCTGAGCCAAAGCTGAGGGACACAAAATCAGATACTTACCTAAAGAGAGGCAAGCCTCAGGATCCTATACTATAGAGGCTTCTCTCGGTGGTCTGATGTCCTCTGTCGCTGAGCACGGCCCCCCCTGAAAGATTAGTGACAAGGCAGTGTCACTAATCCTATCGGGTCAGAGCAGCTCCTCTTTCTTATTCATTGCCGCGCTCTGCAACGGGGCCCTTTAGACAAGTGAGGGAAGCATCAGTATGATTCTGAGGCTTCCCTCTCTTCAGGCTAAGATCTTGTTTTGAACCCAAGCTTCGGCTCAGGTTCACTTTAAAGTGAACCTCCGGACTAAAAATCTACTCAGCAGAACTGAAAAGGCTTGGTGTTTCTTTAACAGTTTTACAGCATCAGAACTTTGTTTTTCTTACCAAAGCATCATTTTAGCTGCATTTTTAGCTGCATTTTTTCCCTGATGCTGTGCAAAGCATGATGGGATTTCCTATGTTGTTATTCACGTTGCCTAGCAACTGGGAGGTGTGATCAGCACACAGGACAGTTGGAACTGTGTCTCATGCTCCCTGTCACCTCCTTTCAACCAAAAAGATGGCTGCCCTCATGAAATCAAACATTTGCCTGTTCTTTTAAAACAGCGTGGGTAAGAGATTATATTACCTATCTATTTTAATTAACATAACTAATGTAACTTAATGACAGTATGTTTGTTTAGGCTGCAGTTCCTCTTTAAGTTGTCCTTTAACTAATGGGGGTCTTCCAGAAGGTGCTAAGTTGTACTTCAAAGTAGCCCATCCTTCCCCAATAGACATTCCATGACTTTTGATATCTCTGCTATTTATATACAGTATATAAGACATGAATATGAGAGAATACTGATTAGATCCTATTTAAGCAGACATAATGTAAGCTGGGAGGCACAGGATCCTATAGAGTCTGTACATTTGACACTCTGCTACAGACTCTATAGGATCCTGTGCCTCCCAGCTTACATTACGCCTGCTTTAATAGAATCTAAAATTGCTGTATTTCCAGGGTCTGTCTGGTTATTACCATAGTTTTCTACTTTTTGGCATCCCCGGCATCACTTTGTCCTATTTATGTTGGACTTATTGCTGTTAACTGCTTAATGCTCCAAATTATACTGATTTCTATGATGTATTACCATTGACAGAGTGTCTATATTGAGTGTTTGTCTCAGCTTGTGCAATATTGTTGTTAAATGTGATTGTCTATCTTTTTGATTATGTATATTTAATACAAATACTTTTTGCAACATACATTTTGGTGTGCAGGTGTACTTTACTTTTAAAGTGTTGTAGGGGCTATTAGCCTTATTTATCATACCTAGCACCCAGTTACACTGATGGCATATGCTTGATTGTGGGTGTGCATACCATATTCTTATACAGTGGTGCTTGCTCATCACCCTCACCTTTGGCTACACAAATAAACGCAGGCTACAAGAGCCAGTGAGGACTGACCAGCAGTATATTTCCTACACAGTTATTATTATTCATTTATATAGCGCCAGCATCTTCCATAGCCTTGTTCAACAACATACAACAATACAAAATAAACAATACAACAATTAAAGGATACCAAAACTCATATTTTTTTGAGAAATGTTCTCCTCTCAGCTCACCCTAACTCACCTGAAAGCCCCCCCGGGATCCTCTTCTGGGCGGCCGGGTCGATCTTCACTGCACAGGCGCTGGCCGGGTTGCGGAGCACACTGCGCATCCGTATGATGTCACTACCTCATGCACATGACTTCATCCGCATGCGCAGTGCGCTCTCCGCCACGGGCGCACGATGTAGGACACGCGCAGCCCGGCGCCAGTGCAGTAAGTCCCGACACGGCCAACCGGAAGAGAATCCCGGGGTGCTTTTTAGGTGAGTTACGGGAGGATGAGAGGAGAATGGGGGCTGTAGGCATCAGCATAGGTAACAGTATATGCCTGCTCCCATCATTTCTCAAAAAGATTTGAGCTCTAGTATCCTTTAATACAAGACAATGGTAGTTTACCGATTTTGCGGTGAACAAATCAACTACAGATTTTTACATGGCGTGAAAAATATACACACACATTACAAAGCATTGTGAGAAAAAAGGGGAAGACAGCCCTGGCCAAAAGACCTTACAGTCTAAAGGTTTAAGGGATACGACAGTAGGTAAAGGGAAGCTGTGTATGAGATGGTAGAAGAGGTAGTCAGTTGCCAAAGTGTCTTAGGTAGGAGTTTTCCAGTTGTGCCTAAAAAGGGTAAGTGTTGAAGGAGGGTGTTCCAGAGGAGGGGAGAGGATTGAGAGAAGTCTTGTAAGCGGGAGTGAGAAGAGGTGACCAGAGACGAGTGATTACTGCTTTGACAATCCAGGATTCCCCAAAGTTTTAGTCCAGGCTTTGTGGATTGGAGAAGTCCCTGCAGTGTCATTCTGCAGTGCAACATGCTGGGTCGCCAACAATAATAAGATGCAGTGTGCGAACAGTGACTTAACTGGGGTGGGTTTGGAGGATGTCTGAGCAAGGAGATTACCACCCCTTTTCTAGTTCATTAAATAGTGATGCTGGGAGTTTTCTTGACCTCATCCTGTCTTTCCCACTTCCCTGGACAAGCATGATGTTCAAGCGGCGGTTGTGTGTGAAGCCATGTGGTGTGTGAGTCCTTGTCATGTGCAAAGCTTTGTGGTATATGAGACCATGTGGCACGTGACCTTGTGAAATATGAAGCCTTGTGGCATGTGAGACCTCACTCTGCTTTCACAATCATTTTTACCACAAATCATGACAAGACTTTAGTTTCACTGTTAAATTTTAAAATATTGAAGCATAAGATAATTTCACTTAATGCTCATATTATACTGTTTATACATGTAGTTCAAGGGAATCTGTAGTGATATTATGTTTTATTTATTATATTCACTAATAAAAATACTATTTTGTATAGTAATAAACGAAGATTCTGAAATTCTTTTCACATTAATTTTCACAAAAAATAATGTTAAATTCGACTTTTGTGTGAAAACATGAAATAATTTTCAAATAAGTTTGTAATTTTTCGCGTTTTTGCAGTACAAATATCAACTTTTCATGTTTTTGTGGTAAAAATATTTTTTTTTTTTTTTGTGATTTTGGAAATATTGCGGAAATACATTGTATTTTCTCGAAAATTTTCTTGAAATCGAAAATGCCATTTTGCCATAGAAAATGCCATTTATAATAGAAAGTCAAGATCTAATCAAAATTGGACACCAAACAAATCAAATTAATTTTTGACTTGTGTGAGGTTATACTACTGAATGACTATGCAAGATTAAATTAATCTGTGTAAGGTGGCTATTAATGATTACATTTTTTTTTTTTTACTTTTTTTTTTTTTACCAGAGAAATCTGTTTGATTTTTTCACTTGATCGAATAATCAGAAAAATCTAACCAATATACCAAAAACTTATAATTGATTTTTCCAAAAATATCAAATAAACGATCAAATAAAATATAGATTTTTTTATAAGTTCCTATCTCATTTTTACAACTCATCTGATTGATGAAAAATTTATAGTTTTTTCTTGATCGAAAAAAAATGTTTGTTGATTACTATTCTAATACAATCATTTTCATTTTAAAAAAAATGGAAAATGTTTTGATTCGATTGTATCCTGTATGGTTACGAAGTACCCAATCACTACTCAACTGTTTCAGTAGACTACTAGACCTTAAATTCGATATGAAAATCTTTTGGAGCTATGATATTTTCAAATGGTATTACAATTGAAAGTTACGTTGTATACAGTATAAAGATAAGAAATACTGGGTCGTTGCTGGATCAGTCCTGACTGGGACCCCCAGAATCATGTTGAGGCAACAGATAGCCTCAGCATATTATTGAGGTTCTACACTGGCCAGTGCAAAGCTAGCAGTTGCATGCAGTAAGTTCAATATTAAAGGGAACCCGAGGTAAAAGGGATAAGGAGACTGCCACATTTATTTCTTTTTAAACAATACCAGTTACCCGGCAGTCCTGATCCTGTGTCTATAACACTTTAAACCATAGACCCTAAACAAGTAGCACAGTGCCGTAGTGCTTAGCGGTCTCTCGCCTTGCAAGGCTGGGTCTCCACTCTCCAGTTCGAATCCCAGCCAGGTGAACATCTGCAGGGAGTGTGTATGTTCTCCCCGTGTCTGCGTGGGTTTCCTCTGGGCAATCTGGTTTCCCACTTCCAAAAACATACAGATAGGTTAACTGGTTTCCCCCTAAAATTGGCTCTAGACTAGGATACATACACTACATGATACATACGGTATTTAGACATAAGACTATAGCACTGATTAGATTGTGAGCCCCTCTGAGGCACAGTTAGTGACAAGACAATATATACTCTGTACAGCGTTGCATAAGATGTCGGTGCTATAGAAGTACTAAATAATAATGATAATAATAAAATAATAACAAGCATGCAGCATATTAGGTACTTTGACTCAGCTGGTTTTACTGGATTAGCTATATGCTTGTTCCAGGGTTTGGACTCAGACACTACTTATGCCAGAAAATCAATAGGGCTGCCAGGTAACTGGAATTGTTTACAAGGAAATAAATATGGCAGGGCAGGGAGGGCAGTTAACATTTGGGGGGCAGACAGGCGGACTGAGCCACATCGTTGTGAGGCCAGTTCTTGAGAGATGTCATGCTGCAATCGATTGGGAATTGCCCAATGTGTTGGAAGTATGTATGTATGTATTGCGATATGCTTATATGCTTTGCATAATGTTACCGTCTGAAGTGATCACCCTAAAGCTCAACACACACCATACAATCTTGGTTGTACAGATTTACCAAATCTATGTAGTATAAGGGCCAACAGATTGAAAATACTTTTAATGAGTAATTGGATGAGCTCTTATACTACATGAAAGTGGTAAGATTGAACAACCAAGATTGTATGGTGTGTGTTGAGCCTTAACCTACTAAGCTCAGAGCAAATACAGCAATGCCCATGAACTGACCAGCTAGCTTCCAACTGACACAGCAACAAGCTATTCAGAAATAGACTGTAGACGCGCCTGTGGATGTCTTCTTTCTTCACAATGGCGGCAACCACAAGAACCTACTTCATGCTACAGGAAATCTGACCACAGAGACGCAACGCCAGCAGAACAGAAATACTAACAATATATTAATACATATGGGCCCATATGGAATTCACGTTTTCTCCAAGTCGATATTTCCACACCTTGTCCATTAAATGCCTTTTAAACACCCAGCAAGCAAAAAAATACACAAAATCAATTTGATAGTACCTTTTCTACTACTTGTAGTACTTTTTTAATTGCAAAATGCTAAACAAATTATTTTAAAGAGAAGATGAAAAATGATCCCCTAGGAGAAAAAGTGAATTGCATATGGGCCATGGATTCTTGATCTCATCACAATTGTATATAAAAATCCCCTACTAATTAAAATTCCCCTCCCCTACATTCTTACGTCAATTAAGCTATTTAAAGTTATGTTAAAGTCAATGGGAATTGATTTTAAAAAAAATACAGCCAGATGCTTACCTAAGGAAAGGGAAGGCTCTGGGTCGTATAGAGCCAAAGACAGGCACCTCCATATTGCAATCAGGAGGACAAGAAAGATCTGGCACTATGGTTTATTCTGAGCAGCAAAAAACAAAAGGGTGATGTGTAGTGCGTTCAACTTGCAACAAGCATGGCTAGAACAGACATCAAAGAAACATCACACAGTGTTGAGCTGTACCTGGGTGTGAGAGAGGTGGCAGGTGTGGGCGCCAAGAAGGTGCACGGTCCTTTTTGCTGCTCAGAATAAACCATAGTGCCAGATCTTTCTTGTCCTCCTGATTGCTTGCATCTATCCCTGCCTTTGTCTTGAGCACATGGTTTGCCGGGTGTTTTCTAAAACAGTTAAATACAGCTTTCCCCGAGTGCCTGCCAGCTCTCCCACAAGATTTGCACCTCCATATTGCGCATGCGGGAGCACTTGGGGCTTCCACAGCCTCCTTCAGCGACAGAGAGAGCAATATTTGACCACACTGGTTGAATACTGCTAGCAGGGAGCCAGCGCTGGACCGGGGACTGAGAGAAGAACAGGAAGACTCTATAGGCCTTTCCTCTCCTTAGGTAAGTATGTGGGTAATTTTTATTTTAATGATTCCCATTGGCTTTAAGCGGGAGGAATAAAGGAAGTTAATCACTCTGAAACAAACAAATATCTCCTGTGTCTGTTTTGATTCAACCACTTGAATGCATGGCTAACTATTAAAATGGAACACCTAGATAAAATCTGTGGAGTGGTTTGCTTCCGTATCAGATATATGGCCACTTTGACAGTGCAGAGTGGTAGAACAAGTGCACGATCAATATCTGGAAGATATTGTTTATTTACCTGATCTCCCACACATCTATAAGTGTATGGGTACCTTAAAGGGGCACTATGGTGAAAAATTGTAAAATTTAAAATATGTGCAAGCATATACAAATAAGAAGTACTGTACATTTTTTCCAGAGTAAAATGAGCCATAAATTACTTTTCTCCTATGTTGCTGTCACTTATAGCAGGTAGTAGAAATCTGACCGAAGTGACAGGTTTTGGACTAGTCCATCTCTTCATGGGGGGATTCTCAGGGATTTACTTATTGTAACGGTTTAGTGCCGCAACTCAGATGTCTGATTATGTGGTGATCTGCAGAATCACCAATAATGCAGACGCTATACCTGATTATGTGTGATCTGCAGAATCACCAATAATACCAGTATAGCAACACAAGAGCTGAGTGTGTAATGTTTGGTGCAACCGTAACTTTAATAGTTTTACCAGAGGAGCTGGTAAGGTACAATCAGTACACTAACAGGACAGATTAGACCAAAACCTCCCCAGTGGGGCTGGGAAAGGTACAGACAGAGAATACAGAGGTAGTATAGCTGGTCTCTGCCAGGGGAGCCGGCGAAAGACAAGAACCAATCAGACAGATAATAACAGACCTTTACTAGATGGCCGGGAAGTTCTACTAGGAGACTACTTGAATGGACCGACTAGTTCTTACCAGAGGAGCTGGCAAGGGACTAGTTAACAGTAGTGTTGGGCGAACATGGCCGCAATGTTCGGCATGTTCGGGCCGAACCCCGAACTCCCTGAACATCCCGCTTTTGGGGGCCCTATGGGGTCGCAGGCATAAGGGGGGAGCATGCCCCGATCGCGGGGGGGGGGGGGGGGGGTGTTGGAAATTCCCCCCACCCCCTCCGCTAGCGCTCCCCCTCTCTGCCCGCTTCCCCATACAAAAGTTTCAGGAAGTAAAACAGTACCGGTGGTACTAGTGGGTGGCTGGCAGTGGGCGGCACTGTGAAGTGAGTGACTGAGGAGGAGGAGTCCGGAGAGTGATGCGTTGAGGGAGGGCGGGCAGCGGGCGGTTCAGCAGTAGTACGGTACTACTGCTGAATGTATTCACGACAGCAGACAGCGCTAGACTGAAGCGCTAGACTGAAGCGCTAGACTGAAGCCCAAAGGCTTAAGAAGCAGAGGAGACCTCACTGGCACGCCCCCTGCTGCCAGCCAATCCGGGGCGCCGTGAGTCTCCTCTGATGTCAGTTGACCAGCAGGTCAGCTGACGAGCCTCCTCCTTACATAAAGGTCCTGTCTATGAGCGTGCCCGCGCAAGACAGCGACCTTGCAGGGAAAAGAAAGTCCCGTCCCTGGCGTCCTAGACGCCGGAGGGACGGGCAGGGGCCCAGAGGCAGCCGCGGTGGCAATGCAGTCCGCCGCGGCTGCGCTCGTTACACTTATCTTCAAAAGCACTTAGTGAATGGCAGTTGCTCTGTCCAACTGCCAAAAAACTGTGTAGCGAGCAGGGAAGCTGGCCAGCATCATTGTTTAAATCCTATTTAGAAAAACGAAAAAGAAAAATGAGGTATCTTACCTCAATGACGAAATCTCTGTAAACTTACAAAATATTTGTATTTGAGCACAGGCAACGCGTTTCGCGGGTCTGAGCCCGCTTCCTCAGGCCAATACAGTGCCAAATGACAGAAATCATGTAGCATAGGGAGTATCTTTATACAGAATAAAAGCCTTTTTGAGAATCCCCTATGAAGAGATGGACTAGTCCAAAGCCTGTCACTTCTGTCAGATTTCTACTACCTACTGTAAGTGACAGCAACAGAGGAGAAAAAGTAATGTATGGCTCATTTTACTCTAGAAAAAACAAGACTTCTTATTTGTATATATTTGCACATATTTTAAATTTTACAATTTTTCGCCATAGTGCCCCTTTAATGTCCAAAATGTTATCCAAGGCACATACTACTGCTATGCTGTGTTTTTCAAACATCCATGAGACTTGAAATAACATTACTGTATCCTACATTCAATTATATGTATGTTTTACCACATATAACTCAAACAAAACATAAATCATAAGTTTTTAAACTTGGATATAATATAAAAATTAGGTAAAAATAAAAAGTAAATCTAAACAACTCTGATCTATGTGAAATTTCACTTTTCATAAGCGGAGACATTGAAAATCATTATGCTCGATTTAGACACGAAGGAGCGCGGCATGCAAAAAATGCAGGAGTCTGTCAGTTTTTTTCTATGTAGCAAAATGCAAGTGAAAATTGACATGCAATGGAAACCAACCCCCTGGCGCATGCAAATTTGCATTCTAACAAAACACATGAATGAAAACACTTCTCAGCAGGATCTATTACATTACAGCTCCATGCACCTTCCATGGTGCGTATGGTCCTTCAATATGTGTCGCCATCGCCTGGGCAGGAGGAGGAACACTGGCATGACACACCATGGAGTGGCTGCGACTGGTGTGGGTAAGGAGAGGAACAATCTACTTGCTGCCTTGGCCCAGTAACAACGTATGTGTGTATGAGGCTTCAGAGGTACAGAGGCGTACGTTAAAAAAGGGCGCCGGGAAAAAAGGGCGCAGGGTTTTAAAAGATAATCATGAATAACGTTTAAAAAAAATTGTGTTATATTTCGTTTAAAAATAATGTTTTATAAAGTTATAAATCATTAAATAATGTGTATAAAATCGGCAATTTAAAAAACGTTAATCTTCCCTGTTTAAAAATTGAAATTTATAATAACGTTTTATAAAACATTAATAAGAATTTTACTAAAGCTATACCTAACCCTACTCTCACACAGAACCCTCCCTGTACCTATCCCTAACCCCTAGACCCCCCTGTTGGTGCCTAACCCTAAGAGCCCCCTGTTGGTGCCTAACCCTAAGACCCCCCTGGTGGTGCCTAAACCTAAGACCCCCTGTTGGTGCCTAACCCTAAGACCCCCCTGTTGGTGCCTAACCCTAAGAACCCCCTGTTGGTGCCTAACCCTAAGACCCCCCTGTTGGTGCCTAACCCTAAGACCCCCCTGTTGGTGCCTAACCCTAAGACCCCCCTGTTGGTGCCTAAACCTAAGACCCCCCTGTTGGTGCCTAAACCTAAGACCCCCCTGTGATAAGCATTAATAACGTTTTAAAAAAATATGGTGCGGTTTTTCGTTTAAAAATGCAAAAAAAAAAAAAAAATTTTGTACGGTTTTTCGTTTAAAAGTAATGTTTTAAAAAATATTGTACTGTTTTTCGTTTAAAAATAATGTTTTAAAAATTATAAATCATTAAATAATGTGTAATCATGAGAAACAGTTATAAAACATTAAAAGTCTCCGGGCGCCGCTTTTAAAACGTTATTTTTCTCCGGCGCCCTTTTTTCCTGTTGGGCGCCGATTTAAACGATATTTATTATGGGAGTGAATGGCGGCGCCCTTTTTGTCCAGTTGCCTCATGCGCCCAAATTTCCTGCTTCCGGTACAGAGCCCTAGATTTACTCAGAAATGTAGCTGCCTTCAAGAGCACCATTGCTCAGGCGCTACATGCCCGCCGTGTTGCAATAGCTATAGCAGTCATCGCAGCTGCTATGGGGCCCTGGAGCATAAGGGGTATACTGGGTACTTAATGTATTCACCATTAACTTTCTGGTGTTTCTCCACCCCCTGACTTTGTATCGGTGCATATGTGCAGTTTTGATTGCATGATAATATAAAATTGCCCAATTAAAGGGAACCTAAACTGAGAAGGATATGGATTTTTCCTTTTAAAATAATACCATTTGCCTGACTATCTTGCTGATCCCGTGTCTCTTATACTTTTACCATAGTCCCTGAACAAGCATGTAGATCAGGTGCTCTGACTGAAGTCAGACTGGATTAGCTGCCTGCTTGTTTCAGGTGTGTGATTCAGCAACTACTGCAGCTAAAGAGATCGGCAGGACTGCCAGGCAACTGGTATTGTTTATAAGGAAACA
Source organism: Hyperolius riggenbachi (assembly GCF_040937935.1). Lineage (NCBI taxonomy): Eukaryota > Metazoa > Chordata > Amphibia > Anura > Hyperoliidae > Hyperolius > Hyperolius riggenbachi. Next base: position 88,874,356 of record NC_090650.1, read on the forward strand.
ACCATATCCCTCTCAGTTTAGACTTCCTTTAACTCATATCCATAGGGTATGGGCAGGTGGCATTGCTTAAAGGAATCATCAGGCAAAACAAAACAAAAAAATACTTTACTCACCTGGGGCTTTCTCCAGCCCCTTGCAGCCGACTATCCCACGCTAACCATGGCTTGCGCCGCAGACAATGTGGGCTTGAATGACAGTGGTGCTTCACACAGGCGCAGTAAGGACGACCTCGAGGTCAGCCTCTGCACCGTGCGGGGAGCCCGGGACGGAGGTGGAGAGTGGAGCGATCAGCATGGGACAGGTGGCTGCAAGGGCCTGGAGAAAGCCCCTGGTGAGTAAAGAGTTTTTTTTTGTTTTGCCTGATGATTCCTTTAAGAGTGCTTCCATCTAAAGGCCCCGTGTAAGTTTCGCTATGGGGCCCCATGATCTCTAGCTATGCCACTGCCACCAGTGCCATCTACAACACTGATGTCCACTTGTGGAAGGATATCTCTTGTGAAAAAGGTCTTAAAGTTTCTATTAACAGTACAGTTTTTTTCATCAGACAACACACACTTTTTATGATCGAGTTGTACAGAAAACTGCACAGTGTATGGCAAAAATCGATGTAAAATGAGAGATTTTACAGGCATGTCTTATTGTAAACAAGCAAACAAAATATCCCCAAAAAGGCACATCAACTCACTCAGTCATCTGTTCTGGGAGGGGTTTGAACTTCTCACATGCCGCTGTGAAATAGATGAGAAAATTCCATGTTCCGGTTAAAAAGATATTATTCTGGTTATACAAACAATGGTCAACACTGTATACAGAAGAGGATGGGTGGCCAATCAGCGCTGACAAGGCCATGACTGAACCACGGTTGGACACAAAGATGCCTTTTTCAGAAGTAATGTTCTATATAGTTCAAACTACAAATAATTTATCAAACTTACACACTGCATTAACTACAAATAGGTATTAGAGCCATACTCAGGGCTCTTTCACACCAGAGCCCTTTTTCGGCGTTTTAACGCAAAGTCTATACTTTGCGTTAACCAAGGTAAAAGGAAAGTCCATAGACTTTCATTTTACCTTTCACACCCGATGCTGCGTTTCGATGCGTTGCGGTACGACGCATGACGGCACATTTTATCGTCGGGAATCGGCGTTTCCTCGTCGGGTTAATTGATACTACCGCCGCCACTCAGCGTCACACCGCAGGTTCCCGACGACAGCCGCAGGCTAGTAAAACGCGTGCAGGAGAACAGCTCCTGCACGCTTTGTAGATGTGTAACAGGCCTCATTAGTACCCTTTATATATGCATCCTTCTGTTCTGAGTACCCAGTGATGGTCCAAAGCATTGAGTTTAATGAGTCAGGTTTCAGACATTGTCCATCTGCTGCACCTTTTTGTATTGCGTCATCCCCGCAAATCACACTGCAATGGGGAAGTGACCCCTCCCCGCCACTGTGCCCGATACCCCCTTCCTGCTCGCTACCCCCTTCAGCTCGGCGCCCCCACCCTTGGCCAGGCGGGTGCCATCCCCCAAATTTTGCCGCCTGAGGAACCCGCCTCACTCCGCCTCATGGGTGGACCGGCCCTGCTCCTGGGGTACACATAGCACGTGTTGAAAACATACAGTGGCTTGCAAAAGTATTTGGCCCCCTTGAAGTTTTCCACATTTTTTCACATTACTGCTACAAACATGAAACAATTTTATTGGAATTCCACGTGAAAGACCAACACAAAGTGGTGTACACTTGAGAAGTGGAACTAAAATCATACGTGATTCCAAACATTTTTTACAAATCAATAACTGCAAAGTGAGGTGTGCATAATTATTCAACCCCCTTCGGTCTGAGTGCAGTCAGTTGCCCATAGTCATTGCCTGGTGAGTGCTAATGACTAAATAGAGTGCACCTGTGTGTAATCTAATGTCAGTACAAATACAGCTGTGCTCTGTGACGGCCTCAGAGGTTGTCTTAGGCCTAGTGCACACCGAGCGGTTTGTGGAGCGATCAGCCGGCCGCATCCGCCTGGAAAAATGCTTGGCTAATGTATTGCAATGGGATGGTGCACACCGGCGGTTTGCGGTTTTTGCCAAGCCGCAAACGCGCCTCCTGCTGCGCGTTTGCGGTTTTCGGAAGCGTTTCGTCCTCAATGTAAAGTATAGGAAAAACGCAAACTGCTCTGAAAAACGCTACTTCAGAGCGGTTTGCCAGGCATTTTTGTTACAGAAGCTGTTCAGTAACAGCTTTTACTGTAACAATATGTGTAATCTGCTACACAAAAACGCACCCAAAACCGCTAGGTATGTTTAGAAAACCTCTCTAAACATACCTAGAATCGCTCTGAAATCAGCTCCCAAAACCGCTAGCGTATTACGGATCTGCTAGCGGTTTTGGTGTGCACTGGACCTAAGAGAATATTGGGAGCAACAACACCATGAAGTCCAAAGAACACACCAGGCAGGTCAGGGATAAAGTTATTGAGAAATTTAAAGCGAGCTTAGGCTACAAAAAGATTTCCAAAGCCTTGAACATTCCACAGACCACTGTTCAAGGGATCATTCAGAAATGGAAGGAGTTTGGCACAACTGTAAACCTACCAAGACAAGGCCGTCCACCTAAACTCACAGGTCGAACAAGGAGAGTGCTGAACAGAAATGCAGTCAAGAAGACCATGGTGACTCTGGACGAGCTGCGGAGATCTACAGCTCAGGTGGGGGAATCTGTCGATAGGATAACTATTAGTCGTGCACTGCACAAAGTTGGCCTTTATGGAAGAGTGGCAAGAAGAAAGCCATTGTTAACAGGAAAGCATAAGATGTCCCGTTTGCAGTTTGCCACAAGCATATAATGCAAAGCGCTATGTGTGGCGGAAAACTAACACTGCACATCACTCTGAACACACCATCTCCACTGTCAAATATGGTGGTGGCAGCATTATGCTTTGGGGGTGCTTCTCTTCAGCAGGGACAGGGAAGCTGGTCAGAGTTGATGGGAAGATGGATGGAGCCAAATACAGGGCAATCTTGGAAGAAAACTTCTTGGAGTCTGCAAAAGACTTGAGACTGGGGCGGAGGTTCACCTTCTAGCAGGACAACGACCCGAAACATAAAGCCAGGGCAACAATGGAATGGTTTAAAACAAAACATATCCATGTGTTAGAATGGCCCAGTCACAGTCTAGATCTAAATCCAATCGAGAATCTGTGGCAAAATCTGAAAACTGCTGTTCACAAACGCTGTCCATCTAATCTGACTGAGCTGGAGCTGTTTAGCAAAGAAGAATGGGCAAGGATTTCAGTCTCTAGATGTGCAAAGCTGGTAAAGACATACCCCAAAAGACTGGCAGCTGTAATTGTAGCAAAAGGTGGTTCTACAAAGTATTGACTCAGGGGGCCGAATAATTACGCACACCCCCACTTTGCAGTTATTTATTTGTAAAAATGTTTGGAATGATGTTTGATTTTCGTTCCACTTCTCATATGTACACCACTTTGTATTGGACTTTCACGTGGAATTCCAATAAAATTGATTCATGTTTGTGGCAGTAACGTGACAAAATGTGGAAAACTTCAAGGGGGCTGAATACTTTTGCAAGCCACTGTATGATCTAGAGTTGCTGCTAGACAGATTTATGAAAACAATTAAGATATGAAATGAGGCTTTAATAGACCATTGCAGTAAGGGCCCTTTTTCAGAAGCAATCACAAAAGAAAATCACAAATGCAAGCGATTGCGATTTTTCATCAGTTTTGCTGTGCGATTGCGATTCTTATTTTACACTTAACATTTAACACTGAAGCACAATCACTCCAAAAATCAAATGCAATTTACAGAAAATCTAATCGCTATAGTGGAAAACACTTTCCACAATTCCTATGTTAAAGTAGCAACCTGAGCAATTTAAAAATCGCTAGCAATTTGTGAATTCAAGCAAATCGCTCTCTGTGGAAAAGGGCCCTAAATGGTTAGAAATTGCATTTGTTTCTCATAAAACATTTCCTACTGTATTTAAATTTCACCCCAGTTATTAGCAGGAAAGGTAACGCAAAGGAATTAGTATCTGGTAGTTGACCACAATTTTTTTTCAAATGAGTTTGTCAATCTCTGTCCCACAAACAAACTGCGAGATTCAAGGAAGCATTGCAGACTGGAAAAGCTATACTTGAATATCTTGGAAAGCTTTTATTTATTCCTTAAAGTGAACCTCCAGACTAAAAATCTTCTCAGGAGCACTGAAAAGGCTTGGTGTTTCTTTAACAGTTGCACAGCATCAGAATTTTATTTTTCTTACCCAAGGCTCATTTTTAGCTGCACAGAAGAAAACTGCCCGGGCATTTTTCCCGTGATGCTGTGCAAAGCATGACGGGATTTCTGATGTTGTTGTGCTCGGTCTGCTGTTTTGGTGCAAAATATTTTTTTTTAAAGTTTTAATTTGACATTTGAAGCCTAGCACATGCAGCTGGGAGAGTGATCAGGACACAGGACAGTTGGAACTGTGTCTCATGCTCCCTATCACCTCCTTTCAACAAAAAAGATGGCTGCCCCCATGAAAAAGATGGCTACCCCCATAAAATCAAACATTTGCCTGTTCTTTTAAAACAGGGTGGGTAAGAGACTAATTACTATTTTAATTAACATAACGAATGTAACTTAATGATAGTATGTTTGTTTAGGCTGAAGTTCCCCTTTAACCAGCTGAATAATGCCCATTTCCGACATCTGATAAACTTATATTAATGCTAGGTACACACCATACAATTTTCTGGAAGTTTTACCTGCCAGATAAATTATTTCCAACATGTCCAATCTGTATTTTGATCAATTATTCGATGTTTCGATCATTTTTCCCATCAATTTTCCGATCGATTTCCGTTCACTTCTACTGAAATCGATCAGAAAAACAATTAAAAAAATGTAGCAAAATTCAGATTGGACATTGTGGAAATAATCGATCTGGCAAGTAAATCTGCCAGAAAATTGTATGGTGTGTACCTAGCATTACATAAAATAAAACTTACATGTGTTTTGCAGGGATGAGTTATAACACAGGATACTATCTGTCATTTCTCCAAACACGAGGAGCATGAGAGGTTGGGAGGCTCCATTTCCAATGGCTCCTATGATTCCAATGATCATAAAGAAAATATCCAGCCCAGTGGCATACCGAAACTAGCAAGAACCAAAGAAGAATGGAAGACAATATAAAAACTCAATGCCACACGGACAAATATAGCTATATAGATGTACACAAATCACATTTGTCATGAAATATTTTAATTGACTCACAATATGAATTGGACCAACAGTCTTGATTTTCTCTTTTTTTACTTTCTTTTTCATTTTTTCATTCCTAGGAAAACAAAGACAAATACGTTGAAGAAAGGATTTCACTGATCTTGACTTACTGATATTCAGATATACAAGTGAAAATGATGGACTGGAAGCATCATGTAAACTAGCACCGCATAGTTTTAGGAAATGCACAGCAATTTTACCATAACTTACAGTGACAAGCACATGTTGCGTAACTGTAATTAGCTTAGGCATTTGCTTCAGTAGGTTAGCAGAGGCAGAGCCGGATTAAGGCTAAATGGGGCCCAAAGCAAAGTAACTGATTTGGGCCCCCCATCATGTCGTAATAGAATCAGAAGATGCACCTGCACAGCAACATGCCGCACACACCGGGGCAGCCGAGCTACTGGTTGCTATGGGCAACAGCCTGCTTTCCTCTGTGGGTGCACAATGCAGGGAATAGCAGCGGCAAAATGCAGAATGAGAGATGAATGGCTGGGACATTTGCACTCAGGGGCTGGGGCACCCCTGTGGAGAGGGCGCCAGATATCACAGCAGCAGCACTTTCCCCCTGCATCTCCAGCCTGGCAATAGCAGAAAGCTCTGGACACCACCAAATTGGAAGCCGTTCCCCAGACAGAATTACATAACCACCCCCACCACCGAACAACTGATTTCCTCCCAAACTAGACAGCCACCATGCAGCAGAGAAGGCAGACGCAGCGGGAGAGAATGACAGCACCAGATGACTTACATTCACCTATTGCGATCCAAGCAATAGAGGTCCCATCATCCGGAGCCCATCTGTCTCCTCTAGAGTGCTGCCTCTCTGTTACTACTACTATTACTACTTCCTGTCTGATCTGAGAATCAGAAAGTTCAGAGCGAGCGGCTGCATTGTAGAAGAGACAGATTGGTTTAAGATGACGGGATCTCTATCGCTTGGATCATGGATAGGTGAGTGAGTGTTTGCCATCTGCTGCTATCATTCTTGCTGCAGCTGTGGTTCTCTGTGAGAAGGGGAGGAGTGGGCAGTGGCAGAGCGCAGAGCGCACAGTAGCAGGAAGGAGACCTAGGAGGAGAGCCTGGCTCTAAAGACAATCAGCAGCGCACGGCATCATTTGACAAGACAAGACAAATAACATTTATATCGCGCATTTCTCCTGGCGGACCCAAAGCGCCAGAGCTGCAGCCACTAGAACGCGCCCTATAGGCAGTAGCAATGTTAGAGAGACTTGCCTAAGGTCTCCTACTGAATAGGTGCCTCCTCCTGTGTCAAAGGCAGAGCCCTTAAAGGGACTCCGAGCAGTGCCTGTGGGTATGCCTTTAAGCATACCCTCAACTAATTAATTACATCCTCACACCTACCAGCATGGTGTTTGTAATTATATCCCCCTGGGTTCCTTATATTTCATTGCATTGTGCTGAATCGAGCTGCCGACTATGGAGAAAAGTCATCCTGTGTAATACAATGTAACTATGGAAAGATGCATATCATTTTGAAGCTCTCTTTCTCCTCTTTACAATGATAGAACTGCCACCCTACGCCTTTTAGTTTTTGCTATTTTCGCGTTCGAAATTGCCGTGGCCGCTATTTCGATCGTGAAAATAGCGAAAACTAAAAGGCAAAGGGCGCCGGTTTATATATCATTAGAAAGAGGAGAAAAAGAGCTTTAAAGGGAACCAGAGAGGATTCAATATACATACCTGGGGCTTCCTCCAGCCCCATACGCACGGATCGCTCCCACGCCGCCGTCCTCCGCTGCCTGGATCCGCCGCCACCGGGTCCCGTCATTGCCGCGAGTCGGCAAGTCGGCCGGCGGACGCGGCCAATTCTCCGCATTACAGGGTGCTCTCTCTCCATACAGATACGCATGTGGCTGCCTACTGCGCTGCCGCATGCGTACATGTATGGAGGGAGCCCCTGTGATGCGGACAATTGGCCGCGTCCGCCGGAAGTGACGGGCCCGGTACCGGCGGATCCAGGAAGCTGAGGACGGCGGCGTGGGAGCGATTCAGGCTTATGGAGCTGGAAGAAGCCCCAGGTATGTATAAAATCATTTTCTTTTTTCAACCCCCCGTTCCTCTCTGGTTCCCTTTAAAATGATATGCATCTTTCCATAGTTATTGCACTGCTCAGAGTTAACCATTATACCATCCAGCCACCGCTGACAGGATGTCAAGGGCTGGTTTATGTGCTGATGGGGCCCCTTTGACTCTGAATGGGGCCTCAAGTGACTGCTTTTGTTGCCTGGTCGGTAATCCGGCCCTGAGCAGAGGGGTGTGAGGGATCTGTTGGCATAGCCCAAGGCATACAATGCAGTAACGGACAGCATGCGCTTTTATAGTTGCAGCAAAGTATACTTTTCATTGACTGTAAGCATCACTGTATGTGTTGCTTTAGATGTCTTAAGCCTCATACACACGAGGCACAGATGTCTCACAAGAGACAAAAAAAAAAGCAGCGACAGTTCGTCGCCAGGTCCCTCCGTACACACGGCGCACAGAGGGACAGAGATGCGGTGGAAGCTGTCGCGGAAGGTTCCTCCCCTCTGCCGGAAGCTCCGTGCATTGTGTATGGGTTGCTGTCGCTAGTCCGCATACACACGCAGTACGCGTTGTGGACTAGCGACAGTTGCGGCGACAGCTGTTGCCGGCGATTGGCCACGTCAATCGCCTGGCGACAGCTCTAACTGGCGACAGTTCGTGGCGCGCGCCTCATACACACAGGGGACCTGTCGCCGCAACATGCGCGTGCCACGTGTTTGTGGCGACAGTTGTGCCCCGTGTGTATGAGCCTTTACACACAATGCAACTCTGTTGCGTTTTTCCAGAGAACGCAATTTCTCGGTGTGAGGCTGATATGACATAGCCTAAAAGGCTGTGTTTTATGTCAAGTTTTATGGTAATGTTGTGTGCGTTTTTTGTATGGTTTTACCACGTTTTGGGTGTGTTTGCGATGCGTTATTTATGCGTTTTGCGTGTGGTTTAATGCATTTGCGGTTCGCATATACAAAATGCATATCCACGTTTTCCATGCGTTTTTAAATTTCCATTGATGCAAATCATTTGGAAGACAGCAGAAAGCGAAAATACAGCAAAAATAATAATTAAAAAAAAAAAAAAAAGCATATAAAAATGCATGAAAAACGCATACCATTGCGTTCCCATTGATTTTTATTATGTGCGTTTTGGCAGTTTTCCTGCATAATATGCAACAAAACCAGCGTTTTTGAAAACGCAGGTTTTAAAACGCATAGAAAAGGCATATCCATTTTTATATGCGTTTTTTCAGCGGCCCATGGACTTCTATTAGCGGAAAAACACAGCGTTTCCCGCAACGCTAGCGTTTCTGCTAAATGTGCACCCAGCCTGACAGTTTTGTATTGCACTCAATTGTTTTTCTGCATGTGAAAAATGCATTCAAGTGTGAACTAGGCCATTGAATAACATTGGTTGGAGTTTTCCTGTGGACAAAATGCACAGAAAAACTGAGGAGTAGAGACAGGTCCTTAAAGGGGAAGTTCAGCCTAAACAAACATACTGTCATTAAGTTACATCAGTTATGTTAATTAAAATAGATGGGTAATATAACCTCTCACCCACCCTGTTTTAAAAGAACAGGCAACTGTTTGTGATTTCATAAGGGCAGCCATCTTTGTCATGGGGCAGCCATCTTTTTGGTTGAAAGGAGGAGACGGGGAGCATGAGACACAGTTCCAACTGTCCTGTGTCCTGGTCACCCCTCCCAGCTGCACACGCTAGGCTTCACATCTCAAATTCAAAATTAAAAAAAAAAAAATGTGCACCAAAACAGCAGAACGAGAACAACAACATCAGCAATCCCATCATGCTTTGCACAGCATCAGGGGAAAAATGCCCGGGCAGTTTTCTTCTGTGCAGCTAAAAATTAAGCTTGAGTAAGAAGAACAAACTTCTGATGCTGTGAAACTGTTAAACATCAAGCCTTTTCAGTACTGCGGAGTAGATTTTTAGTCTGGAGGTTCACTTTAAAGAAAGCTCGAGGTGGGCTCAAAAAAAAAAAAAAAAAAAAGAAAGTAGGCTACCTGATCCGCTGCTCCCATGGGCCGCAATGGCCCACTTTCACTTGCGTGACCCCTGGGTCACCACGCTGCACGGAGAGACTGTGTGTCTCTCATAGCGTGCAGGGAGGCGGATGAGCGGCAGGAGGCGCGGCCAGGGGGAGAGAGCTGCCCAAAGGCAGCTCAGGAAACCCTGCAGGAATGCCCTGGTGGGCATATTAAACAGGGAATTCCTCTCCCCTCTGTTTACCTCTGAGTTAGTGACAAGCGCAGAGAGTGGTGGTTGGGGGACACAGAGCCATGTCATTAGGCAGAGAACATGGCTCTGTGTCCCATCTGCCCCCCGAAGATCCACCTCAGGTTCTCTTTAAAGAGAACCCGAGGTGGGGTTCTGACAATGCTATCCACATTCAGAGGCTGGGTCTGCCTATACTGCCCAGCCTCCGTTGCTATCCAGATCCCCCTAAGCCCCCCCTGCGCTCTACTATCCCCCATAAATCACAGCCGTGCTGTCAACAACCAGCGTGTCGCAGCGGGCTGTGTTTACCTATGTACTGTCAGTCTCGGCGCTCCCCCCGCCTCCTGCATAGCTCTGGTCCCTGCCCGTGTCCCTTCCCTCCCCGCTGATTGGAGGGATTTATGGGGAATAGCAGAGCGCAGGGGGGGCTAAGGGGGGATCTGGATAGCAACAGAGGCTGGGCAGTATAGGCAGACACAACCTCTGTACGTGGATTGCATTGTCAAAACCCCGCCTCGGGGTCTCTTTAAGCTGCATTCTCAGTTCACGCTGTACACGATTTAGAATGTGCATTGTAATGAATGGGCTTGATTCACAAAGCGCCGCTAAGTGTTAGCGCTGCTGTGAAAAGCCTCTTAGTGCCTCATAAGTAGCTCTGCGCGCACTAACGGCCGCGCAGAGCTACTTCGCGCACAGCCCCGCTCAGTGCGCGCGCATCGCGGGTATTAGTGCGCGGTGCAACGATAACTGCGCACCAGCTGCTCTGTAAATGGCGCATTGGGTGCGCTTAAAGCATCGCATTGATGCTCCGTTACGGGGCACCAAATGCGCCGTTTTCATTTCACCGGGTGTGGGGTTTACAGGGCAGTGGGTGCGACGTATAGTCGCACCGCTCACTATTACACGCGATACGCGCTTTGCACGCACTGAGCGGGACTTTATTCAATGTTTGAGCGCAAATCACCTAACGCCCAGATTTAGATTTGCACCAATTACCTGTTAGGGCTCACTAACCGGCTTAGCGCTGGTTAGTGAATCAAGCCCAGTGTGTCCTGCAGTGCACACAACACAGGTTATTATTACACACGTTATTACAAAGTCTGGTCTGTGTCTATGCAATGAGCACATAGTCACACATTATCCAGTTACCTACTGTATACAGCAAGTTAGGATAACCCAATCCATTATAATGCAGAATTACATTCGTACGGGCAGTAAGTTCACATGCAGTATTATTGAGAAATGGAAATTGAACACAGGAAACCTGCTTGCTTGGGGCTTCATCCAGCCTAATGAGGTGCGTGGGCTCCCTTGCTGTCTGCTCTGTTGTCTTCGAACCCCCCTGGTAATATGGCCAGTCGTGGCCAGTCATACGCTCCTGCGCATGCATGGCCCGGTCAGTAGTACTGTGTGCAGGTGCAGAATGCTCCTGTGTTAGGGAGCACGGCGGGGGTGCGTGCGTGAGTAGGCCGCGCATGCACAGAAGTGTATGACTGGCCAAGGATGACCATATTACCGGGGGAGGGGGTGTTTAGAAGACAACAGGGCAACCGGGAGCCGACGCACCTCATGGGGCTGGATGAAGCCCCAGGTAAGTATAAATATACTTTTTCATCCCGTGTAGGTACACTATAAGTCTTGTACACACTTATTAGAGCTGTCACCCACAAGGATCAGAACTTGATCCCTTAGCTGACAGTTTAGGGCCAAGACGCGCCGCTAGTCTAGTGGTGCTTTCTGTTGCAGGAGGGGTACAGAGGAGAGCAATGTCCTCAAGCTGCACAAGATGATCAGTGCATTGGGGGCCACTATACACACACTAGATTCTTGGCAGACACAGCTCCTACCGACTGTTTGGCCAAGAACCATCTAGCATGTGAACAAAGCATTTACTTTTTCGTTTATAGCCAACTATGACTTACTAGGTTTTTCAAGTGAGTCAAACATTTTCCTTGGGCTGCTTTAGGAAAACTACTGCATAAGGCAACGTTTTTCATTTGTTCTGCTGTGTAATCTCTGGAGGATCTCCAGTAATCTATCACCTAAGCTTTTCACTAGTGTTTTATAATTAACAGTTGTGTTTGATAATGACTTATCAGGGACAATAGTTAAATTTTAATCTACATACCAGGCTGTTCTGCACTCATCTGACATGTTTATAGCAACAGTCCTGGACCTTGATACAGATTACAATGCTGAACTTGCACTCAACTGCTCACAGCAGTGGCGTAGCAATAGGTGTTGCAGAGGTCTCCACCGCATTGGGGCCCTGTAGGGCCCTCTCTCAAATGCAGTATTAGCTCTTTATTGGTCCTGTGCTGCTAATGATCACTTCTATAGATGCTTTGATTGATAATAATCAATAACAAGCTGTACCCCACCACCTTCTTGCACCTCTGACACTGTTGTCCTTTGCAGGTTTTGGTGCGCCATATCAATTGTTATGTATAGAGTGCTTGCGGGGGGGGGGGGGGGGGGGCTGGGGGGGGGGTTGGGGGGGTGGCAATGTAAAACTTGCACTGGGGCCCAGAGCTCCTTAGCTACACCACTGGCTCACAGCGCGTCTTCAGACCTAACTGCCTCTCCAGGTGGGTTCATGGATAACAATCAAGGTTCAGAAACAGGTGATACGCCACCTCGATTCAAAGGCTTGGTGAGGTCCTGGTCCACACTATGACAGATCCATGCCCTGATCCCTGTTACTGTACAGGGTGCTAATCCTTCAGTGTCTCCATTACATCAAGCATGTCATATAGCATTGCTATTATGACATGTTTGACTTGAATTTGGTGTCTGTAATTATTGAGCAGGTTGCAACTTTAAATTACTGTATGTTGCTGCAATGAACATTGGACAGAATGGACATTTCTGTCTGTACATGACGGGGTAAAAGGGATCTGGAGGCTGCCATATTTGTTTCTTCTTAATCAATTGCCAGTTGCCTGGCATCCTGCTGATCTATTTGTCTGCAGTAGTGTCTGAATCACACCAGAAACAAGCATGCAGCTAATCTTGTCAGATCTGACAATATTGCCAGAAACACCTGATCTGCTGCATGCTTGTTCATGGGCTATGGCTGAAGGTATTAGAGGCAGAGGATCAGCAAGACAGCCAGGCAACTGGTATTGCTTGAAAGGAAATGAATATGGCAGCCTCCATGTAACTCTCAGCTTGGGTTCACTTTAACCTGCTGAGGACTGCCTAACGCCAATTGGCATAAAGTCCTGGGGTCGGAGATTGCAGGGGATCGCGCACCCAGTCTCGATCACCGCTAGGAGACTGTTAGAGGGCGCTGTCTATTTACACTGTACTGCACTGTGATCTACGGCAGCGCTGTACTGGGGACAGCTGTTTCACTCGGCTGTCCCCCACTCGTCTGATGCCTATGACAGCCGATCGCTATCATTGGCTGGTGGGGGGGGGAGGGAGGGAAAAAAAATAATACAAAAATAGGAAATGTTATTTTAAAAAAATAAACAAATAAATAAATAAACAACCCAGCAGCGATCAGAGCCCACAAACAAAAAGCTCTGTTGGTGTGCAGAAAAGGGGGGGGGGCATCACTTGTGTGCTGATTTGTGCGGCCCTACAGCGAGGCCTTAAAGCAGCAGTGGCCTGAAGTGTAAGAAATAGCCTGGTCACTAGGGGGGTGTAATCCTACGGGCCTGAACAGGTTAGCATAATATCCATTGGCATGTTTGTTGTGATCGGTTTCACACAATTAGAAACATACAGGCCCATTTTAATAAAGCCTTTAAGGTGATACTTAGAAGCTGGGTTAGGCCTCTGGTTTTCTTATCTCTGTACATATACAGGCGTCGCAGAAAATTATACATACATGACGTCCTCCTCATCCTCTGTTATAGGCTGACCATTAGTCAGTTCAAAGCCATTTGCCTTAACGTCAGTCATCCTCTTCTTTATGTAGCGCTAATACAGGAAACAGCTGTAAGGCGAAAAAGAATAAAGTGACATACTGAAAAATGTTTTATTGAATTCCTTTGTCGATTAATCTTGAAGTTCAAATGATTGATCTTGTTTGGTTGGTTGATTGGTTGAATTGCGGGCCCCTTTTACACTCTGGGCTTGATTAACTAAATGGCGCTAAGTGTTAGCGCCAGAGTGAAAAGCCACTTAGTGCCCCTTAAGTAGCTTTGCGTGCACTAACAGCCGCACAAAGTTACATTGCGCCGATGATAGTGCGTGGTGTGATGTTAACATCGCATTGTCGCACCACGCACTATTATTGGCGCACCCCACTGCGCGCAATATCAGGTATATAGCTTTTTTTTTATAACGTTGCATCATTCTCTAATAATTGCAGTTTCCACAATACACTCAGCATTTTAAATGATTTCACAGAGCAGGCTAGTGACCCTTTGAACTTTTCTCTGCAGAAAAACCATAAACAAAGAAGAAAATCTCAGACAGTTGAGATAAGAGCTTCAAAAGACAGTGCTATCAACAACTTTAGGCAGAGCTCAAAGAACCTCTTTTGCATAGTTAACTCTTCCTGTACTGGAAACAGTATGAGACTCTGTAAGTAATCTTAAGGTAATTATTGATTGTTCCCATAAACAGGTTAACCACCTGAGCGGTCTGGACGAGCTGAGCTCGTCCAACACCGCCGGAGGTCGCCGCTCAGGCCCTGCTGGGCCGATTTTAATCAAATAAAAAGCAGCACACGCAGCCGGCACTTTGCCAGCCGCGTGTGCTGCCTGATCGCCGCCGCTCTGCGGCGATTCGCCGCGAGCAGCGGCGAAAGAGGGCCCCCCTAGCCGCCTGAGCCCTGCGCAGCCGGAACAAAAAGTTCCGGCCAGCGCTAAGGGCTGGATCGGAGGCGGCTGACGTCAGGACGTCGGCTGACGTCGATGACGTCACTCCGCTCGTCGCTATGGCGACGATATAAGCAAAACAAGGAAGGCCGCTCATTGCGGCCTTCCTTGTTTATTCTGGGCGCCGGAGGCGATCGGAAGATCGCCTCCGGAGCGCCCTCTAGTGGGCTTTCATGCAGCCAACTTTCAGTTGGCTGCATGAAATAGTTTTTTTTTTATTTGAAAAAAACCCTCCCGCAGCCACCCTGGCGATTTAATCAGAACGCCAGGGTGGTTAATCAGAGTAGTGCAGAGTAGTGGGTAGTGGGTGTAAGGACCCCTTCTAGGAAAAGACATAGAAACGTTTTTAAACGGTTTTATAAACCACCAGGGCGCCTCCTTAAACCATTTAGGTTGATCAGAGCACTTTCTCTCTTCAGATACAATCATAGAATCCAACATTCCAATCAACAAAATTCTGTATTCCAACCGACCACAGAATCATATTAGGTCGATTTTCTCCACAAACTGCGTGGTTTTCTGTACAATTCGATAGTAAAAATCAGATTGCATGATCACATCTAAAGAAAATATTGTGGCATTAATGGGCATCTTAATAAAATTCTGTCTACCTCTCCTTTGCTAACTTTTTACTAACTAACTTTAACTACTTTTACTCTGTCCTCTGCCTAACACTAACTTTATCTCCCCTCTTCTGACTAATGCCTGGTATACACCATGCAATTTATCATCAGATAGGCGGGTCGAATTTATTATTTTTGACAGGTTCGATCTGATTTCCGATAGTTTTTCTGATCAATTTTGTATAGAACTGATCGGAAAATCAATCAGAAAAACAACTGGAAATCAGAGCGGACCTGTCGATAATAATCGATTCGACTCACCTATCTGACAGGAAATTGCATGGTGTGTATCAGGTATAAAGGTGACCATTAATAACACAATCTTGATTGTACAATCTTACCACTTATTCACTCAGTTTACCAATTCTACAATATAAGATTTCATAAGTTTTTACAATCAAGAGTGTAAAGCCTCATCTACACGGTACAATTTTCCATCAGATCTGGATCTATTAGACTGATCTATTAGATCATTTCCAACTGGTCCAACATTTTGCAATAGATTTTGGGTACTTATCAAAGCAAAATCTATCGCAAAATTGATCTGAAACAATTTGGACATCTACACATGATGCAATTTCTTATTAGATCTATCTATCAGATCCATCTATCTGATGGATAATTGTATTGTGTAGATGAGGCTTTACAGTGATGGGCCCCTTGACCTTTGCCATGAAATATCATTTGTAATTTAGAATTTTTTTTTTAAAAAGTCATTCAATTATCAGTTGCAAACTTAACTCCCTGTGAAGCCAATTGTCTGATTTGTGCTATATAAATGAGTTAGATAAATAAAAAAAAGAGATATAACTTTTTTTTTTTTTTTTTTACAATAATTATGTATAAATGATGTAGTCAGTGTTTGCTCATTGTAAAATCTCTCCTCTCTCTAATTTACATTCTGACATTTATCACATGGTGACATCGTTAGTCCTGCCAGGTGATCTCTGTGGTACATTTGCTTACTGAGAGCTCTATGCACAGCGTAATGCTACGTATACACTTGCGATAACGATCGTTTGCAAGGAACGATAGTTACCCGATGAACAATATTGGAACGATTGGAATGCAACGATGGGATGCAGCGATCATCATACACATTTTAACGATCGTTCTTGCAGAAAAGAACGATCAGAGGGAAATGTTGCGTACATGTTTATATAAAATAAAATAAAAAAAACCCACGAAAATGGAATTAAATATAGATAAAAATATATGATAGTTAACTTGAAAACAATTTTTTTTTTAAATTTGTAATGTAACAATCTTTACGGGTCGCCCTACACAAGAAGTACGGAAGCTGGGCAGAATCCAACACAGGCGTATTGGACCTTGTAACAATCGTTCTCGGCAGATAACTGTACACACTATAGTTTTTTCTAACGATTGTCGCTCGATACGATCCATCCTGTTGAATTTTCTCATCGGGCCGATATCGTTCGTTTGTCGTTGTACTTAATGATCGTTTGGTAAAGTTCTTTACCTGATTGCCGCAGAACGATCGTTAAGCTGCTGTTTCAAATGACCATAGTCGCAAGTGTGTACGTAGCATGACACTGCTTTCTTGGCAGATGGAAGCCATTATTTCCCACAACGAGGTTCACAGACAGGGAACTGTCAGGGACCATGGTCATGACATCACATGGGGGGGGGGGTGGGGTGGGGGGGGGGGGGGGGGGGGGGGGCAAAATATCAGCCATGTAGATATCCCTAATGGTCTATTCTAGAAAAAATTATTTCTCATGGGAGAGGGGGTATCAGCTACTGATTGGGATGAAGTTCAATCCTTGGCTTAAAGGACCACTGTCGCGAAAATCTTAAAATTTAAAATACATGTTAACGCATACAAATAAGAAGTACATTTCTTCCTGAGTAAAATGAGTCTAATGGTGGCCATACATGTACAATTTTTTCATACAATCTTACCATTTCTTTGTAGTTTAAGCGTAAATTAAGTGAATATACTGAAAGGATAATTCAGGCAGTTCCCTTATATTACATAGAAATGGTAAGATTGTATGAAAAAAATTGTACCATGTATGGCTACCATTAGATTACTTCTCTACTATGTTGCTGTGACTTGCAAAAGGTAGTAGAAATCTGACAACAGTGACGAAGCACCCTCATGTATTTTACCATATACAGTATATCAGTGGGAACATTAGAGAAAACCCCTACCCTGCTCTCTGTTTCATTCTTCTTCACTGCTCAGCGTGTCTAATCCCGCCTCATTTTTAACTAATCACAAGTTGTAATTTGATCTCCCAGCTGTGTCAACTGACTGCCAAGGCAGAGCAGCTAATTTGTAAACACAGGATGTTAACAACATGTCTGCTTCTATGAAAGCAGTAACTAGACACATTGCAGATTGATTGCAGTATTTGTATCAGCTGTAACAAAGAAATGTCTTTCTTTAAAGGTTTTTATGCTGTTGCTTATCTTTTAGAGCAGAGAGGAAGTCCTGAGTTCAGGTCTACTTTAAACGTACTCATAACTTAAACCAATAACATTGCACTAGCCCTAATTGCATGTTGAAACAAACCTTAACCTTACCCCTGGCAATGCATGTAAGAACTAGATTGAATTGCTATGACAGCTGTACCTCAAAAGTCACAAGAGCAGTATGGGGGCACAAACAGCAATAAAAACTCATTGTTCACACCTCTACCCAAAACTAAAACAGAAAGAAATGTTTATTTATGAATGATTGATGAAATCTTCCCTCTGGGTTACCAAGACTAAAACGATACAAATAATCTCGGCAATTAAACCTTCACAAGTCTCATCAGGAAAGTTGCAATATTGGCTGTGATCTAAGTATTAATAATATGAATACATAATATGAATACATCTTAATAAAGTGAGTATTTTTGTTTTGTGACTTGGCATATTCTATACATCGTGGTGTAATATGACCGGCCACACATGACACAGCAACAAATGCAAGGCTAGAAATAAAGCGTTTCCAATTTCAGCAATTGATAAAATGGAATTAGCTACAGACCTGTTTCTAGCGGAGATTTTGTCCTGGGAATAACCAAGAATCCATCAGCCTCACAATTTTATATAGATATGCCGCATGTGATGACTCAACTCATTTAATTATTAAATGGAAGGTGTTCAAAGGCCAAGATTGTGCAAGCCCGATGCAATGCTTTCAGCTCTTCATTCTCAGCAGAGTATGATGTCATTTCCTATCCTGCGGTAGTGCTATACTACGAGCTTGTGCTTGTCCTACAAAGGATGCCAGTTATTTTCTATAGACATTTACTGTTCCGCTTCATCCCATGGCCAGATAATCATCTCACTTATGATCGGATGAGCTTATATAATTTGTTCAGTGGTTATAATGACAGTAACAGTCTCATCGCTCTCTCTTTTAACAGGTGGTCTATTGAGCATCCAAAGCAAATACTGCTTAATCTTGTGTAGGAACTCAATGGCTAAACTTATTTGTATCTGTGTATAAGAAAGTTGATTAATGGACAGGATTCAGTTCTAGATAAAATGGGCAAACGTTATCATGCCCCCCCCCCTGACTCTCATAGTTTAGCAGTACTAATAAGTGCCCTCTCCCCCCAGGCAGCATCATTTGGTGGCCTTTGCCCCCACCACTCCAGAAACCATTAGGGAAGCTTTGTACCCTCCCACGATAGCAGTATCAGCTTGTCCCCACTTTCAGCCCCCCCCCCCCCCAACAAATAGCTGTGTTAGGTGGTCATTATCGCTCCCTCCTCCATCATAACTGAATGGGTCATCTTGTCATAATAGTACAGTATAGTCCAGAACTCAACTAACCAGCAGTCTCAACCAACCAGCACAGTGGGTCCCCACGGCCGAAGAGTACCACATACAGAATTTGGCCCAAAAGGTCTTGGAGTGACTAGGACACTATTCTGTTGGTGGACTTCCTACGAAAGAGGAAACGTCGTGGAAAAGTGAGCAAGGGGATACTTTTTGTGCAATGAACCTGGCCAACATCATGACTATCAAATTTAACACCATGGGTTTCCAACTGGTCCACCATCACCCCTACTCACATGATCTGGCCCCTTCAGAGTTGAAGAAACACCTGGTTTGAGGACATTTCTGACAGCAAACATCCTGATGAGAGCTGGTTTGGGGCCCAACCAAAATACTTTTATTTGAATGGTCTAGAAAAGATGTGACTACACTGTACCAACTGCATCAGTCTCAGGGGTAAATATCCTATATAATAAAACCCCTGTGTCTCTGTGTCCTGTCCCTGTGTGTGTGTGTCCCTGCTTCCAGACCTGACAGTTTGCTGTCTGTGAACCTCATTGCATTGTGGGAAATAACAGCTTTTTCCAACTGCTAAGAAAGTTGCATATACTCTGGGCAGCGGTGGGGGATGGGCAAGTGGGACACGTCTGTGCTCGCATTGTGGATGGTAGCGGCCATGGCCTATTGCCCCTTTTTTAACGAGCGGGCCTTTTTACTAGTGTTGAATAAATCTTTTATTTCATTACACTGGTTCTATATTTTCTGGACAAATCCAGCAACTTATCAGCACCCCTTATATTTCCCATCTAGTGTCTCAGGGCAGTGGAACTGATTGTTTACTTTCTACACTTTGGTAGTCAAAGGGTGTATAATTCATTGTATGTTAGGGTATTGGCCTTTGATAGGCTTTTATGGAATAGCAATAAAGATTGAACTTCTAACCTTTTTTTTTGGCTGTCTTACATACACATCTTATGACCCTATTGTGATTATAACCACTTTTTGATTGTTTGATATGGGTTTAGTGCACTTGATTAATTATTTCAGTTGTTATAAAAATTCCAAGTTATGGAATTTAGTGAGCAAAGCACAACTCAATGATCCATATCCTGTTACCATTCCTCCTGATTTTTTTCCATTGAGATATTCCCAAACCTTACCAGTAAAATACATTTAAAGTGGACCTGAACTCTGGCACAGAACAGAAGTAAAACAAAGAGAAATGCACCCTGTGTGTATTCAGGGAGTTTAGCCTGTCTAATTTCCCCTCATCTGTGGCTAATCACCAGTGTAATTAATCTCTCAGCTATGTCAGCTGGCTGCCTCGACACAACAGCTAATTTGCAATTTGTTATTATGCTGTTGCTTATTTTTTAGAGCAGAGAGGAAATTCTGGGTTCAGGTCCGCTTTAACGCTCCTACCAAGCAAGAAAGTACTAAAAATAAGTTTGATAAAGTATTACCTTTTTTAACCTACTTTTTATTATTTTTTAATTTGCCAAGTGGTAAAAAGTATTTATAAGATGAAAAATGATCTCCTAGGAGAGAACTCAGGAGAAATGTTAATTGGATAAGGGCTAATATGTGTTTCATCTAATTGCCCCGGGGTCCCAGGGTTGCTTTGGCCGACCATGAGTGGTGATATTTACTTTAAATGTGTGGTTCTGAAGTGTCCTGTTTCCCGGGGCCGGCCTTTGATATGAGTGACCGGAGCGGTTGCTCAGGGCGCCAGCTCTCAAGGGCGCATGCGCCCTGTCGTCCCTTGCCGCCCCGCTGTCTCTCCCTGTGTCCTCTCTGTCTGTAATTAGAGCAGGGCTACAAGAACGTGGTCGCCGTGGTCTACAAATGTGGACAATCGGCGGCCATTTTCTTGTAGCCCTGCTCTAACTACAGATGGAGCGGAGGCGGGGAGTGAAGAGTGATGTCGGCGCTGGAGCGTGGAAGTCAGGTGAGTCAGTCTCTGCCCAGCCCGCTGCTGAAGAAGGGGGGGATTGCCTGGGGGCATACTACCTACATTGGGGGCATACCACCTACACGGGGGCATAATACCTACACTGAGGCATACTACCTACACTGGGGGCAGCTATGCTACTACACTGGGGCATACTACCTACACTGGGGCAGCTATGCTACTATACTGGTGCATACTACCTACACTGGGGCAGCTATGCTACTACACTGGGGCATACTACCTACACTGGGGCATACTACCTACGCTGGGGGAATACTACCTACGCTGGGGGCATACTACCTACACTGGGGCATACTACCTAAACTGGGCATACCACCTACACTGGGGCATACTTCCTACACTTGGGCATACTACCTGCACTGGGCATACTACCTACACTGGGGGCAGCTATGCTACTACACTGGGGGCATACTACCTACACTGGGGGCAGCTATGCTACTACACTGGGGGCATACTACCTACACTGGGGGCAGCTATGCTATTTATATGGGTCAACTATACTACCTACACTGGGGGCAACTATGCTACCTATATGGGGACAACTATGCTACTTACACTGGGGGCAACTATACTAGCTACCTTTACTGTGACAACTATACTACCTATGCTTGGCTACCAACACTGAGGGCACCTACACATGAGATCCTATACTGAGGGCACCCATACCTGGCTACCTACCTACCTATACTGAGGCTGAGGGCATTTTTTGGGGAGGGAAGCACCACAGCTATAACGAGCAAATTGTTGGTGCTATATTTGGGCCTGTGTGTGTGCGTGCGTATGTGTGTACACGCGCAAAGAGGTTTGGGGGGGGGGCACCAAAATCCAGTTTCGCTCAGGGTGCATTGAAACCTAAGGCCGACCCTGCTGTTTCCCCTCCCTGCTTGAAAATTATCCCACTGTACTTTTTATCTTTGCGATGAAGATTGTTATCAGCTCTTCGGTACATGCTAAATACAGTACACAGCAGATGGACGTGGACCACGTAGGTTAGAATTGGTCATTTTACCACGTTGTCCTCTCAATCTCAATTCAGCAGGAAGTAAATCACAAATCCATTGATATGCTAGTGATGAACCATTCAATGTACATCAATGCTAGTTGACTGTCAGTCCCAAAGAGCTCCTTACCCAGTCTGCTCTATGCGGATTTCCCAACTTGCCCAGTTACACTATCTATTGATAAACTGAGGAAAATTAATCAAATGTGGATCATTTGGGCATATTGGCCAACAGAACCTTGGCAAATTCGGACTGTCTGGAAAAAAATGTATATTCTTATTTTATTATTTAGTATTTATATAGCACCGACATCTTCCACAGCGATGTACAGAGCATATTATGTTGTCACTTAACTGTCCCTCACCTCAGAGGGGCTCACAATCTTATCCCTACCATAGTCATATGACTATGTATGTATCGTGTAGTGCATGTATCATAGCCCAGGGCCAATTTAGAGGGAAGCTAATTAACTTATCTGTATGTTGTTGGGATGTGAGAGGTAACCAGAGTACCCGGAGGAAACCCACACAGACACGGGACAACATACAAACTCCTTGCAGATAGTGCTCTGGCTGGGATTCAAACTGGGGACCCAGCGCTGCAATATTGATACTTGTACGGCCAGCTTTTTACTGACTATAAGAGATTTTCTCGTTTCAGCTCTCGATCGTTGTTGCCGCTCGATTCTGCAGTCGATTCTCTTATTTTCTGTTCGTTTTTCTTATCTTTTTTTCATTCACTTCTGTCAGAAATCGAGCGGCGAAAGGATCAAAAAGGAAATCGGACATGTCGGAAATGATCTATCGAGCCATCACCTAAAAAAACGAACTGTGTATTCTCAGCACTACACAAGGTCTGGTAAATGACAGTGGTGGTGGGAAGTTGATACAATAGATATATTCCTCAGTGTCACTGAACTTCCCACTGTGCTCTTCTCAACATCAGAACAACACTCTCCTCCAGACTTACTTGGCAAATAGCGGTTTGTGTTCACAGTGCTCACAGCTCTGCTCTGCAGTCTCCTCTCCCACCAGGGAAAGAAGGAAGTGAGAGCTGACAGCAGGAAGGGGGCTCTGGCTGTGATGATGCAGAAGGGTGGAGTTTACAACACTTACATAAAAAAAGAAACCGAGTACAGTACTGGGATAGAACACATGTATGAAGAGCAAAGGGTGTCTCACTGGATCCCATCTGCTTTCTACTTTTCATAGAGGTTGGCGCTCGTGGTGCTTTTCAGGAATTAGTCACTGTATGCATATCATAAAAAACTAAACATTCACAATTTAAAGTCCATCCATCAACAAATAAAACATTAACGATTCTTCATAAAACCGGGTTGCAAATCTTCAGATGTATAGAGGCCGCCACCACACCCTTTGTGTGCCACTCACCGCAACAAACAGACCAACCAATGGTCTATATGCACATCGGGACCGTTCCCGGGTCGTCCCCCACCTCTCTGGCACCAATGAGTTGCAAGGTCCTCCCTTTAGTGCGACAGTCCTCTTGTTTACCTCAATAAAAAGCCTCATATAGTGCAATATTGCTTTAAAAGGTTTATTGATAAAAAATAATACAGCTTGCACTCACATGCTCCTCTTTAAAATGCTCGCTCAGAGTAATTTGTTTAAACGGGCTCTCCCCCGTGATTGATGGCCAGGGCTGGCAGGCTCCGGATAAACGTATGGTCCCGTTTAAACAAATTACTCTGAGCGAGCATTTTAAGGAGGAGCATGTGAGTGCAAGCTGTATTATTTTTTATCAATAAACCTTTTAAAGCAATATTGCACTATATGAGGCTTTTTATTGAGGTAAACAAGAGGACTGTCGGACTAAAGGGAGGACCTTGCAACTCATTGGTGCCAGAGAGGTGGGGGACGACCCGGGAACGGTCCCGATGTGCATATAGACCATTGGTTGGTCTGTTTGTTGCGGTGAGTGGCACACAAAGGGTGTGGTGGCGGCCTCTATACATCTGAAGATTTGCAACCCGGTTTTATGAAGAATCGTTAATGTTTTATTTGTTGATGGATGGACTTTAAATTGTGAATGTTTAGTTTTTTATGATATGCATACAGTGACCAATTCCTGAAAAGCACCACGAGCGCCAACCTCTATGAAAAGTTCATTGACATATTGTTATAGAGGAGGCGAACGGGTGCTACACATGTGACAGGAGCCTGGTAGGAATACTTTGCTGTGAGCGCTAACCTCTTGCTGCCATCTGCTTTCTGTCACAGATCAGCTTGTCACACAGCACAGGACAAACCTGTTCAGTTTTCCCCAATTATGAAAAAAGATTGAAAACTCTGAGGAACACTGCACCCTGAGGCTGGAGCCTCTCTCGCCTCTGCCTCTGCCCGGCCCTGCACACTGGTCATTTCTATCCTGGTTCATTTCCCTTCATATTAACATTTGAAAAAAAGAAAAATATCAATTTAAAGGATATAAAAACATTTTGAGTTTATTACAGCCATTTTATCAGTAGAAAAATACAAATATTTACATAGATCTGTACATGAGTCCTGAAAGAGGGACAAATGAGGAAAAAAGAGGGACAAGGGGATTGGGTTCCCAAAGAGGGACTGTCCCTCCAAAAGAGGGACAGTTGGAAGCTATGCAATTTTCATAGAAATGATCAGAAAAATGCACCACTCCTGATCGACTTATATTTTTTTTAAAAAAGCGCAAAATCCGATTTCTTGCTTGAATAAAAATAAACTTTTGATTTTTTGGAACAACCGATCATTTTTTTATCAAGTTGCCATAAAAATTGATCTTTTTTTTTTTTTTTGTATTGTTTGTGGCCATCTAAACTTGATGAAATATGCATGAGTGAGTGAATTATATGATCAGGGCCGGGCCGAGGCATAGGCTGGAGAGGCTCCAGCCTCGGGGCGCAGTGTAGGAGGGGGCGCACAATTCTTTCAGCTGTCATTCCTAATTGTGTTTGAAGCAGAAAGAAATAAGAAAAGGGGATACATAGCAGTGACTGCAAGACATATAACTAGATATTAAGGTGTTGGGGAGGTTGTGGGCCCTGTGGCCCTCTTAGTCTAATAGCAATCAGTGTGTGACGGCTGAGGTGACAGGTATGGAGGAGCGCACTTTGCTGTCTCAGCCTTGGGTGCTGGAGAACCTTGTCCCACCTCTGTATATGATACACGGCTATTTAGATTAATTGTTTAGTCTGATACTTAAACATATGCCTTATGTGTCAGATAATCCCTATGGTAAGTACACACGATGCAATTTTCTGACAGATTTACTGTCAGATCGACTATTTCCAACATGTCCGATCTGATTTTCAAAAGATTTTTCATAGAGGGAAACAAAGAAAATCAGACTAGTTGTAAATAGTCGATCTGACAGTAAATCTGTCAGAAAATTGCATCCTGTGTACCTAGCATTAACTTTCTGGTATTTATACCATAAAGTAAACCCGAAGTGGATGGAAATGAAAAAGTTAGATATTTTCATATTAAGAGGGAAGCCTTCGGATCTTCCAAAGGCTTCTCACATCCTCCTCGAGACCTCTAACCGGAAACCTATGAAAAATTTGCCTGCACGAGTACAGCTGCACCTGTGCACAGAGCCGCTCATGGACGACTGGCTTAAAGAGAAACTCCGACCAAGAATTGAACTTTATCCCAATCAGTAGCTGATACCCCTTTTACATGAGAAATCTATTCCTTTTCACAAACAGACCATCAGGGGGCGTTGTATGACTGATATTGTGGTGAAAACCCCTCCCACAAGAAACTCTGAGGACCGTGGTACTCCTGGCAGTTTCCTGTCTGTGAACCTTGCTGCATTGTGGGAAATAGCTGTTTACAGCTGTTTCCAACTGCCAAAAAAGCATGCAGCAGCTACATCACATGCCAGCAGTAAAAATTTCACCATGTAATAAATGTCAGAATGTAAATCAGGGATTTAAAAGATTTTACAATGGGCAAACACTGACTAAATCATTTATACATATTTATTGTAAAAATGAAGAACTTTTTTTATTACATTATTTTCACTGGAGTTCCTCTTTAACCACTTAAGGACTGCAGTCATAAAACCCCTTAAGGACCAGACACTTTTTTCCATTCAGACCACTGCAGCTTTAACGGTTTATTGCTCGGTCATACAACCTACCACCTAAATGAATTTTACCTCCTTTTCTTGTCACTAATACAGCTTTCTTTTGGTGCTATTTGATTGCTGCTATAATTTTTAATTTTTATTATATTCATCAAAAAAAGACATGAATTTTGTCAAAAAAAGGTTTTTTTTTTTACTTTCTGTGCTGACATTTTTCAAATAAAGTAAAATTTCTATATACATTTTTGTCCAAATTTATTGTGCTACATGTCTTTGATTAAAAAAAAAACCCAATAAGTGTATATTTATTGGTTTGGGAAAAGTTATAGCGTTTACAAACTGGTGCAAAAAGTGAATTTTCCCATTTTGAAGCATCTCTGACTTTTCTGACCCCCTGTCAGGTTTCATGAAGTGCTAGAATTCCAAGATAGTATAAATACCCCCCAAATTACCCCATTTTGGAAAGAAGACATCCCAAAGTATTCACTAAGAGGCATGGGGCTTGATTCTCAAAGCGGTGCTAACTGCGCGCAAAAGTCCACGATCGCGCGAATCGCGGCATTTTGTGCGCGCAAAAGTCCGCGAACGGCACTTCGCGCGCTAACTGTTTAGCACACCCGTGCTAAACAATTAGCACCGCTTTGTGAATCAAGCCCATGGTGAGTTCATAGAAGATTTTATTTTTTGTCACAAGTTAGCGGAAAATGACACTGTGACAAAATAAAAGAAAAGTTTCCATTTCTGCTAACTTGTGACAAAAAAAATGAAATCTGCCACGGACTCACCATGCCCCTCTCTGAATACTTTGGGGTGTCTACTTTCCAAAATGGGGTCATTTGTGGGGTGTGTTTACTGTCCTGGCATTTTGGGGGGTGCTAAATTGTAAGCACCCCTGTAAAGCCTAAAGGTGCTCATAGGACTGCAAAAAGTGCCACACATGTGGTATCACCGTACTCAGGAGAAATATTATAATGTGTTTTGGGGTATTTTTACACATACCCATGCTGGGTGGGAGAAATATCTCTGTAAATGATATTTTTTGATTTTTTACACACAATTGTCTGATCTGATCTGATGGGTAGCAGTGACAGGTGGTGACAGGGGGTGACGGGGTGTTTGATAGGTGATCAGGGTGTGATTAGAGGGGAGAACAGATGTAAATACAGATGTCACAGCAGCGCCTTAAGGAGATCGGCAATCCCCGGCCTCTGATTGGCCGGGAATCGCCACCGTCTGATAGGCTGAAGCCTATCAGAGGCGGTACAGGACGGATCGCCGTCCTGTACCGCCCATAGAGGAGAGGAGAGGAGAGGAAGGTAAGGAGAGGGAGGGGGAACAGCGCTGCTTTGAGGAGCCCCCCCCCCCCCCCGCTAAACACAGATAGCCGGCCGCGATCAGACCCTCCGCCAGCAGGACATCCCCCTAGTGGGGAAAAAAGGGGGCAAGTCTGATCGCCCTGGCTAAAACCTGATCTGTGCTGTGGGCTGAAGAGCCCACCCAGCACAGATCATATACAAATCCTGCGGTCTTTATGTGGTTAAAAACTGTTTAAAAAAGGAGAGGTAGTGTTGGTCTTACCTCTCCTAAAAAAAAGGCCAGCATGTCTAGATACAGTAAGGCAGTGTGGGGCTAGTGCGCGCCCCTTAGTTGCGATCTGACCCCCGCAATCCTGTGCTCGGCTGCTCCCAATATAGTCACTGTAGAATAAAGAAAAAAAGAACTATTTGAATGGGAACAAACTGGGTTTGTCGTTTACCATGGAGACAGCCCCGTTCAGGACACATTTTTTGGATCTAGATTTGGAAGTAGATCCCCTCGATGCTTCTATCAAAACCACCAATTATTTTAAGCCAACAGACAGGAATGGCTATCTAGATTATTATAGTGCCCACTATAAGCCCTGGTTACGTAATGTCCCCTTTGGTCAGTTCAAGAGACTACGCCGTAACTGTACCAATACAGTAGACTATACACGACAATCGGAAATACTCATGTCCAGATTTATAGAGAAACATTATCCTGTCCCTTTAGTTGAAGCAGCACGAGATCGAGCTGCCCTCTTGTCCCAACAGGAGTGTCTAGAGCCCTCTAGAACTCTCTCTAAGAAAGAGAAACCCCTTGATAAGCAGACACCTATAGTCATAAATTACTCTGGACAGGCCGAGGAATGTAGAGACATTTTTTCGAAATATTGGCCTGTCCTATTAAGTGATCCCATCTTGAAGCAGTCCCTACCCAAGAGACCTCGTATGGTCTTTAGAAGGGGTAAAACGATTAGGGGCCACATTGCACCTAGTAGATTGTCCACAGTGAGATGCGAGATAACACTTTGGAGCCAGAGAGCTACCAGTGGGAAACTGGGATGTTTCCCATGTGGGTCCAAAAGATGTCTCTCTTGCAAGACCTTGAAGAGTGGCGTATACACATTTCAAACTAACTCACCTACTGTATACCCTATAAAAAGCTATGTCACCTGCCAGAGCACATACGTGATCTATTTACTCAGCTGTCCCTGTGGACTTTTCTATGTGGGACGCACCACACAGAAATTCCAGACCAGGTTGAATAAACATAGGTCTAACATAAATAAAGGGTAGCAGAAGCATGGGGTTTCTAAACACTTTTATCTCACTCATGATAAGAACTTTGAATTACTTAGGGCCACCATAATTGAACAGATAATTCATCCCAATAAATATAAGACATATCACACTCTGTGCAAACGAGAATCCTTTTGGATTCTGAAATTGGGTACACTAGAACCGGGGGGACTAAACAAGTGTCTGGAGGAGATGAGCCACCTCCAACCTATCGTTCAATAAGATGTACATGTGGAAAAGCTTTTATCGATTGCTATATATATGTGTGTATATTGTATATGCATATATATGTATATATACACTTTTGTTTGACATCCTTTTATCTTCAGACTATGTTTATGTGAGATCAGTGGGCACTGCATGCATGTGGAGTCCTTCTTTTATTATAAATTTTCAGGGTATTTAGGTTCCCTTTTATATACTAATCTCATCCTTCCCCCTTTTAGGTGCTATACGGCACCTTTCCCCTTTTTTAGAAGTAATGCAAACTCTTGGACCCCACCCACTGCAGTGCGGATTGGTCAACCCGGATTTCTGTAGGAAGGGGAGGGTATTTATATCCAGGAGATGTTTAGCCCCATAAGCATTAACTTGAAAAAGCGGAGACTGTATCTCCGCGAAACGCGTTGTTTTAAATTTTATATCCCTAATACGCTCAAGTACACATATCTTCACCTCTGTGAGGCTTCTAGCTTAGCAATCTACGTTGCGCGGTGCCAGTAGTTCCGTACAGAGCTCTCTGGCGTTACCTGGCAACCAACCCACTACTTCCTGGAGCGAGTGACGTCACTTCCGCCCTGCGTCAGAGCTCAGTCCCCGGCTCGGCTAAGAGGGACAAGGCGGATCCGGGCTGTGTACGCTGTGCCAGCCCCACCACAAACAGTTGAGACCTGTCCTATTGGTGCACATTACAGCAGTGCAAAGGACTCAGAGCGCCCCTTCTTTTTTTCTTTATAGATACAGTAAAGCACTTCGTGACTTAGCCCGCTTCATCAGGTCGATATAATAACATTGCTTTTGTGTCTGGGCCAACATAAGTTAGCATCTCTGGCCAGCACAAAATGAGGGAGGGGTAGGAAGTGTGTGCACACATTTGGTGAAGCTTTTGTGGACACACTCATGCAGCTTATATTGTTCCTAGGCCCATATTTCAGCAGGGTGAGCAGTTATCAATTGCAAACCAGCAAATTTTTGTTTGGCTTTAAATTCTGCTAAAATAAACTTGCCTAAAGTGGGATTTGGGGCCTTCCTATGGGTTAGGAAGTTGCTGTCAAAGGGCATTTCTTTCTCCATGCTGTCCTGAGGAACATCTAAACCCTTTCTCTTTTTCCAAGCTACCCTAAAGGTGGCCACACACATGCAATTTTTTTAAATATCTGTTCAATTCAAGAATTGCAATAAATTTTTCTGATTGATTGTAGCATTTCAAAAATATAACCAATGTACCACACACATATGTTAACATTTTCCCCAATTATGATAAAAAAGATTGGAAACTCTGAGAAAATTGCTAGGGTATGTATAATATCAAATTAAAAATCGAACACACACCATACAATCTTTAAGCCCCCTCTACACTAATCAATTTCAGGCTTGATCGATCAAATTTGATTGGATTGAATTCGATTAGATCGATTAAATCCGACATGTCTGATCGGGATTCGATCAGGATTCGATCGATCGTGTGATTGATTTTGGCTAGTTTTCAATGCAAATTGATCACACGATCAATCAAATCCCGATCGAATTCCGATCAGACATGTCGGATTTAATCGATCTAATCGAATTCGATCCAATCGAAATCAATTCATTGTGCCTGAAATTGAATGGTGTAGAGAGGGATTTAGAAATTTATAGAAACATTTCCAGCATTCTGGATCTATAAAAATCGAAAAAAAAATGGAAATCCGATCAGATTTTGCAGTTGAATGATAAAAAAGCTTTCCATTTTTTGGGGAGATCTGATCATATTTATCGAATTGCCATAAAATTGGATCATTTTATTGTATCATGTGTGGCCACCTTATGACTAATGTAAGCTAACCAACCTTTTGTTATCAATGCGTAGAGGAAGCCTCTCTAGTGGTGTCATTACCTACTGTGTAGCTTGTTCTGTCTCTTTGGTGAATCTAACTGCATTAGGAATAAAGGGAAAGCTTAAAGCAGGCTTCTAACTTTCAGCTATGTTGATACATACTGTATATGTGCAAGTATACTGTACTGTAGCTGCATACGTGTTATTCCGACGCCAGTGAGTTAGGCGCAGGGGGATCTGAGTGGCGGCTCACCCAGCTGTCGCAAATTTCCCAGTGGCCTTAAATACTATTCCCCCTCAGAGTCGTAGGGGGACATTTATCAAAAGTGTCTGAGACAAAATATTGGTAGGTTTTTAGAAATCCGTGCAGAACTGTCTCAGACATCATTAAACATCATTAAAAATCATTAAACAGTGCAGATTCCTTCTTAAAGCGGATCCGAGATGAAAAACTAACTATAACAAGTAACTTGTCTATATATCTTATCTAAAGTTTAGATAGTTTACACAGCAAATCTAGCTGCAAACAGCTTCACTAGTATATGATTATTTCTTCCTGTAATACAATGACAGTAGCCATGTTCTGCTTGTGATCATTACATGCATGATGCAGGCAAGCAAACTGATCTGCATCTCCAGCCCTCAGCCTGTGAACACTTCACTCCCCTCTCCTCCTCTCTCCTCCTCTCTGCCTCTGAAATCTCTGGCTAGTAACACCTCCTCCTTCTCCTGGCCAGACTGAGCTCCCATAAGCCCTTGCTACACGGGTCTCAGAGTTCCTAGGCGCTGGAGGAGCTTGTGAGGCTTGTTTACTTAATAGGAAATTAGTATATTAAAACAAACCAAAAAAAGTATTTAGCTTGAGCAATGCTCTATAAACTACACTCACCTGAAGGATTATTAGGAACACCATACTAATACGGTGTTTGACCCCCTTTCGCCTTAATTCTACGTGGCATTGATTCAACAAGGTGCTGAAAGCATTCTTTAGAAATGTTGGCCCATATTGATAGGATAGCGTCTTGCAGTTAATGGAGATTTGTGGGATGCACATCCAGGGCATGAAGCTCCCATTCCATCACATCCCAAAGATGCTCTATTGGGTTGAGAACTGGTGACTTTGGGGGCCATTTTAGTACAGTGAACTCATTGTCATGTTCAAGAAACCAATTTGAAATGATTCGAGCTTTGTGGCATGGTGCATTATCCTGCTGGAAGTAGTCATCAGAGGATGGATACATGGTGGTCATGAAGGGATGGACATGGTCAGAAACAATGCTCAGATAGCCCCTGGGATTTACATGATGCCCAATTGGCACTAAGGGCCTTAAAGTGTGCCAAGAAAACATTCCCCACACCATTACACCACCACCACCAGCCTGCACAGTGGTAACAAGGCATGATGGATCCATGTTCTCATTCTGTTTACGCCAAATTTGGACTCTATCGAGACTCATCAGACCAGGCAACATTTTTCCAGTCTTCAACTGTCTAATTTTGGTGAGCTCGGGAAAATTGTAGCCTCTTTTTCCTATTTGTAGTGTAGATGGGTGGTACCCGGTGGGGTCTTCTGCTGTTGTAGCCCATCCGCCTCAAGGTTGTGCACATTGTGGCTTCACAAATGCTTTTCTGCATACCTCGGTTGTAACGAGTGGTTATTTCAGTCAACGTTGCTCTTCTATCAGCTTGAATCAGTCGGCCCATTCTCCTCTGACCTCTAGCATCGACAAGGCATTTTCGCCCACAGGACTGCTGCATACTGGATGTTTTTCCCTTTTCACACCATTCTTTGTAAACTCTAGAAATGTGTAACGATCGGTGTAACACAGAGAGGGTCTGATTACCGGTGATCTGCAGTATCACCGAGAATACAGATATATACCCGATTATTGATGATCTGCAGTATCACCGATAATCAGATATATCTCTAACCTCTGGACACCTGAGTAATAAGAGTGTTTGGTGCAAGAGAAATACTTTGAGGACTGCACCTGAGGAGCAGGTGCACAGCAGTAAGGAGTACTGCACAGTAACACGTTCCTTCCATAAGCCTGAGACTCTCCCGAGGGAGGGGTCAGGCTAGGAATAAGAAGGACAGAGTGTGAGTGACACCAAGGAAGGGTGTCATCCCCAGGTCTGTGAGATATCTCAAAACTGGGGAGATAGCTCTCAAGGTCGGACAAGCCGGGTCGGCAACAGACAGACAGATCAGGGACAGAGACAGGAGACAGATGCAGAATCCTAAGACAAGCAGAGATCGGCAACAGAGTATCAGAAATAGCGAAGTGCCTAATCAGAGATCAGAAGAGTAGTCAGGAAAGCAGAAGGTCATAACAAATAATCAACAATGCCTAGTCTTGGGTGTGAGCTCCTTGATCATCAACACCCTGGACCTAGTCTAGGTAATAACACAGATAATATACAGTTTTCCCTAGACTGAGGTGTGAGGTCCTTGATCGTCAATACCCAGGAACTGGTCTAGATAATAACACAGATAATATCACAGATACTGGCAAGGTCTGAGTGCTACCACGTAGTGATCGCAACGGCAGACAACCAGAGAATGACCAGCACCCAGTATATATAGCAAGGCGCTCTCCAGCGCCTCCCCTAAGTGCTGGACCAATGGGAAATGGTGGAATTGTCAGCTGACCGGCTTGGTCAACTGACTCCCTTCTGGCTGTCATAAAAGCTCTGCCTCTCAGCGCGCGCGCGCGTCCTTCTAAACCTGTGTGGACTATCAGTCCCAGCCACACCAGACCTATGCTGTAAACCATCCGCTGTGCTGGGCGCGGAACCAGCCGCACTGCTATCAGAGCAGTTCCTCCGCGTTCCGCCATACTGTCAGATGTAGGCCTATGCGTGCAAACTGCCGTGTCCGACGCAGAATCTGCCGCCTTGTTCTCAGGGCATGCAGCGGTTTTTCCGCGTTCAGTCATGCCAGCAGATGCAGGCCCATGCGCGCAACCTGCCGCGTTGGACGCGGAATCAGCCGCCTTGCTCTGAACACTCGCGGTGGCTTGTCCGCGTTTTCTCACAGTACCCCCCCCCCCCCTGAGGAGTGGACTCCGGACAGCTCCTACCCGATTTCTCAGGATATAAAGCGTGAAACTCCCTCCGCAATTTATCTGCATGCATGCAACAATCAGGTACCCATGTTCTCTCCTCAATACCATACCCTTTCCAGTGAACTAGATACTGCACTGAGTTCTGTACAACACGTGAGCCTAAAATCTTTTCTACTTCGTACTCAGGTTGGTCATCTACCATCACAGGAGGAGGAGGAGTGGAACCTACATGAACTGCTGGGACTACAGGAACTTAAGCAGGGACACATGAAAGGATCTTACACCACGCATGCTGGCAGGGAGATCAATGGCATAAGTAACATTGTTGATCTTCCTGGTCACTGGAAAAGGGCCCACAAATCTGGGTCCTAACTTGGGCGAGGGCTGTTTCAGGGTCAAATGACGAGTGGACACCCAGACCAAATCTCCTGGCTGGAACTTCCACTCTAAGGAGCGTTTTTTGTCAGCTTGACCTTTCTGACTTTGAAAAGCCTTCTCCAAATTATTTTTCACGATCCCTCAAATGTTCTTAAATGACTTTTGCCAAGCCTCCAAAGCTGGAAACGGAGTGGAAGCTACTGGCAGTGGGGAGAACTTAGGCAACTTTCCAGTTACCACCTGAAATGGAGAAAATCCAGAGGAGGAGCTTTTTAAATTATTGTGCGCAAATTCCGCAAACGGCAGGAATTTGAATCAATCATTTTGCGCATCCGCAACATAACACCTTAGAAACTGTTCCAACGACTGATTAATTCTCTCAGTCTGACCATTGGTCTGTGGGTGGTAGCCCGACGAAAATGACAGTTCCATGCCCATTTGATGACAAAAAGCCCTCCAAAATTTAGAAACAAATTGGACTCCCCGATCTGACACAACGTTTTCCGGAATGCCATGTAGCCGGAAAATGTGGATGATGAAAAGATCGGCCAACTCCTGAGCCGAGGGGAGTCCTTTCAGGGGCACAAAATGGGCCATTTTACTGAAACGGTCGACTACCACCCTAATGTCCGACATGCCCTCAGATCTCGGAAGCTCACCCACAAAATCCATGGACAAATGGGTCCATGGTTCACTCGGGGTGGGCAAAGGCTGCAACGTTCCCACAGGTGCCAGACGGGAGGGTTTGCTTTTTGCACATACTGCCCACTCTCTAACATACTCCTTGCAGTCAGTTGCCAATAAAGGCCACCAAGCACACCTAGCAACAAGGTCCTGTGTTCTAGTGGCCCCAGGATGTCCAGCATTTTTGTGGGAGTGGAACATCTGCAATATCTGGAGACGAAATGGCAGGGGTACAAACATCACCCCTTCAGGCTTTCCTTCAGGGACATCCTGCTGGAAGGGACTTAAAGTCTCCATCCAGTTTTTCCAGGTCTCTGTGGCTGCCAACACTACTCTCTGTGGGATAATAGTCTCTGGGTCTGAGGGCTGTGCTGTCTCTAGCTCAAAGCATCTGGACAAAGCATCCGCTTTAATGTTTTTACTACCCGGAGTGTACGTAATTACAAATCTGAATCTCGAGAAAAACAGTGACCACCGTGCCTGACGGGGACTCAATCTCTTAGCCCCCTCAATGTATTCCAAATTTTTGTGATCAGTGTAAACGGTAATCGTATGTTCTGCTCCTTCTAGCCAATGACGCCATTCTTCGAAGGCCAATTGAATGGCTAGGAGCTCCTTGTTGCCTATATCGTAGTTTTTCTCTGCTGGTGAAAACCTACGAGAGAAATAGGCACACGGGTGTAATCTTCCCTGCAACCCAGAACGCTGAGACAGCACAGCCCCTACCTCGACCTCCGAGGTGTCCACCTCCACAATAAAGGGATAGGAGGTGTCGACGTGTATCAAAATGGGTGCAGAGCAAAACAATTCTTTTAAAGTAGAGAAAGCAGCCAGAGCTTCGGGTGACCAGTGGTTGGTATCTGCCCCTTTCTTAGTAAGACTGGTGAGGGGTGCTATGACTGTGGAGTACCCCTTTATGAACCTTCTATAGTAATTAGCGAATCCTAAAAACCTCTGGAGAGATTTTAGTCCCACAGGCTGAGGCCATTCCAGGACAGCAGAGACTTTGACAGGATCCATAGAAAGGCCCGAGGTGGAAATTATGTACCCCAGAAAAGTGACAGATGTTACCTCAAAAATGCATTTCTCCAATTTAGCATGAAGTTTTGAATCAGGATGATACCATTTATTGGCTAACTTAGAGATGGATAAACAGTGAGCTTTCGACTTATAAAAAGCCTTCGTCGGACTGGCTTTAGCATAAAGCATGTTCTGTCTTAACTTGTGCAGCACGAATTTGCCATGAGCCCTGTGCTCAGAGAGATTATCTGAGAAGATTAGTATATCATCCAGATATACCAGAACAAATTTACCCAACACCTCCCTGAATACTTCATTAATGAGTTCCTGAAAGACGGCCGGGGCGTTACCCAACACGAAGGGCATCACCAGGTACTCGTAATGCCCATCGGGTGTGTTAAAGGCCGTCTTCCACTCATCGCCCTCTCTGATCCGCACCAGATTGTATGCAGCCCGCAAATTCAATTTCGAGAAAATCTTGGCGTTGGTGACCTGGGTGAATAAATCGTCTATCAAAGGCATTGGATTTTTTACTGTGATTTTATTCAGGCCCCGGTAATCAATGCATGGCCGAAGGCCTCCGTCTTTTTTCTTTACAAAAAAGAAACCTGCTCCAGCAGGCGACCGGGAAGGGCGAATAAAACCCTTAGCCAAGTTTTCACGGATGTACTCTCGCATGGCCACTTTTTCTGGCCCAGACAAATTGTAAACATGACCTCTAGGGGGCATACAACCAGATCGGAGATCGATGGGGCAATCGAAAGGGCGATGTGGAGGCAGTTTCTCTGCAGCTTTGGGACTAAACACATCAGAAAATTCAGAATATTGTTCCGGTACTCCCTCCACATGAATCCTGGTCTGACCCAAGGCTACCCTCACTAAACAATGATCAAGGCAATGGGCTGACCAGCTTGTTAGCTGACCAGTGGCCCATATAATCTGAGGGCAGTGAAGGTGCAACCAAGGCATGCCAAGGATGATAG
Source organism: Hyperolius riggenbachi (assembly GCF_040937935.1). Classification (NCBI taxonomy): domain Eukaryota; kingdom Metazoa; phylum Chordata; class Amphibia; order Anura; family Hyperoliidae; genus Hyperolius; species Hyperolius riggenbachi. The sequence continues at coordinate 88,910,954 of NC_090650.1, forward strand.
TGGAGGTTGTCATGTGTAACACAAAAAAAAAACAACTTCTCCCTATGCAGCACCCCTATAGTGACTCCCACCTCTGGTGTCTGAGACAGAGGACGGTTACGTTGCAGAGGGGAATCATCCACTGCCGTAACTTGGATAGGTGGTGTTACCAGGGTGAGCGGAATACCCAATTTCTTAACAAATTCGTAATCCATAAAATTAGCCGCTGAGCCTGAATCAACGAAAGCCTCAGTGACTTCAGATTTATCTTCCCATGTAATCGTACAAGGAAGAAGCAACCTTTTATCATCTAGGGGTACAAGTTGTACGCCTAGGTTATTACCCCCAACTACTCCTAGGCAGTAGCGTTTCCCGATTTTTTAGGGCAATTCTGTACTCTATGACCCCCCTCTGCACAATAAAGACATAACTGCTCTGAAATCCTGCGTCTCCGTTCCACTTGAGACAACTTTGACTGACCAATCTGCATTGGTTCGGGTGGAGGCGAAACAGGAGGAGGTGGAGTCACAGGAGGCGCAGCGTAGGACACCATCCTTACATGGTCTCTACCTCGGGTCTGTCTCTGATAGCGTAGCCTACGGTCGATCCTGATGGCCGATGAAATGGCCTCATCAATGGTTTTAGGTTCAGGCTGACTTAACATAAGATCAGAGACCTCATCTGACAACCCTGATAGGAAACAATCTAACAGGGCAAAGGTGTCCCACCTGGCTGAGACTGGCCACCTTCTGAATTCAGCAGCATACTCCTCGGCCGGACTCTTGCCTTGACGTAACAACTTGAGCTTTCGCTCAGAAGTCGAGGCAATGTCTGGATCGTCGTAAATTATTGCCATAGCTTTAAAAAATTCATCTACAGAGGTTAGGGCTAAGTCTCAAGCGGGTAGACTGTACGCCCAAGTCTGAGAGTCGCCTGATAACAACGTCTTTAATAAATGTGACCCTTTGGGCCATAGATCCTGAAGATCTAGGTCTCAACTCAAAGTATGATAACACTCTACTCCTAAAATTTCGGAAAACAGATCTGTGACCGGAAAATTTTTCAGGTACAGGCATACGTATGTCTGTGCTAGAAGGAGATCGCACTTCATCCACAGCCGTCTGGAGGGTTTGTAAAGACCCGGACAAAGCGTCAATTAACGCCCGGTGATTACCCAGCACTTGGTTGATGGTATCCACCGAATTGGTAAGTGCGCCCAGACGGTCGGTGTGTGCGTCCATTTGCATTTTTTGGGTCTGCCATTCTGTAATGATCGGTGTAACACAGAGAGGGTCTGATTACCGGTGATCTGCAGTATCACCGAGAATACAGATATATACCCGATTATTGATGATCTGCAGTATCACCGATAATCAGATATATCTTTAACCTCTGGACACCTGAGTAATAAGAGTACTTTGAGGACTGCACCTGAGGAGCAGGTGCACAGCAGTAAGGAGTACTGCACAGTAACACGTTCCTTCCGTAAGCCTGAGACTCTCCCGAGGGAGGGGTCAGGCTAGGAATAAGAAGGACAGAGTGTGAGTGACACCAAGGAAGGGTGTCACCCCCAGGTCTGTGAGCTATCTCAAAACTGGGGAGATAGCTCTCAAGGTCGGACAAGCCGGGTCGGCAACAGACAGACAGATCAGCGACAGAGACAGGAGACAGATGCGGAATCCTAAGACAAGCAGAGATCGGCAACAGAGTATCAGAAATAGCGAAGTGCCTAATCAGAGATCAGAAGAGTAGTCAGGAAAGCAGAAGGTCATAACAAATAATCAACAATGCCTAGTCTTGGGTGTGAGCTCCTTGATCATCAACACCCTGGAACTAGTCTAGGTAATAACACAGATAATATACAGTTTTCCCTAGACTGAGGTGTGAGGTCCTTGATTGTCAGCACCCAGGAACTGGTCTAGATAATAACACAGATAATATCACAGATACTGGCAAGGTCTGAGTGCTACCACGTAGTGATCGCAACAGCAGACAACCAGAGAATGACCCCAGTATATATAGCAAGGCGCTCTCCAGCGCCTCCCCTAAGTGCTGGACCAATAGGAAAAGGTGGAATTGTCAGCTGACCGGCTTGGTCAGCTGACTCCCTTCTGGCTGTCATAAAAGCTCTGTCTCTCAGCGCGCGCGCGCGTCCTTCTAAACCTGTGTGGACTATCAGTCCCAGCCACACCAGACCTATGCTGTAAACCATCCGCTGTGCTGGGCGCGGAACCAGCCGCACTGCTATCAGAGCATGCGGTGGCTCCTCCGCGTTCCGCCATACTGTCAGATGTAGGCCTATGCGTGAAAACTGCCGTGTCAGACGCGAAATCCGTCGCCTTGTTCTCAGGGCATGCGGCGGTTTTTCCAGCAGATGCAGGCCAATGCGCGCAACCTGCCATGTTGGACGCGGAATCAGCCGCCTTGCTCTGAACACTCGCGGCGGCTTTTCCGCGTTTTCTCACAAAATGGTTGTGCGTGAAAATCCCAGTAACTGAGCAAATTGGGAAATGCTCAGACCGGCCAATCTGGCACCAACAAACATGCCACACTCTAAATTGCTTAAATCACCTTTCTTTCCCACTCTGTCATTCAGTTTGGAGTTCAGGAGATTGTCTTGACCAGGACCACATCCCTAAATGCATTGAAGCAGACTGAGCATTCTGTCTGGCAGTGAAGAATGAAACAGAGAGCAGGGTAAGTGTTTTCTCTAATGTTCCCACAGGTATATATGGTAAAATACATGAGAGTGCTTTCGTCTCCGGTTCACTTAAGCACTTCTTAATCTGCCACTATTAAGTAGGATTTGAGCATTTTGTTATTATTATTATGCAGAACAGTTCCTCCTGCTGGTTAGAACTGTTTAATAAATAAAAACTGTCATTAATGCTTTGATAAATCTGGCCTGTAGAAACTCAGAGGGAGAAGTAATTCAGGGTCCGCCGATTGCTGGAACCCCAAATTACCCGTGCATGGGGTGCACATTACAGCATAGCACCAAAACCATCTCCTTCAGTATCAGCCCATTATCACAGCTACTATTTCAGCTCTCATGGCTATTAATAATAATCATTATTAATATAACATATATTTCTGCGTATAAGATGACTGGGTGTATAAGACGACCCCCAACTTTTTCAGTTAAAATATACATTTTGGGATATACTTGCCCTAAAAGACTAAGGGCCTTTTTCCACTAGCCTGCGATTTGCTTCTGATCACAAATCGCAAGGTACATTAAACTAATGGAAACTGCAGCAGCAATTTCCATTAGTGCGATCCGATTGCGATGCGATTTTGGTCAAAGCGCAATCGTCCTGCCACGTTTTGTTTGCGATTGAGCTGGACTATAATGAGTACAGTAGCTCAATCGCAATCGCATGGTGGAAATTGAAACGCGATTGCGATCGCAATCGGAATCGCGATCGCGATCGCATTTCATAGTGGAAAAGAGGCGCCAGCAGGATAAAAGGTAATAAAAATTTTAAAATTTGCTCGGAGGCAGACTCTTGACTCTTGGACATTTGTATACTGTACTGTATGTACTGGTGCTATACTGTGTAAACAGGTACAGATACTGGTGCTGTACTCTATGTGGTACTCAGTATACAAAAACTTGAGTTTGATCTGAGAGGCAGAGAAGGAGAGGCAAAGGAAGGCCAGACGGGTGAAAGAGGCATGTTTTTCCCGGCACAGCACCACTTTCTCTCTTTTTTCCATACCCCGGGTGTCCCGGATGCCTGCAACTTGCTCCGCCCTTCACTTACATCTTCCCAGTTAGGTGCCCCCTCACCTTGTCATCAGGACTTCATTAAGTCACTTCTTTCCTCAAATCCCGGTGAATGGATTTTCTTCTACCATACTTGTACAGCACTGCCCTTGCTGCTTTCATACGGTCGTCGCATACGGTGGGGCTGCGGATGTTTTTGAGCTCCCCCACCGTATGCGGCAACCGCAGATTCACCAGTCCAGCTCGGAAGTTTTAGCACCCGCTCTATAAGACGACACCCAGCGTATAAGACAACCCCTGACTTTTGGGAAGATTTTCCTGGGATAAAGAGTAGTCTTATAGGCCAGAATATACAGTAATTACTGTTATTTTTAACACATTATATACTGTAGTTTCTGTTACGCTGCTTACCCACCTCATAATCTAAGTGCTGATTATTCCTACTGTCTATGGCATGCCTCCCACAATGTAATTTTAGAATTCAAACCACATTAGCCTTTCTATCATCATACAGTAGTTTGTTTTTTTGTTTCATATTAACATTTGAAATGAAGAAATATAAACATTTATAGGATAGAATGGGAATAAAGTTTGGAGTCAATTACACACATTCTACATATATTGGCACAGATCTGTACATCAGTCCTGCAAATGATGAAGAAAGAGGGACAGTGGGATTTGATACCCAAAGAGGGACTGGCATACAAGATCTTCAAATGAAAATTTAGTAGCAATATCAGTCTGATCACACTGCAACCATACTGAGAAAATGATTTGCAAATGCCTAAGTGACTCAGTGACGTAGAACCAGGGCCATGAGGCGGGGTGAAACATTTGCCTCAGGCGGCAAACTTCTAGGGGCGGCACCCGCCCGGGGGGGCCGGCCGCCGAGCCGCAGGGGTAGCGGGCAGGTCGTGGGGTATTGGACCTAGCGGTGGGGAGGGGGGTCGGACCCCCCCCTCCCTCGCCTGGGTCCCCCGATCTGCGCTCCCCTCCAGCTGTAATTAGGAAGCAGCCGCTTGCAGATCGTAAGAGGCAACGGGCGGGGAGGACTCACCTTTTCCACGTTCCAGCGAGCGCTCCACTGACGTCACTTCCTGCATCGCCGCCCACTGTATTGTAAGTGGACGGCGATGCAGGAAGTGACGTCAGTGGAGCGCACGATGGAACGCGGATAAGGTGAGTCCTCCCCGTCCGTGCCTCTTACGATCTGCAAGCGGCTGCTTCCTAATTACAGCTGGAGGGGAGCGCAGATCGGGGGACCCAGGCAAGGGAGGGGGGTACGACCCCCCTCCCCACCGCTAGGCCCAATACCCCCGACCTGCCCGCTACCCCTCCGGCTCGCCGGGCGGGGGGGGGGGGGGGGGCATCAGCAATTTTCTCCTAAATTTGCCTCAGGCGGCAAAAAGTCTAGGGCCGGCCCTGCGTAGAACTGATATTCAGTTACCGTACATTTCTGTGTAAGATAATACGCTTTATTAGCACAAGTTCAATTCTACTGCGTTTTTTCATGTTGAACATTATCAAGATCAGACAGCGTTTTATCAGATGCTCGGTTACATATTAACAGCAAAGACAGCTGTGGCCTTGTATGGCTTTTATTATTTTGCGGCTCTTTATATAGTACTAATAAAATTAAAGCAAAACTAATGTCTTAAAATGAAGCCTACTCACTTTCCAGTACTGGAATAATAGGGATCACTTTGGGTGGCATTTTTTTTAATTATGTTTTTTATTGTCACATATGTTAATCACAGTTTAGATATACAGACCCTTATTCAATTAACTTTTTCCCCTGAGTTTTCTCCTAGGAGATAATTTTTCTTCTCTGCTTTAAAATAACTTTTTAGTACAGTACAGTATTTTTACAATTGAAAAAGTACCAAAAAGTAGATGAAAAAGTACTGCCAAAATTATTTTGAGTATTTTGCTTGCTGATGACTTGAAGAGACACTCTGAAAAAAAATCAGTTTTACTCACGTGGGGCTTCTACCAGCCCGCTGCAGCCGTCCCGTACCCTCGCAGTCACGATCAGATCCTCCTGTCCTTCACCGCCAGCTACTTTGGCCACGCCTAGCTTTCTACGCATTCCCGTCCGCAATAGTGTCCTGCGCAGGCGCAGTAAGCCTGTCGGACGAAAATGAAAGTAGCTGGTGGCGGGGGACAGGAGGATCCAATCATGACTGCGAGGGCACGGAACAGCTGCAGGGGGCTGGTTTTTTTTTTGTTTTTTTAGGATTAAGGATCCCTTTAAAAGGCATTTTATTGACAAATTGTGAAAATATTACCTAGGAGAAAGCAGAGGAAAAAATGTGAATTGTATATGGGCCCCAGTATGATTAAAACCTTTATACTGGCTTTTTCATACCTAAGGAAAGGACAACCACACTTTAAAGCATAGCTCCCAACTGACCCTCTTTCGGAGGGACAGTCCCTTTTTGGGAGCTCTGTCCCTCTGTCCCTCTTTCCTCCTCATTTGTCCGTCTTTCAGGGCTTTGTCCATCTTTATATATAAATATATATATTTTCATACTAAAAATGTGTTTGACTCTAAACTTCCTTTAACCTCCCTGGCGGTACACAGATGCGGTGGCTGCATCCGCGGGAGGGATTTTTTTTTAATTAAATGGTTTTTTTTAATGTTAGCTAGCACTAGGTTAGCTAACTATGCTGCCTATGTCCCCCGCCTCTTCTCCGACCCCCCGCTCGCCGCCGGCAACACTCACCCATCCGCAATCCTGCGAGAGCCGCAGCTTCCCAATTAGCATCACTCGTCGCTATGGTGACGATCGGTCATGACGTCATGCGCAGTTCCAATCCTCCCCATAGCGAAGCCGGGTGCTGATTGGGAGGCTGCGCCATTGTGGGATCCCTGGGGGGTATGTATACTGGAGGTGATCGGGGGCGATCAGAGGGGACCGGAGCGACTTGGGCAGCATAGTTAGCTAGCAAAGTGCTCGCTTAACAAAATGTAACACATTTTATTTTAAAAAAATCCTCCCGGGGTGATGCGATCCCCTGCGGCGGCTACCCCGACACTGTGTCGGGCTTACCGCCAGGGAGGTTAAATTGATATATTACTAATTTTACAATGTTACTATGAAGGAAAATGAATCAGGATAGAAAGGACCAGTGTGGTTTGAATTATCAAACAACATATTTTTCTTATGAAATCTTTATGGTATGCGTGACTAGGGGTGTGATGGGGTGTGAGCAAGGGTGTGGCAGGGGCGTGGCTTAAGTGTCCCTTTTTCTCATCTCAAAAAGTTGGGAGGTATGTTTAAAGAAAACCTGAGGCGGTGCGGCAGGGCGCAGATGGGACACAGAGGCATGTTGCCTGCCTCATGACATGCACCTCTGTGTCCCCCCCCCCCACCGCTCTCTGCCCCCCCCTCGCCACGCTATAACCCTCCGAAATATGGCAACAATAATTGTCGCTAATCTTGAGGGGAAAGGAGGAAAGGTATTCCCTGTTCAAACCGCACACTGGTGGCGTTCTTGCAGGATTTCCCTTGCTGCCATAGGGCAGCTGTCACTTCCTGCCTGCTCCTCCGCCTCCCTGCACACTGAGAGGGCATCTCGCTCCCCTTCTAGGGTCGTGACCCAAGAGGTCACGAAAATGAAAATACGGAGATGCGGGCCACAGGAGCAGCAGAGATGGCGGCTACCTGATCCGACCAGCCCCCCGCATAGTTTTTTTATTATTTTATGTCCCCACCTCGGGTTCTCTTTAAGAACACAGCCAGTTATCCAACAAGATATATAATATCAAGACAAGTTGGTTGTAGACAACACATGAATCAAAAAAAGATGAATTCAGGAGGACAGCGACCCACTCCCAATGGGAATTCCAAGATCCCCTAACTCTTATTTGAATCAAAATAGCCATAATCAACCTGCCATTAACCATGGTGAATATTAATAACCTGGCTAATACTGATTAGCTGGATAGCATACTGGTAAGGGTGATGCCTCTGATGTTGGATTTGAGCCCTTGACCAGGGTTAAATTCCCGGGACAAGCCAATACATAAAATAGAAAGTAGTCTTTGGGCAAGGCTATCTAATGATCCTGGTCACCTGTAGTGTTGGGCGAACATCTAGATGTTCGGGTTCGGGCCGAACAGGCCGAACATGGCCGCGATGTTCGGGTGTTCGACCCGAACTCCGAACATAATGGAAGTCAATGGGGACCCGAACTTTTGTGGTTTGTAAAGCCTCCTTACATGCTACATACCCCAAATTTACAGGGTATGTGCACCTTGGGAGTGGGTACAAGAGGAAAAAATTTTTTAGCAAAAAGAGCTTATAGTTTTTGAGAAAATCGATTTTAAAGTTTCAAAGGGAAAACTGTCTTTTAAATGCGGGAAATGTCTGTTTTCTTTGCACAGGTAACATGCTTTTTGTCGGCATGCAGTCATAAATGTAATACATATAAGAGGTTCCAGGAAAAGGGACCGGTAATGCTAACCCAGCAGCAGCACACGTGATGGAACAGGAGGAGGGTGGCGCAGGAGGAGAAGGCCACGCTTTGAGACACAACAACCCAGGCCTTGCATGAGGACAAGAAGCGTGCGGATAGCATGCTTTGTACCACCATGCAGTCATAAATGTAATAAAGATAAGTGGTTCAATAAACAGGGACCACGCGGCAACGCTAACCCAGCAGCAGCACACGTGATGGAACAGGAGGAGGCGCAGGAGGAGAAGGCCACGCTTTGTGAGACACAACAACCCAGGCCTTGCATGAGGACAAAAAGCGTGCGGATAGCATGCTTTGTACCGCCATGTAGTCATAAATGTAATAAAGATAAGAGGTTCAATAAACAGGGACCACGCGGCAACGCTAACCCAGCAGCAGCAGCAGCAGCAGCACACGTGATGGAACAGGAGGAGGCGCAGGAGGAGAAGGCCATGCTTTGTGAGACACAACAACCCAGGCCTTGCATGAGGACAAAAAGCGTGCGGATAGCATGCTTTGTACCGCCATGTAGTCATAAATGTAATAAAGATAAGAGGTTCCATAAACAGGGACCGGCAACGGTAACCCAGCAGCAGCAGCAGCAGCACACGTGATGGAACAGGAGGAGGCGCAGGAGGAGAAGGCCACGCTTTGTGAGACACAACAACCCAGGCCTTGCATGAGGACAAAAAGCGTGCGGATAGCATGCTTTGTACCGCCATGTAGTCATAAATGTAATAAAGATAAGAGGTTCCATAAACAGGGACCGGCAACGGTAACCCAGCAGCAGCAGCAGCAGCACACGTGATGGAACAGGAGGAGGCGCAGGAGGAGAAGGCCACGCTTTGTGAGACACAACAACCCAGGCCTTGCATGGGGACAAAAAGCGTGCGGATATAGCAGCAATGCTTTTTGCCGCCATGCAGTCATAAATGTAATACAGATGAGAGGTTCAATAAACAGGGACCGGAAACGCTAAACCATCCCAGATGTTCATCGGTCATGTTACTTGGTTGGGGTCCAGGAGTGTTGCGTAGTCGTTTCCAATCCAGGATTGATTCATTTTAATTTGAGTCAGACGGTCTGCATTTTCTGTGGAGAGGCGGATACGCCGATCTGTGATGATGCCTCCGGCAGCACTGAAACAGCGTTCCGACATAACGCTGGCTGCCGGGCAAGCCAGCACCTCTATTGCGTACATTGCCAGTTCGTGCCAGGTGTCTAGCTTCATGCCCGGTTTCAGGTCCAGCGGTGCCAGCCACAAATCCGTCTGTTCCTTTATTCCCCTCCAAATTTCCTCCCCTGTGTGCTGCTTATCCCCAAGGCAGATCAGCTTCAGCAACGCTTGCTGACGCATGCCAACAGCTGTGCTGCACTGCTTCCACGATCCTACTGCTGCTGGTGCTGGGTTAGCATTTCCGGATGAGGTACAGCTTTGAGATGCGTTGGAGGAGAAGGAGTCAGAGAGGTAGGTGCTGCTGTTGTTATCCAGCTGTTTGCGGCGTGGGCAACACCCGCGCCGTAGCAGGTGAGGAATCGCTGCCAGGCTCCACAAGGTTCACCCAGTGCGCGGTAAGGGAGATGTATCGACCCTGGCCGAACGCACTCGTCCAGGTGTCAGTGGTGAGGTGAACCTTGCAGGCAACGGCATTCTTCAAGCTTCGGGTTATTTAGCTGACCACGTGCTCATGCAACTCAGGCACTGCAGAGCGCGCAAAGTGGTAGCGGCTGGGAACCACGTAACGTGGGATGGCCACTGACATCATGCCCTTGAAGCTGTTTGTCTCCACCACTCGATATGGCAGCATTTCGCAGGCCAGAAGCTTGGCTATGCTGGCTGGCTGTTACTGCCACGGCCCGGGGGTCATTTGCTGGCAATTTCCTCTTGTGCTCAAACATCTCAGAGACAGACAACTCAACCGTAGCGCTGCACACCGAAGGGCTGTTGGTTGTTGTGTTTGATGAACACTGGGAGACCTCAAGAGCACTAGTCCGGAAAGTGACAGTGTCAGCATCGTCTGATGTTTGTGAATGTTGTGAACCACGCAATGGCTGGGCTACTGCTGCTGCTGAGGCGGGTCTGGTGGTGAGTCTGGTGAACCCAAGGGAGGCAGTGTTGCTGGTGGTACCCTGTCCTGCCGCGTTTGCCCACAGAGTGGGATGTTTGGATAGAATGTGGCGGCTCATGCTGGTGGTGGAGAGGTTGTTAATACTTTTCCCCCTGCTCAGGCGGGTCTTGCACACCTTGCAAATCGCCATGGTAACATCCTCAGTGCAGTCTTCAAAGAAAGCCCAGACTTTAACTGGCTGAGGACTCGGACCTCGTGCGTGATGTGCTGGTGCTGCTTAACCCACTGCTGGACGCTTGAGAGGTCATCCAAGTAATTATCTGGTCCTGTTCTTTTGGATCTGTGAGGGTTGTTGTCCTGGACAACATGGGCAGTATTGAGTGGGTTTTCTTGGGTGCTCCCCTGTGGCCTGTACGTGAACCGTCAGGGGAAACACCTCTTCCCTTGCCCCTCCCTCTTTCACCGGATTTCTTCCTCATTTCACTTATCCTTAAAGTACACGCTGACTGGCAGCAGTACAGTGGCAGTACAGAAATGCTATACAGTGGTGGGTGAGCGGTGTACCACTATTGTCAGCAGTGACACAGAGCACAATGCTATACAGTGGCGGGTGAGCGGTGTACTACTGTTCCCAGCAGACACAGAGTGGAAGTAAACACAATGCTATATAGTGTGGCTGAGCCGTGTACACAGAGTGGCATTAAACACAATGCTATATAGTCTGCTATATAGTCACCCCGAACAGGGTGATGTTCTGCAGAACCCGAACAGTGGCAAACACTGTTCGCCCAACACTACTGGGAGGGAACGCAGATTTTAGTACCTAAACACACGATACAACATGTTTTCCGGGGTCGGACTCTGAGGCACATACAGATGGTCCCGATCATCATCCTCATCATACAACTCTTCTCCTGAGTCTGACCCACCCACCACCTCTGCCACCCCAACATCCCCAGACACAGACCCCTCATCGTCCTCAATATTAACTTGGGATGCTGGCCTGAGCCAGACCTCCTCCTCCACATCAGGCCCCATCATCTCCTCAATGGCAGCCCTCATTAATCGCTCTGGCGACGGACTGATGGACACAACGTTCTCCTCCGGGGAGGGCTGCTGCTGACCACTGGCTGCTGGGGTGGATGTTATAGCTTGCGTGGGGCGTTGGCTGTTGCTGTTGTTGGGAGTGCTGCTCACAGCGGAGGTCTCTGGGGAACTCATGTTGAGCTCATATAGTGGTTGACGGTGAGTGGAGTATTACTGATCCCAGCAATATACACACTGACTGGCAGAGTACGCAATGCTATATAGTGTGGCTGAGCGGTGTACACAGAGTGGCAGTAAACACAATGCTATATAGTCTGGCTGAGCGAGCGGTGTACTACTGTTCCCAGCAGAATCAGAGTGGCAGTAAACAATGGTATATAGTCTGGCTGAGCGGTGTACACAGAGTGTCAGTAAACAATGGTATATAGTCTGGCTGAGCGAGCGGTGTACTACTGTTCCCAGCAGAATCAGAGTGGCAGTAAACAATGGTATATAGTCTGGCTGAGCGGTGTACACAGAGTGTCAGTAAACAATGGTATATAGTCTGGCTGAGCGGTGTACACACAATGCTATATAGTCTGCTATATAGTGTCAGTAAACAATGGTATATAGTCTGGCTGAGCGAGCGGTGTACTACTGTTCCCAGCAGAATCAGAGTGGCAGTAAACAATGGTATATAGTCTGGCTGAGCGGTGTACACAGAGTGTCAGTAAACAATGGTATATAGTCTGGCTGAGCGAGCGGTGTACTACTGTTCCCAGCAGAATCAGAGTGGCAGTAAACAATGGTATATAGTCTGGCTGAGCGGTGTACACAGAGTGTCAGTAAACAATGGTATATAGTCTGGCTGAGCGGTGTACACACAATGCTATATAGTCTGCTATATAGTGTCAGTAAACAATGGTATATAGTCTGGCTGAGCGAGCGGTGTACTACTGTTCCCAGCAGAATCAGAGTGGCAGTAAACAATGGTATATAGTCTGGCTGAGCGGTGTACACAGAGTTTCAGTAAACAATGGTATATAGTCTGGCTGAGCGGTGTACACAGAGTGTCAGTAAACAATGGTATATAGTCTGGCTGAGCGGTGTACACAGAGTGGCAGTAAACACAATGCTATATAGTCTGGCTGAGCGGTGTACACAGAGTGGCAGTAAACACAATGCTATATACTCTGGCTGAGCGAGCGGTGTACTACTGTTCCCAGCAGACACAGAACAGTAAACAGAATGCTATATAGTGTGGCTGAGCGAGCGGTGTACCACTATTCCCAGCAGACACAGAACAGTAAACAGAATGCTATATAGTGTGGCTGAGCGAGCGGTGTACCACTATTCCCAGCAGACACAGAACAGTAAACAGAATGCTATATAGTGTGGCTGAGCGAGCGGTGTACCACTATTCCCAGCAGACACAGAACAGTGAACAGAATGCTATATAGTGTGGCTGAGCGAGCGGTGTACCACTATTCCCAGCAGACACAGAACAGTGAACAGAATGCTATATAGTGTGGCTGAGCGAGCGGTGTACCACTATTCCCAGCAGACACAGAACAGTGAACAGAATGCTATATAGTGTGGATGAGCGAGCGGTGTACCACTATTCCCAGCAGACACAGAACAGTAAACAGAATGCTATATAGTGTGGCTGAGCGAGCGGTGTACCACTATTCCCAGCAGACACAGAACAGTGAACAGAATGCTATATAGTGTGGCTGAGCGAGCGGTGTACCACTATTCCCAGCAGACACAGAACAGTGAACAGAATGCTATATAGTGTGGCTGAGCGAGCGGTGTACCACTATTCCCAGCAGACACAGAACAGTAAACAGAATGCTATATAGTGTGGCTGAGCGAGCGGTGTACCACTATTCCCAGCAGACACAGAACAGTAAACAGAATGCTATATAGTGTGGCTGAGCGAGCGGTGTACCACTATTCCAAGCAGACACAGAACAGTGAACAGAATGCTATATAGTGTGGCTGAGCGAGCGGTGTACCACTATTCCCAGCAGACACAGAGTGGCAGTAAACAGAATGCTATATAGTGTGGCTGAGCGAGGTACACAGAGTGGCAGTAAACAGAATGCTATATAGTGTGGCTGAGCAAGCGGTGTACTACTATTCCCAGCAGACACAGAGTGGCAGTAAACAGAATGCTATATAGTGTGGCTGAGCGAGGTACACAGAGTGGCAGTAAACAGAATGCTATATAGTGTGGCTGAGCAAGCGGTGTACTACTGTTCCCAGCAGTGACACAATGACAGGGGGGACCCTGGCTAGCGTGGCTGGAGCGCGAACTACCCTGCCTGCCTACCCAAAGCTAAACCCACAGACAAATGGCGGAGATATGACGTGGTTCGGGTATTTATTTACCCGAACCACGTGACCGTTCGGCCAATCAGAGCGCGTTCGGGTCCGAACCACGTGACCCGTTCGGCCAATCACAGCGCTAGCCGAACGTTCGGGGAACGTTCGGCCATGCGCTCTTAGTTCGGCCATATGGCCGAACGGTTTGGCCGAGCACCGTCAGGTGTTCGGCCGAACTCGAACATCACCCGAACAGGGTGATGTTCTGCAGAACCCGAACAGTGGCGAACACTGTTCGCCCAACACTAGTCACCTGTGAAGTGTGTCCTAAGCCCTCGAGTGCTCCAAGTCTGCCAGTAGAAAAGCATGATATAAATGTGCTGTGTCGTGTCTTAGAACCATAAACATATATATTTATTTTTTCATTTTTTTCCTCTCCAGTTGAAGCACAACTTCCTCTTTCGGTGGTATTTTAAGAATGAGAGCTGTACAGTGGTGAATGGGATTCCAGAGCAGTGTGTCACATGAACACAAGAGCATGAAGATCCCACATGAACATTTGCAGTTGAAGGACAGCTGTCCATCCCGCTGGCTTTCTGAAGAAGAGACCAGCTATGTTGGATAACACATGAACTCACTATATGTTTTTGTCTGAGATGATGATGCAGTTTTTTATTTTGCCTGTAATATGGATTCTCTGTTTTTAATAGTAATTGTGTCCCTGACCCAAAACACATATGCAGATCAAGAGGGCTGACTTAAGAATGACGCCATCAGCTCCTTGCTTGTGAGTCCTACACTACTGAAGCCAAAGTACAGTACTGCCATGACAGCCAGACAACTGACAGTTTTTCAAATGGATAAACAACAGCAACCTTCATATTCCTCTCATAACAGGTTTCCTGTCATTTTGTAGACAGATATGCAGGGCTGAATTTAGCAATAGGCACACTAGGCATGAGCCTAGAGGTGTCAGTTTGCTTAGAGGTTGTAGTCACATCCAGCCCGCCCATCTGTCTCTCGATGCACTGGGGGCAGTGACATCAGCATGGCTGCAGGATTGAACACAAGCACCCAGTGGCGTAGCAATAGGGGGCGCGGAGGTAGCCACCGCATCGGGGCCCTTGGGCCAGAGGGGCCCCAAAGGGTCCACCCTGTATCACAGTATTAGCTCTCTATTGGTCCTGTGCTTGTAATAATCACTTCTATAGATGCTTTGAATAAAAGTAATCCTTAACACACTGTTCCCCATCCCCTTCTTGCAACTCTGACACTGTCATTGTCCTTGCCAGGTTTTGGTGCGCGTATAAATTGTTACGTATGCAGTGCTTGGGGGGGGGGGGGGGGCATGTAAAACTTGCACCGGGGCCCATAGCTCCTTAGCTACGGCACTGCAAGCACCCTAGGCAGGGGAAGAGGGGAGAGGTGCTAATGCCAGTCATGCCAGCCAGGAAATGGGCAGCCAGCAAACTCGTGGAGCAATTTGGAAGGTGAACCTTTATTCACATTGTGATTTGAGGGTTTGCCAAATGGTGGAGTTCAGTGCACCAGAACTTCTCTGCCTTTAGACTCCCAAGATGTAAAACGGGCCCTGCAGATATGCAAAGTACAGTATTACCGTCTTAAAACAGAAAGTATGTAAATGTCACCAATTCACATGATAAATCTGACAAAAGTTCTAGGAAGTACACCACTGATATCCAAGTGAAAATGAGCACCTGCCTTGCTTTAGGAAAGGTTCTTATTACTACTAACATTTTGATTTCAAACACTTAGGTCACTTTAGAGAGAGTAAATGCACAGTAAAATAAAGAAAGCTGAATATTTGGGACTGTTCCATAACTCGTCGTACTTCGTACCCCAGCAGCATGTTTCCAGACAGGGCAGTGTCTAGGCTAAACTGCACACAGGTTGAGGGTTTAATAAAATTGCGCCCCCACCCCTGTGGACTCGTGAACCCTTACTCTTTAGGGACAGTCACACAGCCACAGGTCACAAGTAGATCTGCTTACTTACTCACTGGTCACTACCAGGTCACTACCAGCCGCTCATCCAGGAGGAAGCAGGGACCAGGAAAACATACAGACGAAGAGAGCCCGGAAAGTCGACTCCTCCATGGGCGCTGCTCACTGACAGCCTGCAATACCACTACATGACATCAGGTGTCATCAGGCAGTGGTGACGTGATGATGACCTGACGTTTGACGCAGGCAGCACAGGAGGACTCAGGGAAGGTGATCGCGCTGGTAATCTTCTTTCTGCATCGCGTGTCACCAGCTCCCTAGCAGTTATGTCCTTCTGCCTGCTTCCCCTTTTTCTACTTGCCGGTCTGCTCGCACTGCCCAAGAAATGGCCCTGTTTCCAGAGGTAGGGTAATTGAAGCCTTCTTGTCGCTCTCTGATCCTTCTTCTCCCCACTGCCAGGACAGTGTCCTATTTCTCTATTTCCTGCTTCGCTGGGTTTTATACATGAAAGCAAAGAACTGAATGTGCATGTGCATATAGTTTTAGTCAATGGGAGTAAGGATATCCAAATAGAGGTGGCACAGTTCTGATACTGGGAAGGAAATAGCTGCATAGGTTTGATAAGGAGGCCTCACTTACCCTAACTATGGGGAGTTATAGGGAAGTGTAGAATGGATAATCACAAGTCCACATCTGAGACTGATCATGGATGGTCAGTTGTCATTCAGATGGATTCTGAGTGTATTCAGGTAATCTAGAATGGTTTCAGTTTTTTCTTGCCAACGTCAGTACCAGCTATTAACACCATGTAAAAAAGTCAGCTAACCGGAATTGCAGATACACAAGATACACAAGACCTCCTTCTTGCGTATCCAATTAGCTCACACTCTATAACCTTCTCTTCCAGTGGTGACTTTTTTACATTACTTTAAATATTCATCAATGTTCTTATTGAATATTTTTGTACACTCATCAGTTGTCTTATATGTAAATTTAAAGCATGTAATGTTCCTTTAAGGAGTTGGCTGTCTGGGGTATAGGGCGGAGTCCCTTCCCCTCCCCCCTCCTCACAGTCTCACTTTAACTATGACTAAGGGCAGATTGTAGGCCCGACACGTGTCAGTTGACCCTGTTGTGTTTTTTTTTTTTTGCACAATGTATTGTGGAATTTCAAATAAAGAACAGCAACCTTTTCATCACCAAGTCTGGTTTACGGATCCTTCCTTGTTCACTTACTGTCAAGACTGAGTCAGCCACTTACATATCTGATATTTAACTCTTTCAGGCAGAGAAAGAAAAAACGGAAGACAGCAGAGTTATTTGTGTGCTTGGCACTGTACATACCCATGTCTATCTTATCATGTCACATGTGACCTTGGGTATCCTTTAAAGAAAATCAGAGCTGTTATAAACAAAACGGTTTATACATACCTGGGGCTTCGTTCAGCCCCATACGTATTGATCGCTCCCACGCCGCCATCCTCAGTCTTCTCACAGCAATGATACCGGGTCCCCACACTTCCGTCAGTCGGAGCCAGTCTGACGTAAGTGAAGTGCGCTATTTGCATATCTCTCAAGCAGCCGCTGGAGAGATAAGTAGAGGGTGCTCTTCTCCTGCATAGACTGGCCCGATTGATGGAAGTGCGGGACCCGTTATCGGAGCTGCGAGAAGACTGAGGAAGGCAGCGTGGGAGCAAACCATGCGTATGGGGCTGGAGGAAGCCCCAGGTATTATAAAACGTTTTGTTTGTAACAGCTCTGGTACACTTTAAACTGCACTCAGGACGAGGATGTAGAAATTGTGCCCCCCCGAACATGCCCGAACGTGGACAAGGGGGTATTTAGCACCCCAGTATAGGTAGCCAGGCATAGGTGCCCCCAGTATAGGTTAGCCAGGCACAGGTGCCCTCAGTATAGGTAGCCAGGGATAGGTGCCCCCAATATAGGTAGCCAGGCATAGGTGCCTCCTGTATAGGTTAGCCAGGCATAGGTGCCCCAAGTATAGCTTATCCAGGCATATGTGCCCCAGTATAGGTTAGTTAAACATAGGTACCTCCAGTATATGTTAGCAAGGTATAAGTCCCCCCAGTATATGTTAGGAAGGCATAGGTGCCCCCAGTATAGGTTAGCTAAGCATAGGTGCCCCCAGTATAGGTTAGCAAGGTATAAGTTCCCCAAGTATAGGTTAGCAAGGCATAGGTGCCCCCAGTATAGGTTAGCTAGGCATAGGTGCCCCAGTATCTGTTTGCAAGGTATAAGTGTTCACAGTATAGGTTAGCTAGGCATAGGTGCCCCAGTATAGATTAGCTAGGCATAGGAGGAGGGAGCACGGTGGGAGGTCCCGGGGAGAGGTAGAGAGAAGTCGGGCCCTCCTCATGGCTGAGTCTCAGTGGGGCTGCGGCTCCCCCCTCCTTCACTGTGCCACTCCCTCTCTGTGCCCCGGGTGGACACCCACATTGCCCACTCATGGAAACAGGGCTAGCTGGATGATGCTTGTTACCTAGCAGATCAGTGGATAACCCGGGCAAGAAACATGCAATTTAGCTATGTGAAAAATGCCTTAGTGAGGCGGACCAAAAGAAGACAAAAAATCTCCAGTAAAGATATAGACTGAACAGGGTTTAAGCAACATTGGGGCCCCAGGGCAAAATAAACCTGGGGGGCCCTCCCAACAGATACCCCGGAGCAAAAATTGGCATTAAGGGACCTTTTTTGCAGCTGGTATAGTCAGGGTTTGAAGCCCCAATCGGTCGGAGCTCCACATTCTGGCTACCCCAGCCTGCATGGGGGTCAAGGGGTTAAAAAGTTTCAGGAGGGGGGACCCCACATAATTAAAAAAAAATTCCCACACTCTAAACATAAAAAAAAAATTGGGAAAATAGGCAAAAAAATGCCAGGGATCTTCATACAGCCATATTGCGGCTGTATAGCGATCCCTGGCCAAAGCACTGCGGCTGCGTATGGACCCCCTGGAAACCCCGTCAGGAAATGTATTGCTCTTTCTATTGATACATGTAAAATTACACTACCATTAGGTTTGCTACTAAAAGTGACATTTGCCGCATTTAAAAGTATACTTTTTTCCTTCGAAATTTTTAAATCGATTTTCTCAAAAACTATAAGGTCTTTTTGAAAAATTGTTTTTTCCTCTTATTCCCAATGATCTTAATATATCCTGCAAATTTAGGGTTTCTAGAATTTAAGGTGGATTTGCTATTAACCATTAAAGTCAGCTGGTTTTTAAATGTGTATTTTTTTTCCTTTGAAACTTTAAAATCGATTTTCTCAAAAACTATAAGGTCGATTTGAATTTTTTTTCCTCTTGTAGCCACTGGGGGCCCCTACAAGCTCTGGGGCCCTGGGGCAGCTGCCTCCTTTGCCTCTATGGTAGCGCCGGCCCTGAGACTGAAAGTGCTACCTTCTTTATACAGAGGGTATTCCCTCTCTTTAAAAATCTGAGAAATGGTGTTCCTCATTTGCATTGCTCTACCCAGTATACTTATGTTTTGGGTTTTTCATAGAAGTGATAATATGTAGACATACATAAGTTGGCCACAGAGTTTTTTATTTCATTTTCTCTGAACATATTAATGTACTGAAAAACTTCACCCTTAGGCCAAAACTGAGAAATAAACGAATTCACGTGTTATAAAGTATGATAATTGCCCTGCAGAATGTTGGGTTATTGTGTAACAACTTTATTGCAAAGTTCAAACTTGCCTTTACATAACCCTTGCTAGCTCAGCTTCATTAAAGAGAACCCAAAGTGGGTTAAAACAAAACAAAATACTTACAAACTCTGTAAATGTGTTGCACCAATTAAATCACTACAACATGTGCTATGCCGTAAAGAGCGTAATGCATTCAGTAAAGAGAATACCTTACACTGATGAGATCTCCCTTCTGTTGGGGCCACCGCTAGCTACTTAATACTGAGGGTACCTCTAATTACCTAATACTAAGAGACCTGTGGCTACCTGTGCTGGGCAGGGGAATTAAGGGAGAGGTAGCAGCTGGGCCAGCCAACACATTTGGGGTGTGGTTCAGTGGGGGTTTGTAGGTTCATGGAGGGCAAAGTCTAGGGTGCAAAGACATCTGTGCCTAAAGACTCCTGTGATATAAATCCGGGCCTGAATGTATAACAAATTTATTAGGTCAACAAAATCAAACATAAATAAAACCACTTAAAATGTTGATAAACTGTATCCTGCCCTTCAGACCCTAAGGTAGAATTTTTTTTTCTTTTTTTATTGTAATTTTTTTCTTTTTTTGTTTTTTAATAAAAAGTTTTATTAGGGTATTTTTGGGAGAGTGTGGAAAGTAAGGAGTTAAATTTAAATCACGTGTAGGTCTGTTTTGGAAAATAAAAGCATGTAAGTGTAATTTTACTACTTGGCCACAAGATGTCCATGCACATTACTTTCTTTTGAGTACAATTAGGAAGTAATGCGTGGATTTGTTACTTCCGACATCACAATGAGGCTGGCATCTCATTGTTGCAAGCGTTCATTAACACAGGGACTTAGAACAATGAATAGGATCTCCGGGCTAACGGGCGGCGATGAGTAACCCGCGAGTGAGCACCGGATTGGCCGCGGCAGCTGTTTTTTTCATGGACATTTCTCTTTAGATTTGCTTTAACCAGTTTAGCTTTTTGGACATAGCTCCTACGTCCAAAAATGCATGCTGGACGTAGGAGCTACGTCCAAAAAGCTAAACTGGTTAAAGCAAATCTAAAGAGAAAAATAAAATTAAGCTGCCTGTGATACATAACTATGTAGAGGGAAGGCTCTGGATACCATAATGCCTTCTCAGTCCTAACTCCATCCTATCATTCCTGTTCCATACCCAGTGGAAGCTACTTGTTCTTGTAGGTCTTCGACACTGCTCATGCAGCCTTCAGAAGTACTTGCGTCCCCAAAACGTCCGAAGACGAGTGCATCCATACTATGCATGCGTGCACCTTGACTCGCACATGCACAGTATGGATACACTTGTCTTCAGAAGTACTCTGGGATGCATGCAAGTACTTCCATGGCCGGATTTGAGGCAAGGCCACAAAGGCCATAGCCTAGGGCACCAGGAAGCCAGGGACGGGCAGCAGGCTGGCACACTAAGGCAGATAAACTGCCAAACATTTGAACCACAGCAATCACAAACCTAGTCCATAACCACCCTGCTTCCACAAGGGGCAAGCAGTGGAGCATCGGTCCTGTACAGTATCTCCCATCCTCCGCTGTACTCCCCCCAAGCATAGCACAGAATGGGGGAGCACAGGATTAGTGTTGGGCGAACACCTGGATGTTCGGGTTCGGGCCGAACAGGCCGAACATGGGCCAGATGTTCGGCATGTTCGGCCCGAACGCCGAACTCAATGGGAGTCAATGGGACCCCCGAACATGCCCATTTTGGGGGCCCCATGGGGTCGCAGGCATAAGGGGGGAGCATGCCCCGGTCGCGGGGGGGGGGGTCGGAAATTCCCCCCACCCCCTCCGCTAGCGCTCCCCCCTCTGCCCGCTTCCCCATACAAAAAGTTTGAAACAAGTTCAATAGTACCTGGGCTGGTGGCACTGGCTGGCAGTGGAGTGAGGAGGAGGAGGAGTCCGAGTAGCAGAGTGACGTTGAGGCCGGGCAGCGGGCGGTTCAGCGCTAGTACCCTTGTGGTACTTCCGCCCTTTCTCTGACCTCACGTCCTCTGCGTGATGACGCATACGAGGGTACGCGTGATGCGTACCCTCGTATGCAGAGGACGTGAGGTCAGAGAAAGGGCGGAAGTACCACAAGGGTACTAGCGCTGAACCGCCCGCTGCCCGGCCTCAACGTCACTCTGCTACTCGGACTCCTCCTCCTCCTCACTCCACTGCCAGCCAGTGCCACCAGCCCAGGTACTATTGAACTTGTTTCAAACTTTTTGTATGGGGAAGCGGGCAGAGGGGGGAGCGCTAGCGGAGGGGGTGGGGGGAATTTCCGACCCCCCCCGCGACCGGGGCATGCTCCCCCCTTATGCCTGCGACCCCATGGGGGGCAGTATTCGGCCGAACAGGGCCCTGTTCGGCCGAACAGGGGCCCTGTTCGGCCATGCATTCAGTAGTTCGGCGAACCCCGAACAGTTTGGCCGAACACCACCAGGTGTTCGGCCGAACTCGAACATCACCCGAACAGGGTGATGTTCTGCAGAACCCGAACAGTGGCGAACACTGTTCGCCCAACACTACACAGGATCAAAGAAGTACACAGGATAGAGGAAGCACAAGATGAGAGCAAAGGATCAGGGAAACAAACGGGACAGTAGGGAGCACACAGGATGGGTGGTGCACAAGAGGAGGCATTTGGGGGGGCAGGCTTAGTGACAGTGGGTCTTGGGTGGGAAAATGTCCCAATCTGGCCCTGAGTACTTCTGAAAGCAGCATAAGGTATGCCAAAGAGCTATTCAACTTAGTAGGTCAAACAGCTTCCACTGGTGATGACCCGGGAAGGATGGGATGGAGTGAGATCCGGGAAGCCTCTATGGTATCTTTCTCTCTACATAGATATATATAAAAACATAATTTTATTTTTTTCTTCAGGTGTCCTTTAACCACTTAAGCTCTCAGTCGTTTTCACTTTATGCATCCGAGCAATGTTCTCCTCCCATTCATTAGCCTATAACTTTATCACTACTTATCACAATGAACTGATCTATATCTTGTTTTTTCTGCCACCAATTAGGGTTTCTTTGGGGGGGTACATTTTGCTAAGAGCTACCTTACTGTAAATGCATTTTAACAGTAAGAATAAGAAAAAAATGAAAAAATTCATTATTTGTCAGTTTTCGGCCATTATAGTTTTAAAATAATACATGCCTCCATAATTAAACCCCACGTATTGTAATTGCCCATTTGTCACGGTTATTTCACCGTTTAAATTATGTCCCTATCAGAATGTATCGCGACAATATTTTATTTGGAAATAAAAGAGCATTTTTTCCGTTTTGCATTCATCACTATTTACAAGCTTATGAAAAAAAAAATAGAGAGAAATATTTCATCTTTATATAGATATTTAAAAAGTTTAGACCCTTAGGTAAATATTTAAGTGTTGTTTTTTTTATAGTAATGTTTTGTTTTGTTTTTTTCATTAAACATTTTATGTGGGCATTTTTGGGAGCGTGGGATATAAAAGTGTTTTATTTGGGGAAATATTTGTGTATTGTAATGTTTTTTAACTTTTACTTGTAGTTTTACTTTTTGGCCACAAGATGGCAATCTTGAGTTTGTTTACATGACGTCACTCTAAGTGTACAATGTACGCTTAGAGGGACATAGCTTCAGAAAAAGCGAAGCTTCCGAGAGAAGCTGTCACTTTTTCAGCGGGGGAGAGGAATCAGTGATCGGGCTCCATAGCCCGATACATTGATTCCGTGGCTACCGAATCTGTGGCCGGGAGTGCGCGTGCACGCACGCGATCGGCCGCGGCAGCGCGCGGGAGCGCGCCTGTCCTCCTTGACGTTTTTATACGTCAAGGAGGACAAAGTGGTTAAAGTGGTAGAAGCAGAGTAAAGAGCTGGCCCTGCTGCACTTTCCTAGGAGTTAGGGAGTGGTGGCCTGCATGCATACAAAACTGACAGGACTGGAAATGTACACCTTTTATGTGTGAACAAAGCCATACTGTAGAAACACATACACAACTAATACAAAACTGACAGGACAGGACCAGAAATGTCCAGATTTATGTGTGAACACAGACATAGAAACACAAAGCTGCTGCCAACTGTTCTCTGACAGGACAGGACTGGACACCTTTTTATGTGTGAACCAAGCCTAAAACAACAACAATTAAGAAGCAAACTCTACCTTGGGAGGCTGATAAGTCCAATAAGTGCTAAAATATTTTTTTCTGTGTACCCTTTATCGTTGACAATCAGGAGGTTAGCGGAGAACCTACACCTTTAAATATTTTATGAGAGAAAGTCAAGGCTACCTAATAATGATATCTTCAGTTTGAAATTCTACCTAGAACAGGTGACTAGGGTGAGAGGGACCACAGGACACAAAGTTTTACTGAGGGGCAGAGGCGCCTCTAGGGACCAGCTGATAAGCTAATTGCCTGGAGCGTGTAACGTTCGGTGAAGCACAGAGAGGATCTGATTACCGGTGATCTGCAGTATCACAGGGAATACAGATGTATACCAGATTATAAGTGATCTGCAGTATCACCGATAATCCAATATACTAGCTAACCTCTGTTCACCTGAGTAGAGTGTAGTGTTTGGTGTAACAGTAACACTTTGAGGACAAAGCCTCAGCGCAGTCAGGAGTACTGCACGGATTCCTTCCGCAGACCTGAACTCTCCAAGACGGGAGGAGTCAGGCTGACAGTAGGAAGGGAAGGCTGAAAGTAACCCTCAGGAGGAAGGGTCACTAACAGTGCGAGGAACCGCCTCTAACAGCAAGGTCGGTTCTCGAGGTCGGGCAAGCCAGGTCGTACACACACAGACAGATTAAGTACAAGATCAGGAGGCAAAGGCGGAGTCAAAGTACAGGCAGGGTTCGGCAACGGGGTATCAGATAGATCGAGGTACAAAATCAGGAGGCAGAAACAGAGTCTAGAAACGATCCGGGGTACGGCAACAGAGTATCAGAAATATCGAAGTACAAGATCAGAGTTCAGGAGATTGGTCAGGCAGGCAATAAGTCATAACAGATAATCACAATCAAACTAGTACTTTAGCTATCAACAGAATCTAGCTAAGTGTAGGATTACAGCTCCAGCTGGTCCCGGCACACTTGCGGATCTGACTACGGATCTGGGTGCTCCCACATATGTGAACGCAACGCCAGACACCAGAGGAATGACCAGGCAGCAGTATATATAGCCAGGTGTCCCCCCAGCACCTCCCTAAGTGCTGGACCAATGAGGATTGGAGCTAGAGTCAGCTGACCAGCCTGGTCAGCTGACTCCTTCATGGGTACCATAAATCTTGTGCCTGAGTGCGCGCGCGCGCGTTACTCTAACATCATAGGGACTACGAGTCCCAGCCACAGCAGCCCCGCTCTGCGGTGTCTCCGCAGCGGGGATATGCGCGCTAACCGCCGCGTCCAACGCGGCGGTTTCTCCGCTCTGCATGGGTCCCTGCACGGAGACAGCCGCCTCATGCTGAGAGGAGGCGGCTGCCTCTCCGTGTGCAGCAACACCGCGCGCGGAAAGAGCCGCCTGCCGCTGGCCCATGGCGGCGGTTCTTCCGCGTTTACTTACAGAGCGCAGCTTTATCTAGGGGCGGACTTCCAGGGGGAAAAAAAGTTGCGAAACAATGGCAAATCGAATTGAATCGAATCCCGATCGGACATGTCGGATTTAATCGGATTGTAAATAGAAACATAATCGAATCATACAAAGAATCGTATAGTGAAAATGGGGCTTAAGGGTGCGGAGAGAAAAAGTTCTAATGAATGCATCTGCTAAGCCTCTCATAAGGAGCTTGATTCACAAAGCGGTGCTAACAGTTAGCACGCTGGTGAAAAGCCCTTTATCACGCCTAAACTCAGTTTAGGCGTGATAAGTTTAGGCGTGATAAGTTTAGGCGTGATAACTATAGCACAAACTGGGTTAGCACTAGAGTTGGGCCGAACGGTTCGCCTGCGAACGGTTCCATGCGAACTTCAGTGGTTCGCGTTCGCGTCCCGCAGGCGAACCTTTGCGGAAGTTCGGTTCGCCCCATAATGCACATGGAGGGTCAACTTTGACCCTCTACATCACAGTCAGCAGGCCCAGTGTAGCCAATTAGGCTACACTAGCCCCTGGAGCCCCACCCCCCCCTTATATAAGGCAGGCAGCGGCGGCCATTACGGTCACTCGTGTGCCTGCATTAGTCAGAGTAGGGCGAGCTGCTGCAGACTGTCTCTCAGGGAAAGATTAGTTAGGCTTAGCTTGTTCCTGTCTGGCTGCATACCTGTTCTGTGAACCCACCACTGCATACCTGTGCTGTGAACCCACCACTGCATACCTGTGCTGTGAACCCACCACTGCATACCTGTTCTGTTCAGTGGACCCGCCACTGTATACCTGTTCATTGAACCCACCACTGCATACCTGTGCTGTGAACCCACCACTGCATACCTGTGCTGTGAACCCACCACTGCATACCTGTGCTGTGAACCCACCACTGCATACCTGTGCTGTGAACCCACCACTGCATACCTGTGCTGTGAACCCACCACTGCATACCTGTTCTGTTCAGTGGACCCGCCACTGTATACCTGTTCTGTTTAGTGAACCCGCCACTGCATACCTGTTCTGTTCAGTGAACCCACCGCATCAGTGCGCATACCTGTTCTGTTCAGTGGACCCGCCACTGCATACCTGTTCTGTTTAGTGAACCGCCACTGTATACCTGTTCTGTTTAGTGAACCGCCACTGTATACCTGTTCTGTTTAGTGAACCCGCCACTGCATACCTGTTCTGTTCAGTGAACCCACCGCATCAGTGCGCATACCTGTTCTGTTCAGTGGACCCGCCACTGCATACCTGTTCTGTTTAGTGAACCGCCACTGTATACCTGTTCTGTTTAGTGAACCGCCACTGTATACCTGTTCTGTTTAGTGAACCCGCCACTGCATACCTGTTCTGTTCAGTGGACCCGCCACTGCATACCTGTTCTGTTTAGTGAACCCGCCACTGCATACCTGTTCTGTTCAGTGGACCCGCCACTGCATACCTGTTCTGTTTAGTGAACCCGCCACTGCATACCTGTTCTGTTCAGTGGACCCGCCACTGCATACCTGTTCTGTTTAGTGAACCGCCACTGTATACCTGTTCTGTTTAGTGAACCGCCACTGTATACCTGTTCTGTTTAGTGAACCCGCCACTGCATACCTGTTCTGTTCAGTGGACCCACCGCATCAGTGCGCATACCTGTGCAGTTAAGTGAACCCGCCACTGCATACCTGTTCTGTTCAGTGAACCCACCGCATCAGTGCGCATACCTGTGCAGTTAAGTGAACCCGCCACTGCATACCTGTTCTGTTCAGTGAACCCACCGCATCAGTGCGCATACCTGTGCAGTTAAGTGAACCCGCCACTGCATACCTGTTCTGTTCAGTGAACCCACCGCATCAGTGCGCATACCTGTGCAGTTAAGTGAACCCGCCACTGCATACCTGTTCTGTTCAGTGAACCCACCGCATCAGTGCGCATACCTGTGCAGTTAAGTGAACCCGCCACTGCATACCTGTTCTGTTCAGTGGACCCGCCACTGCATACCTGTTCTGTGAACCCGCCACTGTATACCTGTTCTGTTCAGTGAACCCACCGCATCAGTGCGCATACCTGTGCAGTTAAGTGAACCCACCTACCTACGTGAGTGCACGCAGTGTGATATACCACTCCGTGCATACCCGATATGGACAAAACAGGTAGAGGAAGAGGTAGTGGCAGAGCCAGAGGAAGGCCACCCGGCAGGTCTGCGCGAGGTCGTGTAAATGTAATTTCGTGTGGACCTGGCCCACAGTACAGTGCTCGGAAGAAGGCACGTCCCATCACCTCCCAAGATTGTCAGGACGTGGTTGAGTATTTAGCGACACAGAACACCTCATCTTGCTCAGCCACCAGTGCTACTACTAGCACCACTTCCGCTGCATTTGACACTTCGCAAGAATTATTTAGTGGTGAAATCACTGATGCACAGCCATTGTTGTTACAGCCAGATGAATTTTCACCAGCTCATATGTCTGAGTTACGCGGCAACATTATGGATGTAACGTGTAAGGAGGATGAAGGACCTACTGATGTTGGTGCATGTTTGGATTTGTCTGAGGCAAGCGAAGCTGGGCAGGATGATTACGATGATGACGATGATAGGGATCCACTGTATGTACCCAATAGAGGAGATGAAGAGGGGGACAGTTCAGAGGGGAAGTCAGAGAGTAGGAGGAGGAGAGAAGTTGCTGAAAGAAGCTGGGGCAGCTCTTCGTCAGAAACAGCTGGTGGCAGTGTCCGGCACCATGTATTGCCACCTATGTACAGCCAGCCAACTTGCCCTTCAGCATCAGCTGCTGAGGTCCCCATAGTGCCCACATCCCAGGGTGGCTCAGCGGTGTGGAAATTTTTTAATGTGTGTGCCTCAGATCGGACCAAAGCCATCTGCTCGCTCTGCCAACAAAAATTGAGCCGTGGAAAGGCCAACACTCACGTAGGGACAAGTGCCTTACGAAGGCACCTGGAGAAAAGGCACAAACAGCAATGGGATGGCCACCTGAGCAAAAGCAGCAGCAGCACACAAAAGCAAAGCCACCCTCCTTCTCCTCTTCCTCCTCCATCAGGTGCATTATCTGCTTCTGCCGCTTTCTCCCTTCCACCTTCACAGGCACCCTCCTCCACTCCGCCTCTGCCCTTGAGCGCTTCCTGCTCCTCTGCCCACAGCAGCAGTCAGGTGTCCGTGAAGGAAATGTTTGAGCGGAAGAAGCCAATTTCGGCCAGTCACCCCCTTGCCCGCCGTCTGACAGCTGGCGTGGCGGAACTGTTAGCTCGGCAGCTGTTACCATACCGGCTGGTGGACTCTGAGGCCTTCCGTAAATTTGTGGCCATCGGAACACCGCAGTGGAAGATGCCAGGCCGCACTTATTTTTCGAGAAAGGCCATACCCCAACTGCACCGTGAAGTTGAGAGGCAAGTGGTGTCATCTCTTGCGAAGAGCGTTGGGTCAAGGGTACACCTGACCACGGATGCCTGGTCTGCCAAGCACGGGCAGGGCCGCTACATTACCTACACAGCCCATTGGGTGAACCTGGTGGTGAACGATGGCAAGCAGGGCGCAGCGGACCAAATTGTGACACCTCCACGGCTTGCAGGCAGGCCTCCTGCCACCTCCTCTCATCCTGCTACATGCTCTTCGCTGTCCTCCTCCTCCTTGGCTGAGTGGCAGTTCTCCTCTCCAGCTACACAGCCCCAGCTCCACAGGGCCTATGCTGCATGCCAGGTACGACGGTGTCACGCCATCTTAGACATGGCTTGTCTCAAAGCGGAGAGTCACACTGGAGCAGCTCTCCTGGCTGCTCTTAAGAAACAGGTGGATGAGTGGCTGACCCCGCACCACCTGGAGATAGGCAACGTGGTGTGCGACAACGGCAGCAATCTGCTTGCCGCTTTGCATATGGGGAAGCTGACACACATACCCTGCATGGCACATGTCATGAATCTAGTGGTTCAAAGATTTGTGGCAAAGTACCCTGGCTTAGCGAATGTCCTGAAGCAGGCCAGGAAGTTCTGTGGGCATTTGAGGCGGTCTTACACAGCCATGGCACGCTTTGCGGAAATTCAGCGCAAAAACAACATGCCGGTGAGACGCCTCATTTGCGATAGCCCGACTCGCTGGAACTCGACCCTGCTCATGTTCTCCCGCCTGCTAGAACAGAAGAAAGCCGTGACCCACTACCTCTACAACTGGAGTAGAATGAAACAGTCTGGGAAGATGGGGATGTTCTGGCCCGACAACTGGACACTGATGGAGAATGCATGCAGGCTCATGCGGCCGTTTAAAGAGGTGACCAACCTGGTGAGCCGCAGTGAGGGCACCATCAGCGACTTAATTCCCTACGCTTACTTCTTGGAGCGTGCTGTGCGTAGAGTGGCGGATGAAGCTGCGAATGAGCGTGACCAGGAACCGTTACGGCAGGAACAGGCATGGGACCAATTTTCATCAGACCCAGCTGTTTCCTCAACACCTGCGGCAGCACAGAGGGGGGAGGAGGAGGAAGAAGAGAAGTCATGTGCAGAAGACGAATCAGACTCAGAGGATGATGAGCAAGGTGTTTCTTTGGGGGAGGAGGAGGAGGAGGAGGGGACAGCGGCAGGAGAACAACCTCAGCAGGCATCGCAAGGGGCTTGTGCTGCTCAACCTTCCCGTGGTATTGTTCGCGGCTGGGGGGAGGAGGTTGACTTACCTGACGTCACTGAGGAAGAGCAAGAGGAGATGGAGGGTACTGGATCCGACTTTGTGCAGATGTCGTCTTTTATGCTGTCCTGCCTGTTGAGGGACCCCCGTATAAAAAACCTCAAGGGGAATGAGCTGTACTGGTTGGCCACACTACTAGACCCTCGGTACAGGCACAAAGTGGCGGACCTGTTACCAACTCACCGGAAGGTGGAAAGGATGCAGCACATGCAGAACCAGCTGTCAACTATGCTTTACAATGCCTTTAAGGGTGATGTGACGGCACAACGCCAGCAAGGTACCACTGCCACTAATCCTCCTCCCGTGTCCACGCAGTCAAAGACAGGACGCTCCAGCGATCTCATGGTGATGTCGGACATGCGGACGTTCTTTAGTCCAACGCCTCGCCGTAGCCCTTCCGGATCCACCCTCCACCAACGCCTGGAACGGCAGGTAGCCGACTACCTGGCCTTAAGTGTGGATGTAGACACTGCTGTGAACAGCGATGAGGAACCCTTGAACTACTGGGTGCGCAGGCTTGACCTGTGGCCAGAGCTGTCCCAATTTGCCATCCAACTTCTCTCCTGCCCTGCCGCAAGCGTCCTCTCAGAAAGGACCTTCAGCGCAGCTGGAGGCATTGTCACAGAGAAGAGAAGTCGCCTAAGTCACAAAAGTGTTAAGTACCTCACCTTTATCAAAATGAATGAGGCATGGATCCCGGAGGGCTGCTGCCCGCCCCAAGACTAAGTCAGTCCCCGCACATACAGCATCTCTGCCTGCACGCCGTGTGACTGGCTGCCTGGCCTGCCCCAAGAAGACTAAGTCGCTCCCAGTCCCTCCACACAGCATGTCTGCCTGCAGGCTGCTTGACTACCTTCTCCGCCACCACCAACAGGGTCCGGGACTCCAGGCGGATTGCTGAATTTTTTAGGCCGCTGCTAGCAGCGGCCGCTGTAATAATTTTTCGGGTGCGTGTACATGACTGCCTAATTTTTCTGGCTGCACTGCGGGCAGCTGCAACAACAAAAGAAAAGGCATGTACATGCGCCCATTCCCCTTCGTGATCATTACCTTGCCGTGGTGAAGGGGCTTGCGTATCACAATGGAGCAATGACCGGCGCCTAGATGAGTGTCTCGGGGGGCACACCCACGATAATAAGGTTGTTGCCTCATTGTGGTCAGACCAAATTTGATCAGCTGGACAGTCACTGTTCTGTCACTCAGCTACATCAGCCAGGTGACCATGACCATATGGGCTGTAAAGCCACCAAAACCTGCACTCTCGCCATGGTGCGCACCAGTAAAGCACGGCCGTCACTACACAAACAGCTGTTTGCGGTGCGTTACACGATGAGTTTGGTGTGTCAGTGTGAAGCAGTACCTTAATTACACTACCTGATTGATGTATACACATGCAAGATGTTTGAAAGCACTTTAGGCCTGTCATTTAGCATTCAATGTGATTTCTGCCCTTAAAACGCTGCTTTGCGTCAAATCCAGATTTTTCCCGGGGACTTTTGGCATGTATCCCACTCCGCCATCCCCCCCTCCAGGTGTTAGACCCCTTGAAACATCTTTTCTATCACTTTTGTGGCCAGCATAATTATTTTTTTTTTTCAAAGTTCGCATCCCCATTGAAGTCTATTGCGGTTCGCGAACTTTAACGCGAACCGAACCTTTCGCGAAAGTTCGCGAACCCGGTTCGCGAACCGAAAATCGGAGGTTCGGCCCAACTCTAGTTAGCACCGCAGTGCACAGCTGATCAAAAGTTTTGCACTAGCAAAGTCTGGTGCACTTTGCATAGAGTTTAAATAGCGCTGCTTTGCCTGCGGGACTTTGCGCGATATCTAAACTTATCTAAACTTATCACGCCTAAACTTATCACGCCTAAACTTATCACGCCTAAACTGGCTTTTCACCAGCGTGGTGCAATGGTTATCACGCCTAAAGTCTCAAACTGGGTTAGCACCGCTTTGTGAATCGAGCCCAAGGAATCTACAAACCTTTTGTCTACAAAAAAACTTTGTATGACATTCCCTAATTAATTATCTGGAGATCTAGAGTGTGTCTGTCTGTGCACTCCTGTCCCACCCCTCCTGACCATGAAAAGAAAACACATCAGAAGAGAAGGACGGTGTCTTTCTTTGGAAGGAGGCACAAGGCATTCCAGAACGGACTGGCCAGGAAGGAAGGGACTAGATTTTCCCCCATGCTGCTGGTGTATAAGGCAATGTGAAGCACTAGGCTGGCTGAAGGAAATAAAAGTACAAATACAGGGGAACAGCAAGCTGTTAAATGTACACAGCATGATGCAGAAGAGAAGCTTGCCTCCTGCAAAGTTTGGAGAAAAAAAACTCTGTGTGCTGTCTCACAATTGTAAAGACTGCATGTGGACAGCTGGATAAGGTATTACACGGGTTAAACAGTTTGACAATCCCTAGACTCCAGGTGGGCTGCTGCAGCTTGTGTGAGAGACTGGCAGGGACAGGAGTCACATTACAGGCAAGTCACCTCTGTGTGATGTGGCTGCAATACAGATAATCTCTCAGCTCCATCTCAGGCTATTCTCAGTATCTCTCCACTCCTCTTTACTCCCTCATTAACCTTCGTTTCCCCACTTCCCCTAGAGCTGGCTGTCTTCTTGTCATACAGGAAAGCTAAATACAATTGTTTAAGCGCACATCCCAGATCACATAGAAGTCCACATATGCAATGTCTTGATTCCTTGTGCCACCTCCACCATGGACACCCAACAGTATACAGACTCACCAGATGTGTTGGCCACTGCTAGACTGGCCAACCATGCACAAATCCAGGAGCCTCAGTACTTCAGGATCCTGGTGCCACTTTGATGTTGTCCTTTGAGACCACCATCCTTAGGAAGAAGGATGGTGGTCTGAAAGGACAACATCAAAGTGGCAGTGGCCAACACATCTGGTGAGTGTATACTGTGTCCATGGTGGAGGTGGCACAAGGAATCAAGACATTACATATGTGGACTTCTATGTGATCTGGGATGTGCGCTTAAATGATTGTGTATAAGCTTAACAGGTCTTGCCTAACCTTGTGGTAGCGCACTCCTTTTGGACTTGAATCTGATTTTTAGCTATAGCGCTTTGATATATTTTATAATAGGAAAGCTAAATAAAAGTGCTTTTTCCCCCTCTCTCTGGATAGTGTAATAATTAAGGGCTCTGCCACAGGTGATCTGGGTGCAAATCTCAGCACTTCCTACTTTGTAAGCCAGCACCTATTCAGTAGGAGACCTTGGGCAAGACTCCCTAACACTGATACTGATTACTGAGTGATTTTTAGTGGCTGCAACTCAAGCAATTTGAGTCCGCCAGAAGAATATCACATTGATAATACTTTCGATCAATCTGATGCAAAAATATATAAAAATTTAAAACAACCACCTAAGTACCAGCGGTCTCTGCCCCCTTAAGGACCAGAGACTGCTGGTACAATAATGATGGAATCCTGACGAATCGCCGCACATACCTGCCGTCATCGCCGTACGCCGGGACTCCCAGGACATAGACTCTGCTGTCTCTATGACAGCAGAGCCATGTGAGCCGGTCAGGAGCCGCTTTCACTGGCTCCTGACCGTGTCTATCAATGTAAGCCAATGGGAGCAGCTTACATTGATAGACACGGCCAGGAGCCAATGAAATCGGCTCCTGACCGACTCACATGGCTCTGCCGTCATAGAGACATGCAGAGCCTGTGAGATTTGGCAAGACATGTTGGGTTTGAGCGGTGCAATTGGCGGGGAGCGACCGAAAACGGCAAATGCGCGCTGCGAGCGGTGAGTGAAATCTCCATCCTGTTTTGGTGGGCTCCTGGCTGGCAGGACATGAATTTCAATCACCTCGGTCCTTAAATGGTTAAACAGAACATTTTTCAATTTGACACAGTGGTATAGTGGCGGTAGATCGGCGGCTCGTAATATTGCACTGAACCACTACTGTAATATGATTATGTTGTGATGAAATGCTGCTGCGTTACAATTATTCTCATGGGGGGGAGGGGCGCCACAGGTTTTCTCGCCTGGAGTGACAAAATGGCTAGATGCGCCCCTGCTGAGGGGTGGCCAGTGGTTTCTTGTTGTTTCCAGTTTGTTGTTGTTTTTTTTTTATGCCTCCTGTTGTTCTGTGCAGGTTTTCAAGCTCTTTACAATTTTAAAGTTAATGGGAACCTAAACATATATATATATATATATATATATATATATATATATATACTGACCTCTCATGGTCTCCTCGTTCCATCGCTGGCTCCTCCGGCAGCAGTATCTGACCAATCAGTCGAGTACTGCTGTCTGCCACCGCAGGAGGCTTCAGAAGTCTTCAGGAGCCTGAGCGCTCCTGAAGACAGGCCACTCTGTATTGCATCTGCGCAAGCGCACCTCTCTCTGAGACCCAGAGCCTTCCTTCTCCTCAGGTAAGTATCTCTTTTCTTGTTTTTTTTTAGGTTCCCATTGACTTTAAGAAGATGTGAAGATAGATGTGGTGCAAAAATTTAACAAGATAGAAAAAAGTCAGATACAGATATTAAAATTCAAAAAGCCCCCCCCCCCCCGCTGATTATTCAGCATGGTCTCAAGCAGCAATCCTGGTGTTTTGCCATTTGCTGTATTCACATGGGGACTTTTTACAGTTGATCTTGTTACACTAAATGCGGTTACAGTAACTCATAAATAATATGAATCATTCACTAAGTAAAAGACTCTCTACAAAAGGCAGTTCAGGACTGAAGTGATTGTGTAATATAATGTAATACACTACTTTCCTGTACAGATGAGTAACACGGAAAAAATGTGTTGGATCAACTGAGGACACGGTCTCAACTGGCATAATTTCCCACAAAGACACACCATCTAGTGGTCATCAAATGACATTGCGCAGGCCTAATAAGCAATAATGAGTATCAAGTCCAGAAAATGCTGATTTTTTTGCATGTAAATTTTTGGACACAATGGGCTCTATTCACAAAGCATTACCGCATTTGGTAATGCTGAAAACAGCTGATTTTACCAATCACCTTCCCAAGTTACAATTCACTATACCCATCACCGCACCGAAAATCACAGTTCCCGACTAGTGAGGTAAATTACCGACTTGTGCGGTAATTACCTCGGGAAATGTCAATTCACAAAGATTTCCGCATGTGAACCGGCCTAAAGTGTTCGTTTTTTTTCTCCAGCTCACAGCAGCCGATAACTCGCTCTCCCTATGCTGTCTCTGTGCGGTATATTTGACAGACTGCCTTTGGGGAGAGCCAGGCAGCCAATAGGGAGAGCCACACAGCCTGCTTCTCACTCCGATTGGATGCAACAGAGATGACGGTGGGTCTTTTATTGTATCAAAGCAGAGACAAGGTGACAATTCTGCAGGGCATCCCTGCATCCCTTTTGATGTGCATATTTGCATTGTAATACACAGAAGAGCTCCCCCTGGTGGCTGCAGCACATGTAAAGGGATGACAGGCTGCATTGAACAGAAAACCTCAGAGTCACACACACAGCTGTCTGCCTGCCTGCTGCCTTGCTAGAAGGCTGGTAAGTGACACTTACCGACCAGGGCTCAGTGAATTGAGGCAAGTTTGTGTGGTAAATTACCGAACTTATGCCTCATGGGGGAAAACTTTTGTGAATTTAGAAAAAAAAGTGTAAAATGCTGCATGAGGTATTTTACCGTCCAAAAATGATTTTAACGAACTGCTTATTGTGAATAGAGCCCTATGAACCAATTCCAGTTCACTCTTTCTCCTAAGTTTTCCCCTAGGTGATATGTTCATGTTATCAATAAAATGCCTTTTAAAGGATAACTTGTGTGTTTTTTTTTTCAACAAGAAACGTATTCATAGATGTGTCCCTTTAATGGGTACATACCATTTGGTGCACAAATCACCTTCTTCTGTCCACCCCTGTCTCAACTGTATACAGTGATATATTTTTTTTTAATCTTAGAGGTCAGATCCTGTTGCCGGAGAAAGAGGCAGAGCATTGCCTGCCCGGGCATTTTTCCCCTGATGCTGTACAAAGCATGATGGGATTTCTGATGTTGTTGTTCTCTTTTTGCTGTTTTGGCACAGGTTTTTTTTTTAGTTTTTTTTTATTTTATTTGAGATTTGAAGCCTAGCACGCACAGCTGGGAGGGGTGATCAGGACTCAGGACAGTTGGAACTGTGTCTCATGCTTCCTGTCACCTCCTTTCAACCAAAAATATGGCTGCCTTCATGAAAAAGATGGCTGCCCCCATGAAATCACAAACATTTCCCTGTTCTTTTAAAACAGGGTGGTTAAGAGCTTATATTACCTATCTATTTTAATTAACATAACTAATGTAACTTAATGACAGCATGTTTGTTTAGGCTGAAGTTCCCCTTTAAGTGGCTTTTCCATGTGTCAGATATGGATGCGGAGGAGTAGATGCCCTGGAGTCACATGTACATGCTTCAATTTCAGCAAATGGAAAACTGATCCAATTTTATGTACTTCATCGAGCTTATCTTATGCAGCTTAGTCTTTCCAGAATCAGGGCAGACCACACCGCCTGTTTTCTTAAAGTGAATGGGAATCAAAAAATAAAAAAACAGCCAGATACTTACCTAAGGATAGAGATGGTTCTGGGTCCTATAGAGCCTTCCCACTTCTCTCTCGGTCCCCGTTTCAGTGTTGGCTACCCCATAGCAGTATTCCACCAATTTGGTCAATTACTGCTCCTGCCGTGGGGGACTTCGGAAGTCTTCGGGTGCTCCCAAGTGCTCCTGAAGATGGGCGCCCCATACTGCACACACGCGAGAGAGGGCACTCAGGCTCCCGAAGACTTCCGAAGTTCCCGGCGGCGGAGGATTCAAACACGGGAGCCAGCGCTTAACGGAGGGGAAGAGCAGGAAGGCTCTATAGGACCCAGAGCCTTCCCTCTCCTTAGTTAAGTTCCTGGATGATATTTTTTCTTCATTTTCAATGACTTTAAATGTTCTGCAGTATCAGCTGCCTTCTGGCACATGATGTGGAGCTGTAATTGTATTCAAAGTTACTGGATACACCCTTTTATCAGACGTAATGGGCATGGGCGTTCCCTACGTCAGGCAAAATGGGGCATCCGTCCTCCCCTGGTAAGCTGCGGCCCCCCCCCCCAGCCACCCGAACTTGGAAGTGGCCCGCCCGCCCTGGGGTGGCAGCACAGTGAAGAGGGAGTGATAGGCACAGCGGTGAGGAAGGGGGGACGTCTCCCCTTCCTTCCCTCACCTTGGGGCTCCCCCTTCCTCGCTCCCCCTCCAGAATTCAGTGGTGTGGGCGGCAGCGACGGGACACATACGCTATTCTTCCGGCACGAATGAGCTCTCTCTCTCTCTGTGCACCACTGCTTTGGCCTGGACTAGACCAGAGCAGTGGTGCACAAATACAGAGCTCACTCGCGCCGGGAGAATAGAGTAAGTGTCCCACCGCTGCCGCCTGCACCACTGAATTCTGGAGGGGGGAGCGAGGAAGGGGGAGCCCCAAGGTGAGGGTAGAGGGGAGACGTCCCCCCTTCCCCACCGCTCCCTCTTCTCTCTCTGCTGCAACCCCTACCTGTCAGGAACTGGCCCGTATACGGTTCCTGACTGCGGGTTTGACCAGATCAAGCAGGGAACAGCCTTATTCAAGCTACAGACAAGGCTGGGACCCCTCAAACGCTCCTTACTGCCACCACTAGCTGTTGCTAGAAACGTCCACTCTGCGGTCAAGTGCTCATGCAATCCGCGTTTTCGTATTCGGGTCAGCTTTGCGCTTAGGCCAAATACGGGAACGCCACGCACGCATACGCACAATTGCAATCTTACACTGTAGTGAAGCAAACCCACTAACAGTCGTTCCGAACAATACTGTTAGCCACTCTGCTGTCGAGCTACTCGCACTGGCGTTTTCGTACGTTGGGTCAGCTGCACGCTTTAGGCCAACGTATGACAAACGCAACACACACAATGCAATCACAATCTTATACGGTAGGGTTTCTCAAACATACAATTAGGCATGGACTTATACACAGTTGCACTTCAGTCTCTTCTAGGCTATGAGTGTTAGTTTAGTACAGCAGAAGTCAAGCTTATTAAATAACAATTTAATATTCCAGGAAAAAAGTGGAACAATGCAGAAAATAATATATACAAAAGATTACAAAAAAACAAAATAAACATTACAGAGTTAAAAAACAAAGTTACACACAAGGACAGTTGCGTAAAATAAACGGGGGGAAAAAGAACGTTACCAGCGTAGGTTAGAACGTTGTTTGACGGGAGGACGCCGTTTTTCGACCAGGAGTCGAAATCATCCCTAGCTATGCGCTACCTCCAGGAGAAGATCCCTGTGACTGTCCTGGACCAACTTAAATAGTCCGAAGTGTCCCCTGGGGCATTTAGTGTCCAGCCCCCAAGAACTAATGCAATCTCCTAGATGGTGACATTACAGAACGCTTGTCGTCCTTCCTGTGATATGCGAACTTCAAAGGGTTCCTGTTTTAGCTTTTTGAAGGTTGCAGATTTCAACAGGTAAGATTGTATCCTAACAGACATCAAAAGGCTTCTCTACTCCAGGTGAAAACTTGATTAAGGCTTCCTCAAC
Source organism: Hyperolius riggenbachi (assembly GCF_040937935.1). NCBI lineage: Eukaryota > Metazoa > Chordata > Amphibia > Anura > Hyperoliidae > Hyperolius > Hyperolius riggenbachi. The sequence goes on from NC_090650.1 coordinate 88,949,025, forward strand.
AGTTCAGACTCAGTCCTGATTTGTCTAGTGGGACAAGGGGGCTGTTTACATAAATACAAAGATCAAAGCAATGCAACACCTTTGCACGATGCCAGACAAAAGGGGATCGTTACCTAATTACCTGTATCCTTGATGGCCAGAGGAACTGTATGCTAATGTCCAAGCTCCCTGCTTCCAGAGGAATTTAATGCAAACATAGGTCTATTGACACATTAGCAAATCCATTCAGAAGTTCCTGCTCTCCTGTTCACATATGTACTATATACAATTAGTAGCTTCCTCCAAAGCCAGGCTTGCTTGTAGCAGGCATACACATCTGAAGTACACAGCAGACAGGAAAATGAAGAAATATGTTGCTGTATTATCCTTACATCATAAGCACCCCAGTATATTACCACTAGTGTTGGGCGAACACCTGGATGTTCGGGTTCGGGCCGAACAGGCCGAACATGGGCCAGATGTTCGGCATGTTCGGCCCGAACCCCGAACTCAATGGAAGTCAATGGGACCCCCGAACATGCCGCAATACGGCCCCCCTATGGGGTCGCAGGCATAAGGGGGGACCATGCCCCGATCGCAGGGGGGGGCGGAAATTCCCCCACCCCCTCCGCTAGCGCTCCCCCCTCTGCCCGCTTCCCCATAAAGTTTTCTGAAAGTTAATAGTACCGGTGGCTGGCTGGCAGTGGTGTGAGTGAGGAGGAGGAGTCCGACTAGGACGCGTTGAGGCCGGGCAGCGAGCGGTTCAGCGGTAGTACCCTTGTGGTACTTCCGCCCTTTCTCTGACCTCACGTCCTCTACGTGATGACGCATACGAGGGTACGCGTGACGCAGAGGCAGAGGGGGGAGCGCTAGCGGAGGGGGTGGGGGGAATTTCCGACCCCCCCCCCCCCGCGATCGGGGCATGCTCCCCCCTTATGCCTGCGACCCCATAGGGGGGCCATATTCGGGCGAACAGGGCCCTCTTCGGCCGAACAGGGGCCCTGTTCGGTGGGCATTGAGTAGTTCTGGCAAACCCGAACTAAAAAGGCCGAACACCATCAGGTGTTCGACCGAACTCGAACATCACCCGAACAGGGTGATGTTCTGCAGAACCCGAACAGTGGCGAACACTGTTCGCCCAACACTAATCACCACACCTCCCTTTTTTAGAATGGTGCTGGGAGGTGACTCCCATGAATCACCTTGCCAGCGCCTACATTGCCAGCCAGGCCTGGGGGGGTAACCCCTTAGCATCCTCTTGAGGATTCCCCACCTGGCAGTTAGCTCCAAGCTACACAACTTGAAAGCTAGGTCAGGTTGCTGCAATGTGTCGTTGCCCCTGGCAACCTGATGTAACCAACCAGGGGAATGAGGGTCAGTGACGACCGTGAATTCGCGACCATAGAGACAGTGCTGCAGCTGGGGAAGGGTTCCAACCGTCGCTACACGCACTTTCTCTATAGTGGCAGGGGCTATCTGTCGGTCCCTTTGGGGAACGATTATCTGCCGGTCTACCTCCTCCACTTCGGACAGCTCCGAGGGAATAACTTCCCAGAACCCTCTCAGCCCGCCCCTCCCAGTCGGTGACCCGCTGGCCAGCCCTCTGAGCCCTTCCAGGCTGCTGTCAAATCGAACAGCCCCAAACAGCTCAGTGCTGCCTGTCACACACGTCAGAAAGGCTGCAGACGGAGAGGCTCCTGGGCCCTCAGGGCTGACTCAGCAACATTTGCCACTTCAGTGGACAGTCCCTCTGCTGTAGACCCGCTAGCGATGCGGGTTACCACTGCAGCTGAGGGAGTGCCCACATTACACACATCATAAATCACGTCACATTTGGTCTTAAAAACATCTGAAGGGGAAAGATCTGGCTTGGCGCAGTCTGCTCCTTCAGTGGGCAGTTCATCTGCTACAGGCCAGCAAACACTGTTGGTTACTCCTGCAGCCGACGGAGTGTCCACAGGACAAGCATCATTATGTAGCACAACACATATGATATCAACATTATCCGCCTTACACATATTGACATTTAGAACATCACATTCCACATCAACATTATCTGCAGCATTATACACAGTGCTACTCCGCACTTCACAAGTAGCATCAACAGTTCCTGCATCGATAACCTTGATAGTCCGTGCATCATGAATGACATCATCAGTTTCTGCATTCTTTGTATCAACATGTCCCACTCCAGGCCTAGGCACTGGAGAATCACTAGGGATGGCTCCTAGTACACAGTCTGTAGCCCCTGGGGCCTCACCAGCACTCCCCACTTGCACAGCATTATCAAACAGTACCTTGCAAGAGTCCTGAACTTCTGCTGGGGATGCAGGCTCCACGGGGTTTGGAGTAGGCTCATACCGGGCCACTAACCGTCCCAGGTCAGTACCCAGCAAAACGCTGGTGGGGATTTTGTCAGTTACCCCAACTTCTTTCAATCCGCTGCCGGCCCCCCAATCTAGGTGGACCAAAGCGGTGGGTATGGCTGGGGTGACACCCCCAACTCCTCTGACAGCCATCATTTTCCCAGGTATGTACTGCTGGTTCACAAGCTGGGGATGTATGAGAGTCACTTCAGCTCCAGTGTCTCTCAGCCCAGTGGCAACTGTACCCCCAACCGTGACAAGCTGCAGATTCTCTGCATAGCCAGTGGCATTTCTGGTAGCACAAAAAGCAGTTGGGATCTCACTGGGGTTTGAGGCCTCACTGGATTTTGGGGCCTCCCTCTTCCTCTCTGGGCAAGTCGTGCTGATATGACCCACCCTGTCACATACAAAGCATTTCCGAGTGTCAGTGGTTGGTTGCTTGAATCCAGGAGACAGTGGTGCTTGCCTCCTCTGGGTGCTGGGTGAAACAGGTTTAGCAATCTGTTCTCCCCTCCAGCTGGATGGAGTAGTCCTCCGGGACTTGGGTGCTCTATGGGCCGTGTAGGAATCGGCCATTTCCACAGCCTCATCCACTGTCTTTGGTTCTCGATCCAGCACAAACAGCCGGACATCAACAGGACAAGTGTGGAGGAACTGGTCTTTTATCATCAGTTCCTGTAGGGCAACCAAGGTTTCAACTGACAGTCCTTTTAGCCACTGCTGGAAGGCAGTGCGCAAGTTGCACGCATGATCCAGGTAACTGTCATTAGGACCTCGCTGCACTGTCCTGAAACGTTTGCGATACACCTCTGGCGTGAGGTGGTATTGCGCAATTAATCGCCTCAAAGTCTGCTTCTACCTCCTGGGGGAGACTCACAAACACCTCGAGGGCCTTGCCTCTCAGCCCTGATGTGAGGTATCTTGCCCACTGCTCATGGGCACCCCATACTGCCGACAAGTCCTTTCAAACCCCTGTAAGAAAGTGTCTATGTCAGTGTCCTTGTCCATAGCGGGGATCCAGGGGGATTCTGTGGACTCGCTCACCTTCACGTTCTGCGGGTCCAGCAGACCGGTTCTGCTGCTGATGTTTAGCCAGCTCCAGCTGGTGTCGCTGTGCAACTTGTTCCCTCTCGGCCTGGAGTCTTTCCCTCACGGCCTGGTGTCACCGTTCCGCTTGTTCCTTCTCTGCCTGTCGGTGCAGTAGGATCAGCCTTAGGCGCAGTTCAGGATCAGCCGAGTTCAGTAGCTGTAGATCCGCTTCCAGAAATGGCATCTCCCTGTTTGGTGGGTCGTCCAGGGCATCGTCTCCACTCGCATTCTGCGGCGTGAGCGATTCCTACTCTGGCGTGTCGTGAGCTGCATCCGCTGGCGTTGGAGCACAGGCTTGCTCTGCCTAATCATACTCCTCGAGGGCACGAACTAACTGCTCCTTAGTCTGGCCACTCACCGTCTCGATGCCTTTGTGCTCACACAGGTTGAGTAGTATCTCTTTGCTTTGCCTTGCATAGCTGGATGCTTTCTGAGCCATCGTGTTGCAAAAATAAAAAGAAAAAAGGGGAGGGGAAGCAAAATACCAAGTGTGTATCTTTGGGGAAAAAAAAAGTATATAGATTCTGCACTGAGAAGACTTCTGTAGGCTAGTCGCTACTAACAGCTTCCAGCCTTTAGTACACAGAATAGAGAGCTAAACTGCGTACTAATGTACTAAACGTTCCCACCACTGCCAGTCAATTATGTCAGGAACCGGCCCGCGGCACGCCTGCGTATACGGTTCCCGACTGCGGGTTTGACCAGATCAAGCGGGGAACAGCTTTATTCAAGCTACAGACAAGGCTGGGACCCCTCAAACGCTCCTTACTGCCACCACGAGCTGTTGCTAGAAACGTCCACTCTGCGGTCAAGTGCTCATGCAATCCGCGTTTTCGTATTCGGGTCAGCTTTGCGTTTAGGCCGAGTGCGGGAACGCCACGCGCGCACACGCACAATTGCAATCTTACACTATAGTGAAGCAAAACCACTAACAGTCGTTCCGAACGATACTGTTAGCCACTCTGCTGTCGAGCTACTCACACTGGCGTTTTCGTACGTTGGGTCAGCTGCACACTTTAGGCCAACGTATGACAAACGCAACACACACAATGCAATCACAATCTTATACGGTAGAGTTGCTCAAACATACAATTAGGCATGGACTTATACACAGTTGCACTTCAGTCTCTTCTAGGCTATGAGTGTTAGTTTAGTACAGCAGAAGTCAAGCTTATTAAATAACAATTTAATATTCCAGGAAAAAAGTGGAACAATGCAGAAAATAATATATACAAAAGATTACAAAAAAACAAAATAAACATTACAGAGTTAAAAAACAAAGTTACACACAAGGACAGTTGCGTAAAATAAACGGGGGAAAAAAGAACGTTACCAGCGTAGGTTAGAACGTTGTTTGACGGGAGGACGCCGTTTTTCGGCCAGGAGTCGAGATCATCCCTAGCTATGCGCTACCTCCAGGAGAAGATCCCTGTGACTGTCCTGGACCAACTTAAGTAGTCCGAAGTGTCCCCTGGGGCATTTAATGTCCAGCCCCCAGGAACTAATGCAATCTCCTAGATGGCGACATCACAGAACGCTTGTCATCCTTCCTGTGATATGCGATCTTCAAAGGGTTCCTGTTTTAGCTTTTTGAAGGTTGCAGATTTCAACAGGTAAGATTGTATCCTAACAGACATCAAAAGGCTTCTCTACTCCAGGTGAAAACTTGATTAAGGCTTCCTCAACAGTCCAGACTCAGTCCTGATTTAGTGGGACAAGGGGGCTGTTTACATAAATACAAAGATCAAAGCAATGCAACACCTTTGCACGATGCCAGACAAAAGGGGATCGTTACCTAATTACCTGTATCCTTGATGGCCAGAGGAACTGTATGCTAATGTCCAAGCCCCCTGCTTCTAGAGGAATTTAATGCAAACATAGGTCTATTGACACATTAGCAAATCCATTCAGAAGTTCCTGCTCTCCTGTTCACAAATGTACTATATACAATTAGTAGCTTCCCCCAAAGTCAGACTTGCTTGTAGCAGGCATACACATCTGAAGTACACAGCAGACAGGAAAATGAAGAAATATGTTCCTGTATTATCCTTACATCATAAGCACCCCAGTATATCACCTAGCTATCCTGGAGACACCTATAGACCTGGATACCTATACTGGGGACACCTATAGATCTGGCTAACTATCCTGGGGACACCCATAGACCTGGCTACCTATACTGGGGACACCTATAGACCTGGATACTTATACTGGGTGGGAACACCTATAGATCTGGCTAACTACCCTGGGGACACCCATAGACCTGGCTACGTATACAGGGAGTGCAGAATTATTAGGCAAGTTGTACTTTTGAGGAATAATTTTATTATTGAACAACACCCATGTTCTCAATGAACCCAAAAAACTCATTAATATCAAAGCTGAATATTTTTGAAAGTAGTTTTTAGTTTGTTTTTAGTTTTAGCTATTTTAGGGGGATATCTGTGTGTGCAGGTGACGATTACTGTGCATAATTATTAGGCAACTTAACAAAAAACAAATATATACCCATTTCAATTATTTATTTTTTACCAGTGAAATCAATATAACATCTCAACATTCACAAATATAGATTTCTGACATTCAAAAACAAAACCAAATCAGTGACCAATATAGCCACCTTTCTTTGCAAGGACACTCAAAAGCCTGCCGTCCATGGATTCTGTCAGTGTTTTGATCTGCTCACCATCAACATTGCGTGCAGCAGCAACCACAGCCTCCCAGACACTGTTCAGAGAGGTGTACTGTTTTCCCTCCTTATAACTCTCACATTTTATGATGACCACAGGTTCTCAATGGGGTTCAGATCAGGTGAACAAAGAGGCCATGTCATTAGTTTTTCTTCTTTTATACCCTTTCTTGCCAGCCACGCTGTGGAGTACTTGGACGCATGTGATGGAGCATTGTCCTGCATGAAAATCATGTTTTTCTTGAAGGATGCAGACTTCTTCCTGTACCACTGCTTGAAAAAGGTGTCTTCCAGAAACTGGCAGTAGAACTGGGAGTTGAGCTTGACTCCATCCTCAACCCGAAAAGGCCCCACAAGCTCATCTTTGATGATACCAGCCCAAACCAGTACTCCACCTCCACCTTGCTGGCATCTGAGTCGGACTGGAGCTCTCTGCCCTTTACCAATCCAGCCACGGGCCCATCCATCTGGCCCATCAAGACTCACTCTCATTTCATCAGTCCATAAAACCTTAGAAAAATCAGTCTTGAGATATTTCTTGGCCCAGTCTTGATGTTTCAGCTTGTGTGTCTTGTTCAGTGGTGGTTGTGATGTATGATATGTAATATGACTGTATTTTTACTAATTGTATTTTATTCCTGCATTGTTTGTTTGCTGTGATTAGGCTATAGGCCCATACACACGTCGGATTTGCGCGAACGACGGGTCGTTTGAACGTTCCGTCGTTCGCACGTTTCCGCATGAAATCCGGCGTGTGTACAGACTATCGTTCGGGAGATAAGACTGGTTACCAGCGATCCGCCCGGCGGATCGTTGGTAACCAGTCTTATCTCCCGAACGATAGTCTGTACACACGCCGGATTTCATGCGGAAACATGCGAACGACGGAACGTTCAAACGACCCGTCGTTCGCGCAAATCCGACGTGTGTATGGGCCTTAAGTCTCTGCATTGATTGTAAGTTACTGGAGTCAGGTGGGGCATGTGCCATTGTTCTATTGTCAGCAGACTGGCCTTGCTCTTATCATCTGCTAACATTTGATGTCTGTTTGCTAAGCTTGTTATACTGTCTGGTAGAGAGAGAGAGGGAGTCATTCTGGTGTGGGACAGCTAGGTGAAAGCTGCATGCTCCTATATTGATGGAAGTTCTCTGATGTATGGATCAGAATAAAGTGTTCGTCATTGGATTCCATGTCTGCTCACTGTTTATGGACAATCCTCATGTCATATCATGACATATTGGTGAGCAGTGCTGGGACAGAGCAGACTTTGGAAGACCAGAAGCATGGAGGAGATGCTGCAGGAGCTGAAAATCACTACCCTTCGGAAATTATGCTGTAAGAGGGGCTTACATCCTGATGGGCTGAAGAAACCTCAGCTTGTGGAACTTTTGATGGCGAGGATACAAGCTGCCAGTAATGGTGAGGCACCAAGTGAAGGTGGAGATGTGCAGACCGATGAAGGCTCGGAGGAACAGTCTCAGGAACAGACCCAGGAAGGTGTTGCCAGAGGTGAGGACATGCTTCACACATTGCTCAGAGTGCTGAGTGAGATGATGGCACAGAATGTGTACCGATCTCAGGGGGGAATGTCACAGCCACATATGGACACTGTCAGACTGTATTCCTTATTCCCCATGTTTGATGAAAGTAAAGAGGAAATTGATGCCTACTTGGAAAATTTTGAACTCATTTGTGAGACACACTGTATTCCAACTAGTGAGTGGCATCGCATTTTGTTAGGAAAGCTGACTGGGCGTGCCAGTGACACCTTTAAATTGCTGCCTCTGGGGCAAAGAATTAACTTTGTGGAAGTGAAACGGGCATTGCTGGCTCGGTATGCCAAAACTCCAGAGGCATACAGACAGTCTTTCCGATCCTTGTTTAAGACCTCAAAAGACTCTTTTGCTGAATTTGGAGTGAAGCTGACACACATGTTTAATCAGTGGATTCAGGGCAGTAGTGTCAGGACTTTGGAGGACTTAAAAGAACTTTGTTTGAGAGAACAATTCCTGAGCTGCTGTCCTCCAAAGGTGAAAATGCGGGTGCTGGATCGCAAGCCTCTAACAATGAGGGATGCTGCAAAGCTGGCCGATCAGTTTGTGGAGAACCGGTCCCAGGTTTGTCATCTACCAGAGGATCGGTGTGTCTGTGAAGCATCCAGGACACCATCCTGTGTAGAGCCCAGGCCCACCACTCCAGAGAGGAGTTCTGCCACTTCAGCTGATAGAAGCAACCAGGTGAGGAAGTCATGCTTTGGCTGTGGGTCGACTAAGCACCTGGTAGCAGCATGCCCACATGTCAGCAGAGACAATGGAACTGCTCGGAGTCCTCAGCCTGCTGTTGGCAGGAATGTGGCAACTAACTCCACAGATGTTTCCCCACTCTTAAGAACAATAGCGGAAAGAGAACATGCCAGAGGGGTTAATTTTGTTCGTGTGTCGAATAATATCTTGACCACTGACTCATCTGACTGTGCCCAATCCCATGGAGCTTGCAGGACAAATTCCAAGGTGTACATTGGACACTTGGGAAGCCAAAGCAACAAGTGGGAGTTGAGGCAAGCGTTTGGCTGCTATGGACCTGTGCGCAATATCTGGATCTCCAGGAGTCCACCTGGATTTGGCTTTGTTGAGTTTGAGAGTCCGGACGATGCAGCGAGGGCTGTATTTGAATTGAATGGGCAAATCATATGTGGACAGCGAGTAAAAGTGCAACCAGCACATATGAAGACAAGGACAATTAATTATGAACTCCCACCTAGACTGAGAAGGAGTAGATGGACAGAATTGCCACATACCTGTACCTCAGTCTCACCCAACTAATGGGCTCACCTGGGGGTCCAGGAACATATGGGGGAGGAATGTGATGTATGATATGTAATATGACTGTATTTTTACTAATTGTATTTTATTCCTGCATTGTTTGCTTGCTGTGATTAGGCTATGTCTCTGCATTGATTGTAAGTTACTGGAGTCAGGTGGGGCATGTGCCATTGTTCTATTGTCAGCAGACTGGCCTTGCTCTTATCATCTGCTAACATTTGATGTCTGTTTGCTAAGCTTGTTATACTGTCTGGTAGAGAGAGAGGGGGAGTCATTATTGTGTGGGACAGCTAGGTGAAAGCTGCATGCTCCTATATTGATGGAAGTTCTCTGATGTATGGATCAGAATAAAGTGTTCGTCCTTGGATTCCATGTCTGCTCACTGTTTATGGACAATCCTCATGTCATATCATGACAGTGGTCGTCTTTCAGCCTTTCTTACCTTGGCCATGTCTCTGAGTTTTGCACACCTTGTGCTTTTGGGCACTCCAGTGATGTTGCAGCTCTGATATATGGCCAAACTGGTGGCAAGTGGCATCTTGGCAGCTGCACCAAGTGGCATCTTGGCAGCTGCACGCTTGACTTTTCTCAGTTCATGGGCAGTTATTTTGCACCTTGGTTTTTCCACACGCTTCTTGCGACCCTGTTGACTATTTTGAATGAAACGCTTGATTGTTCGATGATCACGATTCAGAAGCTTTGCAATTTTAAAAGTGCTGCATCCCTCTGCAAGATATCTTACTATTTTTGACTTTTCCGAGCCTGTCAAGTCCTTCTTTTGACCCATTTTGCCAAAGGAAAGGAAGTTGCCTAATAATTATGCACACCTGATATTGGGTGTTGATGTCATTAGACCACACCCCTTCTCATTACAGAGATGCACATCACCTAATATGCTTAATTGGTAGTAGGCTTTCGAGCCTATACAGCTTGGAGTAAGACAACATGCATAAAGAGGATGATGTGGTCAAAATACTAATTTGCCTAATAATTCTGCACTCCCTGTACTGGGGACACCTATAGATCTGGCTACATATACTGGGGACACCTATAGACCTGGCTATCTATACTGAGGGGCACCTGTCACTACCTGAACTGGGGGGCACCTGTCACTACCTAAACTGGGGGGCCCTGTCACTACCTAAACTAGGGGCTCCTGTCACTACATACACTGGGGGGTCCCTGTAACTTCCTGAACGGGGGGCACCTGTCACTGCATACACTGAGAGGCTCCTGTCATACCTAAACTGGTGGTACCTGTCATTATCTGAACCGGGAGGCTCCTGTCACTACCTGAACTGGGGGGCACCTGTAACTACATACACTGGGGAATCCCTGTCACTACCTGAACTGGGCGGCACCTGTTACTACATACACTAGGGGGCTTCTGTCACTACCTAAACTGGGGGGTACCTGTCACTAACTGAACTGGGGGGCTCCTGTTACTAAATGAACTGGGGGCTCCTGTCGCTACCTAAACTGGGGGGCCCTATCACTACCTAAACTGGGAAGCTCCTGGCGCTACCTAAACTAGGGGGCATGTGTCACTACCTAAACTATCCAGGCCAGCCAGCCCAGCATCACCACCAGCCAACCAGCCCAGAATCACTGTCAAAAAGGCCACAGCATCACCACCAGTCAGGCTAGCATTTACTTCAGCCAGCCAGGTCACAGCATCACCGCCAGCCAGCCCAGCCACAGCATCACCGCCAGCCCGGCCACAGTATCACACCACCAGCCAGGCCACAGCATCACTGCCAGGCCTTTCAGCCCATGCATCATCCCCAATCCAGCCAAAAACAGTATTGCCAGGCCAGCCAGGCACAGCAGCCAGTAGAAGAGAATTCAGAAGCCAGGTGAGATGTGTCTACCATATTAAGAAGGAATTCTGCCTATTTATGTGAAAGGCTGTCTATTTATGTGCCTCATGACTGCTGAATTTGTCTTGAAAGGGTGCCTCATGGTTACTGAATTTGTCTTGTTGGGGGCCACATGATTGCTGAATTTGTCTTGTTGGGTGCCTCATGATTTGTCGGGGGCTTTAAGATTGCTGAATTTGTCTTGTTGGGGGCCTCATGATTGCTGAATTTGTCTTGCTGGGGGCCTCATGATTGCTGAATTTGTCTTGTTGGGGGGCCTCATGATTGCTGAATTTGTCTTGTTGGGGGGCCTCATGATTGCTGAATTTGTCATGTTGGGTGCCTCATGATTGCTAAATTTGTCTTGTTGGAGGTCACATGATTGCTAACTGCAAGACTATGGGAAAAGCTGAATCATCATCATATGAGACAATAGCATTAAACCTACTTTTTTAGCTTTTTAAAACAGAAAATTAAACTGGGAGATTCTAAAAAAATTAATACATTTTTCAGGAGTAGGATGGATGATAGTGTTTATCTTCACAGTTTATTTTCAATTTGGATTTTCCATTATGTTCATGTATGAGTTAAAACGTTTGTATTTAGTTTAAATTGCTGTTGCCACTTTGCGATAGATAAGTGACTTTTGGGTTGCAGTTTGGGCACTCGGCCTCCAAAAGGTTCGCCACTACTGTCCTAATCTAATGTCCCACCATTGCTAAGTTCATGTATATTTGTCTCCACTCGTGACCACACCCACATTCTGGTCCATGACCACACCCATTTTCACTGTGGCACGCGCCGCACGATGTAACCCCATTCACACAACATAACCCCAATTTTCGGCGCCACGTCACGCACACCACTCCACTTCTTCCCCCTCTCCCCTTTTTGCTCCCCCCTGGAACATTTTCTGCAGATGCCCATGGTAATGGAGCAACCACAATTAATCTGTCTTAAGATGGGCCTTCTAGGTATTCTACCAGAAAACCAGTACTCTAATTTTTAAAGTGTCCTGCTGAGGAAGTATTTGTTAAATGCACAAAGGGTTATAACTATGGGTTGGATCACTCCCTCCATCCCCACGCTACCTGAGTGGTTGCTGCAAGTGACTAAGGTACTTACATTTAATCAAATGGTATACATCCATAGAGTGTGCCCTGCAAAATTCAATAAGATATGGCCTAAGTGGATGGCTTCCCTTCTTAACAGCCACTACGTAGCATGTTTTATGGATTTTGTTCGACAGTATGGTAAATGATCAGGGAAGGTCCGCCCATGACGCCAGGTGAATGGCATGCATTGCACGGCAGAGTCAGGACAGCGGCATCCCGCCCGACCCCTCCCTCCCCACTGCCACCGCTCATTTTACTTTCTGAGTCAGCAGCCACCTTCTCTACAACAGTCCCCGGTCCTCCCCTCGCTAACTTCAGATCAGTGGCGATCCGCAGCGCCACTTGCGATGAGGAAACAGGAGAAGTGCTCTTGTAGCGGTGCATATACAAGAAGTTCTTCCTGTATAAATATGTGTTGTTACCAGGGGAACCGCACTCCTGTTTCCTCATCACTGCTGCGCTGCAGGTCGGCGCTGATCTGAGGTCTGCTAACGAGGGAAGGACTGGGGACTATTGTAGAGGAGGCAGCTGCCGACCAAGTCACAAGGTAACATGAGCAGCGGTAGCGGAGAGGGAGCTGCTGCCTACTGGGACTGGCTGCCTACTGGGGGCACCTCCCTGGCTAACCTGCATTGAGGGCAACTACACTGGCTGCCTATAATGGGGGGAACTATACTGGCTGCGGGAAGCAGTAGATTTGGGCGCATGAGACAAGTGGACAAAAAGGGCGCCCCATTCACTTCCATTATAAATATCGTTTAATGGGCGCCGAACAGGGAAAAAAAGGCGCCGGAGATTATTAACGTTTTAACAAACGGCGCCTGGAGATTTTTAAGGATTTATAACTATGTTTGTGATGATTTAACTTTACAAAATGAGCCCGTGACGAATAACGTTTATGAAGACACTAAATCACTATTTCTAAAACATTTCTAAAACATTATTATCCACCCAAAAAAATAATTTACATTTTTTTATTTACATTTTTTATTTCTTAATGTCTGTAAAACATTATTATCCAAAGGGGGTCTTAGGTTTAGGCACCACCAGGGGGGTCTTAGGTTTAGGCACCAACAGGGGGGTCTTAGGTTTAGGCACCAACACGGGGGTCTTAGGTTTAGGCACCAACTGGGGGGTCTTAGGTTTAGGCACCAACTGGGGGGTCTTAGGTTTAGGCACCACCAGGGGGGTCTTAGGTTTAGGCACCAACAGGGGGGTCTTAGGTTTAGGCACCAACACGGGGGTCTTAGGTTTAGGCACCAACTGGGGGGTCTTAGGTTTAGGCACCAACTGGGGGGTCTTAGGTTTAGGCACCAACAGGGGGGTCTTAGGTTTAGGCACCAACAGGGGGGTCTTAGGTTTAGGCACCAACAGGGGGTCTAGGGGTTAGGGATAGGTACAGGGAGGGTTTTTAATAAACGTAAATATAAGTTTCCTTTACAAACAGGGAAGATTAACGTTTTAAGAATTGCGGATCTCATACACATTATTTAGTGATTTATAAATTCTTAAAACACTATTTCTAAACGAAATTCTACACAATATTTCTATAAACGATATTTCCATTTAACGTTTATACCACGCGCCCTTTTTTCCCGACGCCCTTTTCGTACGTACACCTGGCTGCGTATACTGGGGGTAACAAAACCTGGCTACATATACTGGGGGCAACTATAACTGCTACCTATAATTGGGGCACCTATGCCTGGCTAACCTATAATGAGGGCAACTATGCCTGGCTACCTGTACTGGGGGCAACTATACTTGGCTAAACTATACTGGAGGCAACTACACTTGGCTAACCTATACTGGGGGCACCTATACCTGGCTTCCTATACAGGGGGCACCTATACCTACCTACCTCTACTGAGGGTGTTTTTTTGGGGTCGCACTGCTCCTATAGCGCCTGGTGCAAATTGTTGGGTGCTGTGCAATCATTCTAAATTGGGGAAGGAGGTGGTGGTGGTGGTGGGGGGGCATCCTCACAAGTTTGCCTCAGGCAGCAAAAAGTTTAGAGCCGGCACCGTGAATGATCAGAAACAGATGTTTTGTGTCAAAAATCCTGGTATATTTGACAAAATGGCCCATATCCTTTTACTTTTCAGTGTTCAGGAATCAGGAATAGGTGCTCTGTATAGGTGCCAGGAATAGGTGCCTCAATATAGGTAGCCAGGAATAGGTGCTCTGTATAGGTGCCAGGAATAGGTGCCTCAGTATAGGTAGCCAGGAATAGGTGCTCTGTATAAGTAGGTATAAGTAGTGCTCAGTATAGGTAGCCAGGAATAGGTGCTCAAGAATAGGTAGCCAGGAATAGGTGTTCCAGTACAGGTAGCCAGGAATAGGTGCTCTGAATAGGTGCCTCAGTAAAGGTAGCCAGGAATAGGTGCTCCGTATAAGTAGCCAGGAATAGGTGCTCAGTATAGGTAGCCAGGAATAGGTGCTCAGTATAGGTAGCCAGGATTAGGCACTCAAGATAGGTAGCCAGGAATAGGTGTTCCAGTATAGGTAGCCAGGAATAGGTTTTCCAGTATAGGTAGCCAGGAATAGGTGCTTAGTATAGGTAGCCAGATATAAGTGCTCAAGATAAGTAGCCAGGAATAGGTGTTCTTGTATAGGCAGCCAGGAATAGGTGCTCAGTATAGGTATCCAGGAATAGGTACTCAGTATAGGTAGCCAGGCGGAGGAGGAGTGTACTCAACAGTGGGTGAATGAGCTGCGGCTGAGGTCATAAAATACTCATTTCGCCAGGATCCACACACTGCATGTACTTACTTCTTCCTATTCTTGCGTTCCATGTCACAGTAAGAGTTTCGCCTAGGGGGCGCTGTTACTGTGAGATGGAATGCAAGAACAGGAAGAAGCAAGTACATGCAGCGCGTGGATCCCGGCAAAGTGAGTATTTTATGACCCCCTCAGCTACTGTTCGTTCGCCCACCACTGCGCCCTTGCACGCAGCACATGTGCAGGACAAGCGGGCCGCTCAGGGTCGCACATGTGACCACTGCAACCGTGCCCCTATGTCCATGCCTTTAACCTCCCTAGCAGTAAGGACGAACGTGACTCTTCCGGCTAAAAGATGCTGAAAGTGGTAAGGACGAGTCAGGTTCGTCCATGCCGTGAGGGAGATTTAAAACTTCTCTGCTCCACTTTTTTCACTTATATGGGATTGCCTAGGATGGCTGGATGCCTGGCGGCACACTGTGGGTAGTGATCTGCGTTAACATCCAGCCAGTTATCCTAGGGAACCCCACAAGCACAACCGGCGTAGCAGAGAAGTTGCAGGGCTTCCCTGCAGCGATCCCCCGGCTGCTTTGATTTCCCCTCCCTCCTTCCCACTCTCCCTGCAGCGATCCCCTGCCCTCAGCTATCTGCCCTCCCTCCTTCCTACCCTCCCTGCTGCAATCGGGGGGCTCCAACCCCCCCTCCATCCCCCGAGATCACCAGCACGTGAAGTAAGTGAGAATAATTCACCCTGCCTCTTTCCAGCAGGTGGCAGTCACACATCCTCCTCCTCCACCGCAAACAGCTCCATCTACTGTCTTCAGTACCAGGAAGTGGCTTGATAATGTCAAGTCTTGATAAGTCACATCCTGGCACTGTGGACAGTAGACGGGGCTGTACGCAGCAGAGGAGGAGGATATGTGATCGCCTCAGGTCAGAGGCACTGTGAGTAATACTCACTTTCATTCAAGGCGTGGGGGATCTCTGGGGACGGAGGGAGAAGCACCTCTACTGGGGGTACCAATACCTGACTTCCTATACTGTGGCACCTATAGCTTGGCTACATATACTGGCGGCACTTATACCTGGCCACCCCACCTGTACTGCAGCATCTATACCTGCCTACCTATACTGCAGCACCTATACCTGGCTATCTATACTGCGGCACCTATACCTGGCTACCTATACTGTGGCATCTATCCCTGGCTACCTATTCTGGGGGGGGGCCTAAATACCACATTGCAAATAATGTTTTCGAGCCCACAGGTGGGAGTAATTTAGCCTAGAAACTGCCCTGATTGGAAGCCAATGCACACCCTCCATTCTGCACATGGGGGAGACACTTGGTGGCAGGCTTATACTCACCATTGGCGTGCTGATCCCTCATTGTGTATCTCTGATAGCTTCCCCATGATCTTCTTCAATGTCCCTCGGGTGATTTGCTTTTCCCTCAGCGATGACATGTTCCCCGGTGATCGGTGTTGATGATGCTGGGGTCAAGCAGTGTCATCAACATCTGGCGGCAAACAAATTTTTTCCCCCTTGAATGCAATACAATAACCTGTATTGAATTCAATACAGTATATATAAAAATTGATTACAAAAAAATGCTTGAAAATTAATCTAACCACTTTTTGCACAGAAATCCTGGAGAAATTGAACACTAGGGGCTTGATTCACAAAAGGTGCTAACTGTTAGCACGGCTTTTCGTGCGTTTTAGTGTGAAAAACCGGATTTCGCGTGGAAAAACCGTTTTTCGCGCGCAAAAATTTGCGTTTGCGTGTTAAGGCAAATTTTTCACGCGTTACTGTTCCTGTTCACGCGATAACGCAAATTTATTGCGCAAACACGTCCGGTAACGTGTGAAAAATTCACAAATTTTTGTGCACGATAACCGCTATCTGGTAAAATTGCGAACAAAGCACTTTTCACACCGTGCTAACAGTTAGCACCGTTTTGTGAAACAAGCCCACCAAGCAATAAATTACTAAAAATAAGCGTAATACTTTTTTTAACCTACTTTTTAGTACTTCTTCAATTGCTAAGTGCTGAAAATGTATTTAATGTGAACCTGAAGTGACACGTGACATGATAAGATAGGTGAAGCCCCTTCCTGTTTTCCAGTACAGGAAGACTCAAAAAACCTGAGTTGTTATCCATGCTAAAGAGCTTCTCTGAGCTTGTGGACAGCTTGTTGAAGTCAGTTCTGTTTTTCTGAAGAGCTTAAAGGGAACCTAAACTGAGACAGATATGGATTTTTCCTTTTAAAATAATACCAGTTGCCTGACTCTCCTGCTGGTTCTTTGTCTCTAATGCTTTCAGCAACAGCCCCTCAACAAGAATGCAGATCAGAAGGTCTGACTGAAGTCAGACTGGATTAGCTGCATACTTGTTTCAGGTGGGTGATTCAGCCCCTGCTGCAGCCAAAGAGATCAGCAGGACTGCCAGGCAACTGGTATTGTTTAAAAGGAAACAGCCATATCCCTCTCAGTTTAGGTTCCCTTTAAACAGCCAACAAACAGTGAGAGTCAGCTTGAGATAAGGTTTTATAAAAATGTGGATTCTAAACTGCAACTGTGACAGTCTGATGCAATGTAATAAATAAAGCTATATAACTAAAAATAAACAAATGAGACTCTTTGCTACTAATGTTTTATTCATTATCCGTACTACACATACAATCCATTGGCCCATATGCAATTCACTTTTTCTCCTTAGCTTTCCTCTAAGTGATATTTTCAAAATTGTCAATAAAATGCCTTTTAAACCACCAGCAAGCAAGAACATACTCAAAATAATTTTGATAGTTCTTTTTTCACTTACTTTTTGTACTTTTTCAGTTGCAAATTGCTAAAAAGTTATTTTTAATAGAAAATGAAAAAATTATCTCCTGGGAGAAAACTTAGAAGAAAAAGTGAATTTGGATAGGGCCCTATTTGGTAAGAATAAGTCATACTTCCAAAGTATTCCGCTTCTCTCCATTAGTATTTGAACTTGACAGCTGACCTCTTCAAATTCAGCTTCTTCTTAGGACTAGCATCGGTGCATCCACCAAGCTTTAGAATTTTCATTAACACTCATACTTTAATTTTTTAATTAAGTTATTGTTTGTGCTTGTACTAAGTAGTAATATATCCCTCGTTTTGACAGAAGTTGTTGATGGGTTCCATATTCTTTTATGCTGCCGTTCTTCATGACAACGATCAGATCAGCATTCTGGACTGTAGATAGTTTGTGGGCAACCATGATGCAGGTCCGGCCTTTCCTGGCTTGATCGAGAGCTTGTTGTACAACCTATAAACAATTTAAAGATATTTTTTTTCATTAAAGTAGAGTTTTTGAAAGAACAACAAGGGCAGATTTATCAAGGCCAATACAAGAAAAATTGAAGCAAACCTGCTGCAAGAGTGAAACGGATGCCCAGGTTTCTGATTGGCTGCTCTGGGCAGTTGGTCTACTTTCCAGTTCTATGAATGCCTCAAATTTTCTAGTTGTCACTAAGGATGTTTTTGAATGATTGAAACTTGTGTTTACCTTTTCGCTTTCGTTGTCCAGAGCTGAGGTGGCCTCATCAAGCAGTAACAGTTTTGGAGATCTGATAAGAGATCGGGCGATGGCTATCCGCTGCTTCTGTCCTCCTGATAGCTGAGTTCCTTTATCTCCAACTTTTGTGTTGTATTTCTAAGCAAAATATACATGGAAAACTATACAGTTTAAACTTGCTCTTTTGAGTTGTGAGAAAAGGAGTTTGGCTAAGATCATAAGTATTGTTTGGTTACATCCTATTATTATATCTTTATATAGATAGCTAATACATTTATGTACAGTAGCTATTTAGTTCACAGAGCTATACACCTGCATGAATGATTCTGTACAGCAAGAGAACATCTAGATGACATACCTACTGCTACCACTCCTCATTTTCAGAAGTAAGTAATGTAAACATGTATGTCATTAAAGCGGAGCCGAGATGAAAAATTAACTATAACAAGTAACTTGTCTATATATCTTATCTAAAGTTACACAGCAAATCTAGCCACAAATGTGATACAATGAGGGCAGCCATGTTCTGTTTGTCACAGGCTAAGGGCTGGAGATGCTATCAGCTTGCCTGTGTGTAATGTGACAAATTCAGTCCCCTCTCCTCCTCCCCTCTGCCTCTGAAATCTATGGCTAGTAACCTCCTCCTCCTCCTGCCCAGACTGAGCTCCCATAAGCCCTTGCTACATGAGTCTGAGAATGCCAAGGCACTCTAAAAAGCTGTGGGCGAGGCTTGTTTAGTTTATAGGGAATTAGAGTACTAAAACAAAACAAAAAAGGTATTTGGCTTGTGGAATGTCCTATAAACTATATGAAAGGAACACAATTATGCAATGAGTAAAAGTTTATCTCGGATCCACTTTAAGTGGTCTGTTGGTTATAAGACCTGTCAATAAGGATCTGTCACATAGAGAAATGTAACTTAGGGGTCTGTAACTAAATGTCTATCACCATCCTCAGTTTTGGTTGTCAGTTTTGGTTGTCAGAGCCCCCTAAGCCCACAAACCCAGTAAGTGGTATTAGACTCCTTTGTTAGACTCCTTTGTTTCTGCCGTACACCCCCCCCCCCGACCTAAGAGCCGGCTAAATGAGCACCCAGTCCACCCCCCCCCCCTTTCAGGTGTATAGTGGTCCCAAGGACCCCAGCAGACAATTTGACAGGGAACGTCAAACCTCTCTGGCTGGCACACTTCTACATCTATCTATATGCGCCATGTTTTCATCCCCGCCAGAGCCTCTGCTCAGTGACCTGGTATATGTAACTCACGTAATAAGTCTCTGGGTCAAGATGCTTTCCTTGCGTTGAAAGACATCCATGGCTACAATTACTAGGTTATGCCTAATGATGCTGATCCAGGTATTTTATCTGATTGCCATCTGGAGTCAGGAAGGAATTTTTCCCTTTTGGGGCTAATTGGACCATGCCTTGTGGGGTTTTTTTCGCCTGGATCAACAGGGGTATGTGGGGGACGGGCTGGAATTGTACTTTGTACTGGTTGAACTCGATGGACGTATGTCTTTTTTCAACCAAAATAACTATGTAACTATGTAATGAGAAGATGTAGCCAGCGGGTATGATGATGGGAAGCGTGCAGACTGATGGAGGGCCGCACCAGCTAGAGAGATGAGTCCCTCAACTGCTGAATTCTCTGTAGATGCTCTTTTTTTGGACTTTTGTACATCATCTGAACTATACATTATATGCTAAGCTTAGGAGTTTGTTGACTTTTTATATGAGCAAGACGCTGTGCTTTGATGCAGCTTTTGGAATTCTCTCACTTTTCCTAGGCCTGTAAATGCATGTGAGACCCTCAGAATCTTTATTATTTCTAATGTATAAAAGGTGGTGTAGAGCCAAGATTCCAGATAACCCTCCCAAGACCTTAATCCAAAATAACCTCTTTAATTATACTATCAAATATTATAATGCACTGGTACTTAGCCAAAGTCTTTTGTCTCTGTTCCACAGTTGTTTTACTCCTATCTATAGCCTGACGAAGTGGGATATGCCCGCGAAACACGTAGCACTTGTTTGGAGTATGTAAATAAATTATTTTTGTTGAAAAAATCAACAGCATCTTGTGTTTACCTTGGGGAGGTAAGTCCATCGCTAACCCCTCAATTTTTAAAAAAGTTTTATTCCTTTTTTACACTCCTGGCTCCTCTGTACAACTGCACAATTAACATGTCCACCCCTGGTGGAGGGGGATTTGCCCCCTTTTGTTTAGATCTACAGAGAGTGACTTCTTATTCCTGATTGGGGACAGGTCTAATACACCCCACCTGCTTATACAGTGGTTACCTGGACGGTAGCCCAGATTTGTGAGTATAACATTTATACTTACCCTTTCATTTTCACAATTCCAGTACATACTACACTGTATCGGGCTCTCTGTGTCTCCCCTTTTATCCAGATGAAAAACGTCTCAGACATCTATGTAACTATGGCTATTGTAGACTATGCAACTACTCCAGAGCCATGAAAAACAGAGGACCCAGGGTGTGGTTGAGAGCTCCAATACCCTTTGGCAAGAATATTTACATAAAAACAACTATAGTGTTTGTTGCTATTTTGGGTGACTGGTTTTTCTTTAGTCTGGATATGAATATAATGCACTTCTGCCCTTCCTTCCATTACCTCAGGCAGATCTTCTATGAAAGAATGGATGTTGGCAGCTGTGGCGGCCTGCCGTATTTCTTCCATGGACACCAGGCGGGAGTTGTCCCCATAGGCGATGTTCTCAGCGATGCTGCAATCAAACAGCACAGGCTCCTGAGACACAAGGCCAATCTGGGAGCGGAGCCATTGCACATTTAAACATCTTACATCAATGTTATCAAACAACTGCAAGTAAAAAAAAAGTTACAAAGTTACGAACATTTTTAAAATCTAGTACTTTAGCAAAAACCTGATTGAACCAACCATCTTAACTGCAGAAGGTCTGTTTGCTTTCTTTGAATGATGAATAAATTCTAAGTTACACCCTTCATGTTATAAATCTGAGTGCCTCAACACATCACTGTTCACAATACAGAGCTCAGGGATGAAAGATGGTGAGGCTCAAAGCATAGTATTCAATGTACCTCCTACTTTATTTGCACAGCAATTACTTAATTACGAGACAATCTGAAAATGTGTCCTGCTATCTTATCAGTTAGCTCCAGTGAAGTATAAACATGCCTTTGAATGACATTAAAAACTTTCCCCCCACGCGTACGAATTTCTCCGTCCCTTTTTCCATCCTTTAACCCCCAGGGACGGAGAAATCCGTGCTTTGCGCACTCCCACCGCTGTCCGCGCTCCCGCTCCTAAACATGCCGCCCGCCGCTAGTAAACACGCCGCCACACGCTCGCCCGGAGATCAATGAACGGGAAAATCCATTCCCGTTCGTTGATCTAAGCCCCGCAATGATCCGCTGCTCTCCGATGGGCAGCGCGATCATTGTGATCTTACCCAGCCTCCAAGTACTTCCTCCAAGCTTACGGAAGGACGCTTGGAGGTCGCATTAAAACAAAAAGTTACTGTGGCCATCTTGTGGCCAAATAGTAGAACTACACCCTACACATTTTTCACATACAAATAAATTACTTTTACACAAAAAAAATAACTCATTACCTCCCACACTCCCAATTTTTTTTTTTGTAATTAAAAAAAAATAAAAAAATGTACAATAAAAAAAATACATAAATAGTTACCTTAGGCCTTAGGGACTGAACTTTTTAAATATTTATGTCAGGAGGGTACAACACTGTTACTTTATAAACTATAGGCTTGTAATTAGGGATGGACGCAAAACTGAAAAAAATGCACCTTTATTTCCAAATAAAATATTGGCGCCAAACATTGTGATAGGGACAATTTTATAACAGTTTTATAACCGGGACAAAAGGGCAAATACATTTCATGGGTTTTAATTACAGTAGCATGCATTAATTAAAAACTTTAATGGCCGAAACCTGAAAAATAATAAATTTTTTCCCAGATTTTTCCTATTTTCCCATTAAAACACATTTAGAATAAAATAATTCTTGGCATAATGTCCCACCTAAAGAAAGCCTAATTAGTGGTGGAAAAAACAAGATATAGATCGTTTAATTGTGATAAGTAATGATAAAGTTATAGACGAATGAATGGAAGGAGCGCTGAAAGGTGAAAATTGTTCTGGTGGTCAGGGGGTAAACCCCCTCAGTGGTGAAGTGGTTAAACCAGTCTTCTTATGTTTTCTATTCTTTTTTTGCTGTATTTAATGTTGTCGGGCAAACATTTAATTTTGAGTTTAATACCATTTTTAAGGAAGCTATAAATCACACGTTGATAGGCAGATTCAACCAAGAGACAAGCAAACTGTAACGATTGTGGCATTCTCTCCGTGATCAGCGCACAGGACGTGCGCTGACACTGCGGAAATCCTCCACAAGCGTATAATTTGAAGGAACCCAGCAAAAGGCGCAACGCAAAAGGGAAATTCCTGTCGACAGGTGGAGCTGTGGAGTGCAGAGGAACAGCTCCTCTGCCCTGCCACAGACGCTAGACAGGAATTGTACGAAGGGAAGAAACACAGGGCAAGATAGCGCTGAAAGACAGAGATCAAAGCGACAGAGGGTATGTGTGTCCACCAATCTAGTCGCCACCCTGCGACGATGAATACACAACCATGAAGATAAGGTGAGAAGGCAATCGCAGGAGATGGCGATTGCTAACAGTGACACAAGACAGAATAAGCACAGAGGAGGAATGTATGTGTGTGCACCAATCTAGTCGCCAACCTGCGACGGTGGACACACAAAAAAGGAAACCGAGTGAGAACGCAATCGCCTGAGAAGCGATTGCGAATGAGATTGAGCAAAGGGACAGATTGTATGTGTGTGCACCAATCTAGTCGCCAACCCGCGACGGTGCATATACAACAGCAGATATGAAGTAGGAACGCAATCGCGAGAGAGGAGATTGCCAGAGATGACACAAGGCTACAGCAAGGCAGAGCACGAGAGTAGCAAAGGCACAGCAAATCATACAATGAGAAGATAAGGAAAATAACAAACGCTAACTAAACGCGAACACCGCACTCATTCGCAACAGCGAACGCGTTTACTGCGTGGTCTCCGCGTGTTAAGCACAACAGAGACAAGCACGCCTAACTAACCACCGACAGACAAACATGAAGCATAGGACGCGAGCGCTTGCTTAACGGTTACCTCACCGAGCCTCCAGCAAGCGTTCGTATCAGACAAGACAGATACACGAAAAAAGGGATAAGTGAAAGATACGATCCACTGCTCTTTCCGCCAGAGCAAGTGCGATCCAAGTAAGAAACAAAGCTTGCAGGATCCCCTACTCTTTCCGCCAGAGCAAGTGCGATCCAAGTATAGCAAGATAGCTTTAGCAGGATCCACTGCTCTTTCTGTCAGAGCGAGTGTGATCCAAGTATAGAAACAGAGCGAGCTGAATCCACTGCTCTTTCCGCCAGAGCAAGTGCGATCCAAATATAGCAAGGGAGACAGAACAGGCAATACAAATAATACAATCCTAACTGCACTAGCAAGGTTGCCTAGCGCAGTCCCAGGAATTACTCTAAGCTAATCTTCAAACGAAAAGCATGGCTGACACTCCAGGAGTGTTTCACAGGACAAACCCTTATGACCAGCGACTTACTGTCGAATCACATGGTATATATAGAGCAAGCCTACAAAGGATGTGGCTAGGCAATTTGCATGACAAACATATGCAAATTCCTCAGCAGCAGCAAGCTGCAAAACTGACAAAAGGTCTCTCTTCCAGAGACCTGCAGAATGCAGACTTGAACAGTGGTCAAAAAGCTGCCTGCCTGCGCAGGCAGCTGAGCGGATCATTACACAAACTCTACCAATGGCTACGCAGACAAGACTCACCACTGCACCCTGGAAAGGATCATAGAACCTCTGCAGAAGCTGCACTGGCAAACGTTTAGCAAAACTACTAATGGCTATGTAGACAAGACTTACCACTGCTCCCTGGAGGGGATCATAGAACCTCTGTAGAAGCTGCACAGCGGTACTCTTCCCACAGCCACTGCTGCCCACAAATGCCAAAGTTTGGCCACTGGATATCCTCAAGGACAATTCCTGTAAGACCGGCACATCTGGACGAGATGGATACTTGAAGGAAACATCACAGAATTCTACGTTTCCTTGATCATTATCCTATTTTGATTGTAGTCATGAAATGAAAATTGAATGGGGCACATTTCAATAAGTGTACTTCTATGCAGAGAGATAAAATGCTGACATACATGTTATTGTATATTAGGCCCGGTTCAGATTTGCGTTTTTTTGCGGAGCCTGCCGTACGGATCCTGCCATCTGGATCCTGGAAGACCGTCCATTTTTACAGCCAGTGTGCTGTAAAACATTTGTTTTCCATAGGTTCCTATTGTGCTGCAAAACCTTCCGTTTCTGTTCCGCTGAGTGAAACGGTCCGGAAAATTGGGTCCTGTCAGTGGAACGGACCACGAAACCGTACAGCTGGTTCCATTGGCAAAAGCTAATGTGAACCGAGCTGTACTCTAAATAAGGCCCGGTTCACACTTGCGGTTCTCTGCCAAACGGACCGGATGACCTGACCGGATCGGGACCGGATCCGGATCGGAACCGTACGGTTCTGATCCGGATCCGATCCGGATCCGGTCAGGTTGCATCAGGTGTTCATCAGGATGCGATCCGGATCCGTTTGGCAAAAGTTAGTACAAACCAAATAAAAATGTTGGGGTCTGGGAGGTCAGCAGAAGGGGGACCTGTGGAATCAGGCCCTCCGCTGTTTAGCACTCACCTCCACCTCCGACATGCTGCCAACATCTCCAGCTCGTTTAAAGTCACTGCTGCTCCACTCCAAAATGCTTGCCCATGTGTCCCCATCCAAAATCGCCGCAACAATCCGCATAGGAAGTGGGGTAGAACATCCGGATTTTTAGCCAGTGTGTTGTGCGCTCTCCGGTTCTCATAGCTTTGTATTGGCCGGATGGTGCAGTCCGGCTCCGCCCCGGCTACGGCTGCCGGAGGAGCCGGACCAAAAAATAGCGCATGTTGGAACGGACGCCGGAGTCCGGATCCGGTCCGGATCCGGTCCGGCAGAACGGAAACATGTGAACGGACGCATAGGCTTTCATTGCTATGCCGTGCGTCCGTTCCGTCCGTTCTGCAAGCGGTCCGGCTCCGGCATGGCGATTCCGGACGGCCACCGCTAATGTGAACCGGGCCTTAGGGATGGAAAATGGCAAAATACAGGAAATGGTTATTAACTTACTGGTCTCAGTCCCTGCAGACTGTAGCTGTCTATAGCTGGCTCTCTGTCAAACAAGGCAAACAGGTGGGAAGCCGCAGATTTGGCTTTGGCGTAGTCTGGTGCAAAGGATAAAGTCTGTCCTACTGATATAGCACCATATGTCAGAATGACAAACACACTGTAGGGAAAACAGAGCAAGAAAAAATATTAATAATTTGGAGGATATAATCAATTATAGTACAGATACATAAAGGAGTCAGGGGCCCATATGCAATTAACTTTTTCTCCTGCGTTTTCTCCTAGGTGGTATTTTCACATCTTGCAATAAAATGCCCTTTAAACCACCAGTAAGCAAGAAAATACTCTAAATTGTTTTGACAGTACTTTATCATCAACTGTTTGGAACTTTTTTTTAATTGCACAGTGCTGAAAAATTATTTCAAATACAAGCTGAAAAATTATTTCAAATACAAGATGAAAAATTATCTCCTAGGAGAAAACTCAGGAGAAAAAATGAATTGCATATCGGCCATGGTCTTACAAAGTAAGAGTTAACTGCTTTCAGACCACGCTGATTGAAATCTATGCTCTCTGGCATCTGTTATCTTTTCCAGGACGTAGATTTCAATCATTCCCGCTGCATACTCCTGCGGCTGCCGCCGTTCGCGCTGCTCTCGCTGCTGCAGCCCCCTATGCTGTCGGTATGACGGCAGAGCTCCCTGAGCTGGTCAGGAGCCGATTTCATTGGCTCCTGGCCCCGTGATCACTGTGCGCCCATCACATTGGCCAGGCGCGGAGCTAGGGGGGGTCGGGGTAGGACAAGTGCCCCGGGGCGCCTGGTCCCCGAGGGCGCCCTCAGCCTGGCTGAGCTGCGGGTTTTTTTTTTTTTTTGCGTTGCAGCGGAGGGGAGGGGAGCAGCGCAGAGAAGAGAGAGAGCTGTGCGGACGGTGGGGAAGGGGGGCCATATCCCCCCTCCTTCCCTCACCTTAGGTGTTCTCCCTCCCTCGCTGTCCCCTCCAATGTCCGGGTGGCTCAGGCTGGCAGCGGCGGGCGGAACTCACCTCCGTCTTGCTCCAGCGCCGGCCGGAAGTTCGAGTGCGCAGCCGCTGCTCTGGTCTGGACCAGACCAGAGTAGTGGCAGATCCATCCGGCGCTGCGACGAGACGGAGGTAAGTTCCGCCCGCCGCTGCCAGCCTGAGCCACCCGGACATTGGAGGGGACAGCGAGGAAGGGAGAGCAGCTCTTCTCTGCGCTGCTCCCCTCCTGCTGGGGAGGGGGACACCTGGCTACCTACTCTGGGCACATATACCCCTGGCTACATATACTGGACATATATCCCTGGCTACCTACTCTGGGCACATATACCCCTGGCTACCTACTCTGGGCACATATACCCCTGCCTACATATACTGGGCATATACCCCTGGCTACCTACTCTGGGCACATATACCCCTGGCTACCTACTCTGGGCACATATACCCCTGGCTACCTACTCTGGGCACATATACCCCTGGCTACCTACTCTGGGCATATATACCCCTGCCTACATATACTGGGCATATACCCCTGGCTACCTACTCTGGGCACATATACCCCTGGCTACCTACTCTGGGCATATATACCCCTGGCTACCTACTCTGGGCATATATACCCCTGGCTACCTACTCTGGGCACATATACCCCTGGCTACCTACTCTGAGCACATATACCCCTGGCTACCTACTCTGGGCACATATACCCCTGGCTACCTACTCTGGGCACATATACCCCTGCCTACATATACTGGGCATATACCCCTGGCTACCTACTCTGGGCACATATACCCCTGGCTACCTACTCTGGGCACATATACCCCTGGCTACCTACTCTGGGCACATATACCCCTGGCTACCTACTCTTGGCACATATACCCCTGCCTACATATACTGGGCATATACCCCTGGCTACCTACTCTGGGCACATATACCCCTGGCTACCTACTCTGGGCACATATACCCCTGGCTACCTACTCTGGGCACATATACCCCTGGCTACCTACTCTGGGCACATATACCCCTGCCTACATATACTGGGCATATACCCCTGGCTACCTACTCTGGGCACATATACCCCTGGCTACCTACTCTGGGCACATATACCCCTGCCTACATATACTGGGCATATACCCCTGGCTACCTACTCTGGGCACATATACCCCTGGCTACCTACTCTGGGCACATATACCCCTGCCTACATATACTGGGCACATATACCCCTAACTACATATACTGGGTACATATACCCCTGGCTACATATACTGGGCATTTATACCCCTGGCTACATATACTGGGCACATATACCTCTGGCTACATATACTGGGGACACATACCCCTGCCTACATATACTGGGCACATATACCCCTGGCTACCTGTTCTGTGGACATCTCTACCCCTGGCTACCTGTTCTGGGGACATCTATACTGCTGGCCACCTATTCTGGGGACACCTATAGACCTGGGGCTACCTATTTTTGGGCAAGCATTGCTGTCAGATTGAGTGTATTTTGGGGAACTGCTGCCAGGTGAGAGGTGTCTACCATATTAAGGGGACATTCTGCCTATTTATGTGAAATGCTGTCTATTTATGTGCCTCATGACTGCTGAATTTGTCTTGTTGGGGGCCTCATGATTTGTTGGGGGCCTCAAGATCGCTGAATTTGTCTTGTTAGGGGCCTCATGATTGCTGAATTTGTCTTGTTAGGGGCCTCATGATTGCTGAATTTGTCTTGTTGGGGGCCTCAGGATTGCTAAATTTGTCTTGTTGGGGGCCTCATGTTTGCTCATGATTGCGGAATTTGTCTTGATGGGGGTGGGGGGCTCATGATTGCTGAATTTGTCTTGGAACATGCTGGAAGGTACATACTGAGGGAGGGTGGGTGAGCGTGAGCCTGCTAACCTCCATGTACATTTGAAGGGGCGTGACCAAATGTGGAGTACCCATAACCACGCCCACATTTGGTCACGACCCTTCACCTTAGGGGGCGCATTAATAGTCTTTGTCCCCGGGCGCTGAAAACCCTAGCTACGCCTCTGACATTGGCTCACAGTGATCATAGGCTCAGGAGCCAAAGAAATAGGCTCCTGACTGGCTCAGGGAGCTCTGGCATCACAGCGATGGCAGAGCGAGGGGCCTACAGCAATGGGAGAGCTCCATGAATGGTGGTAGCTGCGGGTCCTTGTGTTGCAATGTTGACAAGCGCCGTTTTTTCAATCAAACCAGCCGTCTCTGTTCCTTAAGGGGGCAGAGACTGCTGGTATGGAAGTGGTTAACCATTTACTGCATCCAAGGCAGTATACCTACGTCCGGCAGGACTTCAGTTCCTGCACAGGGACGTAGATAGTCTTAGCATTCTAATTCTAACAACTTCTCTACCTAAAGCATTCTAATGGGACGGCACATGCGGATGCAGAGTAGTAGACAACTAACCAGTGAACAAAGTAGAGACCAAAGTATATTCCATAAGCACCGCACCACTCAAAAAGGAGGACACTGGGGTACAAAAAGGAGGGCAGAGACAGACACATGGGGGACAGAGAAAGACACAGGGGACAAACGTGGTATAAGTGGGGGTGCATCTTATAGTCAGGAGCATCTTATAGTCAAAAAATATGGTATCCAGGACACTAGAAACTCTGCTGTGTTCCCCAGGGCCCTTGCATAATTTGTGTGAATGCATTGCAACTTACCTGTCCTGGCATGCTGCTCCGTCCGTGCTCTCCATCTTCATCCCGCTACCTGTCTTGTCTCAATGACCTGGCGTATGGTATGCATAATAACGGCACCGCATCGCTCGGGGGGCCCTGGGGCATGTGCCCCCTTTGCCTTAATGGTAGTGCTGGCCCTGATACTGATGCCAGAATGTTCAGTAGGACTGCCAGGGAACTGGAGTTGTTTAAAAGGTAATACATATGGCACCAGCCATATTCCTCTCTCTTTAGGTTTCCTTTAATTGAACAAACTAAGAGGTCTAGTATCCCACGTTGAGTGTAAGGGAGAAACTCTAAATGTCTCATATGGACAACACAGTGTTTTTCTGCTTTCACATACCGTATTTTCTCACATAATTCCAATACGTCCTGCTGCTGTGTGATACTTACAGAAAGACTTCTTCCACAGTCATCCTTCCAGCTCCAATCAAATAAGCCCCATATCGAAAACTTACAGCGTGGGCAAAGAAAACGAAAGACTGACTAAAGCCAAAACATATGCCATATATCTGAGCTTTACGCTGTGAATATCTATGAAAAAGGAAAAAGGAATTTTTTGTAAGCCACATTTAAATAAGAGACTCTAATTAAATAAACTGGAAAAGTGAATACAAAACTAAAAAAAAAGTATTAAATCACAGTGTGACAACAAGCATGAGTATACAGATATCTGATTAGTGAGTATTCCTGTTACACAACTATAGCATAAACACTAACAAAGAACTATTTGTATCTGATTATTGATCCTGAACTATAGGAACAAATATTATTGTACCTCAGGGCGTAACTTGCATATGTCGCCGCCCCCTCCTGCAAAATGTGGGAGAAACCCCCTCCCCTCCTTGTAGGAAACAGTAAAAAAGGGCGCAGGTGGCTAGTGGACAAATCGGGCGCCGCCATTCACTCCCAAAATAATTATCGTTTACTGGGCGCCGAACAGGAAAAAAGGGCGCCCGAGAATAATAATGTTTTCCAACGGCGCCCAAAGATTTTTCATGTTTTATAACTGCTTGTGATGATTTACGTTTCCTATTTCAATAAAACATTATTTTAAAACTTATCCCTTAGTGTTTGTAAAACATTATTATTCACGAAACAAAGCGATCAGTACGTAACGTAAATTGTACTATATTTTATCCCTTACTGCTTTAAAACATTATTCTACACACAATACAGTGATTACTAAGGAGGGTCTTAGGTTTAGGCACCATCAGGGGGTCTTAGGTTTAGGCACCAACAGGGGGTCTTAGGTTTAGGCACCAACAGGGGGGTCTTAGGTTTAGGCACCAACAGGGGGGACTTAGGTTTAGGCACCAACAGGGGGATCTTAGGTTTAGGCACCAACAGGGGGATCTTAGGTTTAGGCACCAACAGGGGGGTCTTAGGTTTAGGCACCAACAGGGGGTCTTAGGTTTAGGCACCAACAGGGGGGTCTTAGGTTTAGGCACCAACAGGGGGGTCTTAGGTTTAGGCACCAACAGGGGGGTCTTAGGTTTAGGCACCAACAGGGGGTTCTAGGGGTTAGGGGTAGGTACAGGGAGGGTTACTTAGAATTTTTTTTTTAAACGTTATTATACGTTTCACTATTTAAACGGAAGATTAACGTTTTTACAATTGCCGATTTCATGCACATTATTTAATGATTTATAACTTTATAAAACATTAATTTTAAACGAAATACAGTACAATTTATTTTTAAACGTTATCCATGCTTATCGTTTAAAACCCCGCGCCCTTTTTTCCTAGCGCCCCTTTTTAACGTACGCCTCCTTGTGTGGCATACATCAAAAAAGGGCGCCTGGAAAAAATGCAGCATGGTGTAGCTGAAATTTAATGATTTTGTCAATAACCGTATTTTATTGTATCTTGTAATAAAAAAAATCTGAAAATATTGTTTATAAAACGGAAAACAATAATATACCGGTATGTATAATTGTATAATATTGTGTATAACCTTCTTTTATCATTTCTTAATGTAATAAATCTGAAAATATCATTTAAAACACTGAAACGATAATATATGTATAATCGTTATTATTGTATAATGTTGTGTATAGCCTTAATTTATCATTTCTTCATGTAATAAAATCTGAAAATATTGTTTACCATAATGAAAAAAATATATATAGGTACATTCGTTATAACTATAGTAAAACATTAGTAAATATTAGTAACATTTTACTACAACTAAACCTAACCCTACTCTCACACAGTACCCTCCCTCTACCTTTCCCTAACACTTAGAGCCCCCTGGTGGTGCCTAACCCTAAGACCCCCCTGGTGGTGCCTATCCCTAAAACTCCCATATCGGTTATCAAAATATTTTTTAAATCGATATATTTATTGTAGTTATAAACTCCCCTAGTAGTGCCTAACCCTAAAACTCCCATATTGTTTATCAAATAATTGTTTTAATCGATATATTTAGTTATAAACGTCCCCAGTAGTTCCAAACCCTAAAACTCCTATATCGTTTATCAAATAATTTTTTTAAATCCATATATTTACTGTAGTTATAAACTCCCCTAGTATTGCCTAACCCTAAAACTCCCATATCTTTTATCAAATAATTTTTTAAATCGATATTTTTAGTTATAAACTTCCCCAGTAGTTCCAAACCCTAAAACTCCTATATCGTTTCTCAAATATTTTTTTTAAATCCATATATTTAGTTAATTGAGGAATTTTGTATTTTCCACTAAATATCGCTTTAGTTCTGAAACTTTACGTAGATAGAAACAATAACTATAGTAAATATGTTTGTAAACGTTATTATATGGTAAGTATGTTTGTAAATTTTATTATTCACCGGACGCCCAAATTTCCTGTTGGGCGCACATAAAACGATATTTAACATGAGAGTGAATGGCGTTGCCCTTTTTGTCCACTTGCCTCATTCACCCAAATTTCCTGCTTCCCCTTGTGTGAGCTAGTTAAAAAACAGAAAAAAAAATGGTTCCTAGTTTGCACTCTTGAACTCTCCTTCAACCACTCCAGAAGCAGAGCTGGCGCAGCAGAGTTTCATACCCGGTAGCAGGACAGGTCCACCTCACCACCTTGTGGCTACCAACACTGTATGTCATGTGACAGACATGTACACAGAGGCATGAGGAGGACTCGGCCTTCTGGCGCTGCTTTGCACCTCAGGACTGGGTCCCCACCCAGGCCCTGGGTTCCTCTATGATGAAATTGGTTGAGGGGGGAGGACTATTGTTAGGGGCATATTTGACCTAATTTTAAAGAAACATCTAATGACAGGGATATGAGACTATGGCCCATATGCAATTCACTTTTTCACTTGAGTTTTCTCCTAGGAGATAATTTTTCATCTTTGATTTAAAATAACTTTCCAGCACTTTTCAACTAAAAGAGTACCAAAAAGTAAATGAAAAAGCACTATCAAAATTATTTTGAGTATTTTCTTGCTTTCTGGTGGCTTAAAATGCATTTTATTGACAAATTTAAAAATATCACCTTGGAGAAAACTCAGGTGAAAAATTGAATTGCATATGGGCCTATCACTTTTATTTTCCTTTAAGATGTAGCCTATCTTTCACGCTGGGCTATTGATAGCAACTGAAAAAGTACTATAATGTAGGTTTTATTGTTAAAGTGTTAAAAAAAATCTACTGTAAGAAAATTCAGGAGAAAAGTTAATTGAATAAGGGCTCATGTTTCTTGTTAGACCACACACAGCCCACGTGGGGGTGCATTGGTGCACATGGCATCTGTAGGTTACATTTGGTGCACATGGCATCTGTAGGAAGGCACCATTAATGATGAACGATATACCGTATTTTTTTCGGACTATAAGATGCTCCTGACTTTAAGGTTAGAGGACAAAACCACACCTAGGTTTAGAGGACAAAAACAGGGGAAAAAATATATACTAAACCTGTTGCATCCATGGTAAAGCAGCATCTTGTGGATTATGCACCCTTTGTACCTCCTCTGTCCCCCTTGTGCCCCCCATGTGTGCGCCTCTGTTCTCCTTGTGTCCTCCCCTATGCCCCCTTGTGTCCTCCTCTATGCCCCTTTATGTACCCCTAGGTCCTCTGTTTGTCCCTCTGTGTCCTCCTCTGGATGAGCACAGTACAGGGAGTTCCCGACATTGTGGCGGGTTGGAGGTTCGTATCGGCAGGTGTTCACAAGTCAGGAACTCCATGCATTTGGACTATAAGACACAGTGACTTTTTTCCCTTACTTTTGTGGGAGAAAAAGTGAGTCTTATCGTCCAAAAAATACAGTACATAGTTTTGAGCAATATATGATGCCTATAGAATATGTCTGAATATGTATTTAGCGAAAGCCTTGCTCTTTTCAGCAAGGTAATGCTAATCCAAATTCTGCATGTATTACAACAACACAGATTCATAAAAAAAGACTCTGGATGCTAAAATGACCTGCCTGCAGTCCATAACTGTCACTCACTAAAAACATCTAATGCATTATAGAAGGAAAGGTACATCAAAAGAAACATCAAACTGTTGAGCAGTTGAAAATCTACAGTATATTAGGTACTGACAACATTTCAGTTTCAAAATTCTTAAAAACTATAGGATCTGGTCTCTTCCATGTTTAGATCTTTTGTTGTTAAATCTCTATTTCAGGCTCAAATGTTTTTCTTAGATGTGTGTAGGTACTCAGTTGTAGGCCTTGTTCATGACTATTTAGAAGTTCCTTGACTAGCTTATGCCAAACAAATCCTTTGCAAAATACTTGATTCGGAGTCCAGACAATGCATTGCTCCCAACTGTCCATTTTCCAGACAGACAGTCCCTCTTTGGGAATCAAATCCCTCTTTCTCCCTAATTTGTCCCTCTTTCTGGACTCATGTACAGATCTGAGTAAACATGTATTTTTCTACTGAAAATGCGTTTAATGTATGTTTAATATGATGATAGAGAGGACCAGTGTGGTCTGAATTGTAACCCTGCTTTTGAAATCTTTTTGGGATTGATGACTAGAGGTGTGGCATGATTAGGGGTGTGTCTTAAAGTGTCCTTCTTTCTCATCTCAAAAAGTTGCAAGGTATGGTCCAAAAATGTGCTCCCTTCCTGTACCATTGTCTGATATAGACTGAAATCTCCTCAGACAGATTCAGACACTGTACCCTTGCAGTCTAAACAAAATGATACAGTCCAGACACCTGCAGCTGCCCCACCCAAAGTGCCTGAAATTTGACTATCTCAGCAGAGAGAACAAAAAACAATTTAAACTATGGTTGCTGCTTACATAATATCATATTTCTAAAAGAGCAAATATATGGCAGCTTGCAACTGATGCTTGATCATCATTATAATTCACCTGCACTGACAATACACGTCACCTAAAATGACTGCTATATCTTAAAGTCAAAAGGTTCCACTATTGTACCAAACATAATGAAACTTTTCTGGCGATCTGAGGATCCTTAGAAAAACATAAAGTAATAAACAGCTGATATTATAGTGTACCTATGCTGCATTAAAAAAAAAATAACAGACAAGCGTAGCATAGCCAAATAAAAACATTTTGGATCATAAAAATATACATAAAGGTGAGAATAAATGGTCCAGGATAGGGCAGTAACTGACTTGAAGGGCTTCTGTAAGCTTTCAGTGTAATTCTTCTCAAATGTCCTCTCTCTCGTTAGGGATACAACAGTTCTGATATTATCCACAGCTTCAACTGCAATCTGTTGGTTATAAGAAAAACAGCACAGCTGAGATGTTTCAGGAAGCTTAATGAATCTAAACTTTAAGGCTGCTTTCACAGTGGGACGTTACAGGCGCACGTTAGAGCAGTCTGTAACGCACCCCACCGCACAGCAATGAAAAATCAATGGGCTGTTCACAGTGCCCACGTTGCGTTACACAGTAACGCTGCACGTTGCTTTGAAGTGCAGCATACTGTGCGTTCTAGTGGCTTAAGCTGCGTTAGACTGATTGCACATGCTCAGTATGGGTGATTTTTATTTTATGGGCGAGCCGGAGAGGAGGCGGAGAGAGTCTGCTACGTAGCCAGGCACATGGCTACTTATAATTCACTGCACTTGCAGTGTTTACTTCCTGGAGCGGCCGCTGATTAGCTGGCGGGACCACGTGATGCGGATAGCTCCGCTCACGTGGTCTCCGCAGCTTATCCGACAGAACAGGCGCACCAAGAGCTGCTTTTAACACGGCTCTTGGTAGCATCATCCTCCACCACCACCAGGCGTTGCGTTAGGGGCACGTTATGCGACCTATAACGTCCCCTAAACACAACGTCTTGGTGAGAAAGCAGCCTTAAGGGATACTTAAACCATGGATAAAAAAAAAGACGAACCGCTGACAACAGAACACTCAACTGCTTGTCAGCGGCTCCTATTTATGTGCAGAGAGCTTGCAGCCTGCTGAAAGCATCCAGCACTTGCAGCAATCACTGTATGTGCATCTGAGCTGCCGCCAGCCGGCCCTGGAAGCGACATCCAGCGTTTTTTTTACTGGCTAATAACCGCACCGCATGGTAACTGCTGACACAATTGGGGTTACAAATGCTCCAATTCGGTTACATTAATTTGCAACCAGAAGGCACTGGAATTGTGTGACCAAACTGTGTGTTTAATGCAACATTTAGCTGTTTGTTTGAAAACGCCCTAAATTTGTCAGGAGACAATCCTGTCTCCTGACATGTCATAATATTATGTGCCTTTGCACTAATACCCAATAAGGCCTGGGACCCACTACAGATCGCTGATCGCAGTCACAATGGCTCCGCATTTTTGCTAGCGTTTTTTTTTAATGCATTTTCAGCAGTGATTCCTGACGTTTTTTGCAGCGATTTTATTTTAGTGCTAGCAATTGCAAAAGCGATTGCGATCAGCAATTTCAGTTTCTGGAAGGGCTTTTGAGTAAACTGCAGGTTTCTGGGTAGTACAAGAGCTAAATTGCTTTGAAATTGCTATGTATAGCCATTGAAAAGCAATTTTGCAGTGATGCTATACTTAACACTGAATCACGATTGCTAGAAAAATGGTACAAGTTGAACGATTGTAATTTGGGCTCACCTCCATTCACATTCAACTGCCGGTGATCCCAAACCGCTGCTGAAATTGCTCTAGTGAAATCCTATCAGAGACATTTGCCTTTCCATAGGCCAGCCCACATATCCAATACTTAGGGATCACTCTTCCCAAATCTACTAAAAGGTCTTTACAAAAATAACTATCTTCCACTCCTCAATATGGTTAAAACTGATTCATCTAAAATCTCCAAAACAGAACTTTCCCATGCAGGCCAGGCTGCAGCTTTTAAAATGGTTATCCTCCCTAAACTGAAACTACACCAAACTACAATCCTAATTATCTAAATTCTGTTGGAGATATAAAAAGCACAGGGTTGCCATCAATACCCTATATATTCCTAAAAAAGATGGTGGGTTTGGTCTCCCCAACATCCACCTATATTACTATGTTTCCCTACTAGAAAGCTCTAAACATTGGTGGTCCCCTACAAGTTATAATCTCTGGCTACATTTAGAAAGAGAGTTCTTTCCTTCCAACCTCAAAACCCTGCTTTCAGCCGTAATATTAAAACTCCCCTATACTAAACCACAGCTTCCTTCTATGTAAGAAATTATAAAAGCATGGCAATTTATACCTCAGTCTAATTCATCCTCAACAATCAGACCATATCCAACAAAAAATTCCAATCCAAATAGTACAATTGGCCATTCCCAACCATTCAATCAAAATTTGGATAAATGCCAGCATAATGTATCTAAAAGACTTACTTCACGACAGAAACATCAAAACTTTCCCTTCTCTTCAATCACAATTTAAGCTCCCAAGAGAGGACTTCTTCAAATACGCACAGCTTCTCTACTGATTGCCTAAACCAATAAATATTCCATCAATATCAAGAGCACTATATGCAAGTTTAAACTCCACTATACATGTCAAAAGAGGCATCTCATTATAGTATGATTTTCTGATCCATAATAACTCCCCATCACTGCAAAAATTTGCCTCAGCTTGGCCAAAACTAACTAATTGTAAAATAACTTGCAAACACCTATCCCAGGCATCATCTAACATTTCTAAAACCTCTTCTAATATACTTCACTGGGAGACTCATCAAAAACTAACTCTTGATTGGTACCACACCCCGGTAAAGCTCTCCAAATTTACCCCCCAACAGTCCAACTTATGCTGGAGAAACTGCAATACTTTATACCACATCTTATGGGAGTGCCCTTTACTTAAAAATCTTTGGATAAAAATAAAAGAACTAGTAAGTGACCTCATAGGCTATACCTTTGCACTATCCCCCGAACTGGCCATATTGCATATTAATCTCGAAAATGTTCCCCTCCGTCAGAGCTGGGACAAAGTCCTTCAGCACCCTAGGCTGAGACATCAAAGTGTGCCCCTCCATCCCTCCCACCACATCCGTCACACTCTGATTGCCAATAGGCTAAGAGATGCCCCAGGGCCCCCGACCCCGACCCCCCCCCCCCCCCAACACCTTAATCTCTAGTTATCTGGCTTGCAGTTACTGCCATGTATCCCTTTTTATTATTTCTTTCTGCTTCATACACAACAGGGGAATGATAGCTGAGTGAATTGGGTGCCCCCTCTTACACTGCGCCCCGAGGCTTGAGCCTCTCTCGCCTCTGCCTCGGCCCAGCCTCCCTTACCAAAATGCAGTATCCCATATACTATATGCCATAAGACAATTAATACTACTCCTATGGAACTCCCCCTCAATACCGGAACCTTTCCAAATACTTTCTTTAACAACCCACAACCCTAAATTACAAC
This sequence comes from Hyperolius riggenbachi, assembly GCF_040937935.1. NCBI lineage: Eukaryota > Metazoa > Chordata > Amphibia > Anura > Hyperoliidae > Hyperolius > Hyperolius riggenbachi. The sequence goes on from NC_090650.1 coordinate 88,986,993, forward strand.
TCCTCTCTAATAAAAAAACAGAGGTACTTAACTCTCTCCATTTAATATCTAATTTAGGCCATCATGGTACAGTCCATCAAATCATTACCTAAATACCTAACTGAAACTTTCATGTTTACGCCATTGTTAACATTTTTCTGATTTGTATCCTTTACTTTTAACTGTATGATTTCTGATTGCTACATATAATACTCTGTATAGACTGTAGAGACAGAGGCGCTCACTTCTGCATTTAGACCCATTGAGTTATGCTCCTTTTTGCCTGGTGAAGCGGGACCACACCTGCGAAACGCGTTGCACTAAGTGGAGTTAAATAAAAAAAATTTGTTTTGATATATTGTGACTCAATTGAGTTTTATATTTTCGAGGGAGGTAAGTCCACCTGAACATCCCCCTCTTTTAGACGTTTTTTAAACGGTTTTATTCTACTCTGGCGCCTCTGTACACCAAGCCTTGCTGAAATCTGCATAGAGGTTCGACTTCCCTTTTATATATAATAGCCCTTTATGGCTCCTAACTGGTTTGTCATATCTCCATTGACTAATTCGAGTTATAATGCTTGCTAATAATGACAAATCGTTGCGCCTCTCCTTCCTCCCCCCCCACGTATGTCCAGCTGCAGGCAGATGGCTATGCCCCTGCAGCTATTGCACTCTCATCAACTATCTCATACCTTTATCGGGTCTAGTGATCTGACTAGTCCCATCCCCTCTAGCTACCTGTAAATGATGGAGCATCGCTCAGCCTCACAATAATAGCTACCTCCTATTTTAAGTAAATGGCGACCCAGATGTGGAACGGACTCACTCACAGTTACACAATTCTAATTCTAACCACTCTTATTACTGCTTAAGTTAATAGTTCTATCTTGTGTATTCATATGATATTAGTACAATTCCAATTGTTCAATACTGTTATTTTGAAAAATCTTAATAAAAATTATATTGAAAAGAAATCGCTGTAGTGGGCCCTAGGCCTTAAGGTACATTCACACTATGTTCTTTGCATAATGCACATGTTATAACGTAATAATGCAACACACACTGTGAACGTGAAAACGCATGTGCTATTACATAGCATAGACAATTGCTATAAAATACATGCATTTTCACACATTATCCCCAAAAGCATTGTAGATGGCGTGTTAGGAAAACATGATCCATGGCTCAGGAAAATGTACCTTTCCAGCTGCCTGAAGTTCCTTCTTATCTCGATTAGCAAAGCCAGTGAGGGCTTTAGTCTCCAGCAGGCCAGTGATCACAAGGACAGGCGCCATAGCCAGCAGCAGCAGTGTCATCTCCCAGCTAAACGCAAATGCAATCATAATGGACAATCCCATACTGGCCAAATTCTCTGCAAATAAGCCAAGTCTGGATCCTGTTGCCTGAATACAGCGATAAGAATGAAAACAACAAAATATAATTAATGATGCAAGAAATCTCAGATCGATCACATTTATTACTAGATACAGCTCAGAAACAATATTAAAGACAGGAGTGAGAGAGAACTTAGTGAATTGAGGCCATAATATTTTTTTGTTTGTTTCTTTGTCATGCATTTTTTGGTAGACTTGCAAAGTTCCATTCAGTCGTAGCTAATGGAACACAAAAACAAACACGCCATAATAACTGTCCACATGTTTGGTACTGAAATGGTGTTAAAATGTTGGATATGGCAGTATTTAGGTATTCCAAATCTGATATGCTGAATTAAAACATTAACACTAATCCAGATTAGTCCTCTACATTCGCCTCAATGAGAAGGGGGTTGAGTGGCAGCTAAGCCACGCCCTCTCCTGCATTCCAATTGGCAGGGGTAGTGTATGGCAGCTCAGCTATGCCTCCTCTCAGAAGGCAGCACTGGTTGGCCAGAATTGCAAGGGGGATAACAAATAGCATCAGCCATCAATTAAGATTTTTTTTATGCGTGGAATGAGGATGCAAGCTTGCATACTGAATATATATATATACATACAGGTATATAAATAAAACAACATACCTAGGGCTGTTTATAGGTATAGTCAAGCCAGGCAGGTGCCTGGGGTGACAACTGTAGGAGGGGGCACCAGAGCTAATCTACTTTATGGAATTTGTATAGCCAACTTCTAGTTCTATTAAGTAAGGGATGGATGGGAATTTTAACACCTAAATGTGCACTACTGTGCCCACTGGATTTGCAGGACAATATTTTAACCTGCAAAGACCAAGGCTTTATATAAACAGCATAATGCTTATATAGTGGATATGCATCCCTCAAAACCAACCATCAGTATTGGAAGGGTTTATTATATGGGTTCAGTGAATTTGGGTCAGTGAGATGCATATGGCGTGGTAATATTTTGTGTATCCTTTACACATTTATTTTGAGAAACATCATTATTTCTATGTAAACTATCAAATTGTTATTGGTGCCATGGGTATAAACGCAGGGGGGCCCAGAGATGTAAGGGGGCCCCAACTACTTCTTCAAGGGGCTTCATCCTCCAGATCTGGTGTTTATGTGGCTACACTTGTTATAGGTGTGAAGATTATGATGTCTATACTTGTTTTATGACCTTTGTAAAATTGACCCCCAGGCAGTGAAGGTCACCAGGAGTAGGCAAGGGAAAGGGTGTGAACATGGGGAAGGAGGGGGGGCACCAAAGTTTTAAGGAGTGCCCAATAATTTGTAGTTACGTCCCAGATTGGTGCTCACAAAAGTCATTGATTTAGGTTATGAGCTTCTTGTTAAGGAGATTAGGGTAGAAAGACAAGAGATGCCTTGCCTGGGGTGCCAAATTGGCCAGAAAAAGCCCTGAGATGTGAATAAAAATAATAATAAAAATAAAAAAAAATGACATTTACCGTCTGGATTTGTGACGCCTCTAAAGCAAGTCTTGTTGTCAGAGCTCCTGTATTATTATTCTTCTCGTCAAACCATGCAACCTCCTTGGGAAAGGCAAACAAACATATCATTCTGTATTTTGGGTCATCATTTATAGTTTTGGTGTGAGAATTAACTAGGTTTCAGTGAACTGGGCACTCCGGTTTCCTCCCACATCCTAAAAAACCTACAGATAAGTTCATTGGCTTCCGCCTAAAATGGCCCCTAGACTATGATGGACATATGACTATGGAAGGGATTAGAATGTCAGAACTCTATAAACAACAATAATAATTACATCAACCTAAAATAGCTATAACGTTTGCCAATATTTTATCAAAAATCTTACTTTGTTCTTTACTAGCATCTATTTTGCTCATACATTCTCACATCTATAAAACAGGCTCCAGAGAGGAAGCTATATAATCTTCCTTCCTGCTACTACCTCTGCTCTCGATCTACTTTTGTTTCTAATGAGCATTTTCACACACAATTTTTCCTTTCCACACAATCATGAATTTTATCTAACAGAAAACATAATTTTTGCATCAGGGACAGCTCTAGGTGGCCCCGGGCAGTGAAAGAATCAGTGGTCCCTTTGCCCACCAATGTCAATGTGGTATCTTATGCACGGTAAATAGCCACGTCCATTGCGGACACTGCATAGCCGCCTTGTGCTCATGACACAAATGTTTAACTTTTGCTGAAATTTGCCACTACGTTTTGCCTCTGTCCCCATTGTCTAAACATGTGGCAACTTTTCTCCATGCTGCTGGGGGCGGGGCTAATGGGGAATACCTCCTGGCAACTAGGCTGCAGACGCCTTTACTAATGATGCATGCAGGTGCTGGTACAGCACACGGATGTGGTGTCACCGTGACCTGCAGTGACATGAGGGACAGGCAGTGATGCGTGCAGCCATAGTGACCAGGTCGTCCAGGTCATAAGCGCATGTGGTAACCCCCCCCCTCCCTGGGAATGGTGGCCCTGTGCATGTGCACAGATGGCCCATGCCTAAGGCTGCCCCTGTTTGCATCCACCTGTCCACCCATACCACTCATGGTAGCACTGTAAATGTTTCAACAAAGGAACCAATGTCATTTATCTGCCACCAAATCTCGACATGGTAAACTCATACCAGAGACAGAGCCATTCAGCACAGAACATAGTTCTGGCTCATCAACAATACCTTCAATTACAAAGAATACAGTAAAGGTGCTTACATAAATACAATTGTGATTGCCCATTCTTACTACTTCTATGTACAGTAGCATCTTGGTTATCCGGCCCAGGTGGGATTGCCTGATGGCAGTTATGTGTAATTTCTGGTTGCTTGAGAGTTCAAGCAATGGGCCCCGAATGTAACACTAACCTGGCACCCACAGAGCATATGCAGAGCAGTGTGCAGCGGAAACCACTCATCTGAGCATCGGGCACCGTCCCTCTTCACTTCTTGCAGCTGCCAGCTTCTTTACTGAATCCTCTACCCAGCTACTAATATGTCACATGGTCCAATGCTGGTCAGGTGACACATTGGCAGCCTATGGAGGTAACAGGCAGCTGTAGAAGAGGACCAGCACCTGGAGCTCTGGTAAGTGGTTTCTGCGCAGTGCTTTGCATTAAATTAATTAGGCAGAAAGAGAAGCTTGCCCCCATGGCTCTCCGCTAACTGTAGTACGAGAGCTTACCTACACAATCTGTTCAAAGTATTACAAATCTGTAAGTCCTCATACTTAAAGGAGTCATCAGGCAATCTATCCTACCGCCCCCTCCCCCGATCTACTTAACTGGGGCTTCCTCCAGCCCCTTGCAGCTGACATGTCCCACGCCGTAGCTCAGCTCTTAGCCGCTAGCCCGGGCCCCCGCACAGTGTCTCGCCAGGCCTTCTTCTACTGCGCCTGCACAAGTGCTGCTGTCAGTCAAGTCCACGTTGTCCGGATTGTACGGTGCAGGCGCGGAACTACTGCGCCTGCGCAGTACAGTCCTGACAACGTGAACTTGATTGACAGCGGCGCTTGCACAGGTGCAGTAGGGAACGACCTCAAGGACGCCTTCTGCAGTGGCGGGAATCACGGGTTGGCGGTTGAGAGAGGAGCTGCGGCGTGGAACATGTCAGCTGCAAGGGGTTTGAGGAAGCCCCAGGTAAGCAGACTGGGGGTAGGATAGATTGCCTGATGACTCCTTTAATTTAATTGGTAAAATTGGCCGATCAAGATTAAATGTGAGCATTTCAGCACCATGTGTAGTGTGTGGTGCCTAAAGACATCAACATTTTCCCACTATACATTATACAGCAGTGTTTTATTGCAGCGCAATGGGTGTTGCAACCTAGAGCAATGCAGGTGCCATGGGATGTTACATAAAGGACGGCTACTGGCATTACATAATGTGGCTGAGGTCTAATATCTAGAAATAAAATGTCACTAACCTGCCGTAACATTGATGAAAATGCCATGTGCCTTAATCGCATGGTAAGAACTTCACCTGATCTTCCAAACATGAAACCCTGAGATGTAAGACGAGATTGTTAATTCGTTATTCAGTTGTTTTTTTAAATTTCATTGTAAAGTGTTTACAATGCTGCAAAAAGAACGGGCATAACCCAACACCTCGCCCAACACAGAAAAATCTGAAGGTCCTGCATGCGAGTACATATTGTGACACTGCCACATGAGTTGGGTGCCGGGTGGTGCCACTACTTACAAAATATTGGCAATTTAGTTTACCAGCATTTTGCTATGCACTACAGACTTGCACACTCTCCTGTAAGTGCCTAACAAGAGCCCCCCACCAAATGCCTTACACTAACCCCCCTCTAAGTACCTAACAAGAGCCCCCCACCTAATGCCCTACACTAAACCCCCTCTAAGTGCCTAACAAGAAACCCCCTATCTAAGGCTTTACACTAACCCCCCTCTAAGTACCTAACAAGAACCCCCCACCTAAAGCCTAACCCCCCCCTCTAAGCACCTAATGCCTTACCCTAACCCCCCCCCCTCCCCAATTACCTGACCCTAAACTTCTTTCTAAGTGCACGAAAAGACTAACCCCCCCCCGCACTTAATGCTTAATCCTAACCCCCCTCTAAGTGCCCAACATGAAGCCCCCACCTAAAGCCTAACACTAACCCCCTCTCTAAGTGTCTAACAAAGACCCCCCCATCTAAAACCTAACACTAACCTCCCCCACTCCTCTAAGTACCTAACAAGAACCCCTTCACCTGATCCCTAACTCCCCCCCCTCTAGGTACTTAACAAGAACCGCCCCACCTAATGCCTAACCCCCCTCTAGGTACCAGGTCAGGAATTTTTTTTGATTATCTCAAAAACTATAAAAGACTAGTAAAAAGGCCCACCCGTTAAAAAACGGTCACTAGACCATGGCCACTACCTCCCACTCACCCCTCCCCCACCGATGTTCAAAGTTTATGCACACAGGGAGATTCCTTGCTTGGCAGTTGGAAAAAGCTGTTATTTCCCACAATGCAATGAGGTTCACAGAAAGCAAACTGTCAGGTCTGGAAGCACGGACACAGGGACACAGGAGGATGCAGGGACACAAGGGTTTTAATTATACACTAGTGACCTAAGCCCATTTGAAAACGGGCTCTAGGTCTGTCATTACTGCGCACCTGTCCCAACGGCTGTCCATGCGGCACATGCGCAGTAGCGCAAACGCACACACACACTCACAGGGACAGGACACAGAGACACTTAGGTATTATTATATAGGACTAGGCCTAAGGCCCGTTAAAAAATGGGCGCTAGGCTCTTGCCGCATAAGCTGTGCATGTTGCGCAGACATGCGTGCACAACCACCCCCCTTTCCCGGCCCCGTCCTCCTCCTGTCCCAATAGCTACACATGCGCAGTAGCCAAAACACACGCACACAGGGACAGGGGGATGACGCAGGGACACATGGGGTTTTATTATATAGGATGAGATGCGATAGAATGATAATTTTTCAGTGGAACCCCCCCTCCCCCAATGTATATTGAAAAGGATGTTTCTAACTTTCATGTTCCATAAAATCTGAAGCTGACTGGTAACATCAGACCTGTAAGAAGTATGTGACAAATGACACGATTCCAATAAATGTAAAAATGATGCAGTAAAAGTCAGATTCTTGTTTGATCTGGTTTGGATCATCAATTCCAAAGATCTGTCAAAAGAGGAAGCCATATTGTCTTTGGTTATCTAAGCGGATGCTTTCTTGAGAACAATATTTTCAGGTAGAATATCCTAATATACTTACAGCTATAATTTTTGCAAAGAAGATGGAGAAGGCTGGGTGAGCGGATCCGTTAATAAGTGATGCCAGTGTCCCAGCCAGGATGTACAGCCATTCCGACTGGTTTAATCTTAGAAGCTTCATGAAGGATACATTGGGCAGATCGTCCTATAAATCAACTCACAGATGTTAGAATGTGAATTCACACTATACATTCACACATTAAAATCCTGAAAGGACGTTCGAGGCGAACTAAAAAAATATTTTGCACTCACCTGGGGCTTCTTTCAACCTCGAGCAGCAGTCTCAGTCCCTTGCTGCAACTCCGGTGGTCCTCGGTAACCCTGCTGACCGTCCCGCAATAATAGGGACCCGCTGGTGGGGTCAGCTCTTCTGCGCCTGCACGGGCGCTCATGCCAGCACATCCACATCATCTGGCGCATACTGCGCCTACGCACAATTACTGCTGTGGCGAGGGACTGAGACTGCTGCTCAGGGCTGGAAGAAGATGCACAAAATATTTTTTTCCGTTTGCCTCTTAAGTCCTTGAAGGAGTACACAACAGTAACCAGCCATTTAAAGCAAAGCCATTTTCATTGTCTTGATTTGTTGAAAATTTGCATTAGGGCTAGGGGCGTAACTAAAGACCACTGGGTCCCCCTGCAAAACCTAACCCCCCCATTCCCGCTTTCTGCACAGGTAAATAGAACCAATGTTATTCAGTTGGCTTTCGATTTTTCTATACAGCTGATTGTTTTTATTGAATTGCTGATAAATTGAAAATTTAATGTATCACGTGTGGCCAGAGTGTTCAGGAAAAACACTTGAATTCTCAACACAGCTTACTTGCAAGCTCTGCTTCCATCGTTTCTCTAATGCTACTGGTTTATGTGCACCTCAGTTGTGGGCAGTAGGCAAGTTAAGGGCAAACTGTGCTGCTATATGTCTGCTATGGCAGCTGTGGCTATTAGTAGTAGACCCCTAAACAAGAGACTTATTTTTCATTAAAGGAATACTGTAGGGGGGTCGGGGGAAATGAGTTGAACTTACCCGGGACTTCTAATGGTCCCCCGCAGACATCCTGTTCCTGTGCAGCCAGTCACCGATGCTCTGGCCCTGCCTCCAGTTCACTTCTGGAAATTCAGACTTTAAAGTCTGAAAACCACTGTGCCTGCGTTGCCGTGTCCTCGCTCCCACTGACGTCACCAGGAGTGTATAGCACAAGCCCAGTATGGTCTGTGCCTGTGCATACAATCCTGGTGACGAGGACATGACAACGCAGGCTCAGTGGTTTTCAGACTTTAAAGTCTGAAAATCCAGAAGTGAACCGGAGGCGGGGCCGGAGCATCGGTGAGTGGCTGCGCGGGCACAGGATGTCTGCGGGGGACCATTAGAAGCCCCAGGTAAGTTCAACTCATTTTCCCCGACCCCCTACAGTATTCCTTTAATGAGACAGGATATCCTTCTGCTATCTCAATGGCCAATCAGGTTAAAGTGAATGTAATTACAAGTTTCCGCATTCCTCTCTCTAGATTTTCTATAATTATGAAGTAAGGGACTTAGTGCCTTTATTACTCTGTTCAGATATTGAACTGGATCCTTTCCGGCAGGGAACACATTTGTCTTTCAGTTTTCTGCGCGCATTTTTCTGCATACTTTTTCTTCACACTAAGGGTGTGTCTATGCAGGAAAACGCACGTGTTTTTTCACAGCAACTGATGTAATTGGTAGAGAAAACTGACAAAATGTGCAGACTCATGATGCTGAATGTCAGTTTTTTTTCTTGCGTGTGTGAAAAACACATTAAGTGTGAACTAGCCCATTGAATAACAGTTTTTCTGTGCAGAAAACGCGTACAAAACTGTGAAGTGTGTTCCCTGCCTCAGACTATAATCTTGTTTCATGTTTCATGGTTTCTTACTTTAACAGGAAAGTGCTAATGTATTGTTTTCTTTAATGCTTTCAATAAAGCTGTTTAATAGCGAAAAAAAAAAGTTGACCTCATCTGCATCAGCTTCTTCATGTTTGTCATCTTCTTTCTCCTCCACTGAGACAGGTTTCTGAGCTGGCAATTTAAAGACCAGGTTCTTTGTAGGGGATGTTTTTCCTTGTATGTCATGTTCATCTTTTTCACTATCTTCATCCGTCTGTGTTACCTGAAATGATCATACAGGCTATAATTTTCCGTGCTTAAAGGGAACCTGAGAATTGAAACGTCTCAGGTTCCATACTTCCCTGGGCTTCCTTAAAGCGGAATATAACCCAGCATTTCATCTTTGCTCTAAAATATTATTTACACCATATTAAATGCAACAAGCATTTTTTTTACTAGACCAGCATTGGAAGGGTTACACACAGAGCTTGAAAGTTCAGTTCAGTGAAATGTGGACGCATCTGAAGTTGTAGATTATGTTATCTTGTGTTTACTTAAAGAGGAGCTGTTAGGTATAAGGTATCAGAGAAAATAAACACATATATCAGTTACCTTGTGTTTACTTAAAGAGGAGCTGTTAGGTATAAGGTCTCAGAGAAAATAAACACATATATCAGTAGCTAAATATAGGCTGTACTTACATTACATATGCATTTCACTGTCCACGTTTGGATTTCACAGAATTTTTATATAGTATATGCAGAGAATGATGGTCCTGACAGCTCATGGCAGGTTCCATGTTTGTCTGTCTCCTATGAAGCCAAATTTGTGGTCATGTCCTCCCTGCTTCCTGATCACAGAAAAGCTTGTACTGAATAACAGTAGTGTGCAGTGAATATTAATTAGCCATGTGGCTAGGAACAATAGCGGACTCCTGCAGTGTACTCTGCCTGGAGATTTATCAGTGCTGTGCGCTGGACTGAGTTACATGCTATTGTTACTTGACCCTGTAACTTCTCATTAGCAGCCGAGGGGAGAACCCCAGAATGCTTTGCAGTATGGAATGCGGCTTGCGTCTTCTTAAGAGCTTGGGAATAACAGCTTTGCTGATAAGCACACATCAAATGTAAGAGAGATTTTTATCTTCAGTAATGCCTTTTTGGCTTCCTTCTAAACTGTTTAACACAGGAGAATAGAGGTTTAAATTAGCTTTTGTAGCCTGACAGTTACTCTTTAAAGGGACTCCGAGCAGTGCAGAAACTATGGAAAGATGCATATCATTTTAAAGCTCTCTTTCTCCTCTTTCTAATGATATATAAACTGCCACCCTACACCTTGTAGTTTTTGCTATTTTCGCGATTGAAATTGCCGCGGCCACGATTTCAATCGCGAAAATAGAGAAAACTAAAAGGCGTAGGGTGACGATTGTCGCCAGAAAGAGGAGAAAGAAAGCTTTAAAATGATATCCATCTTTCCATACTTACATTGTATTACACAGGGCGACTTTTTCCTAAATTCAGCAGCTCCATTTTGCTGAATGGAGCTGCTGACACTGGGGAAAGTGTCGTCCTGTGTACTAAAAGTAACTATGGAAAGATGGATATCATTTTAAAGCTCTCTTTCTCCTCTTTCTGGCGACACCTAAATCGTCGCCCTACGCCTTTTAGTTGGCTGCAGCAATTTCAATCGCGAAAATAGTGAAAACTAAAAGGCATAGGGTGGCGGTTTATATATCATTGGAAAGAGGAGAAAGAGAGCTTTAAAATGATATGCATCTTTCCATAGTTTCTGCACTGCTCGGAGTCCCTTTAAATGTATCAAGTGAGGAATGTGACACATTCTCTGACTGTGGAGAAGCTGCTGGACACAGAGAGACACTGAAAGCATGTCTGCCCTCAATACAAAATGAATAAAAACAGTTATTAATAAAATGCAAAGTCAGCTCACAAAGCGAAAAACTGTAATTTTGGGAACCTATAATATCTAAATGAATAATAATATGTATGCACAAATGCAAATATGATAACCGTATGGGATATAAAAAGTAGGAGAACATGTTTTTATTGAATATTATGTCAGGGTTTTAAACCGCTTTAAAGGGACACTTAAGTCAAACAAAAAAAATGAGTTTTACTCACCTGGGGCTTCCAATAGCCCCCTGCAACTGTCCGGTGCCCTCGCCGTCTCCCTCCGATCCTCCTGGCCCCGCCGGCAGCCACTTCCTGTTTTGGTGACAGGAGCTGACAAGCTGGGGACGCGAGTGATTCTTCGCAATCCTGGCCACAATAGCGCCATCTATGCTGCTATAGCATATATCATATACCATATAGCAGCATAAAGGGTGCTAATGTGTCTGGGAACGCGAAGAATCACTCGGGTCCCCAGCCTGTCAGCTCCTGTCACCGAAACAGGAAGTGGCTGCCAGCAGGGCCAGGAGGATCGGAGGGAGACGGCGAGGGCACCGGACAGCTGCAGGGGCTATTGGAAGCCCTAGGTGAGTAAAACTCATTTTTTTTTGTTTGACTTAAGTGTCCCTTTAAGCCTCCTTAGGGCCGCTCGTCTCTCACTGTCTCCCCAGGTGGCTCCAGTCCCCGGCAATTCAGCCCGAAAGCCTGGCCGAGTCACGCTTCATCGAGTTTCATCACGCACGTCGCTCCCCCTGTCCCTGGAATCATTATGCGCCTGCTCCCAGGAATGGAAGCATGACGGGGAGCGTGCCTGGCCACACATGCGCAATGAAGTGCGACTCGGCCAGGCTTTCGGGCTGAATTGTCGGGGGCCACAGCCACCCGGGAAGACAGCGAGGAACGAGCAGCCCTGAGGGGGATTAAGGAAGCCCCAAGACCCAGGTAAGTATGGTACCTGAGAAGCTTCTCATCACAGGTACACTTTAAGATCCAGCTTTAACCATAGAATGATATGATTTACATACTGTATATCCTTTCTATGTCTTGTACTAGAGATATACTTGCATTGAAAGGCCTGTGACAAATTTCATTGAATAACTGGTAAAGGCATACTTTCAGAAGTTCCTCACCTGGGGTATATCAGGTCATACATTACTTAATGCTGCTGAAAGCTTAGTAACTTTGCAGTTATGTGCTCTCGCTGGAGAAAAGTGCAGAACAAAACAAAACAAAAAAAACAAAAAACAACTGCTGCTACGTGTGATAGGTGCTAGAAAATGAGTATTTGTAGAGTAAATGATGTCTAAGCTATAAACACAGGTAGGTGCAATACACTCCCTGCTATGATGTGGGTGTGTTGGTATGTGGGATGGGCGCATGCCCAGAACAAACCCACTAATTGGGGGTCTACAATCCTTTCAGAGGCTGCCAGAAGGATGGGAGCTATGGTGATGGGCACAAATGATGTCTAGGGGCTGGAATAAGCCTCAGGTAAGTATAGTTAGAATTAATTCTCACCTTGGATATAAGGACATGTGTACACTTTAAAGGACCACTATCACGAAAAAAAGTAGAAAGTTAAAATCTGACAGAACCGCAGGGTTTTGGGCCAGTCCATCTCCTCATGGGGGTTTCTCATGGTTTTCTTTGTTTTCAACAGCATTTCCTGAACAGCAGTTTAACTGCCAAAATCGTAAGATACCAGCCAGCCTCCCTAATAACTTGCACACTATTTTGTCAGTTAGACTTTGCAACTGCTGTTCAGGAAATGCTGTTGAAAACAAAGAAAACCCTGAGAATCTCCCATGAGCAGATGGACTGGCCCAACTTTACCTGCCTACTTTTTTCATGATAGTGGTCCTTTAAAAACGATTAAAACATACAGAGAGAGGCGCATACCTCAAAACTTTTTAAGATGAGAAAGGGGGACATTTAAGCCACACCCCTTCCACACCTCAAACCACACCCCGACACACCCCAGTCACGCATACCATAAATATTTCATGAGAAAAATATGGTTATTTCTATCCTGGTCGATTACCCTTCGTAATAACATTTGAAAATAACAAAAATATTTTAATTTAAAGGATGGGAATAAAGTTTATAGTTCTTTTTTTCCGGGAGAAAAATACAAACATTTACATAGATCTGTACATCAGTACTGAAAGAGGGACAAATGAGGAAGAAAGACGGACAGAGGGATTGGTTTTCCAAAGAGGGACTGTCCCTCCAAAAGAGGAACAGTTGGGAGCTATGAAGGTGGGATGCCATCAAAAGTTCAAATATAAAATATATGATGAATATATGGCACAAAACAATAATAAGTTATTGTACTGTTCCTGGATTTGTCTGACCACCAGCATATAATATATGCGTATGTATTGAGGCGCCGCCTAAGTTGGGCGCTGGGAGGTGTCTAAAAATATTGGTCATTTACATTACCGATGCTTTACTATGCACTGACTTGGCACCCATTTGTACTTGAATCCTCCTCTCCTACTGCCTAAACCTAGTGCCTAACACCAGAACCTACCACCAAGTGCCTAAGGCCCGGTTCAAACTGGCAATAATAAACAGTCATGGATTGTAACGGAACGGATGCGAACAGATCCAGTGTTAACCTATGGATCCATTCACGTTTGTCCGTTCAAACGGTTCTGCACGCTCCGCTGAACGGACGGTAAGTTTAGTACTGCATCGATTTTTCCGGGTAGCAGAGCTCAGCGGAACAGAAACAGACACTAAAGCACTGCATTGGGGGCAATAATCCTTAACAACACACTGGCTAAAAACCAGACTGTTGTAGCAAACATAATCCACTTTGGTTATGGGGGTCTGGGGAGGGGGGGGGGGATATGGGGTAATGGAAGTGAAGCAACTGAACGGCAATGGAACGGAAACTGATCCGTTGGAAGGGAAATCGGATCTGTTTACACTGATCCATTTACCACTTAAAGAGAAACTCCATCCAAGAATTAAACTTTATCCCAATCAGTAGCTGATACCCCCTTTTACATGAGAAATCTATTCCTTTTCACAAACAGACCATCAGGGGGCGCTGTATGACTGATATTGTGGTGAAACCCCTCCCACAAGAAACTCTTGAGTAGTACTCCTGGCAGTTTCCTGTCTGGGAACCTTGCTGCATTGTGGGAAATAGCTGTTTACAGCTGTTTCCAACTGCCAAAAAAATATGCAGCAGCTACATCACCTGCCAACAGTAAAAATGTCACCATGTAATAAATGTCAGAATGTAAATAAGGGATTTAAAAGATTTTACAATGGGCAAACACTGAATAAATCATTTATACATAATTAATGTATTGTAAAAATGAAGCACTTTTTTTATTACATTATTTTCACTGCATTTCCTATTTATGTGAGTGCCAGTCTAACATAAGCTTTCCAAAACAACCAGCGATTGTAGCCAATCATCTACATATCTACAATCAGCTACAAAATTCCTTTCACTACCTTTTCAATTCCTTTCACTACCTATCCAATCTGCTACTTCAGCTGACCGGTTACTAGCACCCCTTCGGGCATCTGATTACTGATACTTTGTGCAGGTGTATATTAGTCAGCTGCCGATCCCCACGCCCAAATAACATGTTCCAACCTACAATGGCTGGAATGTCACAGTTACAGCAGTGGCTATACTACCAATACTATTTAATTAAGTATACACAGAAGGATCCGCAAACCGACCATTGGTTGAAAAAAGCTGGTATTCTTTATTCAGGAATTCCACATGACAGGTGCATAAAACCACAAGGTTCAACTGACGCGTGTCGGGCTTACAATCTGCCCTTAGTCATATAGTGAGATCCCCAAGTTTGGAGAAATTGTTTGCTGACTTTGTTATATGAAATTTCTACAAAAAACTAATGAGAAGAAAAATCAGCTTAGTTTTTCCCAAGTTACTTTTTACCTGGGCTGTTGCAAGTGTGTAATACATTCCTTTTGCTTTCATTAATTCTAAATGTGTTCCTTGTTCAGCCACCGTGCCGTTGTCTAGCACCACAATGAGATCTGCTGTCCACACTGTACTCAAGCGATGAGCAACAACAATTGTTGAGCGACCCTCTCTGGCCTGCAAAAGAAAAAAACACAAAAATAAATATCACTTAAAATTCTTTTTACAGTAATGTGTCCCTCAGAGGAGCTCATTCCAGAAACAGTTAGGGATGCTCATTCGGATTCCGCGGAAATGCAATTTCCGAAATTCCGATCGGAAATTGCATTTCCGCATCGGAATGCGGAAATCGGTAATGTAAGAGCCGTAGGCGGATTTCCGCCGGAAATCGCGGAAATTTCCGCCGGAAATCGCGGAAATTCCACCCGACTTTAACATCGATTTTCTCAAAAACTATAAGATCTTTTTGAAAACTTTTTTTTGCATCTTGTTCACAAGATTCGGTTTAATAAACCCTGAAAATTTGGTGTTTCTAGGACTTAAGGGGGCTTTGTTATTAACCATTAAAGTCAGTGGATTTTTACTGTAATGTAAAATGCAGAAAATCTGCATCTGCCTATTTTCTGCATTTTATATTACAGTAAAAATCCGCCGACTTTAGCAGTTAATAGCAAAGCCACTGTAAGTCCTAGAAACACCAAATTTTTAGGGTTTATTAAACAGAATCTTCTGAACAAGATGCAAAAAAAAGTTTTCAAAAAGACCTTATAGTTTTTGAGAAAATCGATGTTAAAGTCGGGCGGAATTTCCGCGATTTCCGGCGGAAATTCCGCATTGGAATGCGGAAATTGGTAGCGTAAGGCGGAATCGGTAATCGGTACATGACGGAATGCGGATTTACCGCGGAATCGGAAATTGGCATTCCGACCATCCCTAGAAACAGTAAATTCGGGCGCCTGAGGCTAGTGGACAAATCGGGCGCCGCCATTCACTTCTATAATAAATATCGTTTAATGGGCGCCCGGTAGGAAAAAAGGGCGCCGGAGAAAACTAACGTTTTAAAAGCGGCGCCCGGAGACTTAATGTTTTATTACTGTTTCTCATGATTACACATTATTTAATGATTTATACATGTTTAAATATTATTTTTAAACGAAAACCAGTACAATATTTTTCCAAAACATTATTTTTAAACGAAAAACATTACTTTTTTTTTTTTTACATTATTTTTAAACGAAAACAATTACAGGGGGGTCTTAGGTTTAGGCACCAACAGGGGGGTCTTAGGTTTAGGCACCAACAGGGGGTCTTAGGTTTAGGCACCAACAGGGGGTCTTAGGTTTAGGCACCAACAGGGGGGTCTTAGGTTTAGGCACTAACAGGGGGGTCTTAGGTTTAGGCACCAACAGGGGGTCTTAGGTTTAGGCACCAACAGGGGGGTCTTAGGTTTAGGCACCAACAGGGGGGTCTTAGGTTTAGGCACTAACAGGGGGGTCTTAGGTTTAGGCACCAACAGGGGGGTCTTAGGTTTAGGCACTAACAGGGGGGTCTAGGGGTTAGGGGTAGGTACAGGGAGGGTTACTTAGGCACCAACAGGGGGGGTCTTAGGTTTAGGCATCAACAGGGGGGTCTAGGGGTTAGGGGTAGGTACAGGGAGGGTTACTTAGTAATTTTTTTTTTAAACGTTATTATGCGTTTCATTATTTAAACGAAAGATTAACGTTTTTACAATTGCCGATTTAATACACATTATTTAATGATTTATAACGTTTAAAAACATTACTTTTAAACGAAATACATTTTTAAACGTAATCCATGTTTATCGTTAAAAACCCGGCGCCCTTTTTTCCCATCGCCCCTTTTTAACGTACGCGCTCATTCCTGCCATAGTCTCAAAGCAATTTTGGTAGGAACTAATGAACTTATCTGTATATTTTAAAGATGTAGAAGAAAACCTGATTGCCCAGAGGAAACCCACACAGGCATACAAACTCCATGCAGATAGTGTGCTTGTCGAAATATAAACCTGGGGCTCGTGGCTTTCACAGCTGCTATTGTCTGACTTCTAGAAGTCACTAATTTCACAACAGGAGCCGCAAACTAATTTCAAAGCAGTTATGTAAGGGCTGGTTCACACTGCAACGCGGATCCACTCAGGATTCAGAACCGCTGGCGTTGTTCACATTGCCTGTCATTTCCATCCGCTGCATTTGTATCACCAACCGTCTGTCTGCCATACCATTTGCTGCCATACAATTTGCCACTTCTCCCATTGTCCGCCACCCGCTGCCATGATGGAACCGAAAATCCACCGGACAGGTGAGCGTTATTCATGCCACCAGCTTAGTAGGCTTCTATTGCGTCTGATTTGCAGCGTATGAGGCGCAATCATGTTAGGTTTGTGGAAAAATGCAGCAGGTCAGGACTTTGCAATCCAGTCTGTGCATGATGTGTTCGTGTTCCAATTGACAGTGTGAAGCCTATGAATAACAGGATGTGTTCACTGTTTAATTTTGCGTTTTCCTGCATTACGGAAAATGCTGCATTTTCTTCTTCAGTGTGAACTGACCCCTAAGTCAGTAACACTAGATCAGTCGAACACCACCTCCTCTGTGCTTGTATATCAGGTGACAGAAGGGACAAAAATAAATCATGGGACCACCATCAAAACCTGTGAATCAAACAACAAGTATGGCTACCATGACCCCCAATCCATAAGTACGGCAACCATGATGGAATAATGCATTCAGTGCAATATCCCAAGGGAACCCCCAAAACTGCAATCAATGTGATAGCCCCGTAGGCATATAATTGCATATGTGTTGTGATGTAATGATATTGTCCGCTGCAACTCAATGGACATTGTGCCAAAGGATGCCTAGGAAATAGGCCAGCCTGAAGCATTTAGGAGTCTTGCCGAAGGACTCCATACTGAATAGGTACTGGCTCTAGCCAGGTCTCCTATGCCCAAGGTCATGTCTTCAGCCAGTTCACTATCTAGATGCTGTGATGATTCACCAGACTGACTACAGGGCACCTTCATTTAAAAAATACTTTTACTTTTTATCTTGTAGCAGCAGCAGAATTACCTTATCGAGAGCAGCTTGCACAATGGACTCGCTCTCAGTATCCAGAGCAGAGGTGGCCTCATCCAGTAACAGTATCTTGGGATTGCGGACCAGGGCTCTGGCTATGGCTATTCTTTGCTTCTGGCCACCACTCAGCTGAGCTCCTCTTTCTCCTACTAGAGTCTCAAATTTCTGAAATGTAAAAAGGAATCAGAATTGTAAGAGATCACAAGGATGGGTGTGCCGTGCTCACCATACCATCTGCTGTGTGTGTGTGTGTGTGTGTGGTGTGTGTGTGTGTTTAAATTCCTAGTGCTTACATCAGGAAGCTCCATGATGAAGTCATAGGCATTGGCCTCTTTGGTCGCTTTCACAATTTCTTCATCAGTGACATTTTCTCTTCCATATCTGATGTTATTTTTGATAGTGGTCCCAAACAGTATCGGCTCCTGGCTGACCACACCAATCAACTCCCTGTAGTGTCTGACATTCAGTGATCGTATATCATGGCCATCCACCAGTATCTGAAAAGTGATTAACAGAATATACTGAATTAGAAAGAAATTAATAAAAGAAGGTAAGATGTATCTGCACACTGGGTGGTTTATAATGCAATTCTTTAGAACCCAAGGTGAAAGACACATGGTGGCTGTCATATTTATTACCTTTTAAACAACACCAGTTGCATGGCAGTCCTGCTTATCTGGGCAGTAGCGACAAAACCACACACAGGAAACAAGCATGCAGCTAATCTTCAAGAGAACCCGAGGTGGTTTCTAAGAATGATATCCGCACACAGAGGCTGGGTCTGCTTATATTGCTCAGCCTCTGTTGCTATCCCAATCCCCCTTAAGTTCCCCCTGCGCTCTGCCCCCATAAATCACAGCCGCGCTGTCAACACGCAGAGTGTCGCAGCGGGCTGTGTTTACCTATGTAGTGTCACTCTCACCGTCCCCCTGCCTCCTGCATAGCTCCGGTCCCCGTCCGCGTCCCTTGCCTCCAATCAGCGGAGAGGGAAGGGACGCGGGCGGGGACCGGAGCTATGCAGGAAGCGGGGGGAGTGGCGAGAGTGACACTACATAGGTAAACACAGCCCGCTGCGTGTCGACAGTACAGCTGTGATTTATGAGGGCATAGCAGGGCGCAGGGGGGCTTAGGGGGGATTGAGATAGCAACCGAGGCTGTGCAATATAAGCAGACCCAGCCTCTGTGTGCTGATATTATTCTTAGAAACCACCTCAGGTTCTCTTTAAAATATTTTTGTCAGGAACATCTGATCTGCAGGGTATATATTAAATGTATTAAGATGCCCGTACATCTAGCAATGTATGGGCAGATTAACCAAGAAATGTGCCCTCTGGAGCCCATGCATTTACTATTATTATTATTTATTTATAAAGCGCCAACATATTCCGTGGCGCTGTACAATGTAAGAAAACAAACAAGGGATACATAATGATACAGACAATGATATACATCAAATATGAACCCTGATAAAAAATACAGCACTGCTGATTATAATTTGATTAAACATGATGACTAAAATGTATAAATGTCTAACAGTGTGCAAGCAATTAAATTAATAACATTCCATGACACAAAAGGGTGAGAGCCCTGCCCTTGCAAACTTACAATCTAAAGGAATGGGGTGGAAACAAGAGGTGGGGAAGTATACAGTTAGAGATGAGCGTAATGACCTAATTACGATTTTGCGAAATTTCGCGTAATTAGTGTAATTACGATTATGGCCGTAAGTACATAATCGTAATGAAGAAGGATTTCGCGAAATTTCGCGTAAGCGTAATTTTCGCGTAATTTTCGCATTACAGTCGTATCATGCCGTAATTTCGCATTAAACGCTACCGTAATTTCGTGTTAAACCGTAACGCTCCGTATAATATAAAAAAGCCGCCGACTTTAAGGGTTAATAGCAAAGCCCCCTTAAATGCTAAGAGCCTCAAATTTGGAGAATATATTAAGGAGATCAGGAGGAATAAGAGGAAAAAATTTTTTTTCAAAAAGACCTTATAGTTTTTGAGAAAATCAATGTTAAAGTTTCAAAGGAAAAATGTAAACATTTAAAAACCCGCCGACTTTAACGGTTAATAGCAAAGCCTGCTTAAAGTTTAGGAACACCAAATTCCCAGGGTATATTAAGGGGATCAGTGGGAATAAGAGGAAAAAATTTTTTTTCAAAAAGACCTTATAGTTTTTGAGAAAATCGATTTTTAAGTTTCAAGGGCGAAAATGTCTTTTAAATGCGGAAAATGTCAGTTTTTTTTGCACAGGTAACAATAGTGTATTATTTTCATAGATTCCCCCAAGTGGGAAGAGTTTTACTTACTTCGTTCTGAGTGTGGGAAATATAAAAAAAAAAACGACGTGGGGTCCCCCCTCCCGGACCTCTTTAACCCCTTGTCCCCCATGCAGGCTGGGATAGCCAGAATGCGGAGCACCGGCCGCGTGGGGCTCCGCACCCTGACTATACCAGCCCGCATGGTCCATGGATTGGGGGGTCTCGGAAGGGGAGGGGCAGCCAAGCTTTCCCCTCCCCCTCCGAGCCCTTGTCCAATCCAAGGACAAGGGGCTCTTCTCCACCTCCGATGGGCGGTGGAGGTGGAGGCCGTGTTTCCTGGGTGGGGGGTTCATGGTGGAATCTGGGAGTCCCCTTTAAAAAGGGGTCCCCCAGATGCCCACCCCCCTCCCAGGAGAAATGAGTATAGAGGTACTTGTAGTACCCCTTACCCATTTCCTTTAAGAGTTAAAAGTAAATAAACACACAAACACATAGAAAAAGTATTTTAATTGAACAAAAAACATAACCACGAAAAAAGTCCTTTAATATTCTTAATTAACCATTAATACTTACCTGTCCCTTTAAATAAATGATCCCACGCAATATCCTCGGAAATGTTCTATCAGTTACAATGTAACAAAGTTATTATGTAACAACTTTGTTACATTGTAACTACGCCGCACCCGACGCCACTCGCCGCTCAGCCGCCGCATACGCGTCCGTGCAGGACGCTAAGTCCCCGCAGCTCCCGCTGTCCACCCCGCCCACATCTGTCACCCACATGTCACCCACATGTGGGTGACATGTGGGTGACATGTGGGAGAGGCGGGGAGGGCAGCGGAGCCGGCGGGGACTTAGCGTCCTGCACGGACCCGACAGAGCTCTGAGCTATATAGCTCAGAGCTCTGGGAAGCATCTTTGTATTTGGGCTCCAAGGAGCCCCATTGGTCCTTAGCAGACCAATGGGGTTCCTTCAAATCAGAAGGAACCCCATTGGTCTGCTAAGGACCAATGGGGCTCCTTGGAGCCCAAATACAAAGATGCTTTCGAGAGCTCTGAGCTATAGCTCAGAGCTCTGTCGGGTCCTGCAGCGCAGAGGCGGCGGCGGCGGTGAGTGACGTCGGGTGCGGCGTAGTTACAATGTAACAAAGTTGTTATATTGTAATAACTTTGTTACATTGTAACTGATAGAACATTTCCGAGGATATTGCGTGGGATCATTTATTTAAAGGGACAGGTAAGTATTAATGGTTAATTAAGAATATTAAAGGACTTTTTTCGTGGTTATGTTTTTTGTTCAATTAAAATACTTTTTCTATGTGTTTGTGTGTTTATTTACTTTTAACTCTTAAAGGAAATGGGTAAGGGGTACTACAAGTACCTCTATACTCATTTCTCCTGGGAGGGGGGTGGGCATCTGGGGGACCCCTTTTTAAAGGGGACTCCCAGATTCCACCATGAACCCCCCACCCAGGAAATCGCGGCCTCCACCTCCACCGCCCATCGGAGGTGGAGAAGAGCCCCTTGTCCTTGGATTGGACAAGGGCTCGGAGGGGGAGGGGAAAGCTTGGCTGCCCCTCCCCTTCCAAGACCCCCCAATCCATGGACCATGCGGGCTGGTATAGTCAGGGTGCGGAGCCCCACGCGGCCGGTGCTCCGCATTCTGGCTATCCCAGCCTGCATGGGGGACAAGGGGTTAAAGAGGTCTGGGAGGGGGGACCCCACGTCGTTTTTTTTTTATATTTCCCACACTCAGAACGAAGTAAGTAAAACTCTTCCCACTTGGGGGAATCTATGAAAATAATACACTATTGTTACCTGTGCAAAAAAAACTGACATTTTCCGCATTTAAAAGACATTTTCGCCCTTGAAAGTTAAAAATCGATTTTCTCAAAAACTATAAGGTCTTTTTGAAAAAAAATTTTTTCCTCTTATTCCCACTGATCCCCTTAATATACCCTGGGAATTTGGTGTTCCTAAACTTTAAGCAGGCTTTGCTATTAACCGTTAAAGTCGGCGGGTTTTTAAATGTTTACATTTTTCCTTTGAAACTTTAACATCGATTTTCTCAAAAACTATAAGGTCTTTTTGAAAAAAAAAATTTTCCTCTTATTCCTCCTGATCTCCTTAATATATTCTCCAAATTTGAGGCTCTTAGCATTTAAGGAGGCTTTGCTATTAACCCTTAAAGTCGGCGGCTTTTTTATATTATACGGAGCGTTACGGTTTAACGCGAAATTACGGTAGCGTTTAATGCGAAATTACGGCATGAACGAAACGCGAAATTTCGCGTTGAAAATTACGCTTACGGTATTTTCAATTACGATTTTAATGGCAATTTCGCTACGCTAATTTCCCATCGTAATCGCAAATTTCGCATGCGTAATTATAGTAATGCGAAATTACGAAAATTTCAGCTCAACTCTATATACAGTATATGTACAGGCAGTGCGTAATTAGGTTATTTAGTGGGTGCATGGCCTAAGCTAGAGAATATGCTTGTCGGAAAAGGTGGGTTTTGAGGGAGCGTTTAAAGATTTCAAAGGTGGGAGAGTGGCGGATGTGTTGTGGAAGGGCATTCCAGAGGAGGGGTGAGGCACGTGAGAAGTTTTGTACACGTGAATGTGAGGAGGTAATCGTAGAAGAGGATAAAAGAAGCTCGTGTGCAGATCTGAGATTGCGGTTGGGTTGGTATCTGGAGACTAGTGAGGAGATGTACAGGGGAGAGAGATTGTGGAGAGCTTTGTAGGTTAGGGTTAAGAGTTTGAACTGAATCCTCTCTGAATCCTCTGCATTCAAATTTCGCCTCTCTACTATCCAGCTGCTCCCAGTCTCATACGCCGCTTCCCAATGTGGGAACACACACGCGCCTGACGGCGGAGAAGCGGCAGACGACTTCAGGCGCAGTTGGACAGTTGCTGCAGCTGGAGCAGGTGAGATCTGAATACACAGATACCATGGGGGCACATTTACATTGGAGGGGGAGGGGGCAGCGTCCGGGCCATCAATACATTTGACCAATTTCAGCCTGAAATCAGTTGACTTGTCGATTTGGCATGCTGGTTGCAGCACAATTTTCATCTGATTCAATAAAATTATTGAATCTGATGGGTCGATCGGGCTGCAAAATCGATAAATGTATGGCCACCTTTAGAGACAGTACAGCAGCACAGCCGAGCAATGTGTATTGTTTAAAAGGTAATAAATATGTCAGCCTCCATGTGTCTGACCTCAAATTCCCTTTTAGTTGAGGTATGTATTTACCTGGCCCTCCTGTGGGTCATACAGCCTCTGTAGCAGCTGCACTGTGGTGCTTTTCCCACATCCGCTCTGACCAACCAGTGCCACTGTTTGCCCCGGTTTCACCATTAAATTAAATCCTCTTAAAACCTGAAAATTAAAAAAAAAATGATACTTAAAGTGTACCAGAGACGAGCGTTCTTAAAGTGAATGGGAACCACATTTAAAAAAATGAGATAGATACTTACCCGAGGAGAGGGAAGGCTCTGGGTCCTATAGAGCCTTCCGGCTCCTCTCCTGGTCCCGTCGTTCCGGTGCTGGCTCGCCCGGTAGCAGTATTTGACTAAATTTGTCAAATACTGCTTTACCCGGCCGAAGCTGGCTACAGAAGTCTTCAGGGAGCCCGAGTGCTCCTGAAGAAGGGCCGCCCAGTACTGCACCTGCGCAAGCACGCTCTCTTGCACGCTCACGCCTGTGCAGTATGGAGCCGCACGTCTTTGGGAGGACACGACTCCCGAAGACTTCCAAATACCCTTTCAGCGGGGGATTGAAATAGGGAGAGCCAGCACAGGATAGAGAGCACCGAGAGAGGAGACGGAAGGCTCTATACAACCCAAAGCCTTCCATCTCCTTAGGTAAGTATTTGTTTCATTTTTTTTTAAATGCGGTTTCCATTCACTTTAAAGATTTTTACTTACCCGGGGGTTTCCTACAGCCCCATAAGCATGGATGCGTCCCTCACCGCCCTCCTGAGTGCCTCCATTAACCGGCAATCAGCTGCGGTATTCAGCTAAGTGACGTCAGGAGGAGGCCTTCTGCACATGCGCGGACCTTCTGCTCAAGCACAAAAGACCCCCAGCTGACGACTGGGCCTGACTGAGCAGAACCCCGGAGGACTGCGGGAGGATGGTGAGGGACACATCCATGCTTATGGGGCTGGAGGAAGCCCCGGGTAAGTAAAAATCTTTAAGAACACTTCTCACGTTAAGGGCAAAATAAGAATCCACACAGTACATGGAGAACACAGAAACTCAATATTAGTACAGTATACTGTAAGTCTAATTTGAATAAAAACTGCCTAGGTGATCCTGTCACTTTCACACACAATGAAATGAACATAGATTTGTTGTGTAAGGGATTTGAGCTTATTTTTAGTCTCCTATCGCCTGTGTATTGCACAACTTGCTGATTGAATTATGGAATTAATGCTCTCAATACCTGTTCAAAATTGCCATTTGAGTGTTAAAAAGGTGACTTTAGGCAATGCAGGAGTAATAGCTATTGCTTTTGATGAGATGTCTTCAGCACCATGCATCACCTATCACCTATTTTAGCCCCTTGGCCCCATGCAGGCTGGTGTTGCGAGGGCCAGAAAGTGTGTGGCTCAGCTTTGGTTTGTAATATTGCAAAACTGAGTAACTCACTTTATATGTGCAACATTTACTGTATGTTGCCTGTTAAGCAACATAAGATGCATGTATACAAAAAGTGAAAACTTGCGTAACTTGCTATGTAAATCCCAGTAATCTTAACATACACTGTCTATACATATAGTTTGGTTGAAAAAAAGACATCCATCTATCAAGTTCAACCAGGAAAAAATACACAAAAACTAAAAAAAAAACACCATCCTAACCAACACATATCCCAGTTGATCCAGGGGAAGGCAAAAAACCTTACCAGTGCTTCCTGGGTCGTGGCGTAGCTTCTGATTGGAGGAAGCTAGCAGAGGCAGGGAGCGGTGGGAGGAGCCACGCTATGCATTACAAGCTGATTGACAAGAGCAGGTAAATAGCAGGCTAGCGACAATCTGCTTGTTGCTAGCCAGGCAGTATTTTTCAGAGGAGGGGGGGACAGCAGAGCACTGGGGGGACTGGGGCCGGTCCAGAACGACACAGGGGCATGTTATTGTACACAGAGACCAGAAAAAAACACATCCTTAGTGGTGTGCCACTACACCAGTTGTTCACCATTATAAATACAAGGATAAGTACATAATAAATTATTTGAAAAGACCAGAAAGTTTTTCATAAAGATGAGCTTAAATTTTGAATATATCCAAAACAATTGATCTTACCAATTTTTGATGTTGCACCTTTTTATGGGATGTTGTGTTTAGAGATGAACCTCCTTGATGAACCTCTTTTGAAGATTTGTTAATCAATTTTTGCACTTTTTAGATATACAGTATTAAAAATTCAAGCTCATCTTTATGAAAAACTTTCTGGTCTCTACAAATGATTTATTATGTACCTATCCTTGCATTTATACTGATGATCTTCCTGTGTTAGGTAATTTATGCTAAATGAGGTAGAGTGGAACAAGTCAAATAGTATGGACAGGAGGGGTTTATAAAGTTATAAAAAAAATGTACTTACCTGGGCAGTTGGACGAGATGGATAACAAAAGTGAATATTTTTAAATTCCACATTTCCCTTGATATTATCTGGCCTGTGTCCTTCAGCGGAAAAGCTATCAATGGTAGATTTCTGCAACATTCACAGGGACAGTGTTAACAGTCTTATTTAAGTCCTCATAATCAGTAAATGTGCTTTAATTTTTTTAGTTCATAAATGTCCTGCACCTTCTGGTTATTGGCATTGACCACAATGTACAGTGGTGGCTAAATGCTTATTATTATTTTTTCTGCAAACTGGCAGTTTCATCTCAAAATGTGATCAGAGTTTCACGCAAACCATAATGCTAATTAATGAGAATCCAATTCAAAAAATGTATTCCAAAATACAATTGTCATTTAAGACCATTTCACACTCATTAATTCGAATTCTATGCGCGATTTCCCATGCACACAAACCTGCATTTTGCAGGGTTTTTTCTGTGATTTTTGGTGTGTGGTTTTGCCATTTGTGTGCAGATATCCAGATTGCAATTTTCCTGTACATAATAATGAAGGTTTATCTAATCTAATTAACTTAAAAAAGAAAAAAAAGACTGACACTTTGATCCCCTCAGGCACCACGCTGCGCCGCGTAACAATGGGGGTGGGGCTACAGAGCATGAGCTGTTGCAGGTCCCTCCCATTGATCTCAGGTCGCCTCCTGGCTCCTCCCTCTACAGTGATCCGGCAATCATCCCCATCCCGTCACAGAGCAGAAAAAGGTAAGTGCTGGGGTGGGGACACGAGTGATCGCAAAATTGGATCGGAAAGTTTAAGAATGATTGTTTATGATCACCAGAGATTGGGTCAATGGGATACCAGTAATTCTCATATTGTGCTATTACCTATAGTAATTCTGGGCTTGGATGCAAACTGAATGTAAATTGTATGTAACGTGGAATGTAAATTCACAGGAAGTGCATTTGACTGTCGCAGTCCCAAGCTGCATAGACTACTTACATGGACAGCAATAGAGGCAGTACAATGTCTAAAGTTTCACTGCAGTGAGTCCTCCAATGTTAACAGTATTGTCAGGGCCGGCGCTACCATTAAGGCAAAGGAGGCAGCTGCCCCAGGGCCCCAGAGCTTGTAGGGGCCCCCTGTGGCTACAAGAGGAAAAACAAATTTTCAAATCGGCCTTATAGTTTTTGAGAAAATCGATTTTAAAGTTTCAAAGGAAAAAAATATATACATTTAAAAACCTGCCGACTTTAATGGTTAATAGCAAATCCACCTTAAATGCTAGAAACCCTAAATTTGCAGGATATGTTAAGGAGATCATTAGGAATAAGAGGAAAAACAATTATTCAAAAAGACCTTATAGTTTTTGAGAAAATCGATTTTAAAGTTTAGAAGGAAAAAAGTATACTTTTAAATGCGGTAAATGTCACTTTTAGTAGCAAACCTAACGGTAGTGTAATTTTACATGCATCAAACGAAAGCGCAATAAATTTCCTGACGGGGTTGGGGGTCTA
This sequence comes from Hyperolius riggenbachi, assembly GCF_040937935.1. Lineage (NCBI taxonomy): Eukaryota > Metazoa > Chordata > Amphibia > Anura > Hyperoliidae > Hyperolius > Hyperolius riggenbachi. The sequence continues at coordinate 89,014,258 of NC_090650.1, forward strand.
TACGCAGCCGCAGCGCTTTGGCCAGGGATCGCTATACAGCCGTAATATGGCTGTATGAAGATCCCTGGCATTTTTTCCTATTTTCCCAGTTTTTTTTTTATGTTTAGAGTGTGGGAATTTTAAAAAAAAAAATTATGTGGGGTCCCCCCTCCTGAAACTTTTTAACCCCTTGTCCCCCATGAAGGCTGGGATAGCCAGAATGTGGAGCTCCGACCGATTGGGACGTCACACCCTGACTATACCAGCTGCAAAAAAGGTCCCCTAATGCCGATTTTTGTTCCGGGGTATATGTTGGGGGCCCCCCCCCAGGTTTATTTTGCCCTGGGGCCCCATTGTTGCTTAAACCGACCCTGAGTATTGTAAAAATAGGTGCCTTAGCAGAATAACTCACAATATCCACCTCCTCAGCAGGATTGATGTCACATGAGATAAAAGTGGTATAACAGAGCGGTCACATTATTGCCACCCTTGGTTCTGGAGGAGGAGGGGACTATAGCATAGCAATGTCACACCACAGTGATGTAGTGCCCAATTAACTGTTGCCAATCTAACAAGGAGTTGTGCCCCCGACTATTGTGACAGCCCAGTATGATAAGCATTTTGCAGGTATTTGTGTTTTTTTTTCACATCTTGCAATATAGTTATACTGGGAAAATGATGAGAGTCGAGATGGATGGATATTTTATTGCTAGGAGTTCAGTTATATTGACAAGAAAGACACCATGCTAGCAAAAACTGATGTGTGTAATGAGCTTGGTTGTATGGTGCGATTTACATTTAAAGCAATGCCTCATACATTACCTGGTCAATTACATGAAATATACCGTAAGCTGCCCCTCTTGCAATGGAAAAGGCTTCAAGGTGGGAAAATGTTTGACCAATACACTCGCTGCCCATCAAAACACAGAAGAAGACCTGCCGGACAAAAAGAATCATGTCAATAATAGCAATAAGGAGAGGTCCCTCACTGCACAAACTGCATGACAATTAGTGAAGTTGAGTGATTGCTACTAGAACTGTGCATCCTTCCTGTCAGGCTTTGTTGACACTATGCTGTAGCGGTACTGTGTCCAGTGGCGTAGGGGCCGCAGTTGCAGCCACGACCAGACCCGTGCTCCAGGGGGCCCGCTTGTCCTCCCTGATGTTGTCCTCCTGAATAGAGCATAGTGGAGAAGATTAGAGGCAGCAACTCTCACCTCCTAAAGGACGCGAGACCTCCAGCTCCTGGAACCTGTAAAAAGGTGAGTGTGTGTGTGTGTGTGTGTGTGTGTGTGTGTGTATATGCTGCCTCTAATCTTACCCCCTGCTCAGCAGGGAGGTGGGGCGGGGCAGTGGCATAGCTAAGGAGCTATGGGTCCGGTGTGAGTTTCACATTGGACCCCCCAAGCACTCCATACATGATACGGTGCGCCAAAACCTGCCAAGGGCATTCAGTGTCAGAGCAGCAAGAATGGGGTGGGGAACAGCTTGTTAATGATTACTACTATTCAAAGCATCTATACAAGTGATTATTACAAATACAGGACCAATAAGGCGCAAATACTGTGGTTGAGAGAGGGCCCCACAGGGTCCCTCTGGCTCAAGGGCCCCGATGCGGCCGCAACCTCTGCAACCCCTATTGTTAGGCCACTGGGGGGGGGGGGGAGAAGGAGGTTGGTTTGTGAGAGAGTAGGGGAAATCTAGCTACCATACTAGGGTGGGAGCTGAGGGTGAGTGGGGAACATCTATCTACCATACTAGGGTGGGTGAGGGGGAAGGGGAGTAAAGGAATGGGGCACAATTAGCTACCATATTGGGGTGGGTAGGAGGGAAGGGGGTGAGGGAATGTGACACATCTAGCTACCATACTGGGGAGGGAGCCCGTCTGGCTACCATACTGGGTTTGGAGGGAGTGAAAGCCCATTTGGCTACCATACTGGGGTTGGAGGGAGGGGAGAGCCCATTTGGCTACCATACTGAGGGAGGGGAGCCCATCTGGTTACCATACTGGGGTAGGAGGCAGGGGGAGCCCATCTGGCTACCATACTGGGGTTTGAGCCATCTGGCTACCATACTGGAGTAGGAGGGAGGGGGAGCCAATCTGGCTACCATGCTAAGGGAGGGGGAGCCCATCTGGCTACCATACTGGGGTTTGAGCCATCTGGCTACCATACTGGTGTGGGTGGGAGGGAGGGGGGAGCCCATCATCTAGCTACTATACTGGGGTGGGTGGGATGGAAGGGGGAGCCCATCTGGTTACCATACTGGGGTAGGAGGGAGGGGGAGCCAATCTAGCTACTATACTGGGGTGGGTGGGAGGGAGGGAGGAGCCCATCAGGCTACTATACTGGGGTGGGAGGGGGAGCCCGTCTGGCTACTATACTGGGGTGGAAGGGAGGGGGGAGCCCATGTAGCTACCATACTGGGGTGGGTGGGAGCAAGGGGGGAGCCCATCTGGCTACCATACTGGGGTGGGTGGGAGCAAGTGGGGAGCCCATCTGGCTACTATACTGGTGTGGGAGCACATTATTTAATGTAGAAATGGAAGTAGGTGGGGGTGGTCCAAATTCAGCATAAGGGTTCCTAGGTCTGTAGCTATGCCACTGACTGTGTCCATATTGCATAGATATACTGTAGTGCTCCAGAGTCCATTACAAGGTCCACCATCACTGAAGGATGAATGTGAGCCTTTCATCTGATAAATGTCAACCAAATTATCTCTAAAGGTGGCCATCCATCGATTACAAAATAAAAATTCAACAATTGTTGAAAAATGATTGTTTGACCACTTCAGAACTGTGCTATTGGAAATCTACATTGCGTCTGGAATTTGAACTTACCTGGTTCTTCCTCCAGCCCCCCATAGCCTGCAAGGTCCCTCAAAGTCATCTGGGTCTCCTCTGTTCACCCGTGGCTCCGGTAGAGCATGACTTTGCCAGGAGTTATGTGCAATTGCGCATACAGTTCTTGGCCCGTCCACCCGCCTGGCTCGATCATGTGCCCGTCACCATAAGTGTTCTGCCCGAGCGCAGTTCATTCTTTCGAGAACCACGCAGAACGCTCAGGGCGATGGGTACATGATTGAGGCTTGCACATGGACGGCCCGCACTCCTGCCGAAGTCGTGCACTACCAGAGCCGCCAGCGAGAGAACAGAGGGGACCCAGAGGATGCCGAGGGACCTTGCGGGCTACGGAGAGCTGGAGGAAACCCCAGGTAAGTCCAGATTCCATTTTAGTCTATATTCAGAGTCCCTTTAAGTCAGGAGTACATACATGAATGGGGCCTACTGACATGGAACCACTACTTCTCACATGCAGTTTGAGTCCCACGGGAGAAAAGCATCTTACGAAGTATTCACTCACAGTCAAGCTCTGATCAGCTGAGCTGCATAATGACTTTCCATCACCGGGACATTACTGATATTGTGAACTTACCACCAATGCATCACCAATGGTATATCCCTGATCTTCTAAAATGAGCCCAGTGCCATACCAGAAGCCTAGCCCATAGGAGGCATAATTAATGAGGTACACAAATCCAAGGGCCAGCTGAGAAGTAATGGCTTTCTTGATCCCAAATTCTTTGGCCTCTACCAAATTCTCTGTGTATCTAAAACCATAAAAAACACATGATTAGGGTGATTTACTAAACTAAATTATAACAATAACAATAATATTTTTATAGCGCTTTTCTCCCTGGGGAGTCAAAGCGCTGGCAGTGATGTTTATTTCTGTGCACTTTAAACATCCAATCAGATTCGCAGGATTTTAAAAATTAATAGGAACTTAAATGAACCAAACTCAAATAACGGCGGCGATACACAATTCTATTTTTTTATATAAGATTTTGGTGTATTAGATTACTTTATAAAACCTACCATACACCATTCAATTTTCAAAGCAATCAACCTGATTTTTACAACACATCCAATCATATTTTTATCGAAAACTGAATAATCAAACATTTTTATAAAAAAAAAAAAAAAGAAAGAAAAAAAAAAAGATTATTTTATATTTCTTCTCTATGCAATCGTTTTGGTTGAATAAACTGGTAAATCAAACTATGTGATTGTACCATGTAAAGGTACCTTAAACCCATCTGGAGCTAATCTGATTTCCTGCTGATTGTTCCCATTGATCCAGATAAATGAATGAATGGTAAATCCTAGTGGGAAATTTAAAGAGAACTTGAGGTCAGAGTGATATGGAGGCTACCATATTTATTTCCTTGTAAACAATGCCAGTTGCCTGGCAGTCCTGTTGATCTTCTGGCATACATAGAGTCCAAACCCTGCCAAAACCCTGGAACAAGCATATGGCTAATCCAGTTGAACTTAAGTCAGCTGAGTCAGAGTAGATAATTTGCATATACTTGTTCAGGGTCTATGGCTAAAAATATTTGAGACATAGGATTAGAAGGACTACCAGGCAACTGGAATTGTTTAAAAGGACATAAATATGGCAGCCTTGAGCAGAGGGATAGCAAATTGTAATCCCTTGGTTTAGTAATTCATTCTCCATATGTTCATATGAGCATTAATGTAAACCAAAATTAGAAAAAAAGCACCTCTTGATTTCTTTTTCTTGTCCACTGAATGCCACCACAGTCCGTATGGAGGAGAGGACCTCTTCAGCCACTGCGCCAGCTTTTGCGTATGCAGAAAGTTCCTTGCTTGTCAGTGAGACCAACATCTGATTATAGAGGAAAGCATCACCATTTGTTTTAAACAAATCTATTATTTAATGTCAGATGTTATATTATTCAAATGTGCAATAGTTATTGCGCTTTGAGTGGTATGGGATATTTTTTTTTACAAATGTTTTTGTATTGTATTTACTTACTTCATCATTTAGATCTAAACATGTATTATTGTAAATTCTGAGATATTAGAAGGTTTTATTTTAAAGCAGCTAAATAATTCCTGTTTTTCTGGTTCCCTGTTGCCCCCCAATTCTAATCTAAAGCAATTCTAATTTGAACATTAAACTGTCTAACCCTAACCTAGCCTTTCACCTAAGCCTGCCTCTAAAATACACCCCTTTTTTAGTTTTTTAAACGTGTATTTAAAGTGGTCTGAAAGCCAGCATTTTTACTTTGCTCTAAAAGATTTCTCACAGCTTGAAAGCTACTATCCAAGAATTTTTTTAAGCAGAACATCACTGAACTGGTTAAACAAAGCATGTTCTCCTGCTATTCAGCTTCAAATCCACATCCAAACTTGAGATAACAGTATCTTTACACACATTGTAACAACATTGGAATGTAAATAAACACAGCGTAACAAGTGAAAATGAGCTCTCTGTGAAGCTCTCTATGCTTCAGACACACACAGAGTTCAGAATAGCTCATTAGAGGATATTAATATAAATATATAATAAAAAGCAGTTTGAATAAAATGCAATGACAGCTTTTAGGGCACGATAAACTACATTTTGGAAACTTGTAATTTGTAAACAATATTACTTATGCGCAAAAGCAAATATGATAACTGTATGAGTAATAAAAAGTAGGAAAACACATTTTATTGAATGTTATGTCGGACTTTCAAACCACTTTAATATGTAGAATCGTATTAATTTCATATAAAAAGTAACAAGAGCGCTGTTCTCATGGATCATTTTTGAATACATTAAAATACAAAAATCAGTCTATGTCTATGACCATTTACAACAGAAATGGAATTTGCCTTGAAAACATATCACCATGTGTGACAACAAATCAATGCTATAAAACATCTATTAAAAGTATGGAGCAGTTACCTTAGAACAAACTGCTGAGGATAATGCCAGGAGTGGACTGACTGATAAAAATACCAATGCCAACTGCCACCAGGTAACCAGGGCAATAACAAGCCCTGCTACACACGTTGCGACATTTTGCAAAAGATGACCAAGTTTGTCTCCGATCCCATCGTTAATTTTATCCATGGCCCTGGGAAGTAAGAGTTCTCATATGAAAGAAATTTCAAAACAATAATGAAAAGTAAACATGTTAAAGAGATACTGAAGCAAAAAAAAATAATATGATATTATGATTTGTATGTGTAGTACAGCTAAGAAATAAAACATTAAGATCAGATACATCAGTCTAATTGTTTCCAGTACAGGAAGAGTTAAGAAACTCCAGTTGTTATCTCTATGCAAAAAAGCAATTAAGCAATTAAGACTTTCAAAGTCGTGGAGAGGGCTGTTATCTGACTTTTATTATCTCAAGTGTTATTCAACTATTTACTTTTCCTCTGCCAGAGGAGAGTTCATTAGTTCACAGACTGCTCTGAAAGAATCATTTTGAATGCTGAGTGTTGTGTAATCTGCACATATTATAGAATGATCCAATGTTAGAAAAAACACTATATACCTGAAAATAAAAATATGAGAATATTTTCTTTGCTGCTAAACTTCTAGTAATTATTCATAGTACACAACCAATTCATTATATCATATTTTTTTTTCACTTCAGTGTCTCTTTAAACCTGTGTTACGCTCTTACTCTGTAAGACGGCTGTTGAGTTCTCCTGACTTGGTGACATCAAACCAGCTTATGTCTTTGGACAACACTGAGTGAAAGAAGGTTCTTCTCATTCTCCTGGTCTGTCTCGCAGCAGCAAGAACCCAGAAGGAGACTTGTACATATCCACAGACTAAACTGACAACACCTATTGCAATATAGTACAAGGAAAACCTGGGGAGACAGGTGCTTAAATGTTAAGTGCACTTATCATCTACAGTTCAAGTTTGCGTATACAAAACAGCATGCATATCACAATATTTATACTACTAACAATACTCCTTGAAAGAAATGTTACCTTCCATTATTTAAAAGTGGCTACTGAGCTTCAATCAAGGAATTTTGTCTAAGAATCTGCCTGCTAACATCAATGCAGCTTGGGCTATGCAATATTACTAGATCATATGGTCAGCATGACCTTGGTCAGCAGGGTATACATTTAAAGGGGAAATTTTAAAGGAAGCATCAGGCATACAAAGCAAAAATGTACTTACCCGGGGCTTCCTCCAGTCCATCTGTCCCTCACCACAGCACCGGTGTCCCGGCATCTCCCCTTCGTTGGAGATGTCGACCAAACCAGGTCGATATCCACTGCGCCTGTGCGAGAGCTGCTCGCGGTTCAATGAAGTGGTTCAGACTGTAATGTGCAGGTGCACTAGTTCCAGGGCCGGATTACCGACCAGGCAACAAAAGCAGTAGCTTGGGGCCCCATTCAGAGACAAAGGGTCCCCATCAGCACATAAACCAGCCCTCGCCATCCTGTCAGCAGTGGCTGGATGGTATAATGGTTAAAGGGACTCTGAGCAGTGCAGTAACTATGGAAAGATGCATATCATTTTAAAGCTCTCTTTCTCCTCTTTCCAATGATATATAAACCACCGCCCTATGCTGTTTAGTTTTCGTTATTTTCGTGATCGAAATCGCGGCCATGGCAATTTTGATCGCAAAAATAGCAAAAACTAAAAGGCGTAGGGTGGCAGTTTATCTATCATTAGAAAGAGGAGAAAGAGAGCTTCAAAATGATATGCATCTTTCCATAGTTACATTGTATTACACAGGACGACTTTTCTCCAAAGTCGACAGCTCGATTCAGCACAATGCAATGAAATATAAGGAACCCAGGGGGATATAATTACAAACATCATGCTGCTAGGTGTGAGGATGTAATTAATTAGTCATGGGTATGCTTAAAGGCATACCCACAGGCACTGCTTAGAGTTCCTTTAAGGGCTCTGCCTCTGACACAGGAGTCCAGGGTTCGAATCTCGGCTCTGCCTGTTCAGTAAGCCAGCACCTATTCAGTAGGAGACCTTAGGCAAGTCTCTCTAACACTGCTACTGCCTATAGGGCGCGTCCTAGTGACTGCAGCTCTGGCGCTTTGAGTCCGCCAGGAGAAAAGCGCAATATAAATGTTATTTGTCTTGTCTTGTCTTGTAAAATGATGCCGTGCGCTGCTGATTGTCTTCAGAGCCAGGCTCTCCTCCTAGATCCCCCTCCTGCTATTGTGCGCTCTGCCGCTGCCCACTCCTCCCTCCCTTCCCACAGAGAACCACAGCTGCAGCAAGAATGATGGCAGCAGATGGCAAACGCTCACTTACCTATCCATAATCCAAGCGATAGAGATCCCGTCATCTGAAACCCATCTGTCTCTTCTACAGTGCAGCCGCTCGCTCTGAACTTCCTGATTCTCAGATCAGACAGGAAGTAGGAAGTAGTAATAGTAGTAGTAACAGAGCGGCAGCACTCTAGAGGAGACTGATGGGCTCCGGATGACGGGACCTCTATTGCTTGGATCGCAATAGGTGAATGTGAGTCATCTGGTGCTGTCATTCTCCCCCGCTGCGGCTGCCTTCTCTGCTGGACTATCATATTCACTGGGATGGAGGCTGCATGGTGGCTGTCTAGTTTGGGAGGAAACCGGTTGTTCAGTGGTGGGGGTGGTTACATAGTTATTTTGGTTGAAAAAAGACATACGTCCATCGAGTTCAACCAGTACAAAGTACAACTCCAGCCGGCTCCCTCACATATCCCTGTTGATCCAGAGGAAGGCGAAAAATCCCTTACAAGGCATGGTCCAATTAGCCCCAAAAGGGAAAAATTCCTTCCCGACTCCAGATGGCAATCAGATAAAATCCCTGGATCAACATCATTAGGCATAACCTAGTAATTGTAGCCATGGATGTCTTTCAACGCGAGGAAAGCATCTAATCCCCCTTTAAATGCAGGTATAGAGTTTGCCATAACGACTTCCTCTGGCAATGCATTCCACATCTTAAAGAGAAACTCCAACCAAGAATTGAACTTTATCCCAATCAGTAGCTGATACCCCCTTTTACATGAGAAATAGAATGATTTTCACAAACAGACCATCAGGGGGCGCTGTGTGACTAATTTTGTGCTGAAACCCCTCCTACAAGAGGCTCTGAATACCGCGGTACTCCTGGCAAACTGCCACAATGTAACAATGTTCACAGACAGGAAATAGCTGTTTACAGCTGTCTAACAGCTAGAAACAGCTAAATAACCTGCCCACAGTAACAATGTCACCATGTAATAAATGTCAGAATGTGAATCTAGGAGAGGAAAGATTTTACAATGAGCAAACACTGACTAAATTATTTATACATAATTATTGTAAAAATGAAGCACTTTTTTTAATTACATTATTTTCACTGGAGTTCCTCTTTAATCACTCTTACTGTAAAGAACCCTTTCCTAAATAAATGGCTAAAACGTTTTTCCTCCATGCGCAGATCAAGGGCGTAGGGCCCGTGGTCGCAGCGGTCGCCTTGGCGACCGGGCCCGGCTCCTGAGGAGGCGGGGGAGGGGCCCGGGGGGCCCATCTCCGTTTGGAGGGCCATGCGCCCGTTCGCGCTGGTAGGAGGGAGCCGCAGCCGCAGGGAGGGCAGCCCGACCTCTTCCTCCCTTCCTCTCCCCGGGGCCCCCCCTCAGATGCAGAGTAAGCGGCTAACGGAAGCGCTATAGGCAGAACTCACCTCCCTGCGTTCCACTCGCCGCTGATCTCCTCTCTGGCTGGCTCTGCATAGATGTTGTTACACACGCAGCTTCCGGCTAAACAGGAAGCTGCGTGTGTAAGCATCTATGCAGAGCCAGCCAGAGAGGAGATCAGCGGCGATTGGAACCAGGGACGGAGGTGAGTTCTGCCTATAGCGCTTCCGTTAGCCGCTTACTCTGCATCTGAGGGGGGGCCCCGGGGAGAGGAAGGGAGGGAGAGGTCGGGCTGCCCTCCCCGCGGCTGCGGCCCCCCCCTCCATTATGGGGACGGGCAGCTACCTAATCTATCCTGGGGGGCAGCTACCTAATCTATCCTGGGGGGCACCTACCTAATCTAACCTATACTGGGGGGCAGCTACCTAATCTATCCTGGGGGCAGCTACCTAATCTATCCTGGGGGGCACCTACCTAATCTAACCTAATCCTGGGGGGCAGCTACCTAATCTAACCTATACTGGGGGGCACCTACCTAATCTATCCTGGGGGCAGCTACCTAATCTATCCTGGGGGGCACCTACCTAATCTAACCTAATCCTGGGGGGCAGCTACCTAATCTAACCTATACTGGGGGGCAGCTACCTAATCTATCCTGGGGGCAGCTACCTAATCTATCCTGGGGGGCACCTACCTAATCTATTCTGGGGGGCAGCTACCTAATCTAACCTATACTGGGGGGCACCTACCTAATCTATCCTGGGGGCAGCTACCTAATCTATCCTGGGGGGCAGCTACCTAATCTAACCTGGGGGGCACCTACCTAATCTATTCTGGGGGGCAGCTACCTAATCTAACCTATACTGGGAGGCACCTACCTAATCTATCCTGGGGGCAGCTACCTAATCTATCCTGGGGGGCAGCTACCTAATCTAACCTAATCCTGGGGGGCAGCTACCTAATCTAACCTATACTGGGGGGCACCTACCTAATCTATCCTGGGGGCAGCTACCTAATCTATCCTGGGGGGCACCTACCTAATCTAACCTAATCCTGGGGGGCAGCTACCTAATCTAACCTATCCTGGGGGGCACCTACCTAATCTATCCTGGGGGGCAGCTACCTAATCTATTCTGGGGGGCAGCTACCTAATCTAACCTATACTGGGAGGCAGCTACCTAATCTATCCTGGGGGCAGCTACCTAATCTATCCTGGGGGGCAGCTACCTAATCTAACCTAATCCTGGGGGGCAGCTACCTAATCTAACCTATACTGGGGGGCACCTACCTAATCTATCCTGGGGGCAGCTACCTAATCTATTCTGGGGGGCACCTACCTAATCTAACCTAATCCTGGGGGGCAGCTACCTAATCTAACCTATACTGGGGGGCACCTACCTAATCTATCCTGGGGGCAGCTACCTAATCTATCCTGGGGGGCACCTACCTAATCGAACCTAATCCTGGGGGGCAGCTACCTAATCTAACCTATACTGGGGGGCAGCTACCTAATCTATCCTGGGGGCAGCTACCTAATCTATCCTGGGGGGCACCTACCTAATCTATTCTGGGGGGCAGCTACCTAATCTAACCTATACTGGGGGGCACCTACCTAATCTATCCTGGGGGCAGCTACCTAATCTATCCTGGGGGGCAGCTACCTAATCTAACCTGGGGGGCACCTACCTAATCTATTCTGGGGGGCAGCTACCTAATCTAACCTATACTGGGAGGCACCTACCTAATCTATCCTGGGGGCAGCTACCTAATCTATCCTGGGGGCAGCTACCTAATCTAACCTAATCCTGGGGGGCAGCTACCTAATCTAACCTATACTGGGGGGCACCTACCTAATCTATCCTGGGGGCAGCTACCTAATCTATCCTGGGGGGCACCTACCTAATCTAACCTAATCCTGGGGGGCAGCTACCTAATCTAACCTATTCTGGGGGGCACCTACCTAATCTATCCTGGGGGGCAGCTACCTAATCTATTCTGGGGGGCAGCTACCTAATCTAACCTATACTGGGAGGCACCTACCTAATCTATCCTGGGGGCAGCTACCTAATCTATCCTGGGGGGCAGCTACCTAATCTAACCTAATCCTGGGGGGCAGCTACCTAATCTATCCTGGGGGGCAGCTACCTAATCTATCCTGGGGGCAGCTACCTAATCTATCCTGGGGGGCACCTACCTAATCTAACCTAATCCTGGGGGGCAGCTACCTAATCTATCCTGGGGGGCAGCTACCTAATCTATTCTGGGGGGCAGCTACCTAATCTAACCTATACTGGGAGGCACCTACCTAATCTATCCTGGGGGGCAGCTACCTAATCTAACCTAATCCTGGGGGGCAGCTACCTAATCTATCCTGGGGGGCAGCTACCTAATCTAACCTAATCCTGGGAGGCAGCTACCTAATCTATCCTGGGGGGCACCTACCTATTCTAACCTAATCCTGGGGGGCAGCTATCTAATCTATCCTGGGGGGCAGCTACCTAATCTATCCTGGGGGGCAGCTACCTAATCTATCCTGGGGGGAAGCTACCTAACCTATCCTGGGGGGCAGCTACCTCATCTAACCTATACTGGGGGGCACCTACCTAATCTATCCTGAGGGCAGCTACCTAATCTATCCTGGGGGGCAGCTACCTAATCTAACCTATACTGGGGGGCAGCTACCTAATCTAACCTATACTAGGGGGCACCGACCTAATCTAATTTATACTGGGGGCACCTACCTATCTAACCTATACTGGGGGCACTTACTTATCTAACCTGTATTGGGGGCACCTAGCTAGCCTATACAGGTGGCAACTAAACTGGCTACCTATATTGGAGGCACCTACCTAACTAACCTATACTGGGGGCACCTACCTATCTAACCTACGCTGGGGGCAACTATTCTGGCTACCTATATTAGAGGCACCCACCTAGCTAACCTGTACTGGGGGCACCTATCTATCTAACTTATACCGGCGGCGCCTGACTATCTCACCTATACCGGGGGCAACTATACTGGCTTACCTATGCCTGACTACCTATACTGGGGGTACCTATAGCTGGCTATAGGGATTTTGATATGTGTGTGCATCCGTCGGGTGTTGTCGGGGGAGGGGGGGCTGTTGTTGCCGGGGGGGGGGGCCCACATCCAGATTCCGCATCGGGGCCCAGAGGTTTGTAGCTACGCCACTGGCGCAGATCATGTCCTCTAGTCCTTTGAGAAGGCCTAGGGACAAAAAGCTCATCCGCCAAGCTATTATATTGCCCTCTGATGTATTTATACATGTTAATTAGATCTCCTCTAAGGCGTCTTTTCTCTAGACTAAATAAACCCAGTTTATCTAACCTTTCTTGGTAAGTGAGACCTTCCATCCCACGTATCAATTTTGTTGCTCGTCTCTGCACCTGCTCTAAAACTGCTATATCTTTTTTGTAATGTGGTGCCCAGAACTGAATTCCATATTCCAGATGTGGCCTTACTAGAGAGTTAAACAGGGGCAATATTATGCTAGCATCTCGAGTTTTATTTCCTTTTTAATGCATCCCAAAATTTTGTTAGCTTTAGCTGCAGCGGCTTGGCATTGAGTACGATTATTTAACTTGTTGTCGATGAGTACTCCTAAGTCCTTCTCCAAGTTTGATGTCCCCAACTGTATCCCATTTATTTTGTATGGTGCTAGACCATTGGTACGACCAAAATGCATGACTTTACATTTGTCAACATTGAGTTATGTAATTCTGTCTGGGGAACGGCTTCCGGTTTGGCCGTGTCCAGAGCTTTCTGCTATTGTCAGGCTGGAGATGCAGGGGGAAAGTGCTGCTGATGTGATATCTTATTTACAAAAATTTAAATGGAGAGCTACCCCTTTAAGAAGAGATTTGTGCAACTTGTCTAACAAGGAGCCAGCAACTTGATTACTGCATAGCCATAATTCTTTTAAAACAAGACAGCTGTCTCACTGCACATACAAAAATCGTTTTAATATCAACCTTAGCTACATGTAAATCGCACAAGATTGTTTAAAACACCACAAGTATAAAAACAACAATACCTGGCCAGGATATGCGCGCTATTATATAGAAGGGACCAGATCCAGGTACCCGCAAGGTGTAATCGCCCAGCCGCAGCCTAATGCTAAAGACACCCTGCAAACTAGGATCTATGTGGTCCTCAGCCACCACCTATACACCGCACACACAGTGTGATCTAATACAGGTGGCTTCCTCAAATATTGTAGCAACTTCCTGCAGCGCTTTATGGCCATCAGCTTCCACGGACAATAAAGTGATTACTGCATATGGTCGGTTCACGCATTGGCATTTGTGGGTAGGGGGTCACAGTATGAAATATTCAAACTTCACAAGCTTGTGGTATCCTACGGCTGTACAGCTTATGATACTTGCGCACTTCAGATGGTGAGCACCAGCTCACAAGGCCCTCCGTTAACCGCAGTGCACTGGGTATGCTGAACTTTCTCCAACACTGTATTAGGCGATCACCTCTGTCAGCCTTAGCCTCAGCGCTGCTGGCGCTACGTTTCATGCGTATGTTGAGGAACCAGATCAGTATGGACAGCGAGGACGGTGGGGAAACCGCACGAGCACTCCTGCGGTAGCCACGCCCACCAACGCGTTTCGCCCAGCCCACGGGGCTTTCTCAAGGTATTGAGTGACAGTTGCCTCAACTCTTCCTCTTTTGTATCATGACATCATAGCTCACGCCCACACAGCTTCACGGCTGCAATTACTTCTTGTATTCACTATACATACAAAGGTGGGGGGCTAAGATTCACTGAGAGCATATTATTGCTTTAAAAATTCTCTTCAATCAGATCAATAGCAAATCTTGGCTCTTCCTGTTTAGTAAGCCAGCGCCTACCTTGGCCAAGGTCTCCTAACACAGCTACCGCCTAAAGAAAGGTGTGGCTGCAGCTTTGGTGCTTTGAGTCCTTTAGGAGAAGGATAAATGTTATAAATGTTGTGTGTCTTGTCTTGTCATAAAACAACCAGAATTACACCAGAATGATTTAATATACACCACATGGAGTTCTCATTCACGTGAACTGACATCACATTATCTTCTCTTGCAGGTATGCATCTGACAATCTGCAATATCCTCCCTTTATGCATTAATCCTAAATTGTACATCTCTTTGCTTTAAATGAGATACTCTCACTACCACCCTTAACATACACCAGGCTAAATTTAAAGCTCTCCTGTCTCCTACTCAGCTCCGCACACTCGCTGACCACACATTTCTGACGGTGTCGCTGAGCCCCGCCATCTGCACCACTGCTGATCCCCTATAGCCGCTCTACTGCTGAACTCTCCTCCAGCTACCCCTTCACCTACCCCCCCCCCCCCCAGGCTGCTGCCATGCTCCAACCCCACCACACCACAACCTCCTTCATCCCTCCCCTCCCTCTTCCTCCCTGGCCTCCTCCACACCCCCTCACCTCCTCCTCCCAGACTGCTCCCATGCCCCCCTCACCTCCTTCACTCCTGCCACCATTGATGATGTGAACCTATTGTTGGCCAATGGCCACTTCTCCTGTGACTTCCTCTCACCTTGACGCCGTTCCCCCAACACCCTCCATCCCCACTTCCCTGATCTGGCCCTGGTCGTCACCTACTTGTTCAACCTCTCCCTCTCCACTGGCACCTTCCCCTCAGCTTTCAACAGGCCACTTTACTTCCCCTGCATAAAAAACCCTAATTCGACCCCTCCCTACCTTTCAACTACCACCCAATCTCTGTCCATACTTTTGCCTCGAAGCTCCTTGAGCGCCTGGTCCACAGATCCACTACCTCAGTACCAACTACCTACTTGACCCCCTACTATATGCATTCCACCCTGCCCACTCAACAAAAACAGCTTTTGTCAAGGCTCTCAACATCCTTACCCTTGCCAAAGCCAAAGGCAATTACACAATCCTGCTACTCCTCAACCTCTCCTTTTCATCTCTCCTCTCCTCCTCCAATCCCACAGTCCTTAGAGATTTGCTACAGAGACCTGGCTTGGATGGCCTCTCTGGATCATCTTTTCCCAACCTCTTTAATTGGCTTCTTCTCAAACCCCACCCCCCTCTCTCAGTCAGGGTCCCCCAGAGCTTTTTTCTGGGCCCCCTACTGTTCTCAATTTTCACCTCCTCCATAGTCATGTCATCCCTGGACTTCAAATACCACCTTTATGCTGATGACACCCAGATCTATCTCCATACCCTCAATCTATCCTCCTCCAAAATGGATGAGGTCTCCTCCTGTAACTTGGCTATCTCCTCCTGGATGTCCACCAGCTTAACTTGGATAAAACTGAGCTCCTGATTTTCCATCCCGTGCTGCACCCCTCAGATACTCATATTTTGTTCAACAGAGCATGATCATCTGCACTACGGCTTCACCACGGACTCTGCTCTCTCCTTCAGCCCCCATCCAAAATGTTACGAAGTCCTGCAACTTCCACCTCCAACACAACATCTCCAAGATCCGCCCCTTCCTGAACGCAGGGTCTGCCAAGCTTCTCATCCACACCCTCATTATCTCCCACTTTGACTATTGCAATGCCCTGCTGTCAGGCCTCCCCTTGAATAGCATCATTCCCCTTTAATCAAACATGAATGCGGCAGCTAAACTCATCAATTATTCACACTGTTCTGCTTCAATGTCTCTCCTTTGTAAAGCCCTATACTGGAGTGGCTCTCTATATTAGCTTCAGGACCAGATTCAAGATTCTGTGCCTGGCCTACTGTCCTGGTTATTTACCTGTCCAGAAGAGGCAGCTGGTACATATTGATGCTGGCAGGTATCCTGGCAGGTCCTGGTGGGCCTCTGTGTATGGGGGTAAGGGGTTGTTGTGAGCGTTGTGCATTTAAGGATGGTCTGTTTATGCTTGTTCTGATTGCGTCCGTACTTATCCAAAGTCGCGAGGCCGTGTCCCGAGAGATTTCATGCTAAAATCAATCAGGATTCGGTCTGCGGGCATACAGATCAAATTCGATTAGAGAGAGATCTGTCTCTTGGTCGATCTGCCCATACATCATCTGATGTATGGGCACCTTAAGAGTGGTGAGATATCTTCTAGAAAACCAAAAGGTATCTATTTGATGGTATCTTTTTTATTTTATTTTATATATCTTAAAAAAAATAAACTGTTGGTCAAACTGGCTCCCCACCATTAGTGATGTGCATTATTTGTGCTCCATGAAGTGCAGAGTCAAGCTACGTACACACGGTCCAACCTAAAGCCTGATTATCATCTGACTTTAATCTGCTGGATGATAATCAGGCATCAGTGGCGTAGCTACGGAGCTGTGGGCCCTGATGCAAGTTTTACATTGGGGCCCCCAAGCACTATCATAACAATTGATTCGGTGCACCAAAACCAGCCAATGGCAACTACAGTGTAAGAGGTGCAAGAAGGGCATAGGGAGCAGTTTGTTAATGATTACCACTATTCAAAGTATCTATAGAAGTAATTATTATGAGCACAGGACCAATAGAGAGCTAATACTGCAGTTGAGGGAGGGCCCTTCGGGGCCCCTCTGGCCCAAGGGCCCCGATGCGGTCGCAACCTCTGCACCCCCTATTGCTACGCCCCTGTCAGGCATGTGTACGCGTGCAAACAACTTGATGAGCAACTGAAACAGGCGGTTTTCCCGATCCAACTGTCGGATCTCTGATATGATGCCATTGGTGCGTGTGTACAAGTTGTTTGAAAGTACTTGTTTTGAATGTGTAGTCCGTCATTCCTCTTGTGTGTGCAGTATGTTAATTGAGTTGGTTGTTTAGCCTTCTAGGCGGGTGGACATACTGTACAGGTCATGTGGTTTGTCAGGTTGTGTGGTTTGTCATGTTGGTCGTGTGGTTGTGTGCATGTTGGAGGTGTGTACGAGCCTTAAGTGCCTGTGCTTTACACATACACACAATAGACGAATAAAAGTAAAAGCAAAGGACAGAGAAAATGATTAAACTTATCAACATCAAACTCAACTAAACCCCAAAACTAAACAAGGCAAATCCTTACAGCAATTAGGGCCCGTTTCCACTATAAAATTATGCGAGAGCCACTACCTCGGCGTATCGCATCACTTCCGCTGCTGTTCGCATCACTTCCGCATTGGGAGCGGTTGGATGTGGCTGTGCGAGAATCTGCAGCATGCTGCAGATTCTTGGACCACTCCAAGCACAATGCATGTAATGGAAACGGGCCCTTAGGTAATCAGGAATTATAAACAGTGCATGGAGGCCAAGTAGCGAATAGAGATGGTCAATAAGATGCTAATAATTCCAATTTGTACAGCTGCTGCACTTGACTGGCATTAAAGTAGATCCGAGATGAAAAAACGAACCATAGCAAGTAACTTGTCTATACAGCTTATGTAAAGTTTAGATAGTTTACACAGTAAATCTACCTGCAAACAGCTTCAACTATATATTATTACTTCTTCCTGTGATCAAATGAGAGCAGCCATATTCTGCTTGTCATCATTACACCGGCAAACTGCTCTGCATCTCCACCCCTCAGCCTATGAAAACTCCACTCCCTTCTCCTCCCCTCTCCACCCCCTTGCCTCTGAAATCTCTGGATGGTAACGCCTCTTCCTCCTTCTTCAGGAAAAGACTCTTCCTCCCCAGACTGAGCTCCCATGAGCACTTGCTACATGGGACTCAGAATGCCTAGGCACTGGAAGAGCTGGGGGCGCGACTTGGTTAGTTTATAGGGAATTAGGGCATTAAGAAAAAAAGAAAAGTATTTGACTTGAGGAATGCCCTATAAACTATATGTACAGGGCACAATTATGAAATGTGTAAAAGTTTATCTCGGATCCACTTTAAGCGAGTATAAAATTACGGTAGCAAAAAAATCTCACAATTATTAGTTCACTGACCATTCTTACTTATTCACAACAAAATCATGTATCATGGGGCACATGTTCTGATGACTACAGTGCAGTTTGCATCCTGTCCTCTGGACTTAGATGCTGGGAGGGTCAACAAAGTGTGACCATGCGACACCCAAACTAGTAAACACTATAGATGAATTACTACATTTCCCAACATCCCGATATTACATTTGAAATATTGTGTATACAGGAAGAGGCGGGACTTTAAAAATATAGGAAGTTGTGGATTGAGCACTTGTAAGGCTTCAGTTTGCTAAGCGGAAACTAAAATACAAGGCACGTCTGAAGTCTATCAAGGCAGGTACACAACAGCAAGCAAGCAGAGCTATACAATGGTTTGTGAAATCTAAAAGACAGTTCTAAAGGTAATACTTATCATGCACTCTAATCAACATGATTGCTTTGAGCATCTGTCTTGTTCAGTTTTGGTTTTAAATAGGCTTTATTTTTTAGTAGTAAATTCATACTCTGTAACTTACAGCGTCATCTGTTCTTCTAATGGCAGAAAATGTTCACATGCAGCTGCAAGCAGAAATATATAATACTGAACAATATGCAAACCACAATAAAACATAGATATGTCCTAAAGGCTCCCTGGCCTACTAGTATTTTGTGAGTTATTGTGTAAATGCAGAGACTGTATAGTTACTCTGATCTGTGGTGGTGGGAGCAGAACTGACCCTACCATGAAGCCACCTGAATCATTTAATTAAGGTGGTTGGCAAAATCTAGGGGTCTGCATCACAGATAGCAGATGTCACGTGACATGCATCAAGAGCCGAGGGATGGTGATAGGATCTAGTGAAAAAGAGGAAAGGACCCACAGGCACTGGACTAGGTAATTATGCTTATTTATTTATTTTTATTAGCTGTGGCTACTCTGCTATTTAGATGGGGAGGGGGAGATGTTTTAGTCCTTCTTGGGGGAGAAGGGGCACAGAATCTAGCTGCACTTCATACATATGGAGAAGGAGAAGGGGGGCGCACAATGCTTCTTATATGAGAGAAGGGGGGGGGGGAGCGACGTGAGTTTTGCCTTCCCGATCCAGACCCTATATTGCACTCTCCAAATTATTTCCTGATGAAGCAGGATTCAGACCTGCGAAATGCGTTGCACTTTGGAGTACCTAATAAATGTTACTGTGGATTATAGTAATGTCTCAGTGTTGTTCTACGAGGGAGGTAAGTCCACCAAACTTCCCCCTTTTAAACGTTTTTTTAAACACTTTTATTATTGTTGGTGCTTTTGTTTACATAATTGCAATTGACCTTGCTTCAAGTGGCAAAAACTATAGAAAGGGCCCTGGGTGGGAGGATGTATATGTTTGTATAATTCTAATTAGATATGTTTTAGTTAACGTTGTTAACATTCCTACCCCAGATTCACACTAATAGCCGGGTATCTTCCAAGCCAAACTTCAATCTATACTCATAATCAGTAAGTATACTTACATGCATTTTGTAACGATGAGTTATAACATAAGACACTGTCAGTCATTTCACCAAACACAAGATCCACCAAAGGAATGCAAATGCCATTTCCTAACGCTCCCAGAGATCCTAGAATAATGAAGAAAAAATCCAATCCATCTGCATAACGGAACTAAACAAAACAAAAAGAAGAGGAAGAGCCATTAAGAACGGATTAACTTAAAATTGCAAGCCAAAAACAAGCAATGAAAATGACAAGCTTCCTTGTGTTGAACAACAGTGTCTTTTCAGAAAATGTCTCCAGATCAGGGGTGGTCTGAGCTGTACACATGGTATGGTTGAGGCTCACTGATAACCCTGATACCAAAGGCAAGACTGATGACCCAGGCACCCAAGGCAAGACTGATGACCCTAACACCCAAGGCAAGATTTGTACTTTTAACTGCCCAATCACCACTATCACCAGCTGCCCCCAGACAGACAGTATCCTAAACCCCCACCCAACAAGGCGGGGATTAGATTGTAGGCTCCTCTAAAGACAGTTAGTGAAGTGTTGGCAGGGATTGCGTTGTATGCGCCTCTGAGGACAGCTAGTAAAATGTTGGCAGGGATTAGATTGTAAGCTCCTTAGCAAGCAGCACATTCGGGGAGTGACAGGCAGATCAGAGATCTCTGTAGGTGCCCGTTTGATCCCCCTTTATCACCTGAGTACCAGATCTGGCTGTTGGTACCCTCTGACTCCTACGAGCAAACTCTGTGTAGCAGGATGAATGTTTGGCAGGTTAACTGCTACTGCCTCCCTGCTGCCCACAGCTTGCCTCTTGCTTCCCTGGTGCCCTAGGCCATGGCCTTTGTGGTCTTGCCGGAAATCCAGCCATGCTTACACCGGAGTTGGCAAAGGCTTTCCCACAATGCGGAGCCTAATTGGCACTAGTGTACAAAGGGAGAAAACCAAAAGTCGCACCAAGATATATAATCACAAGTCCTTTATTAATAAAGCATGGAGCACTTAAAACAGATAAAAAAAACGTGTAGAGGAGTGGACCAGGTTAGAGAGCACATTTTCGTGTAACTGATATGTTGAATAGTGTTCCTTGTTCTTTAGTTTACATTCAAGAAATGAAGGCTCATGGGTAGCTCTCCCTGCGAGGGAAGAAGTGGAGGTGCATTATGGTTCAGTTTTTTTAAACTCTTTTGTTGTTTGCTGGTAAGCCAGTTACCAGCATCATGTTCACTACTAGTTTTTGTGAAGGGAGGGGGAAGGAGGGGGTGTTCCACTAGTTACCTGGAAATCATATGCAATGTGATATTGTTAGGGATGGTCGGAAATGCCCATTTCCGATTTCGCAGCAACTCTGATTTCCGCCAATGCCAATTTTCATTTTTCTATGTCTACAATTTTCCAGTTTCTTGACTTCCGAGGAGTATTTTATTAGTCATTTTTTCTTTTTTTTGCATCAGGGAATGCTAAGAATGAAAAAAAAAATTCTGAAAAAAAAACGGAAATCAGAAAATGGATATCGGATAACTCGAAAATCATTCTGGTGATTGATCTAAAATTACCACTGTGATCCAATTCTGGGAGAAAAATTCCGCATTCCCTGATTGGTCCAATGCTTCCGAGTTCAGTGATTGGGCTAAAATGACTAAGCTGCGGTAAATCTGATTTTTATTTTCAGATCAGAAATGACGATTTTGATCGGAAATGCGGAAATGTAAATTCCGCCTACACTGAATGAGCATCCCACTCATAATGCATCATGGTGATTAACCAGTGTATGTGGAATGTCATGGGCTTAGAACACCAAGAAAAAGGCCAATGGTGCTCAGACACCTTGAAAAATAAAGACACAGGTGGTTCTTTTACAAGAAACACACTTAACAAAAGATCACTTTAAATTTCTCAAGAGGAGCTGGGTGGGCGGAGTCCGGCAGTAGAACAGGTAAGCTCTATAGGACCCAGAGCCTTCCCTCTCCTTAGGTAAGTATCTGTTTTTGTTTTAAAATAGCCTTTAGATACACTTTAGGCTAATACACAGAGCGAAATACGCTTTTAATATTAAATATAAAATGCCCCCTGCATTCTCCACAATGCCAGACCCCAAACACAGACCTTTATTACTGTATGTGGGATTGTATAACAATCAAAGATTATCGGAAAAAAGTATGGCAGTACGTTTACCAGGTATGTCATACAATTATTGATCTGTCCCTCAACAATGTTTACTGTATTTAATAGTGCAAACACAGCAGCTCCAACAAACACACAAGAAAATAGGTCACCTTCTAAGCTAGTTTATCTGATGATCATAGCAGTGAGAAAAGTAATATACAACAAGTGGATAGATCCTAGTGTACCCACAGTGTGGGACCTTAAAGAGACCCTGTAACATCAAAAAGTTCCCCTGGGGGGTACTCACCTCGGGAGGGGGAAGCCTCAGGGTCCCAATGAGGCTTCCCACGCCGTCCTCTGTCCCACGGGGGTCTCGCTGCAGCCCTCCGAACAGAGGCCCGACAAATCCGTCAGCTTGTTCAATATTTACCTTTCCAGGCTCCAGCAGGGGCGCTGTTGCAGCTTTCGGCTCCGAAGTAGACGGAAATACCCAATCTCAGTCGGGTCCGCTCTACTGCGCAGGCGCCGGAGACTTGCGCCTGCACAGTAGAGCAGATCCGACGGCGATCGGGTATTTCCATGTATTTCGGAGCCGAGAGCCGCCACAGCGCCTGCGCAGGAGCCGGGAAGGTAAATATTTACATCGCTGCTCTTCGGAGGGCTGCAGCGAGACTCCCGAGGGACCGAGGATGGCGTGGGAAGCCTCATTGGGACCCTGAGGCTTCCCCCTCCCGAGGTGAGTACCCCCCAGGGGAACTTTTTGATGTTACAGGTTTTCTTTGAGGAAGAACTCCCACTACAAGAAAAATCTTCTAAGAAGCTCTTCTTATTATAAGAACACTTCATCAAAGCGGCTTTTACAAAACAAGAAATTAACACGTCCTTGTACGCAATACAAGACCTACAAGGGACACTGGACAACAGAACAGAGACGAGTGGATATTAGGTCAAGCGTTTGACCATCAGTGTGAATTGGAGCAGTAGACCACTGAAACAGGCCATAGGAGGAGGTGAGTGACAGACGTTTAGTGGCAACAGAATTATTGTTGTCAACAGGAATGTTAAAATCACCCATGATAATGGCAGGGATTTCAGAGAAGTCATGCAGAGAAGTGATCTAAGAAAATAGAAGCAGGGCCAGGAGAGCGGTAGATAACTGCAATTTGGAGGTTAAAGGGAGAGTATAGTCGAATAGGAGTAGGAATAGGAATAGGAGTCAGTGGCTTAAAGGAGCATTTATCAAAAAGGAGAATGTCCAAACCACCACCCTGTTTATTCTCACTTCTAGGAGTATGACTAAAGTGGAACCCCCCATGAGAGAGCGGCAGGTGAGACTGTCAGAAGGAGTCAGCCAATTATTAGTGACCCCAAAGAATGTGAAGGCCTTGGAAGTGAAAAGATCATGGATAAAGAGGAGATTGTAAAAGACTGAGTGGGCATTCCAGAGGGCAGCAGAAATAGGTGGGCAGTAGGCTGCAGAAGTGGAAGGTAATGGCAGTTAGGAGTTGAATGTGGTTTGTTGTTAGTGTGATTAGTGGGGGGGGGGGGGGGTTGAGGAGGAGTGAGGAAGCAAAGAGGGTCCACGGTTAAGTGTAATGGAGTACATAGCATCTCTGCGCCGAACTCCCGCTTAACTCCCCGGCGGCGTTAAATACTATTCCCCCTCCGAGTTCTTGCAACTCGGAGGGAGATGTAATTCGGGATCTGGCAACCGCCGGAGACCTGAATTAACGTTACGCGGGGTGCACAGCATAACATTGCTGCTATGACGGCGCCCAGCTTCATCACTAAGCGCCATGCACTGAAATGAACTGCTTCAAGTGAAATGTCCCCTGCAGCAAGGAGGAGGAAGCAAAAAGAGCAAAGCAGAGGGTGAGATTTAGACTTATGCTTAGACACAGCGTGAGAAGTAAAATGAGGTTGTAGAAAAAAGAAAATCTCATAAGAAGCAAGCTGTGGATAGGATAAGAGAAGATGAAATGTACAACATATTGCTGACATTATATGGTGCTATCTGTTGTTCAACTGCATATAATAGCTCACCATGGCTCATATGCAATAACATTTTTCTCCTGAGTTTTCTCCAAGGTGATAGTTTCACAACTTGTCATTAAGATGCCTTTAAAACCCACAGGAAACAAGAAAATACTCAAAATAATTTTGATAGTCCTTTTTCACTTACCTTTTTGCATTTTTATTTTATTTCCTGCTAGGAGAAGACTCAGGAGAAAAAGTTAATTGCAAATCGGCCCAGTGTACTTTGTGTGAAAGTAGAATTATGCATATAACTGTACCTCTACAATGTCCTTATTCAATTCACCTTTTCTCCTAGGCTTTCTTCTAGGTGATATTTTCACACCTTATTAATAAAATGCATTTTAAGCCACCAGCAAGCATGAAAATATTCAAGATAATTTTGATAGTACTTTCACATACTTTTGGTATTTTTCAAGGCATTTTATTAATAAGGTGTGAAAATAACACCTAGGAGAAAAGAGTTTTCTGTACACTAAAGTATGAAGTTTTTTCAACTATGAACAATGGACACAGTGGGCCCAATCCAAATCACCTTGGGCCATATGCAATTCACTTTTTCACCTGAGTTTTCTCCTAGGAGATAATTTTTCATTGTCTATTTAAAATAACTTTCCAGCACTTTTCAACTAAAAAAGTGCCAAAAAGTAACCAAAAAAAGTACTATCAAAATTATTTTGAGCATTTTCTTGCTTTATGTTGGCTTAAAAGGCATTTTATTGACAAGTTTAAAAATATCACCTAGGAGAAAACTCAGGAGAAAACGTTAAATTGCATATGGGCCCTTTTCTCCTAAGTATTCTCCCAGGAGATAATTTTTCATCTTCTGTTTAAAGTAACTTTTCAGCACTTTGTAATTGAAAAAGTACCAAAAACAGGTAAATAAGTACTGCCAAGATTATTCTGGGTATTTTTTTGCTTTCTGGTTGCTTAAAGGATACCAGAGCTCAAATCTTTGTGAGAAACGAGTGGAGCAGGCATTTACTGTTACCTGTGCCTACCGCTTCCCCTGTTCTCCTTTCAGCTCTTCATAACTCACCTAAAAGCCCCCCCTCCCTCCCCCCATGATCCTCTTCTGCTCGGTTGGGTTGATTTTCAATGCGCAGGTGCTGGCCAAGTTGTGCACATCCTACAGCACGCGCCCGTGGCTGGGAGCACACTGCACATGCGTATGATCTCAGTACACCATATGCATGACGTCATATGCATGCGCAGTGCTCAGCCGGTCATGCGCCTGCACAGTGAAGATTGACCCGGCCGGCCAGAAGATCACAGAGTTTATTTAGGTGAGTTATGGGGTGGGGGATTCGGTGATGAGAGGAGAATAGGGGTAGCGGTAGGCATCAGCACAGGTAGCAGTATATGCCTTCTCCCCCCGTTTCTCAAAAAAATTTGAGCTCTGGTATCCTGTACACACTGAATGTGTTGCGCTGCGTCTTTAAAATTGCATACTTTTTTTAAAACACAAGGCCTTTTGAAAAATAATGAACATTGTGATGACCTGTACACAGTGGTGTGATGCGTTTGTAGAAAAATGCAATCACAGTAAATGCTGCACTTTTGAAGCGTGGAGCTTAAAAAAGCATGAAAAACATAATGCATGCGATTTTCATTGTGTTTTTTAGGTAAATAATTAGGAAACCAGGAAAAGGGTAGCAGGAACAAAGGGCGCCTGCTGAGGGTGGCCGAAAAGGGCGCCGCCATACACTCTAATGCAATTATCGTTAATATGGCAAAAAAAGCAGAAAAAGGGGCGATGTGATAAATATCGTTAATGACATTAGAACATTACAGTTTTTGAAGTATGTTATCATTTTAGAAGCTTGCAACATTATAGTTTTTGTCATAATATTTTGTTTGTATGTACAGATTTTATGTTATCAAAGATATTATCGTTTGTATGTGTAAAAAGGTGTTTCTGCAGAGGGAGCGGTTAGAGTTAGGCACCACCAGGGGGAGTGGTTAGGGTTAGGCACCACCCAGGCGGCAGGTAGTTTTAGGCAACACCAGGGGGGTGGTTAGGATTAGGCACCACTATGGGGTGATTAGGCACCACCAGGGGTTGATTAGGGTTAGGCACCACTAGGGGGGTTAGGGTTAGGCGCCACCAGGGGAGTGGTTAGTTTCAGGCACCACCAGGGGAGAGTTCTGTGTGAGAGTAGGGTTGGGTTAAGCTGTATTGTTGAATTACGTAACGATTTTTAAAGTTTTTGGCTTCAATTCATCAAGCAGTACTGCATTCGGTAATGCTGAGAACAGCTGACTTTACGGAGCACTTGAGAAAATGTAAATTCATCAAAGCTGTTACCGCATGAAAAGCTAAAATTACAGAGCAGTGATATAAATTACTGACTTGTGCTCAACACATGTCAGCAAATGTCAGTAAATGTCAATTCATCAAGGTTACAGCATTCACTAACACATTCAGTGATTACCTCCAGCTCTCCTCTGTCGGTAACTAGCTTCAAATGCCTTCCTGTGGATGTCCCCATGATTGACAGGAGCCGGCAGTCAATAGAAACAGCCCCTGTTCTCCTGCAAGTGCCACTGATAGGTCACACAGGCTTCTCCAGTGGAACAAGCTTTTAGACCCCCAGGCAGTGAGCAGAGAGGAGACAAAAGATATTTTCCAGGCACCCTTCGATGGTGTAACCCTTTGAGTCCCTGTTTGAAAATGCAAAGTTGCTAGTGGTGAAATCACCAAGCATGGCATTTGTAATGTCTCCAGGAAGTTTATCTAAGTTGTGGCAATTAAATAAAATGTTAAAGTGGACCCACATTAAAAATACAAGATTTCAGAAATAAAATCTATTTTCTAAATTATAATAATAAATAGCAGCCATTTTTCAGCTGCATGATGACAAATATAAAATATTTTACATTTATTGGAGGAACTCCTCCCTTCCTTTCATATTGCCCGGACAGAATCCGGCAAACTGGTGGAGTAGGTAGTGTCTGGCAAAGGAGAGGAATTGCTAATGGCTGCCACCTGTATAACCCTAGTTATGAAAAGAGAAGGGTGAAAAGCATGCACTGAAATGCTCATAGACTTGAAGGAGTGTTTATTTATATTTGTATGTGTCAGAGTGGTGCAACTAAAAATGTTTGATTCGGGTCCGCTTTAAGAAAGACTGATAGACAGATTCAGAGCAGCAGAGGCAGTATAAAAAACAGTAAATATAACAAAAATGTTTACATCTAAAGGGATGTAACTCACTTGTAACAACACAGAGACACTCCAAGCTGCTCTGCACTGCTCTATCGAACAGCCTTTGGTGAATTGAAGCCGTAGTAGTTTGGTAACTTAATGAACATCTACCGCACATGTGAAAATATTGATGAATTAGAACACACAAGTGTAAGATACCGAATGCGGTATTTTGACGACTTGGATTTTGTTATCCAACAGCCTTTGATGAATTGAAGCCAATATCTTTTTGTTATTATTTCCCGGGTGTTTTTAGAACGGTATTTATCGTTCACCAAATTTGACAACCATGTTTTTCGCTTTCAGATTTTGTTTTCCACCGGCGCCATTCCGTTATCCATCCAGGCCCTTTTTTCACGGCGCCTCAGCAAAATCTCAATCGCATTGAAAATGCACAAAAATCGCAAGTAGAAGTTTGATTAAAAAACACAATCGAGCTACGCTTGCGATTTTCAGTGTGTATAGTCCCTAAAAGGCATTTTTTTTAATAACTTGAAAATTTCACCCCGGAGAAAACGTAGAAGAAATAGTGAATTGCATCAAGCTCAGTGTCTTCCTAGGAAGTTTACAAGGGTAAGAAAGAAATCCATTAACAATGTGATTGATGGATGGACAGTGCTGACCAAGTGAAATGCTAGTGGACCAAGTGGACAGTGCTAGTAAGTGAAATTTCTTAGGTCATCCTCTCCTTCTTTTAATTAAAAAAAAAAAAAAAAAAAAAACCTGAAACCAGTAGCGTAGCTAGGGTATTTTACACCCGGTACGGATAATTTACCGACACCCCAACCCCCCCAAACCCTCCCCCCGGCAAAAAATGAGTGTGGCCATGACATCATATGGGCGGAGTGAACTGTAATGTAACAGTAAGGCAGTGGGCTAATATAGGTAGCCAGAATAGTTGCCACCAGTATAGGCTAGCTAGGTAGGTAGGTGCCACCAATGCAGGTTAGATAGGTAGGTGCCCCCAGTATAGATTACATAGGTAGCTGCCCCCAGTATAGGTAAGATAGGTAGCTGCCCCCCAGTATAGGTTTGATAGGTAGCTTCCCCCCAGTATAGGTTAGATAGGTAGCTGCCCACAGTATAGGTTAGATAGGTAGCTGCCCCCCAGTATAGGTTAGATAGGTAGCTGCCCCCCAGTACAAGTTAAATTAGGTAGGTGCCCCCTAGTACAGGTTAGATTAGGTAGGTGCCCTCCAGTATTGGTTTGATAGGTAGCTGCCTCCTAGTATAGGTTAGATAGGCAGCTGCCCCCCAGTATAGGTTAGATAGATAGCTCTCCCCCAGTACAGGTTAGATTAAGTAGGTGCTTCCCAGTATAGGTTAGATAGGTAGCTGCCCCCCAGTATAGATTAGATAGGTAGCTGCCCCCCAGAGTAGGTTAGATAGGTAGCTGTCCCCCAGTATAGGTTAGATTAAGTAGGTGCCCCAAAGTATAGGTTAGATTAGGTAGGTGCACCCCAGTATAGGTTAGATAGGTAGCTGCCCCCAGTATAGGTTAAATAAGGTATTTGCCCCCAGCATAGGAGCTGCCCCCCAGTATAGGTTAGATAGGTAGCTGCCCCCCAGTATAGTTTAGATTGGTAGCTGCCCCCCCAGTATAGGTTAGATAGGTAGCTGCCCCCCAGTATAGGTTAGATTAGGTAGGTGCCCCTAGCATAGGAGCTGCCCCTAGTATAGGTTAGATAGGCAGCTGCCCCCCAGTATAGGTTAGATAGATAGCTCTCCCCCAGTACAGGTTAGATTAAGTAGGTGCTTCCCAGTATAGGTTAGATAGGTAGCTGCCCCCCAGTATAGATTAGATAGGTAGCTGCCCCCAGAGTAGGTTAGATAGGTAGCTGTCCCCCAGTATAGGTTAGATTAAGTAGGTGCCCCAAAGTATAGGTTAGATTAGGTAGGTGCACCCCAGTATAGGTTAGATAGGTAGCTGCCCCCAGTATAGGTTAAATAAAGTAGGTGCCCCCAGCATAGGAGCTGCCCCCCAGTATAGGTTAGATAGGTAGCTGCCCCCCAGTATAGTTTAGATTGGTAGCTGCCCCCAAGTATAGGTTAGATAGGTAGCTGCCCCTCAGTATAGGTTAGATTAGGTAGGTGCCCCTAGCATAGGAGCTGCCCCCAGTATAGGTTAGGTAGTTAGGTAGGTAACCTAACTGGAGAGGGCAGCTCGACCTCTCCCTCCCTTCCTCTCCCCTGGCCGCCCTCTGTGCTGCACCTCCAACTGCAGAGTTAGAGCAGGGAAGCGCTGTAAACTGTCGGCAACTAACCTCTCTGGTTCCAGTTGCCGCTCACTCGCTGCCGGTCTCCTGCTCTGTGACGCTGATACACACGCTGCTTCCTGCTAAACAGGAAGCAGCATGTGTATCAGCGTTTATGCAGAGCAGGAGACCGATGGCGAGTGAGCGGCGATTGGAACCAGGGAGGTGAGTTTACATCGCTTCCCTGCGCTAACTCTGCAGTCTGAGGGGGAGCACGGAGGGCGGCCCGGGGAGAGGAAGGGTGAAGGGAGAGGTCGGGCTGCCCTCCTGGCGGCTGACTCCCCCCTCCACTACAGCGCCACCCTCCCTCAATGCTCAGCCTCAGGGCAGCCGCACATCAACCCTGCCCTGCCAATCTCTCACCCCACCTGGTGTGGGTCGCACTCCCTGCACCCACCTCACGACGCTAGTGACTAAAACTAATAAATACTTACCATGTGAATTGGGCCAACCATTTTCTGGTCTTCTTTTTCATGTTTCCCCCTTAAAAAAAGAACACATAGTAAATAAAACATAATTGTGAAGATAAGGCTGACTTGTGCGTGGAAAAAAAAGGGTGAAGATCTTTGGAGAGCACATAGGAATAACATAGTAATATTCTAGAAAAACATAAAGGTATAGAAAATAAATTGTTATAAAAATGTAAGGAAATGTTTGAATCACTATTACAACTTCCAACTAAATTCAACTAGGACTGTTTTCAAGTTGCAAACATTTACACAGTAAGGCCCAGTGCACACCAAAAACCTCTAGCAGATCCGCAAAACGCTAGAGGTTTTTGAAGCAGATTTTCAGAGCGATTTTAGGCATGTTATGCCTAGCGTTTTTTGGAGCATTTTTGTGTAGCAGATTTCTTATATTGTTACAGTAAAGCTGTTACTGAACAGCTTCTGTAACAAAAACGCCTGGAAAACCGCTCTGATCTAGCGTTTTTCAGAGCGGTTTTCCACTTTCCTATACTTTATCATTGAGGCAGAAACACCTCAGAAATCTAAAAAATGCTGCAGCCCCAGAGTTTGCGTTTGTGGAAAAAAATCAAACCACTCTGGTGTGCACCTGCCCATTGAAATACATTACCCAAGCGGTTTTCAAACAGCTAGTGTTTTTAGAAACGCTCCAGAACTGCTCTGGTGTGCACCAGCCCAAAGTTTGCATAAACCTGTATGAACTGGGAACCATTTGAATCTCATTGACCATCCATGCTTGTTCTAAGCAGGGACGGATTTCTGGGAAGGCCACAAAGGCCATGGCCTAGGGCGATAAAAATCATCAGGGTCGCAGGACTTGGAGAGATAGGAGGTCACATGTCAAATTACCTCTCCTGCTTTGCTCTGGTCTGCCTGAATTCTAGAGATCCCTGCATCTCTCCCACTTGTGCAGAGTGTGTGTTATGACAGTCAGCATCTGCTGTCAGCTGATGATCCTGTCCTCTGTATGAGTGGGGACAAACAAGCTGCTGTGAGAAGAAAAATATATGGGCTCAAATAGCAGGACTCTTGAGTTCGGATTACTTTCTTCATGTACGCATTCACGGGCAGGAATTAGCAGCTCTCCCCTCTCCCTGATTGATGTTAGTTTATTACTAGTAGGTCAGTGCTGTTAAAGACCTCAGACCTGTTAAATTTATGGCTTGTTTTTTTTCCCTGGAGAATGACAGCAATATTCTTTGTGCTACAGTTTAACTCTTTCCTGACTTGCTTTTGCCAGCAAAGCATTGTACTGTGTTAGCCATCAGTGAAAGCAGGATGTTTTGAAACAGAATGACAACTATGTTACATTTATTTATATTTACAAAACTATCTATGCATCTTGTGCTCACTGTATATATAGCTGTGTGCCCTAACATCTTGTATACGGGAACAAAGTCTGAATACGGCTTATTAGCCAAAGGCTCACTGTTTTCTTTTGGCTAGCCAATAAAAAGTGTTATTCTGTTACAAAACTTCAACACTTCCTGCTGACTGATTTTAAGATCTGTCTTAAGTGCTAAATTGTCACTGTGTAAAGTACACCTGAGCTTATGCTAGGTACACACAATGCAATTTTCTGACAGATTTACTGTCAGATCGACCATTTTCAACATGTCCGATCTGCTTTCCAATCAATTTCCTTAATGATTTTTCATAGAAGTGAACAGCAAATCGATCGAAAAATTGATCGGAAATCAGATCAGACATGATGGAAATAATCGATCTGACAGTAAATCTGTGAGAAAATGGCACCATGTGTACCTTGCATTACACTGCATCTATACCAGAGTGTGTAGTTTGGTATCCTTCTTCTTACCTGTTCTGTGGTTTGAATGGGCTTCTCTCCATTGCGCTACACTGTCCCCTATTTGTGGCTGCAGCAAGTCGCACAGAGGTCAAAGAAGCAGCGCTGTCCACTGGGGCTCCTTGTAATTTTGCACTCCTGTATGGATGTGCACAGGAGCCGAGGGAATGTTATCGGTATGCGTAGTTGACAAGTGCTGCTCATACATGAGCATCATTTCTGAAGTATGCAAGCCCAGAACACTGCTGTGCATCCAGGCAGGAGTGCAAAATTACATGGATTGGACAGAGCATGCACTGCTTCTTTGCTGAACAGGGTGCAAAGCAGCAAAACAGAGGGGAGCCCGTTCAAACTAGTCAGAGTTGGACAACATGGGGGGGCGGTTGGTGACAGCCGGCCTAGGGCGCTGGAAAGTACAAATCCGTCCCTGGTTCTAAGTACTTATCCTATATAATAAAGTCCCTGTCGCTGCATCCTCCTGTCTTCCTGTGTCCATGCGTTGTGCCTGGCGCGCATACGCAGCACGCGGAAATACTTCAGAGAGCAGAGGAGGATGGACGCAGGGGACAGGCATTTTGTTGTTTGCTGGTAAGTTATTTCAGGTTTCCAACATAGCAATAGAGCAAGAACGTTTTATACTTCCAAGACATAACAGTTAAACCACCACTTGGAATTTCATATAAACATAACATTTTCCTGTTTCCTGTGTAAAACTGTATTTACTATTTCAAATTCTCCTGATTGTAGCAGGAAAGTGTTGTACTGTGTTAACCATCAGTAAAAGCAAGAAGTTTTGAATCAGGATGATTCAGAACTTTTTGAATTCTCCTGATTAAAAGAAACATTAAAAAATTTAAGAATAAAAAAAAAGTGGTAATAAAATGCATATCCAAGAGAAATAATAAGTGTCTCATTCTTCCCCACCCGTGACCCAAACATTCCAGCACTTCTGAAAAAAAAAGTCCTTTAATTTTACTTTGTGGTCATGAAACATCCACAGGGGTCCTTGTTCTCCAGTTGATGGAGGATGTGTGATCCCAGTCATGTAGTGGCCATAGTGGCTCCTGGGAAGGGGGTCCAGGCTTTCACTCTAGTTCTAAGAGAAGGAGGCCTCAGGCCTGACCGAAACAAAATACATTTCTGTGGTGTGTAGAATAAAAGCTTGGTGGCCAAAGTACATTCTGGTGAACAGCAAGGCAAGTATAAAAATAAAGGCAGCATGGTGGCGTAATGGTTAGCATTCTTGCCTTGCAGTACTGGGTCCCTGGTTTAAACCCCAGCCAGTTCAACATCTGCAAGGAGTTGTCTGTGTGGGTTTCCTTTGGGCACTCTGGTTTCCTCCCACATCCCAAACATACAGATAAGTTAATTGGCTTCCCTCTAAAAAAAAAAGATTGTCCCTAGACTAAAATATACATGCACTACACAATACATACATAGACATATGACGCGTACGTACGAAAAGGGCGTCGGGAAAAAAGGGCGCGTGGTATAAACGATAAATGGAAATATCGTTTATAGAAATTATTGTGTAGAATTTCGTTTATAAATAGTGTTTTAAGAATTTATAAATCACTAAATAATGTGTATGAGATCGGCAATTCTTAAAACGTTAATCTTCCCTGTTTGTAAAGTGAAACTTATATTTTCGTTTATTAAAAACCCTCCCTGTACCTATCCCTAACCCCTAGACCCCCTGTTGGTGCCTAAACCTAAGACCCCCCTGTTGGTGCCTAAACCTAAGACCCCCCTGTTGGTGCCTAAACCTAAGACCCCCCTGTTGGTGCCTAAACCTAAGACCCCCCTGTTGGTGCCTAAACCTAAGACCCCCCAGTTGGTTCCTACAGTGGCGTAGCTATGGAGCTCGGGGCCCCGGTGCAAATTTTACATTGGGCCCCCCCAAGCATTCTATATGTAACACTTGATACGGCACAACAAAAGCTGCCAAAGTGATCTGCAGTATTAGAGGTGCAAGAAGGGGATGGGGAAGTGTGTGTCAATGATTACTAATATTCAAAGCATCTATAGAAGTGAATATTACCACCTCAGGACCAATAAACAGCTTATACTTTGGTTTAGGAAGGACCCCATGGGGCCCCTCTGGCCCAAGGGCCCCGATGCGGTCGCTACCTCTGCAACCCCTATTGCTACGCCCCTGGGTTCCTAAACCTAAGACCCCCCTGTTGGTGCCTAAACCTAAAACCCCCTATGGATAATAATGTTTTACAGACATTAATAAATAAAAAATGTAAAGAAAAAAAATGTAAATTATTTTTTTGGGTGGATAATAATGTGTTAGAAATGTTTTAGAAATAGTGATTTATTATCTTCATAAACGTTATTCGTCACGGGCTCATTTTGTAAACTTAAATCATCACAAACATAGTTATAAATCCTTAAAAATCTCCGGGCGCCGTTATAAATCCTTAAAAATCTCCGGCGCCTTATTTTCCCCGTTCAGCGCCCATTAAACGATATTTATAATGGAAGTGAATGGGGCGCCCTTTTTGTCCACTTGTCTCATGCGCCCAAATCTACTGCTTCCAGGGTAGGGAGGGTAGGTACATGCTGTTGGGTGGGCGATTGGCAGGGAGGGTAGGTACTGTAAGTACATGCTGTTGCTGTGCGGGCATAGGAAGGGTATGTACAGTAGGTGCATGCTGCTGCTGCTTGACAGGAGGATAAGTACTGATGGGAAGGAGGGGGACTGCTGGGAAGGAGCGGAAGGGGGTAGTGAGAGATAGTGCAGGGTTGCAAGAGAGGAAGTTTAGTGAGACAGTGGGGGTAATGGGAGAGATGAGGGAAGTGAGAGGAAAGAAGCGGTAAGAGACCAGAAGGGAGTTTTAGAAAAAAAGAGAAGCATGCAGTAAGACTTTTTTTTCAGTAACAGCTGTCAGGGAACATAATAAAACAGTGAATCACTCACTCCATGGTGAAAAGCTTTCGAAGTGGAAAAGACAGGTCCTCTACTTCCTCAGTGCAAACTTTCCCAGAGCCAGGACCTCATAAAGATCGTGAATGGAGATACATTAATCCTCTCTGCAATAGAGTGAGTGTAGGGGGCGGGCTGGCTGGACTACATAGTTCAAGAAGCCAGTCTAGAGAGCGTCTCTGCTTCTGCTCCCTGCCAGCCGGAACTATGAGTTTATTGTCGGAAAATGAATGGGCAGTGAGGAGGCAGGTGAAAATAGTGCTCTTTCGCCTGCCTGCTCTTTCACCTGCCTGCCTCTCTGCGCTGTACAATATTTGAGGTTTCCAGAGTGGAGGAAGGGAAAATATTTTGTTTGATAATGAAACAAAAATAATAATAAAGAAGAAAAACAAAAATCTTTAAAATAGCAATGGTGGCAGGCAGCAGTGTGCGTTCCCACAGAGAGGGCTCGGAGTGCCACTTCTGGCACACCACGCATGCCATCGGTTCACCACCACTGATCTAGTCCCTACCATAGTCATATGTGGAAGCAGTAGATTTGGGCGCATGAGACAAGTGGACAAAAAGGGCGCCCCATTCACTTCCATTACAAATATCGTTTAATGGGCGCTGAACGGGGAAAATAAGGCGCCGGAGATTTTTAAGGATTTATAACGGCGCCCGGAGATTTTTAAGGATTTATAACTGTTTGTGATGATTTAAGTTTACAAAATGAGCCCGTGACGAATAACGTTTATGAAGATAATAAATCACTATTTCTAAAACATTTCTAACACATTATTATCCACCCAAAAAAATAATTTACATTTTTTTTCTTTACATTTTTTATTTATTAATGTCTGTAAAACATTATTATCCATAGGGGGTTTTAGGTTTAGGCACCAACAGGGGGGTCTTAGGTTTAGGAACCAACTGGGGGGTCTTAGGTTTAGGCACCAACAGGGGGGTCTTAGGTTTAGGCACCAACAGGGGGGTCTTAGGTTTAGGCACCAACAGGGGGGTCTTAGGTTTAGGCACCAACAGGGGGTCTAGGGGTTAGGGATAGGTACAGGGAGGGTTTTTAATAAACGAAAATATAAGTTTCACTTTACAAACAGGGAAGATTAACGTTTTAAGAATTGCCGATCTCATACACATTATTTAGTGATTTATAAATTCTTAAAACACTATTTATAAACGAAATTCTACACAATAATTTCTATAAACGATATTTCCATTTATCGTTTATACCACGCGCCCTTTTTTCCCGACGCCCTTTTCGTACGTACGCCCCTACCCTACCTCCTGCCTGCTGCAGCTACCTACCCTACATACTGTATGCCTGCCCAGCCATAGCTACCTACTGTCACTACAGCCCACCCAGTGGCAAGTACCTAACTGCAGCCCCTCCCATCCAAATTGTTACTACCTACCTTTCCATATAGCCCGCCCAGCAACAACTACCTATTCTCCCTACTGCCCAGCTATTTACACTCCCTTCTGTCCTGCAGCAGCTACCTAATATCTCTACCTACCCTCACTTCCAGTTGCAGCTACCTAACCACACTGGTTGGGGTTGGGGGGGGGGGGGGGCAGTACAGTATTCTGGGTGAGGCACAGTCTTAACTATAGTCTGAAAATTGCCGTGGCCTTTAAAGAGACTCCGTAACAAAAATTGCATCCTGTTTTTTTTCATCCTACAAGTTCCAAAAGCTATTCTAATGTGTTCTGGCTTTCTGCAGCACGTTCTACTATCACCATCTCTGTAATAAATCAACTTATCTCTCTCTTGTCAGACTTGTCAGCCTGTTTCTGGAATTCTGCCAAGTTCTTCAGTGTTGTGGTTCTGTGATGCATCTCCCCCCTCCAGGCCCCTCTCTGCACACTGCCTGTGTGTTATTTAGATTAGTGCAGCTTCTCTCTGCTCTATTATCTTTTACAAGCTGGATAAATCCTCCTCTGAGCTGGCTGGGCTTTCACATACTGAGGAATTACATACAGGCAGAGCTGTCTGCACTCTGCAGGAAGAAACAGCCTGACACTTCAGTGGAAGATAGCTGCAGGGGGAAAGAAACACACAAATGATCTCTTGAGATTCAAAAGGAAGGGTGTATACAGCCTGCTTGTGTATGGATGTATTTTCTATGTGTGGACATACTGTACATCAACCTACTTCCTGTTTTGGTGGCCATTTTGTTTGTTTATAAACAAACTTTTTAAAACAGTTTTTAACCACTTTTAATGCGGCGAGGAGTGGCGAAATTGTGACAGAGGGTAATAGGAGATGTCCCCTAACGCACTGGTATGTTTACTTTTGTGCGATTTTAACAATACAGATTCTCTTTAATGTATCTGTTGTATTTTTATTTTTTTTTACTAAAACCGCAGGATTCAGTATTAATAGCCGTGTTGGCACTCTGAGATAAATAAGTGGATTTTGGGTCGCATTTTGGGCACTCTGCCTCTAAAAGGTTCGACATCACTGGACTAGATTGTGAGCTCCTCTGAGGAACAGTTAGTGACCCCAGGGTTCCTTTAGGACTTGCAGAGGTTCCCTGGCATTTTTCCTCTTCCAGGTGAGCTGCCTCAGATGACCAGTTGAGAAAGTTTTAAAATTATGTCCCTAGTTTCTTAATGTCCTCATTGGAAACATGGAATGGGGACCAGCCCCGTTTCTTGGGGCCGGCCAGGCGGACAACCATCTTGAGTGCTGTGAGGGAGGGGACACAGTGATGGCGGGGGCCGGGGGAGCCGCGGCCCCACTCAGAATCAGCCGCGTGGAGGGGAGCCTGACTTCTCCCTCTCGGGGCCCCTCTCCATGCTCCCCCGTGCTCTTTGCAGAGTAAGCGCAGGGGAATCCTCGTATACGCAACTCACCTCCCTGCCCATTCCAATCGCTGCTCACTTGCCTCTGATCTCCTCCATCTGCATAGCTGCTGATACACTCTCTACTTCCTGCTACTCAGGAATACTGGGGGCGTAGTATGGTTTCGCGAGTCCACAGACCATGGGAGGGCGAAGCAATTTTTACTCCCTCGCCCTCGGTGCAATTTAGCCTAGAAACTGCCCTGATGGGGACTGTTGCAATAATAAAGTGTTTAAACTCAGCCACTTTTAATGACCAAGCCTAAAAATAAATCACCTCTCCCCCTGTTAATGCAGAAGGGGTTCCCTAGTGTTGGGCGAACATCTAGATGTTCGGGTTCGGGCCGAACAGGCCGAACATGGCCGCGATGTTCGGGTGTTCGACCCGAACTCCGAACATAATGAAAGTCAATGGGGACCCGAACTTTCGTGCTTTGTAAAGCCTCCTTACATGCTACATACCCCAAATTTACAGGGTATGTGCACCTTGGGAGTGGGTACAAGAGGGGAAAAAAAATTAGCAAAAAGAGCTTATAGTTTTTGAGAAAATCGATTTTAAAATTTCAAAGGGAAAACTGTCTTTTAAATGCGGGAAATGTCTGTTTTCTTTGCACAGGTAACATGCTTTTTTGTCGGCATGCAGTCATAAATGTAATACATATAAGAGGTTCCAGGAAAAGGGACCGGTAACGCTAACCCAGCAGCAGCACACGTGATGGAACAGGAGGAGGGTGGCTCAGGAGGAGAAGGCCACGCTTTGAGACACAACAACCCAGGCCTTGCATGAGGACAAGAAGCGTGCGGATAGCAATTTGCATTTTGTCGCCATGCAGTCATAAATGTAATACAGATGAGAGGTTCAATAAACAGGGACCGGAAACGCTAACCCATCACAGATGTTCATTGTTCATGTTACTTGGTTGGGGTCCGGGAGTGTTGTGTAGTCGTTTCCAATCCAGGATGGATTCATTTTAATTTGAGTCAGACGGTCTGCATTTTCTGTGGAGAGGCGGATACGCCGCCGATCTGTGACGATGCCTCCGGCAGCACTGAAACAGCGTTCCGACATAACGCTGGCTGCCGGGCAAGCCAGCACCTCTATTGCGTACATTGCCAGTTTGTGCCAGGTGTCTAGCTTCGATACCCAATAGTTGAAGGGTGCAGATGGATTGTTCAACACAGCTACGCCATCTGACATGTAGTCCTTGACCATCTTCTCCAGGCGATCGGTGTTGGAGGTGGATCTGCACGCTTGCTGTTCTGTGTGCTGCTGCATGGGTGTCAGAAAATTTTCCCACTCCAAGGACACTGCCGATACCATTCCCTTTTGGGCACTAGCTGCGGCTTGTGTTGTTTGCTGCCCTCCTGGTCGTCCTGGGTTTGCGGAAGTCAGTCTGTCGGCGTACAACTGGCTAGAGGAGGGGGAGGATGTCAATCTCCTCTCTAAAGTCTCCACAAGGGCCTGCTGGTATTCTTCCATTTTGACCTGTCTGGCTCTTTCTTCAAGCAGTTTTGGAACATTGTGTTTGTACCGTGGATCCAGAAGGGTATAAACCCAGTAATTGGTGTTGTCCAGAATGCGCACAATGCGTGGGTCGCGTTCAATGCAGTCCTAGGCCGAAGAGGTCATAGCCTAGGGTCACAAAACCTGTTTATTTGGACAATTTCAATGGTGGCGAGTCTGACGTACATAAATCGCAGCAATGGCCGTTAGCAACGTCTGAATCTCACGAAATGTCTCATGCAGGTAGAAGACATATTGTTAGACTTGGGCTCCAAAGATGGGTTCCCTACATTTCTGCAAACCAGAGTTACAGGGCTCCAAATTTGGTAAAATCCCCCATAGGCTTTCATTGGGCCTCCTATTTACAGTTCCAAAATCTAACATCTTTTCAAAGGGCAATTACTCAGCAGTGGCAAATTTTCTAGCATTGTAGGGACCCTTAGGGGGAACATGACTGGTGAGTTTCGGGCCCCTAGGCCAAAGAGGTCATAGCCTAGGGTCACAAAAACCTGTTTATTTGGGCTATTTTAATGGTAGTGATGGTGACGTACATAAATCGCAGCAATGGCCGTTAGCAAAGTCTGAATCTCACGAAATGTCTCATGCAGGTAGAAGACATATTGTTAGACTTGGATTCCAAAGATGGGGTCCCTACATCTCTGCAAACCAGAGTTACAGGGGTCCAAAATTGGTAAAATCCCCCATAGGATTTCATTGCCTCCCTATTTCACTTTCCAAAATCTCACATCTTTTCAAAGGGCAATGGCTCAGCAGTACCAAATTTTCTAGCATTGTAGGGACCCTTAGAGGGAACATGACTGGTGAGTTTCGGGCCCCTAGGACGAAGAGGTCATAGCCTAGGGTCACAAAAACCTGTTTATTTGGGCTATTTCAATGGTAGTGATGGTGGCGTACATAAATCTCAGCCATGGCCGTTAGCAACGTCTGAATCTCATGAAATGTCTCATGCAGGTAGAAGACATATTGTTAAACTTGGATTCCAAAGATGGGGTCCCTACATCTCTGCAAACCAGAGTTACAGGGGTCCAAAATTGGTAAAAATCCCCCATAGGATTTCATTGCCTCCCTATTTCACTTTCCAAAATCTCACATCTTTTCAAAGGGCAATGGCTCAGCAGTACCAAATTTTCTAGCATTGTAGGGACCCTTAGGGGGAACATGACTGGTGAGTTTCGGGCCCCTAGGCCGAAGAGGTCATAGCCTAGGGTCACAAAAACCTGTTTATTTGGGCTATTTCAATGGTAGTGATGGTGACGTACATAAATCGCAGCAATGGCCGTTAGCAAAGTCTGAATCTCACGAAATGTCTCATGCAGGTAGAAGACATATTGTTAGACTTGGATTCCAAAGATGGGGTCCCTACATCTCTGCAAACCAGAGTTACAGGGGTCCAAAATTGGTAAAATCCCCCATAGGATTTCATTGCCTCCCTATTTCACTTTCCAAAATCTCACATCTTTTCAAAGGGCAATGGCTCAGCAGTACCAAATTTTCTAGCATTGTAGGGACCCTTAGGGGGATCATGACTGGTGAGTTTTGCCACTGCTGAGCCATTGCCCTTTGAAATGGTGTGAGATTTTGGAACGGTAAATAGGAGGCCCAATGAAAGCCTATGGGGGATTTTACCAAATTTGGACCCCTGTAACTCTGGTTTGCAGAGATGTAGGGACCCCATCTTTGGAATCCAAGTTTAACAATATGTCTTCTACCTGCATGAGACATTTCGTGAGATTCAGACGTTGCTAACGGCCATGGCTGAGATTTATGTACGCCACCATCACTACCATTGAAATAGCCCAAATAAACAGGTTTTTGTGACCCTAGGCTATGACCTCTTCGGCCTAGGGGCCCGAAACTCACCAGTCATGTTCCCCCTAAGGGTCCCTACAATGCTAGAAAATTTGGTACTGCTGAGCCATTGCCCTTTGAAAAGATGTGAGATTTTGGAAAGTGAAATAGGGAGGCAATGAAATCCTATGGGGGATTTTACCAATTTTGGACCCCTGTAACTTTGGTTTGCAGAGATGTAGGGACCCCATCTTTGGAATCCAAGTCTAACAATATGTCTTCTACCTGCATGAGACATTTCGTGAGATTCAGACTTTGCTAACGGCCATTGCTGCGATTTATGTACGTCACCATCACTACCATTGTAATAGCCCAAATAAACAGGTTTTTGTGACCCTAGGCTATGACCTCTTCGGCCTAGGGGCCCGAAACTCACCAGTCATGTTCCCCCTAAGGGTCCCTACAATGCTAGAAAATTTGGTACTGCTGAGCCATTGCCCTTTGAAAAGATGTGAGATTTTGGAAAGTGAAATAGGGAGGCAATGAAATCCTATAGGGGATTTTACCAATTTTGGACCCCTGTAACTCTGGTTTGCAGAGATGTAGGGAACCCATCTTTGGAGCCCAAGTCTAACAATATGTCTTCTACCTGCATGAGACATTTCGTGAGATTCAGACGTTGCTAACGGCCATTGCTGCGAATTATGTACGTCAGACTCGCCACCATTGAAATTGCCCAAATAAACAGGTTTTGTGACCCTAGGCTATGACCTCTTCGGCCTAGGACTGCATTGAACGCGACCCACGCATTGTGCGCATTCTGGACAACACCAATTACTGGGTTTATACCCTT
Source organism: Hyperolius riggenbachi (assembly GCF_040937935.1). NCBI lineage: Eukaryota > Metazoa > Chordata > Amphibia > Anura > Hyperoliidae > Hyperolius > Hyperolius riggenbachi. The sequence goes on from NC_090650.1 coordinate 89,055,857, forward strand.
CTGGATCCACGGTACAAACACAATGTTCCAAAACTGCTTGAAGAAAGAGCCAGACAGGTCAAAATGGAAGAATACCAGCAGGCCCTTGTGGAGACTTTAGAGAGGAGATTGACATCCTCCCCCTCCTCTAGCCAGTTGTACGCCGACAGACTGACTTCCGCAAACCCAGGACGACCAGGAGGGCAGCAAACAACACAAGCCGCAGCTAGTACCCAAAAGGGAATGGTATCGGCAGTGTCCTTGGAGTGGGAAAATTTTCTGACACCCATGCAGCAGCACACAGAACAGCAAGCGTGCAGATCCACCTCCAACACCGATCGCCTGGAGAAGATGGTCAAGGACTACATGTCAGATGGCGTAGCTGTGTTGAACAATCCATCTGCACCCTTCAACTATTGGGTATCGAAGCTAGACACCTGGCACAAACTGGCAATGTACGCAATAGAGGTGCTGGCTTGCCCGGCAGCCAGCGTTATGTCGAAACGCTGTTTCAGTGCTGCCGGAGGCATCGTCACAGATCGGCGGCGTATCCGCCTCTCCACAGAAAATGCAGACCGTCTGACTCAAATTAAAATGAATCAATCCTGGATTGGAAACGACTACGCAACACTCCCGGACCCCAACCAAGTAACATGAACAATGAACATCTGTGATGGGTTAGCGTTTCCGGTCCCTGTTTATTGAACCTCTCATCTGTATTACATTTATGACTGCATGGCGACAAAATGCAAATTGCTATCCGCACGCTTCTTGTCCTCATGCAAGGCCTGGGTTGTTGTGTCTCAAAGCGTGGCCTTCTCCTCCTGCGCCACCCTCCTCCTGTTCCATCACGTGTGCTGCTGCTGGATTAGCGTTACCGGTCCCTTTTCCTGGAACCTCTTATATGTATTACATTTATGACTGCATGCCGACAAAAAGCATGTTACCTGTGCAAAGAAAACAGACATTTCCCGCATTTAAAAGACAGTTTTCCCTTTGAAACTTTAAAATCGATTTTCTCAAAAACTATAAGCTCTTTTTGCTAAAAAAAAAAATTTCCTCTTGTACCCACTCCCAATGTGCACATACCCTGTAAATTTGGGGTATGTAGCATATAAGGAGGCTTTACAAAGCACGAAAGTTCGGGTCCCCATTGACTTCCATTATGTTCGGAGTTCGGCCATGTTCGGCCCGAACCCGAACATCTAGATGTTCGCCCAACACTACACGTGACCCGTTCGGGTAACGTTCGGCCATGCGCTCTTAGTTCGGCCATATGGCCGAACAGTTTGGCCGAACACCATCAGGTGTTCGGCCGAACCCGAACATCACCCGAACAGGGTGATGTTCTGCAGAACCCGAACAGTGGCGAACACTGTTCGCCCAACACTACCTGAGATCCAAAAATTATTTTGAAAGGGTTCCTCCAGGGTAAGAAGCTTGAGAAAGGCTGCACTAGAGCATACGTTTTAAGAACATGAAGAAGGTCGCTTTGTGCTGCCTGTGTTACTCAAGTAGCCTGTAATCTAATACTGCTACATGCCAAAACGAAGACACCTCGTATTACAATACATACGTGTTTTCTCTTTGCTGCTCATCCAGTAGGGACTCTCTTGTAGAGGGAATCTCGTAGTTCTGACTGTCTCCATCTTTAAGATTAGCCTCTCTTTGGCATGAGTTGTAAAACCAGGAAAACCCCTGAGAATAAAAATAAGAAAATAAATTCAGGATCATTGAACACCTTCAAGACTATTGTTTTAAATGGGACCTTTCATGTATCTGTAAAGGTTATAGTTTTCTAAGTCAGCTATAGATTTATTATTATTACTATTTAATATTTATATAGCATCAACATCTTCCACAGCTCTGTACAGAGAAAATTGTAGTGTTACTTACCTGTCCCTCAGAGGGGCTCACAATCTAATCCCTATATGGTCATATGTCTGTCTGTATGTATGTAGTGAGTGCTCTCCAGTCGCTGCCTCGCTTTGAGTCCGATAGGAGAAAAGCACTATACAAATACTGGAATTATTGTTACTACTGGCGGTTCTGGATTGGGCAATGGTCCTGTGTGCATATAAGTGACAGGACCATTGCCAAATCCAAAACCGCCTTTGTGGTAGTACGGCATTACTATTAGCACTGAAGTTGGTTCAGGCGGGCTTAGAGAAAGGTCCTATGTTGTATGTGCTGTATGGGCAGCATTTTGGGCCAGTAAAAATGTATTAAAGCACCTTCACATCTTGCGCTAGGAGTGGCCGCACTTCAAAGGGAACACACGTAACTTAGGTGCACACGCTATGCAGCACTACCACGCATACCGACCGTGCAGCCCTGTATTTAGCTTGCACTGGATCATTTAGCTCAATAAATCAGGCCCCATGTCACATGTCCCCTCATGTATCCTGTAAAGGTTAAGCTAAGTACACAAGAAGGGACAATTGTAGCAGTCGCTAGCACACGGGAGCGTGTGCGCGACAGCTCGGCGACAGCTCGTCGCCAAGTCCCTCTGCATCCACACGGCAGCAGAGGGATTAGCGATGCGGCGGAAGCTGTCGCCGAGGTTCCTCCCCCCCGCCGGAAGCTCCGTGTGCTGTGTGTGGGTTGCTGTCGCTAGCCCACATACACATGTGGGACTAGCGACAGTTCCGGCGAGGTTGCGGTGACAGCTGTAGCCGGCGATTGAACATGTCAATCACCTGGCGACAGCTCCGACGGGCGACGGTTCGGGGCGCGCGCGTCATACACACGGGCGAACTGTCGCCGCAACACGCGCGTGCCACGTGGTTGCGGCGACGGCCGTACCCCATGTGCATATGCCTTAACTCGTGTCCTCCAATCTTTAACTTTTCTTGAATAGTTCATCAGGGACCTCTGTGTGGCTAATATTGAGGTTAAATCCCTCCCACAGCGTGATGTCATTGCCAACCTTTGAGCCTATCACATTGTTAGTGGGTGTGTTTATAGATAAGGACAGTTGGTGCTGTATGTTTTTTTATGCCTGCCAACAATAAAGATGCTATTTTTTAACTTCTAACTTTGCATTGTCTTGATCTTTTTCTTCCCCTAATACTATCTTTAAAGGAAACCCGAGCCAACTAAATAATATTAAAATAAGCATACTACCAGGGGGCTACCCAGTTCAGGTAGACTCCTTTAGCACTGTTCCCCACCGCTCCTACTCCCTGCAATCCTCTGATTTCATTTTTTTTTTCAAAAAAATAGTCGAGACTCTGATCACGATGCTGTAGCTAAGGCCCCGTTCACACTTGCGGTTTTGCAAAAACCGCACCGGATGTCCGGACCGCACCGGAGCCGGATCGGACCTGAACCGTACGGTTCCTGTCCGGATCCGGTCCGGATCCGGTCCGGTTGCATACGGTTTCCGTGCGGTATGAACACGGTTGCGGTCCGGATCCGGATTCTTAAAGAGATAACAACCTGTATAAATACCTGGGGTTCTGGGAGGTCAGCAGAAGCTCTGGGGTCATTGTTGGAGACAGCTGGACGTGTGGAGACCATCCTTGGATACAGAGACAGCAGTTGGGACCATGGATCCAGTCATTTTTTACGCTTATTACCTGGGAATTCTCTCCTTCCTGTTGTTTACCTACTACTATGTGGGGAGAAGGAGTGCTCCTCGCAGGAGATGGTGGGTGCACCCTCTACTAGCCAGGAGGCAGAGGAAGGGAGAGTTCCAGGCCCTCTACCGGGACCTCAGACGACACCCACAGAAGTTCTACAGCTACACTCGGATGTCTATTCCCCTGTAAGTATATAGGCCTAAATACACCAACCCCCACCATTCCTAAACACCCCACCCTCACCCCCACAACACCTCATCCCTGTATACCTAGCTAAACACACCACCCTGACCCCCACACCCCTGTATACCTAGCTATACACTACACCCCCACCCTCCACAACACTCCCAAACCTCTGTAAACACACCTCCCCCATCCTCCACCCAACACCTTGTCCCACAACATACTTTACAGCTTCTTCCTTTACATCTCCTGACAGGTTTGATACCCTTTTGGAGATGGTGAAGGATGACCTTAGGAAGAAGGATACCACGTTCAGGAGAGCAGTCACACCACAAGAACAACTACTCATCACACTGAGGTATGTAAAAACAAATTTTTTTATTGCAAAAACAACCACTTTCCAACATGGAAACATTCTTCCAACATGGAAGACAAAAAAATAACATATCTATGGTATAGCCCGGTCAGTTTTAAGGAACACCAACCACCAACTTTGTGCTGGAAGAGTTGTAGGGCATAGCTGCCCAAGTGTCTTTCGGGGACACCAGGCCCTAAAATTGAAGTGCTTCAAAAACCTAACCACTGGCACATGACCCTCTGAGCCATGGATGAAGGACACAGGTCAGTGAAAAGGCTAGGCCTCTCACCGACCAGTCAAGGTGTCCTTCATCCATGGCTCCAAGGGTCTTGTGCAAGTGGTTAGGAACAAGAACAAAGTGAGGAGCAAGAGGAACCGATGGCAGAGGTGCATGACTACAGGTGCAGTGCAACAGGCACAAGGTTGTGACCCAGGTAGTGTCTTTCGGGGACACCAGTCCCTAAAATTGAAGTGCTTCAAAAACCTAACCACTGGCACATGACCCTCTGAGCCATGGATGAAGGACACAGGTCAGTGAAAAGGCTAGGCCTCTCACCGACCAGTCAAGGTGTCCTTCATCCATGGCTCCAAGGGTCTTGTGCAAGTGGTTAGGAACAAGAACAAAGTGAGGAGCAAGAGGAACCGATGGCAGAGGTGCATGACTACAGGTGCAGTGCAACAGGCACAAGGTTGTGACCCAGGTAGTGTCTTTCGGGGACACCAGGCCCTAAAATTGAAGTGCTTCAAAAACCTAACCACTGGCACATGACCCTCTGAGCCATGGATGAAGGACACAGGTCAGTGAAAAGGCTAGGCCTCTCACCGACCAGTCAAGGTGTCCTTCATCCATGGCTCCAAGGGTCTTGTGCAAGTGGTTAGGAACAAGAACAAAGTGAGGAGCAAGAGGAACCGATGGCAGAGGTGCATGACTACAGGTGCAGTGCAACAGGCACAAGGTTGTGACCCAGGTAGTGTCTTTCGGGGACACCAGGCCCTAAAATTGAAGTGCTTCAAAAACCTAACCACTGGCACATGACCCTCTGAGCCATGGATGAAGGACACAGGTCAGTGAAAAGGCTAGGCCTCTCACCGACCAGTCAAGGTGTCCTTCATCCATGGCTCCAAGGGTCTTGTGCAAGTGGTTAGGAACAAGAACAAAGTGAGGAGCAAGAGGAACCGATGGCAGAGGTGCATGACTACAGGTGCAGTGCAACAGGCACAAGGTTGTGACCCAGGTAGTGTCTTTCGGGGACACCAGGCCCTAAAATTGAAGTGCTTCAAAAACCTAACCACTGGCACATGACCCTCTGAGCCATGGATGAAGGACACAGGTCAGTGAAAAGGCTAGGCCTCTCACCGACCAGTCAAGGTGTCCTTCATCCATGGCTCCAAGGGTCTTGTGCAAGTGGTTAGGAACAAGAACAAAGTGAGGAGCAAGAGGAACCGATGGCAGAGGAGCAGGACTACAGGTGCAGTGCAACAGGCACAAGGTTGTGACCCAGGTAGTGTCTTTCGGGGACACCAGGCCCTAAATTATTAGTGCTTCTAAAACCTAACCACTGGCACATGACCCTCTGAGCCATGGATGAAGGACACAGGTCAGTGAAAAGGCTAGGCCTCTCACCGACCAGTGAAGGTGTCCTTCACCCATGGCTCCAAGGGTCTTGTGCAAGTGATTAGGATCAACAAAGTAAGGAACAAGAGGAATCAAAGGCACAGGTGCAGGACTACAGGTGCAGTGCAACAGGCACAAGGTTGTGACCCAGGTAGTGTCTTTCGGGGACACCAGCCCTAAATTATTAGTGCTTCTAAAACCTAACGACTGGCACAGGACCCTCTGAGCCATGGATGAAGGACACAGGTCAGTGAAAAGGCTAGGCCTCTCACCGACCAGTGAAGGTGTCCTTCACCCATGGCTCCAAGGGTCTTGTGCAAGTGATTAGGATCAACAAAGTAAGGAACAAGAGGAATCAAAGGCACAGGTGCAGGACTACAGGTGCAGTGCAACAGGCACAAGGTTGTGACCCAGGTAGTGTCTTTCGGGGACACCAGGCCCTAAAGTTCAAGTCCAGCAAAACCAAAAGTTAAAAAGCCCTGTGATGGTATCCTTCCTCCGAGGATCGGAGGTATTCAGAGGAGCATGTCCAGGAACAATTTGACTTTTTTTTTCAAATTGTATCGGCACCACTACTAGAAAAGGTGGGAGTTGCTGCCTGGAAATCTGGACTCTCTTGGGTGCTGGTCGTGGATGAGCTGGACCCTGACAGCGGTGGCCCATATTGACTGCCTCTGTAGCCGGTGTACATCTGTGATGATTGCCAGGTGGGCACCGCTGTTGGTTGTGGGGGTCTAAAAATTGGTGGTTGCAATAATGGCGTGTCCATGTGCTGTTTAATCACCTCCAGCAAATTGGAATGGCACGCCATCAGGTTTTGGGAAGGCACCTTTTCAAGATATGGTATTAGAGACATCACAGTGTGAAAACACGGGTGTGCCTGCAATTTCAGTAGTTCCTTGCTTTGTTGATGCATTTGCTGCATCATGTTCTGCAGCTGGCCCACCGACTGATGATGCTGCGCACGCAGTTGGTCGATTTCTCCTCTGTGCATCTCATGCATCATTTTAAGCTCGTCCCTGTAGTGCCCATGTACAGCGTCGAGCTCACATTGCAGTGTAGTGATGTGGGACTTGTACTGCTCCATGATATGGCCCCTGTCCTCATCTTGCAACTGCCGGGTTATGAGAGTTTGGTGGCTCTGAAGAATCCCGAGAAGTCCGGAGACAGCCCCGGACATCTCGGACTCTGTCTCTCTCCTTGTTGGGGGGAGGGTACCTCGACGCCTCACTGGTGTGGTGGTCCTCACTGGTGGTGTGGCAGCATCTTCCCGTCCTCTGGCCTGTGTCGGGGTTGCCCTGCGCGCTGGTTGTGCTGCAGTCTCTCGGTGCTCCTCACTTTGTTCTTGTTCCCCTGGAGCTTCCATAGCGGTCGATTGTGGAGGTTCAGCTTCTTCCACACTCGGTCCTGCAACCTCAACATCCAAGCTCTCTTCTGCCAAGTCATCATCAAAGGACGGAGTTGTGATTAAGGACTCCCTCCTCCTACTCCTCGCCTCGGGGCAATAGGTTACATCGGCGACGTCATCATCCACCAAGCTCTCCTCACTGCTGAACCGTGCCTCCTGGGTCGGTTCCTCTTGCTCCAAATTGTCTTCAGTCCTGTAGATAAAAAAAATATTTATTGGTGTGCCAAACAGCATGTGGCGTCAATTCACAGAGCTAGCAAACACTAGCAATCACTTTATCACCCGTTTCTACCCAACATTTGATAAAGCTTGTGAGAAAAGTTCGCTAGCCATGGGAATTGAGGCCATAGCAATACATGGCCGAAGTCATGGTAAATGAGCTCTCAGTTCCTGCCCACAGTAGTGGTACTTACAGTCTAGGTTCCAGGCTTGCATTGATGAAAGACAATTGCTTGGCAAATTGGTAGTCTTTTTGTCGCCTTCCCCCGCCACTGCCACTTCGTTCGGCAAGTTTTTTCTTCCGTAGCCATTTCACATATGCATCCCGTATATTGCGCCACCTTGTCTTGTACCTTTCTCCTGTAACGACATGAAAAATTGATTTCGATTATTTCTCTTGTAGGTACATCGCAACTGGACAAACATATACATCGCTACATGTCACATTTCGTATTGGGAAGAGCACGGTGGCAGGCATCGTCGTGAGGACTTCGAGGATCCTTTGGACGCGACTGAGGGCCAGATACATGCCTGTGCCGGACACCACGAAATGGGAGGAGATCGCCCAGGGCTTCTGGACCGAGTGCAAGTTTCCTAATTGTGTTGGCGCACTGGATGGGAAACACATCCGGATTCAGAAACCCGTGGGGAGTGGCAGCCATTATTTCAACTATAAAAAATACTTCAGCATTGTTCTAATGGCAGTGGCAGATGCGGACTACAAGTTTGTGTACGTGGATGTGGGGTCGTACGGTAGTTCCAATGACTCTGGAATTTTCCAGCGTACGACCCTTTGCCGGCTGATGGAGGAAGGCAGACTGCGTCTCCCCCGTGACAGACCCTGGCCTGGGACAAGGGCACCGGCCTACCCCTATGTGTTTGTGGGGGACGAGGCCTTCGCCCTGTCCGACCATGTAATGCGTCCGTACCCAGACAGGGGACTTGATGCCAGCCAGCTACACTTCAATGCTCGGTTGAGCCGTGCAAGGAGAATGGTGGAGTGCACATTTGGGATCCTGGTGTCAAAGTGGAGGGTGTTCCACACGCCCATGCTGCTGAAACTGGGCAACGCAGTTGTCGTGGTGAAGGCAGCATGCATCCTCCACAACTTTGTGCGGCAGGAGGAAAGAGAGACTCCGGAACCCCCGAATGTGCTTCCACTAATGCCCCTGCGGAGGTATGCAACCAGGCCAAGGGTAGTGTCACTGCGGAACAGGGACCAACTGAGACTTTATTTTACCACACCACCTGGACGAGGGTGAATGTTTGGTTTTTAATATGTTTTGTTGAAATGTGTTTATTTTGGAGTTTCAAGTTTGAGTGATTTTAAATGTATTAATTTTTTACAATAAATTGATGTATAATAATTGGTCATTGTGTATGTTTTATGTGCACAGGTGGGGTACATCGCAGGTGGGTGGGATACATCACAGGTGGGTGGGATACATCACAGGTGGGTGGGATACAGCACAGGTGGGTGGGATACAGCACAGGTGGGGTACAGGTGGGTGGGATACATCACAGGTGGGATACATCACAGGTGGGGTAGAGGTGGGTGGGATACATCACAGGTGGGGTAGAGGTGGGTGGGATACATCACAGGTGGGGTAGAGGTGGGTGGGATACATCACAGGTGGGGTACAGGTGGGTGGGATACATCACAGGTGGGGTACAGGTGGGTGGGATACATCACAGGTGGGGTACAGGTGGGTGGGATACATCACAGGTGGGTGGGATACATCACAGGTGGGATACATCACAGGTGGGATACATCACAGGTGGGATACATCACAGGTGGGGTACAGGTGGGTGGGATACATCACAGGTGGGGTAGAGGTGAGTGGGATACATCACAGGTGTGGTAGAGGTGGGTGGGATACATCACAGGTGGGGTACTGGTGGGTGGGATACATCACAGGTGGGATACATCACAGGTGGGGTACAGGTGGGTGTGATACATCACAGGTGGGTGGGATACAGCACAGGTGGGGTACAGGTGGGTGGGATACATCACAGGTGGGATACATCACAGGTGGGGTACAGGTGGGTGGGATACATCACAGGTGGGGTAGAGGTGGGTGGGATACATCACAGGTGGGGTACTGGTGGGTGGGATACATCACAGGTGGGATACATCACAGGTGGGGTACAGGTGGGTGTGATACATCACAGGTGGGTGGGATACAGCACAGGTGGGGTACAGGTGGGTGGGATACATCACAGGTGGGGTACAGGTGGGTGGGATACATCACAGGTGGGGTAGAGGTGGGTGGGATACATCACAGGTGGGGTACTGGTGGGTGGGATACATCACAGGTGGGATACATCACAGGTGGGGTACAGGTGGGTGTGATACATCACAGGTGGGTGGGATACAGCACAGGTGGGGTACAGGTGGGTGGGATACATCACAGGTGGGATACATCACAGGTGGGGTACAGGTGGGTGGGATACATCACAGGTGGGGTAGAGGTGGGTGGGATACATCACAGGTGGGGTACTGGTGGGTGGGATACATCACAGGTGGGATACATCACAGGTGGGGTACAGGTGGGTGTGATACATCACAGGTGGGTGGGATACATCACAGGTGGGGTACAGGTGGGTGGGGAACAGGTGGGTGGGCCACGGGTGGGTGGGCAACACGTGGGTGACACAAATCCATAGCAAAAGTTGAATACATCACAAGCTTAAACCACAAGCCCCCCCCCAAAAAAACTTCTAGTCAACATACCCTCTGTGCCTTGCTGTCTCTTGCTCAAGTTCTCAAAGTCCTCCACATACAGCTTGGCAATTTTTTTCCACAGGCCTCTGCATTTTTTGATGTTGCTGTGGTCCGCATCCCCCTTGTCCCACAGGGCTGGTACCTGCTGCACCTGTAGGATGAGGTCTTCTGATGTGTAGGGCCTCACCCCCTCGCTATCAGACAGATCCTGCTCCATATTGCTGCCAAAGAGCTCCAGCATGAAGTCACTGCTGCTCCACTCTGTGAACGCTGGTGCCATGTGGTCCCCATCCAAAATGGCCACCATACCATAGAGTCAGCATAGGAAGTGTGGTACAACATCCGGTTTTTATAGCCAGTGTGTTGTGCACTCTCCGGTTCTCATTGGTTTCCATTGGCCGGATGCAACATTCCGGCTCCGGTCCGGATACGTCAGCCGGACCAGCCGGACCAAAAAATAGCGCATGTTGGAACGGACGCCGGAGTCCGGATCCGGTCCGGCTCCGGTCCGGACGAAACGGACGCATGTGAACGGTCGCATAGACTTTCATTGCTATGCCGTGCGTCCGTTTCGTCCGGTCCGCATGCGGTCCGGCTCCGGCACGGCTCCGGCACGGCGATTCCGGATAGCAGCCGCTAATGTGAACCGGGCCTTAGCTGTGTGCTCTGTGAGAGGTGGAGAAAAGGGCTGGGGAGAGGCGGCAGGGCCAGTGCTACCATAGAGGCAAAAGGGGCATTTGCCCGGGGCCCTGACCTCTGCTGAGGCCCCCGCAGGGTCGACCCTGCTCCATTCTGCCTGCTCCCCTCACTCCCTGGGGCCCTGCAGCTATAATGGCAGCCATAATTAACTATAAGTATCGTCGGGTGAGCGGACGGGCAGCGGCTGTACTCTGAGACACGCTGTCTCCCTCTCACTCTATGACCCGGCGCGTATTTACAAATGACGCGCCGGATCATAGAGTGGGAGGGAGACAGCAAGTCTCAGAGTACAGCCGCTGCCCGTCTGCTCACCCGATGGGACTAATAGGTGTTTACGGCTGCTTGCAGGGCCCCGGGGAGCAGAGGGGTAATAGCGTGGGGGGGAGGCTTTGCACTAGGAGGCTCCAACACTATAGTTTGCCCCAGGGCCACTTAAACCGGCCCTGAGAGGCGGTGGAGAGGCGGTGGAGTGGAGATGAAGAGGCAGGGGTGGGCCATTCAAGGGGGTCAAAGATGTGGGAAAGAGGCATTCCTGCCACCTGGGGGAGAGGGGGGGGGGTGAGGCAGCCAGAGGGGACCCACACAAAAACAGGAAAAACAGAGTCATGTGATGAAATGACTAAGATGCCTCTGTGTCCCAATCATTGAGCTCATTCTGCCTCAGGTACAAAAAGTCCCTCTCACTCTAAAATGTGTCCTGCCTCATAATTTCAGTATCAGGACAAGTAGGGATGGAGCGGCGACACGTCAGCTGTCTGACTAAACTGGCAAGGCTTCTAGCAACAGGCAGACCATCTAGAGTTCTAGACTATAACTTATCTGCTGGCACAAAACAGTTCCTCATACAGTCAGGAGGTTATATATCTTCTTTGCTACGCAAAGCATCTCTTCAGCCAGTCATGAAGCAAGACACACCCCACTGTATCCTGCACAACATTCGGCAACTACCTAACAACTAAAACCTACTAATAAGGTTATATACTATGGGTGTGGTGGGAGATCTGTGCCGCCTCACAGGGGGAGATATCAATCGGCAAGGATTCCGTTTCTCCATATGCGGTCATTTGCTGTTATTCTCATATCTCAGTACTGAGAGCAGAAAAGGGACAGGTGTCACAATAAAACATGAAGCGTGTGATTACAATAATGTTTGCATTATACAGTTTGTTAAAATACTGAACTATATACAGTTGATTTGATGAGGATTATCCTTTCCATTGGTAAAGCACACTACATTTTAAACTACAGTATTTTCTTTATAAAGCAGACGGTGTTTTGCAGAAAGAGCACTCACTCTGTGTGAAATATACTTCCTGTATTTGCGTCTCACTGTCTTTCCTCTCCTCCTATTTCCAGAGTGCTGCCTGGACATGTTCTTTGAGACAAGTAACAGAATGTGAGCCATCCTCTTCATATAATTAGATAGAAAATGTCATTGTTCCATTGTCACTGAGACAGGAGACGCTGCTTGCATGTTATGTCACTCACAACATGCCACACAGAAGTGTATTCAATAACTGTCTGTAAAATTGCTGTGTGCAAGAAGTGCATAGCAATTTGTACTTGTACTTCTGACAGCTACGTTGCGCAATTACCGCAGCCTGCATAACCTACGTAACAAATATGTTACCAGTGTATTAAAGTGTAATGAATGCTAGCTCATGGGTTCACTAGTAAATCGCAGCACAAGATGTTTTACCCACTATGTTCACCCAGCGAACCATCACTAATGGGCAATAAAGAGACTATGGCCACACTTATAAACAGATTATTAAGTGTCTCACAGCAGCATATCGATAACTGATTAGCATCCTTCACTTTGATAGTAAAGGATTCCATGGGCTTGAATCAATAAACCATGATAACTGATACCATGCTCGCCCTAGTATTTTGCGTGTAATGTTCTTCGCGCGCAGTCGCAAATTTTTGAGCGCGAATGCGAACTGCCTCGGTTTCACGTGCAAAAACACTAGCGCGACCGTGATATCACTTATCACGATTTAGTGAATCGAGCCTCATGTGTTTTAATGGAAAACAGCAGTGTTATGGTGACCATACATCTATCGACTTGAAGGCTGATCGAACATCCAATTTGATTATTATCAAATTGGATGTAAATCGGTGCTGCCAAGAGCATGCCCAATCAATGATGTGACCAATTTCGGACTGAAATTGCTCACATTTATCGATCGGACACGGTGCAAGATGCCGGGTCGTCGTGATCGATCGTGTGCGTGGCAGTAATATCGGGATGAGCGATAAATGCAATGAAACTCCTGGTGCTGTTCCCCCTAATGTACAATGTGCCCCCCCCCCCCTCGGTGCCTGGTGCAGTATGCTTTACTTGTCCGTGTCGGCCACTGGCTCTGGGTTCTGTCCGCAATCCACATACACGTACCGCATGTGGTTGCCAGAGTAACATGGGTGCGTGTGACATCACACACACGCCAACGTACAGTACACACTGGCAAACATGTGGGGCGTGTGTATGTGGCGTGTGGATGGAGCCCAGAGCCAGTGGCAGACATGGACAGGGAAAGCATACTGCACCGGACACAGGGGGGAACATTTTACATTGAGGGGCAACATCAGGCTGGCGAGGTGGCGGATGCGGTGTCAGATTCGATCAGAGAGAGATCTGTCTCTTGTTCGTTCTGCCCATACATTGCCTGATCATGATGTATGGGCACCTTTGGTTTCAGAAACCTGTTCACTCTTGTAATTTGAAGCTCTATTAAAGTTAATTTAGTCTGGGGTCGCAACTTCAGGGTAATTACAGTAGACAAACAAAGAACTGATCACAAGCGTAAAGAAAACAAACAAAGGGATGTAATGGCCCATACTCACGGGCAGCAAAAGTTGCCTGTCGCCAGCACACGTGAGCGTGTGGGCAACAGGCCGGCGACAGCTCCTCGCCAGGTCCCTCCGCGTACACACGCGGAAGAGGGACCAGCGGCGCGATGGAAGCTGTCGCCGACGTTCCTCCTCCCCCCGCCGGAAGCTCCGCATTCTTAATGGAGGTTGCTGTCGCTAGTCCGCGTACTCACGCGGACTAGCGACAGTTGCGGCGGAGGTGCGGCGGCGACTGTCGCCAGGCGATGGAAACTTTCAATCACCTGGCGACATCAGCGACGGGCGACAGTTCGGGGTGCATGCCCGTGCGACGGCCCACACTCACGGGCGACCTGTCGCCGCAACATGCGCACGCCGCGTGTTGCGGCGACAATTGTAGCCCGTGAGTACGGGCCATAACATTGGAGGTAGGAGAGTAGGTGAGGGTCAGGTGAGACAAAGTTAGGAGTTACTACTCTTCCATTCCAAATTTTGTCTCACCTAACCCTCACCTACTGATGTTGACTTAGTGGAGTAGAAAGACAGATGAGGGGTGGGAGTACAGCTGGAGGTCAGAGGAGGTGACATTGAAAAGAAATGTTGGAAACATGAGGGATGAGTGACGTAGGTGGTAGTGACATGAGGTTTGAAGGATAGTCAAGAAAGATGCCACATGGAATGGGAGGATTTGTGAGGGGTAAATCGACAGATAAGGGATGTGGGAGGTGACAAGGAGTGGGAAAGGTAAGAGTTGGGAGAAGAAACAAAGTGAATAGGATAGGTATGGGATGGAGGGATAAGTGAAAGATGGGGGAGGCGACATGGGATATAAGGACAACTGAGAGATAGGGCAGGGTGAGGAAGGCAGGAGGATAAATGACGAGTGTAACGATCGGTGTAACACAGAGAGGATCTGATTACCGGTGATCTGCAGTATCACCGAGAATGCAGAATATACCCGATTATTGATGCTCTGCAGTATCACCGATAATCAGATATATCTTCCAACCTCTGGACACCCGAGAGATGAGAGTGTTTGGTGCAACAGTAATACTTTGAGGAACGCACCCGGAGGATGGGTGCTAGACAGTAAGAGCTACTGCTATGGATCAGATTCCTTCCACAGGTCTGATGCTCCCCAAGGGGCGGAGCCAGGCTGAGACAGTGGGAAGGACAGAACGTGAGTGACACCAAGAGATAGTGTCACTAACAGATCTGTGAACTATCTCTTAACAGCAGAGATAGTTCTCGAGGTCGGACAGGCCAGGTCGTAACCACACGGACAGATACAGTACAGAGACAGGAGACAGATGCAGAATCCAGGAACTAGCAGAGTTTGGCAACAAGGTATCAGAAAGACAAAGGTACAGAATCAGAGATCAGGAGAATGGTCAGGAATGCAGAAAGTCATAACAGATAATCAACAATGCCTAGACTTGAGGGCCCATTCACACCTGAGCGGGAATCGCACGATTCCCGCTCGCGGCAAACCGCTAGCGGTTCTGCAAGAACCGCTACACATTGTAGCTAGTGGCCGTGTTCTCACTGCCGCGGTTGCGGTTAGCGATAACCGCAACCGCGTTGCATGCAGCGGTTTGCCGGCGACGAGCGTTCCGCGATTTGCGATCGTGATTAGCGTGCATAGCACGCTAATCGCGATCGCTCCAAAACCGCCGCAGTGTCCAGTGATTTTTCCGCGCTAATCGCGGGAAAATCACTCCCGCAGAACGCCGGCGGTAATCGCCGGCGTTCTGCGATTGTAAGTGTGAATGGGCCCTCAGTGTGAGCTCCAAGATTCTCACACTCCAGGAACTAGACTAGAATAATGTGAATGATACAGATGGTACAGAATTCCTAGACTAAGGTGTGAGTTCCTTGGCCGTCAACACCTAGGAAACTGGTCTAGATAACAATACAGATAATAACAGAATTCCTAGACTAAGGTGTGAGATCCTTGGCCATCAACACCTTTGGAAACTGGTCTAATAACACAGATACAGACAAGGTCTGAGTGCTACCACGTAGTGATCGCAACGGCAGACACCAGATGAATGACCAGCACCCAGTATATATACATTAGCACTCACCAGCGCCTCCCCTAAGTGCTGGACCAATGGAAGTTACTGAACTTGTCAGCTGACCAGCTTGGTCAGCTGACCCTCTTCTGACTGCCATAAAGGCCCTGCCTCTCTGCGCGCGCGCGCGTCCCCCTAAACCAGTGTGGACTATCAGTCCCAGCCACACCAGTCATGTGTTGTAATGTTTCTGCTGAGTTGGATGCGGAAACCGCCGCACCGCTGTCAGTGCGTGCGGCATTTTCTCCGCATTCCGCATTGCTGAGAGGAGCAGGCCTATGCGAGCAACTTGCCGCATTGGACGCGGAATCCGCCATCCTGTTGTTAGAGCATGCGGCGGTTTCTCCGCGCTCCGACTGCGCGCCAGCTGCCATGTTGAACGCGGAGTCAGCCGCCTCACCTTGAGTATTGGCGGCTTTTCCGCGTTTTCTCACAATGAGGTTGAAACAATCCAAACTAGCACTATCTATGATATGGGAAGTAGGGAACAAGTGGATTGTGTTGTGGATGATCACACCAGATCTTCTAAAACCATCTGCTAAATGCCCAAGCCCATTGAAGTCTGAGCCCAGTCTACATTTAGGTGCAGGGCAAGCAAAGAATGAGGGAGAACGCTGCACCCTGAGGTAAAATCTCAGGCTTTATTTATCCAACAAGGATTAATGGCACATCAAGAGACAATAGGACAGGAGTGAGGGTACCAATAATGGCCTGACAGTTGCTTTGGGGACAACTTCCGCATCGTCAGAGGCCCTTTGCAGAGTAACACCAGCCATTAATCCTTGTCGGATAAATAAAGCCTGAAGATTTTACAGGGTGTCTGTCTGGTTTCCCTTTTTCATTGGTTGCACCTCACAGTGAGCACAGGTATACAGGACTTTAGTGAGTAACCTGGATGTACTATCTAGTGCTAGCATCTTGCCTCTCCTAATTAAAGTGCAGGGCAAGCGTAGACACAGATAAAGTAACACTAAGTGATTAAGATTAGTGTTATGCACTGGAGAGGATATGGCTAATGTTAGACCCTGGCTAATGAGCCACGGTATGTTGTTACACTCTAAATTAGATTGAAACTCGGCAGACGTGTGATCTGATATCCGTCTCCCAACTGTACGCTTTGTATTGCTCCCTGTACTATAGAGCTCTGGAGCCTTAGGCTAGGTCCACACCAGGCACGGTTGCAGGACGGACGCTACAGTCGGGGATTAGGGGAAGTACCACCAGACCGCAAACTGATCCGTTTTTCAAAAAAAGTGTATCAGTTTTGCATCTGTTTCTGTTCCATTTTTTACCCCCAAAACGGACAGAAAACGTCTCTATGGGAATTTGGCCATTAGGAAGGTAGTGGAAAGAGTTTTTGGGCCAATAATCAATTATTTTGTCAATGGGAATCAGTGGGCAGGACGTGGGTGTGGTTAATGCTTAGAAAAAAAGGTAACATTTTTTGAGCATGGGGAATGTAGTGGTGGGGGCTGTGGGAGTGGATTTGGGACAATAGATGGGAAGTGGGAGTGGTTGTTCTGTAAAGAAAGTAGATAAGCACCATGTAAGGATATTTGTAATATACAGGGGAGTGTTTTGGGAGTGAATTTGTCAGAGATGACGGGGAGGAGAAGGAAGTTCAGACTATCTGTTTTTTTCATCCGTTTTGGGTGCTATTTTGTCTGTGGAGGTGGAGTTGCGTTTTCCCATTGCTTTTCACTACCCATCCGTGTATCTGTGGTCCGTTAAAATGCAGAAATTCCGGACCTTCCGTTCAGGTTTTGAAAACGGGTCCCTGCAAACGCAGACGGATCCGTTTTTTTCTTGGGTGAGGACGGCTGCTATTTTTAACATTAGTATCCTGGACTCCATTTTTCATCAGGGCTGAAAAACGGAGCCACGGATACGTTTCCGGACCTGGTGTGGACTAGGCCTTACTGTCATGCAGGTCCTGCCTGTGGAGTTCTCCTTTTATACCATGGAAACCTACCTTATTTGTCTCTCTTGTGGGACTAATAAACATATCCATGTAAATATGAGGTTTTTTTTTTACTTAAAAATGTGTTCAGTTGGCGACTGCATTTATACTCACCCTGTGTGGTCCTCCGGTCACCCCCACTCCAGTCTCCTCCACTCCCGGAATGTAAAAACAATTAGCGGCAGTGCTGTTCACCTAATACAGCGATTCCAGCAGCGAGCGCAGACCTCTTCTCTCCTGCACTGCTCTCCCTAATGACGGCTTCTGCTGATGACGCGATCAGCACTAGAGGAGCAGCGCTGGAGATGAGAGGTCTGCGCTCGCCGCAGGAACCGCTGGATGAGGAAAAACACGCTGCTGCTAATTGTTTTTACACTTGGAGAGCTGAAGAGACTGGGGGGGCATCAGAGGACAACACAGGGGGACAGGAGTGGACACACAGGTGGACCAGAGGACAACACAGGAGATATAAGGGGACACAGGGGGACTGGAGGACCGCATAGGGGAACAGGAGGGGACACAGAGGTATGGAGGGCTACTCAGGGGAATAAAAGTCGACACACGGGCAAAGGAGGTTACAGGGGAACACACTGGGAGACTGAAGGAGGGCACAGGGGACATAAGGGGACAAAGGAGGACACAGTGGGAAACACAGGAGGGCACAGGGGACATAAGGGGACAAAGGAGGACACAGTGGGAAACACAGGAGGACACAGGTGGACGCACAGGGGGCAAGGGAGGACACAGTGGGACACACAGGAGGACACAGGGAGAGAAAAGTACACACAGTACGAGCAAGGGAGGACACAGGGGGACAGAAGGGGACACATGGTGCACAGAAGGGGACACAGGAGGACACATGGGGACACAGGAGGACAATAGTTGGGAAATCCTGGAATTGGTTTAGTATATATATTTTATATATTTTTCCCTGCTTTCTTATATTCCAAAAAATACAGTAACGTTATTCCCAGCCTTGAAATCGATATATTTCTCATACCTCCCAACTTTTTGAAATAAGAAATAGGGACACTTACGCCATGCCTCTGCTGCGCATCCATCTGAAAATGGCGCCTGTGAATAATGGCGCACAGTGTTGCCGCTAATCCATTTGCCGCTTATCGCTATTTAACGTTAAAGCCTTATTGTTATTTAGCGTTTAAAGCCTTATCGTTATTTAGCGTTAACACACAGAACCCTCTCTGTACCTATCCCTAACCCCTAAACCCCCCTGTGGTGCCTAACCCTAACCACCCCCCTGGTGGTGTATATTGTACTGTAACTATACCTAACCCTACTCTCACACAGAACCCTCCCTGTATCTAACCCTAACCAACCCCTTGGTGGTGCCTAACCCTAAGACCCCCCTGGTGGTGCCTAACCCTAAGACCCTCCAGTGGTGCCCAACCCTAACCTTGACAGTGTTACATTAAATCCATTCACCGCTTTGCAGTTAAATAACGTCTGCAGTTTGGCTTATGTAGGGGGCTATTGATAAATAACGTTAGTGTGTGCCACTATTGATAAATAACGTTAGTGTGTGCCACTATTGATAAATAACGTTAGTGTGTGCCGTTTTTCTTCTTTTTTCCCTGTGCGCCATTATTATGCAGTACTAACGATAAATAGCGATAAGCGTATCTTTTTAATGCGGCACCATTTTTATGCTGGCGGCGGCAATTTTTTAAAAATTTGCCTCAGGCAGCAAAAAGTCTAGGGCCGGCCCTGGGCGCTGTGCGCCATTATTCACTGATCCCCTCTGCTGCACCCCTGATCATGCCCCCGTCACACCCCTAGTCACGTGTACGCATAAAGATTTCATAAGAAAAATATGCTGTTTCATAATTCAAACCACTCTGGTCCTTTCAATCCTGGTTCATTTTCCTTCATTTTAACATTTTAAAATTAGTAATATATCAATTTAAAGGATAGGAATAAAGTTTAGAGTCAATCAAACACATTTTTTTTAGTAGATAAATATATATATTTACATAAAAAGAGGGACAAAGTCCTGAAAGAGGGACAAATAAGAAGGGAAGAGGGACAGAGGGACAGGGCTGCCAAAGAGGGACTGTCCCTCCGAAAGAGGGACAGTTGGGAGCTGTGTTTCTTGTTTTCGAATGTTAAAATGAAGTAAAACTAAACCTGACAGGGAGGACCAGTTTGGTCGAATGATAAAACTATGTGTTTGACTCTCTTATCTCATAAAGTTGGGAGGTAAGTATGATGAAACCACAAACTATAACGTGAGCTAGGAAGCTCTGCTTTGAATAAATCATGAAAATATATTCAGCTTCGCTCCCTTCTTGCTCTTCAGATGACAGAGCAAGGTGGGACTTTACCACAGCTGCTGTCCTCACTCATTTGTATGTGGTAGTCCCCAGCATTGAGGGTCTGTACTTCCTACCTTCCTGTGACACGTGTTCCTCCTCCTCTCTGCTTTGTGTTCAGCCATCCTGTCGCTTTTAGCTTCAGAAATGAATTCGCTTTACAACTTCCAGGCTTGAGGAGGAGGAGGAGGAGTGATACAGAATAACTTTTTCATTGGAGAGAAGTGTGTTTCCTGAATATTAACTTTCATGACATCAGCAGCATCCTAGCAACCGATACCTGCTGCTAGTGTACAATGAGACTGCCTCCAAATCCAGCTTTACTAAACACCTGAACATGCTGTATTCACGTGGTGTGATTTAGCAGAAACATCAAACGTGGAAAACAAGCCAATGTTTACACTATACATCAAATGATTTGTGATGGCATTACTTTGCCTGAAATGTATGAGGTCAGAAATGTAAACATCTTAAGGTGCCCATTAATGATCCAATTTCCTGAATGATTGTCTGTCCAATCTAATCGTTGAATGCATGACCCCCAGCACACATGCGCCACTAATGTACAGGGACAGCAAGCATGGAACTAGGAGTTGGAGGACCAACGGTTTTACATAGCGGTAGGTGCCCGGTGTCCCTGCGTATACTGCAACAGAAGAGGAGTGCGCTGCCAGGAGCACAGGATGCAGAAGAGGACCGCACAAGAAGCAGGACCTGGAGCCAGGAGGAGAGGATCACGCAGGATGCAGGAGAGGACCACACAAGAAGCAGGACCCAGAGCCAGGATGAGAGGATCACAGAGGATGCAGGAGAGGACCACACAAGAAGCAGGACCTGGAGCCAGGAGGAGAGGATCGCGCAGGATGCAGGAGAGGACCGCACAAGAAACCGAGCCCGGAGCCAGGGGGATAAGATCGCAGAGGATGCAGGAGAGGACCGCACAAGAAGCAAGACCCGGAGCCAGGAGGATAGGATCGCGCAGGATGCAGGAGAAGACCGCACAAGAAGCAGGACCCAGAGCCAGGAGGAGAGGATCGCAGAGGATGCAGGAGAGGACTGCACAAGAAGCAGGACCCAGAGCCAGGAGGAGAGGATCGCGCAGGATGCAGGAGAGGACCGCACAAGAAGCAGGACCCAGAGCCAGGGGGAGAGGATCACATAGGATGCAGGAGAGTACCGCACAAGAAGCAGGACCCGGAGCCAGGAGGAGAGGATCAAGGAGGATGCAGGAGAGGACCGCACAAGAAGCAGGACCCGGAGCCAGGGGGATAGGATCACGCAGGATGCAGAAAAGGACCGCACAAGAAGCAGGACCCGGAGCCAGGAGGAGAGGATTGCGCAGGATGCAGAAAAGGACCGCACAAGAAGCAGGACCCGGAGCCAGGAGGAGAGGATCGCACAGGATGCAGAAAAGGACCGCACAAGAAGCAGGACCCGGAGCCAGGAGGAGAGGATCGCGCAGGATAGAGAAAAGGACCGCTCAAGAAGCAGGACCCGGAGCCAGGAGGAGAGATCTAGGAGGATGCAGAAAAGGACCGCACAAGAAGCAGGACCTGGAGCCAGGAGGAGAGGATTGCGCAGGATAGAGAAAAGGACAGCTCAAGAAGCAGGACCCGGAGCCAGGAGGAGAGATCTCGGAGGATGCAGAAAAGGACCGCACAAGAAGCAGGACCTGGAGCCAGGATGAGAGGATTGCGCAGGATAGAGAAAAGGACCGCTCAAGAAGCAGGACCCGGAGCCAGGAGGAGAGGATCGCGCAGGATGCAGGAGAGGACCGCACAAGAAGCAGGACCCGGAGCCAGGAAGAGAGGATCGCGCAGGATGCAGGAGAGGACCGCACACAAAGCAGAACCCGGAGCCAGGGGGAGAGGATCGCGCAGGATGCAGGAGAGGACCGCACAAGAAGCCGGACCCCGAGCCAGGGGGAGAAGATCGCAGAGGATGCAGGAGAGGACCGCACAAGAAGCAAGACCCGGAGCCAGGAGGATAGGATCGCGCAGGATGCAGGAGAAGACCGCACAAGAAGCAGGACCCAGAGCCAGGAGGAGAGGATCGCAGAGGATGCAGGAGAGGACTGCACAAGAAGCAGGACCCAGAGCCAGGAGGAGAGGATCGCGCAGGATGCAGGAGAGGACCGCACAAGAAGCAGGACCCAGAGCCAGGGGGAGAGGATCACATAGGATGCAGGAGAGGACCGCACAAGAAGCAGGACCCGGAGCCAGGAGGAGAGGATCAAGGAGGATGCAGGAGAGGACCGCACAAGAAGCAGGACCCGGAGCCAGGGGGATAGGATCACGCAGGATGCAGAAAAGGACCGCACAAGAAGCAGGACCCGGAGCCAGGAGGAGAGGATTGCGCAGGATGCAGAAAAGGACCGCACAAGAAGCAGGACCCGGAGCCAGGAGGAGAGGATCGCACAGGATGCAGAAAAGGACCGCACAAGAAGCAGGACCCGGAGCCAGGAGGAGAGGATCGCGCAGGATAGAGAAAAGGACCGCTCAAGAAGCAGGACCAGGAGCCAGGAGGAGAGATCTCGGAGGATGCAGAAAAGGACCGCACAAGAAGCAGGACCTGGAGCCAGGAGGAGAGGATTGCGCAGGATAGAGAAAAGGACAGCTCAAGAAGCAGGACCCGGAGCCAGGAGGAGAGATCTCGGAGGATGCAGAAAAGGACCGCACAAGAAGCAGGACCTGGAGCCAGGATGAGAGGATTGCGCAGGATAGAGAAAAGGACCGCTCAAGAAGCAGGACCCGGAGCCAGGAGGAGAGGATCGCGCAGGATGCAGGAGAGGACCGCACAAGAAGCAGGACCCGGAGCCAGGAAGAGAGGATCGCGCAGGATGCAGGAGAGGACCGCACACAAAGCAGAACCCGGAGCCAGGGGGAGAGGATCGCGCAGGATGCAGGAGAGGACCGCACAAGAAGCCGGACCCCGAGCCAGGGGGAGAAGATCGCAGAGGATGCAGGAGAGGACCACACAAGAAGCAGGACCTGGAGCCAGGAGGAGAGGATCGCACAGGATGTAGGAGAGGACCGCACAAGAAGCAGGACTCGGAGCCAGGGGGTGAAGATCGCTGAGGATGCAGGAGAAGACCGCACAAGAAGCAGGACCCGGAGCCAGGAGAAGGGGATCGCGCAGGATGCAGGAGAGGATCACACAAGAAGCAGGACCCAGAGCCAGGAGAAGAGGATCGTGCAGGATGCAGACAAGGACCGCACAAGAAGCAGGACCCGGAGCCAGGAGGAGAGCATCGTGCAGGATGCAGAAGAGGACCGCACAAGAAGCAGGACCTGGAGCCAGGGGGGAGGATAGCGCAGGATGCAAAAGTGGACTACACAAGAAGCAGGACCCGGAGCCAGAAGGAGATGATTGCGCAGGATGCAGAAGTGGACTACACAAGAAGCAGGACCCGGAGCCAGGAGGAGAGATCTCGGAGGATGCAGAAAAGGACCGCACAAAAAGCAGGACCCGGAGCCAGGAGGAGAGGATTGCGCAGGATAGAGAAAAGGACCGCTCAAGAAGCAGAGCCCGGAGCCAGAAGGAGAGGATCACGCAGGATGCAAAAGAGGACTACACAAGAAACAGGACCCGGAGCCAGGGGGAGAGGATCGCGCAGGATGGAGAAAAGGACCGCAAAAGAAGTAGGACCCGGGGCCAGGTGGAGAGGATCACGCAGGATGTTGAAGAGGCCTACATAAGAAGCAATTCCCAGAGCCAGGTGGAGAGGATTGCGCAGGATGCAGAAAAGGACCGCACAAGAAGCCGGACCCCGAGCCAGGGGGAGAAGATCGCAGAGGATGCAGGAGAGGACCACACAAGAAGCAGGACCTGGAGCCAGGAGGAGAGGATCGCACAGGATGTAGGAGAGGACCGCACAAGAAGCAGGACTCGGAGCCAGGGGGTGAAGATCGCTGAGGATGCAGGAGAAGACCGCACAAGAAGCAGGACCCGGAGCCAGGAGAAGGGGATCGCGCAGGATGCAGGAGAGGATCACACAAGAAGCAGGACCCAGAGCCAGGAGAAGAGGATCGTGCAGGATGCAGACAAGGACCGCACAAGAAGCAGGACCCGGAGCCAGGAGGAGAGCATCGTGCAGGATGCAGAAGAGGACCGCACAAGAAGCAGGACCTGGAGCCAGGGGGGAGGATAGCGCAGGATGCAAAAGTGGACTACACAAGAAGCAGGACCCGGAGCCAGAAGGAGATGATTGCGCAGGATGCAGAAGTGGACTACACAAGAAGCAGGACCCGGAGCCAGGAGGAGAGATCTGAGGATGCAGAAAAGGACCGCACAAAAAGCAGGACCCGGAGCCAGGAGGAGAGGATTGCGCAGGATAGAGAAAAGGACCGCTCAAGAAGCAGAGCCCGGAGCCAGAAGGAGAGGATCACGCAGGATGCAAAAGAGGACTACACAAGAAACAGGACCCGGAGCCAGGGGGAGAGGATCGCGCAGGATGGAGAAAAGGACCGCAAAAGAAGTAGGACCCGGGGCCAGGTGGAGAGGATCACGCAGGATGTTGAAGAGGCCTACATAAGAAGCAATTCCCAGAGCCAGGTGGAGAGGATTGCGCAGGATGCAGAAAAGGACCGCACAAGAAGCAGGACCCGGAGCCAGGAGGAGAGATCTCGGAGGATGCAGAAAAGGACCGCACACAGGAGCAGGACCCGGAGCCAGGAGGAGAGGATCGCACAGGATCCAGGAGAGGACCGCACAAGGAGCAGGACCCGGAGCCAGGAGGAGAGGATCGCAGAGGATGCAGAAAAGGACCGCACAAGGAGCAGGACCCGGAGCCAGGAGGAGAGGATCGAGCAGGATGCAGAAAAAAAGGACTGCACAAGGAGCAGGACCCGGAGCCAGGAGGAGAGGATCGAGCAGGATGCAGAAAAAAAGGACTGCACAAGGAGCATGACCCAGAGCCAGGAGGAGAGGATCGCATCGGCAGGAGCAGTGTAGTTTAGTTAATTATAGTTTAGTTTAGGGCAGTGTCGTGTTAGTGTAGTTTAGTAGTGTAACTGGTAGGGGCAACAGGGATTAGTGTAGTGTAGCTGGGCAGAGTTGTGTAGACAGAGTAGCTTAGAGACAATTTATTGGAGGTAAAAATTACAGTAATAATATTAATAACATTAATTAATCTATGTACGTGTGTGTGTGTGTGTGTGTCTGTGTGTGTGTGTGTGTGTGTGTGTGTGTGTGTGTGTGTGTGTGTGTGTGTGTGTGAGTGTGTGTGTGTGTGTGTGGGTGGCACTGTGGCCATCACTCGAAAACGCCTTGACTGATTTAAATCAAACTTGGTATGCAGATACTTTACTACCTGTGAACATATGTTCTGGGGGTCTCGCAACCCCCCTGCACACCACAAACAGCTAGCTAATCAGATTTCACCCATTTACCTCAATGGAAAAAATGTGAAGGGCTGCCATTCTCACTATGATAAAGCCAGAGTCCCGAAACTTGGCACAGTTGGTCAATTGGTGATGGAGGCTCCAAATTTAGAGAAAGTGGGCAGAGCATAAAACAACCAATCAAAATTCAGACGCTCATTTTAAATGGGAAAATGTAAACTGCAGCCATTCTTAGACTGTTACTCACAGGGTTTTCAGACTTGGAGACTGGAATTAATATTCAGGAAAGTGAGTGGAGCCTACAACAGCCATTCAAAATTAATCTATTAATTTTCAAGGGGCATATTTAAATTGCTGTCATTCTTACACTGTTAATGGCAGAGGCCTCAATCCTGGTACAGTCAGTCATTGAGTGACTAGGTGTAATAATTACAAAAGGGGTGGAGCCACAAACAGCCAATCAGATTTGTTTCAATGGGAAAATTTAAATTATTGATGCCAAGGACCCCGAAGCTCTCAAACTTGGTCATTGAGTGACTGCATGTTTAGGTTAGAAAAAATGGCCAGAACCAACAACAATCAAATACATTCCTAGGCAACACCGGGTCACCAGTTAGTGTTCATATATGTTTTGCCATATAGACTGTAATTTGCTAATACTTATTTTTCAAAGTTATGCTAGGTACACACAATGAGATTTTCTGGCAGATTTACTGTCAGATCGATTATTTCCAACATGTCCGATCTGATGAGTGAACGGAAAATTGATCAGAAATCAGATGGGACATGCTGGAAATAATCGATCTGACAGTAAATGTGCCTGAAAATCTCACTGTGTGTACCTAGCAGAAGTGTTATGTGGTGTTCATTCTTCTGGCCTGTAGATGGCACTGTGATATTAATATGACACTGCTGTGATACTGCATGATTGCGTGGGATCTATCTATGCTGCTCTAGACTAGTTATTTTCTGTTTCTGCTGAGTCAGTGGGCCTGATTCACAAAGCGGTGCTAACAGTTAGCACGCTAGTGAAAAGCCCTTTATCATGCCTAAACTCTGTTTAGGCATGATAAGTTTAGGCATGATAAGTTTAGGTGTGATAAGTTTTTAGGCGTGATAAGTTTAAGCACCAACTGGGTTAGCACCGCAGTGCACAGCTGATCAAAAGTTTTGTGCTAGCAAAGTCTGGTGCACTTTGCATAGAGTTTAATGGCGCTGCTTTGCGTGCGGGACTTTGCGCGCGATCTAAACTTATCTAAACTTAGCATGCCTAAACTTATCATGCCTAAACTTATCATGCCTAAACTGAGTTTAGGCATGATAAAAATGGTTATCACGCCTAAAGTCTCTAACTGGGTTAGCACCGCTTTGTGAATAAAGCCCAGTGTGTGCTGGAGATAGAAGCTAAGTAAGCATAGCTCCCAACTGTCCCTCTTTTGGAGGGACAGTCCCTAGCCCTGTCCCTCTGTCCCTCTTTGCTCCTCATTGTCCCTCTTTCAGGACTTTGTCCCTCTTTCTATGTAAATATATATATTTCTCTACTAAAAAATGTGTTTGATTGACTCTAAACTCTATTCCCATCCTTTAAATTGATATATTACTATTTTTAAAATTTAAAATGTTAACATGAAGGAAAATGAACCAGGATTGAAAGGACCAGTGTGGTTTGAATTATAAAACAACGTATTTTTCTCATGAAATCTTTATGATATGCACGACTAGGGGTGTGCAAGGGGCGTGGTCAGGGTTGTGAAAGGGGTGTGGCTTAAGTGTCCCTCTTTCTCATCTCAAAAAGTTGGGAGGTATGGACCTAAGCATGGTTGATGTACAAACAATGTAACTTGTAAATAAACCTAGTTCAAGTTTATTCTGCATCAGTGATTACTGAACATAACATGTCATTATTGTTAAAAATAAAAAATAAGTCCTTCACTTTGGGTGAATAGATTTTTTATCACATAGTCCACCCATATACAAAGTGTGTTATTCCTTATAAGACCAATAAAAGAAAAGTGTTTTTAAAACAAAGTCAACCTTCAAATAATCCTTTTGCAGAAATGACTGCTTCAATGCGGCGTGGCATGGAGGCAATCACCCTGTGGCACTGCTTAGGTGTTATGGAGGCCCAGGATGCTTCGATAGCAGCCTTAAGCTCATCCAGAGTGTTGGGTCTTGCGTCTCTCAACTTTCTCTTCACAATATTCCACAGATTCTTTATGGGGTTCAGGTCAGGAGAGTTGGCAGGCCAATTGAGCACAGTAATACCATGGTCAGTAAACCATTTACCAGTGGTTTTGGCACTGTGAGCAGGTGCCAGGTCGTGCTGAAAAATGAAAATCATCTACATAAAGCTTTTCAGCAGATGGAAGCATGAAGTGCTCCAAAATCTCCTGATAGCTAGCTGCATTGACCCTGCCCTTGATAAAACACAGTGGACCAACACCAGCAGCTGACATGGCATCCCAGACCATCACTGACTGTGGGTACTTGACACTGGACTTCAGGCATTTTGGCATTTTCCTCTTCCCAGTCTTCCTCCAGATTCTGGCACCTTGATTTCCGAATGACATGCAAAAGTTGCTTTCATCCGAAAAAAGTACTTTGGACCACTGAGCAACAGCCCAGTGCTGCTTCTCTGTAGCGCAGGTCAGGCACTTCTGTTGCAGTTTCTGGTTCAAAAGTGGCTTGACCTGGGGAATGCGGCACCTGTAGCCTATTTCCTGCACATATAGACAAAAACACACTTCGCGCTGGCACTGGCCCTTTTAAGAGATCCAATATAATTGTGACACAAACCAGGTCGCCACCTGGGTTACTGCGTGAGTGTCTTCCGCGTCTAAGCCCCGCCTTTTTTGCGCAATCCCTGCAGCTGGAGGGTCCTGACCGCCGCGCGCTCGGTTCCGCTCTCCTCCTTGCCCGGGTCACGCCGCTCAGCTCGTGGGTTACTGCGTGAGTGTCTTCCGCGTCTAAGCCCCGCCTGTTGAGGCGTTTTTATTGAGGTGCAAGTGTGGAGGAAGGTGAAGCTACTGGAAGTGAAGGGGAGACTGCCGGGAGCGGTGGGGGACGACCTGTAACGGTCCCAGAGGCGAATCTTGACCTGGCAATAGGTCTTAACACACGGTGAGTGGCATCCACTCGGGTGTGGTGACGGCTGCCCTGTCTCTGTATTTATTGATGGACTTCTGAGAGGAGGATTGAAACTTGATGCGATAACAACAAATTGAGATATTGTGTGGACATTTGGGGACTGATGGGGGATGTGTATTGGACTCTTTATGACACATGAATTATCAGTACTAAGCCAACATTGTGTACAACTGTGAGCGCCTGCCTCTTGGTGGTTTATTTCCTGCACATGCCCGTACACGGTGGCTCTGGATGTTTCTACTCCAGACTCAGTCCACTGCTTTCGCAGGTCCCCCAAGGTCTGGAATCGGTCCTTCTCCACAATCTTCCTCAGGGTCCGGTCACCTCTTCTCGTTGTGCAGCGTTTTCTGCCACACTTTTTCCTTCCCACAGACTTCCCACTGAGGTCACGGTGCCTTGATACAGCACTCTGGGAACAGCCTATTAGTTCAGAAATTTCTTTCTATGTCTTACCCTCTTGCTTGAGGGTGTCAATGATGGTCTTCTGGACAGCAGTCAGGTCGGCAGTCTTACCCATGATTGCGGTTTTGAGTAATGAACCAGGCTGGGAGTTTGAGAAAACGCGGAAAAGCCGCCGCATGTGTTCAGAACAAGGCAGCTGATTCCGCGTCCAACGCGGCGGTTTGCACGCGTAGGCCTACATCTACCATTATGGCTGAACGCGGAGAAACCGCCGCATGCCCTGATAGCGGTGCGGCTGGTTCCGCGTCCAGCGCGGCGGGTGGTACACAACACATGGCTGGTGTGGCTGGGACTGATAGTCCACACAGGTTCAGAAGGACGCGCGCGCACACTGAGAGGCAGAACTTTTATGACAGCCAGAAGGGAGTCAGCTGACCAAGCCGGTCAGCTGACGATTCAACCAGTTCCCATTGGTCCAGCACTTAGGGGAGGCGCTGGAGAGCGCTGTGCTATATATACTGGGTGCTAGTCATTCACTGGTTGTCTGCCGTTGCGATCACTACGTGGAAGCACTCAGACCTTTTGTTAGATTCTGTGTTACCAGTTGTTATACTTCAGACTAGTTCCAGGGTGTTGATGATCAAGGACCTCACACCCAGATTAGGGAATTGTATTACCATTCTGTCATACTTCAGACTAGTTCCAGGGTGTCGATGATCACGGAGCTCACACCAAGACTAGGCATTGTTTATTATCTGTTATGACCTTCTGCTTTCCTGACCACTCTTCTGATTACTGATTTGGTACTTCGTTATATCTGATATTCTGTTGCCAAACTCTGCATGTTTTAGGATTACTGAATCTGTTTCCTGTCTTTGTACTTATCTGTCCGTGTGTTGCCGACCTGGCTTGCCCGACCTCGAGAGCTATCTCCCTACCTTAGAGATAGTTCACAGATCATTAGTGGCACACTCCTATTGGTGTCACTAACGCTCTGGTCCTTCCATCTCCTGGCCTGGCCCCTCCCTTCGGGAGATTCTCAGGTTACTGGAAGGCACTTGTTCTCTTTTGCAGTATAGCCTACTGCTCTGATACCTGTTCTCCAGGTATTGCTCTCAAAGTATTTACTGTTGCACCAAAACACTCATATCTCTCCGGTGTCCAGAGGTTAGTGATATATCTGATTATCGGTGATACTGCAGATCATCATCAATAATCGGGTATATATCTGTATTCTCGGTGATACTGCAGATCACCAATAATCAGACCCTCTCTGTGTTACACCGATCGTTACAGGGAGCTTTTAAAAGCCTCAGGAATCTTTTGCAGGTGTTCAGAGTTAATTAGTTGATTCAGATGATTAGGTTAATAGCTCGTTTAGAGAACCTTTTCATGATATGCTAATTTTTTGAGATAGGAATTTTGGGTTTTTCCCACCCTTTGAAATTGATATATTTATTTTTTCCAAACGTTAATATGAAGGAAAATGAACCAGGATAGAAAGGACCAGTATAGTTTGAATAAAACATATTTCTCTTATAAAGTCTTTATGGTATGTGTGACCAGGGGTGTGATTAGGGGTGTGGCATGGGCGTGTCTTGAGTGTCTCTCCTTATCGCAGTAAGTTGGGAGCAGGGGCTTCTCTAGCCATTTTGTCACTCCAGGCGAGAAATCCTGTGGCCCCCCCGTGATTGCCCCCAGCCCCATACCCCCCACCCCCGTGGTGAACACCACCCCTGTGGTGAACCCCACCCCCAAGACCCCCGGAAATCATAATACAGCAGCGTTTCACCAGAAAATACACTTATTGCGGCATGGGTTCACCAGAAAATAGTTGTAATGCAGCAGAGCGTTTCACCATAAAATATACTTTTTGCGGCATGCACTCACACACACATACACACAATATACACATGCACACAGTACACACACTTTACACAGTACACACACTATACACAGTACACACACACAGTACACACACTACACACACACACACACAAACACACACACACACACACACACACACACACACACACACACTATACACACAGTAGATATACACTATACATACACACTATGCTGCTACCAGGGGACGACAGGGACCTTTTGGCCTGTGGGGAAACATAGACTTGAGGCCCGTTATCATGGCAGCCTCAGCCCAAATTATCAAGTCACATTTGCAAATTGCTTGCGATTGCTATTGCGATTTTTGTCGTGCACTAGCCCAGAGAGAGGAGTGGAGTGAGACTGAGAATAGCAGGAGATGGAGCAGAGAGCTAATCTGTATTGCAGTCCCACATTACACAGAGACTAGTTGCCAGTAATAGGACTGCTGTCCCTGCCAGTCTCCCACACAAGTCAGAAAGTAGCCCTCCTGGAGTCTAGGGACTGTCAAAACTTTTCAACCTGTTTAACATCTTATCTGCACATGCAGTTATTATAACAATGGGGAGAGACAAGACAGATGTTTTCCCACGGACCCTCCAGGCAAGCTCTGCATCATGCTGTGTATATTTACCAGCTTGCCTGTCCTCTAATTGCACTTTTATCAGTGTGCCTAGTGTTTCACATTGCTGTACAACAACAAACCTGAATACACCAGACACCAGACCAGCCCTAAATCACTGAATAAAAGGCGGCCTGGGGGGCAGTCCATGCCAGGCTGCTAATCCTGCTATGCTCAGTCTCTACATCCACGCAGTTACCAATAGCAGAGAGAGAGGAACTGAATGAATCAGAGTGAAGAGTCAGGACTCAGGAGCTGATGCTGTACTCGGAGTCTTCTCTCACTGACTCATTACTGTGGTTCTTTGAATCAATGAGCTGAAGGAACTGAATGAATCAGTCAGTGAATCAGTTATGAGTCCAGTCAGGCGCTGCTGTTAACTGCTGCTGTGTAAACTGATACCTGAGTGGGCTGAGAAGCATTTCTTCTCTCACTACTCAGCAGCGCTCCTGGCTCCTCCTGCCGCTCTAGGCAAGAATTTATAGCTGCCTGGTGGGTGAGACGCCTGTGGTTGCGAGGTCCGATGCACAATGAGTTTGCATATGACAACACAGCCCAATGCTGCGCACAGCGTGAATATAGCATGTTCTCTGAATCCTCTGCACCTTCTTTGACATTGGATGTATTGCAGTCTACAGCCATCTTTTGGACTCATTA
The DNA here is from genome assembly GCF_040937935.1 of Hyperolius riggenbachi. Classification (NCBI taxonomy): domain Eukaryota; kingdom Metazoa; phylum Chordata; class Amphibia; order Anura; family Hyperoliidae; genus Hyperolius; species Hyperolius riggenbachi. The sequence continues at coordinate 89,087,878 of NC_090650.1, forward strand.
GGGATAGTTCACAGTGTCATCTGTTGCACTGCAGAATAATTCAACTCACTGCCCATACAATTCTATGGGCCTGTTCACAGTACTGCATTGTAACTGATCGCGTTATTGGAACTTGCTGCATGGCTTTTATTAATGTCTATGGCCATTCGCCAATCGCCATTGCAGTTCGCACACATTTTAATGCATGCATTGTGCAGCGTACCACTATGAATCCAGCCTTAGAAACCACTTTTGCAATGAAAAATCTACTGCAAAAATGCTGCCCCTGCCGACTGACATGGATGGCACCCTGGAGACCTCTCCCTCCGCTCCGTCCGGGGCAGGAAACTATACTGAAGTATAGCAGAAAGTAAGTAGCTTATATAGCAGGCTGCCTGTCGCTTATGCAAATTATTCTTTTGCAGTTCCTGTCCACGGTGGGGAGGGAGACAAGTCTCTTCCAGGGGTGCTGTCTGAGTGACGATCCGGGAAATAACAGCAATGTGAATCAAAAATGTTAGTGGAGATCAACAGGTCTCTTATCAAGAGTGAATTATACTACCAGCAAGTTTCTAATATATATATATATATATATATATATATATATATATATATATATATATATATATATATCTTTCCTTATGTTGAGGTGACATTTCTTATCATTAAAATCATCAAGCCCCTGTGGATTTACCCTTCAAGTAATCACTACAAGCCTGTTTTCTGATAAATATGTATTTTATTATTTTAGAAAGCATATAATTTAACTATAACTACATCCATAACTATAAAAATAACTATAGCTATAAATATAACTCCTGTTTATAACCTAAACGATAACAATGCACCATAATTTCCTTCCATGTTTAGACTGGACATCAGAAAAACATGGAAGCTTGCCACTGCTGAGACCCATGTGACATGGGTGTAACGCTTGCACTCACTCTCCTGGAGCCAAGAAAATGAAACATTTGCACAGTGCGGACACATCTCCCAGGGTGCTTTGCAGAGTATATCAGATTACATCACTAACTGTCTGTCACAATTAGTACACATGCACAAAGAATGTCAACTGCAGGGATCGGGACTCGGTCAGTTCAGGGCAGAGTGCTGTATAGAGGTGTTGCTAGCCTAGAGACGTGCAACACGCTCTGCTGCTATGGAGGGACGATGGTGTGTTGCTTGATGAAGCGGTTTCCAGTGGGAGGAGTAAAGGAGGCGAACGATGTGCTTAGCTGAGAGCGTGCATACGGAGCTTGTTATGGGTGTGTGATCCAGACACTACAGCAACCAAGGAGATTAACAGGACTGCCTGGCAACTGGTATTGTTTAAAAGTAAATAAAGCATTTATCTCAACCCAGGTTCTTTTTAAAGTGATACTGACACAAATTAAAAAAGTTTGATACTCACCTAAAGAGAGGGAGGGCTCTGACTCCTAGAGAGCGTTCCCATTCCTCTAGTGGTCCCCTCGTTCCAGTCCTATCGGCCCTGTTGCACATATTTGACCAACTGGTTGAATAGTCCCCAAGCACTTCTGAAGACGAGCAACTCAATATTGACCAAGTGTGAACATCGCATAGGTGGTGCATTGCAGTGCGGTAAGCCGCGTTACAAAGTGGCCATATACCGCACCGCAATGCACCACTGTGAATAGGGCCAGAGCATCTTTATTGTTCATGTAATATATAACACACTGTTCACTGGCCACAGTGTTGCTGCTGCTGCACACGCCTTCTATGATCATATTATGCTGTTATTTCTAAAATATCTGTATTCTATTTGACATTTTTAAGAAAACATACACATGCCATGCAGACTGTGTTCATAATTATATGATTATAGGTGGAAAACAACCTATTATCATATACAGTATATGTATGGTATATCCGGAAGCAGGAAATTTGTATGGACAATTTGGGCGCCCCATAGGCGCTAGTGCAAAATATCGGCAATTGGGTGCCCAAAGCAGAAATTCGGGGGCCTGCTTATTATCATTTTGCAAATTAGAAAAAGTTATAGTTTTTAAAATTGTTATTGTTCAAATATAGAAATGTATTGTGTTTGAAATTATTTGTCTTTTGCATTTACAAATTATTCTTACTGTATATACGTGCCTATAAGCCTAATTTTTCAGCACAAAAAATGTGCTGAAAAGTTACCCCCACGGCTTATATGCGAGTCAGTGGAGGAGAACGGATGGTGGAGCAGGTTTTGTTACTGGCAGAGGAGCGTAAGGATCGAGCACTACTGATCCTGCTTATGCCAGCTGGCTCCGTGCTGTGTCTGTGGCCCCCTTCCACCGCAATATGGTGTTCAGAGTGCGCTGCTCAAGGCTACCTGTGTCCCCGGGTTGTGGAGTACAGCGTGCAAGCAACGTGTCAACTCAGTGGTGCAATGATCAGGGATTCTATGGGGAGGGGTGCTGACTTGTACTGGGGCACATCTGGCTAATGTGGAGTGGGCTATACTGGGAGGGGGCTTATATGTGAATCGCTTTTTCCTGGCTTCTCAGTACCTCAGCTTCTACGCCGGTCGGCTTCTATGCAAGTATATATGGTTTCTGAAAATTATCATTTTGCAAATGAAAGGATTAGGAAGGGGGATTTTAAGGTTAGTTTTCAGGAAGCGGGGTTCTACAGTTAGGTGTCAGGAAGGGTTTTTTTAGGGTTAGGCGTCAGGAAAGGGGGTTCTAGGGTTAGGCTCCGGTAGAGCAAGGGTTCTGTGTAAGAGTAGGGTTAGGTTTAGTTATAGTAAAATAACGGTAATATTTACCAATTTACTATCATCATTACCGCTGTAAATATTTGTTCGTTTTCATTTGGTGCCCAATTCACAACGGTATTTATCATTTATATCAGCTTCACCTGGCACCCATTTATCGTTTATACTTATACTGGCTTCACCCGGCACCCATTTTTCCTTTTGCCTCTATTTCATGCACCCATATATCCCTTCTGAGGGACAGTTAGTGACATGACAATGTACTCTATAAAGCACAGTGGAAGATGTAAGCACTACATAAATATATAATAATAATATAGCAAAGTTAGTTTTGGATTCAATAATTACTGTCATAGCTTTTACTGAATTCAGTAAAGTGCACTGGATAATAAATAATTAAAGTGAAACCCCAGTTTTGTTTAGAAGTAAGACTTCCTGTGTAGTCAGCTCCACATATTGTTCCGATTAATGGCACATACAGGATACTATATACATACTCAGTTACTCCACACTAATATTAACAACCTGTTTCAAGATTTAAGGTGGCCATTCATGTTACAATTTTTATGTTCAATTTTACCTCAATTAGATTAAAATGATTAGTTGTACTGAAAAATGTAAAGTTTTTTTTTGTTTTTGTCTGAGGAATCTAATTGAATTTCCAATTTTTCGAGATTGGACATGTTGAAAATTTTAGACCAATTTTACCTGGAATTGTATGGTGTGTGATGGACTGTCAAATTGTATTCAACCAGAATAAATTGTGTATAACTATTCACAGTACATACCAAACGTTGTTGTTTGTATAAACAACAAAGAGGATGGAATTAGAGAGAGTGAAAAGAGTGTGTGTGTATATATGTATATAATGAAAAGATAGAAAGAGTATGTTATGGTATGTAGTATGAAAATAATATATTTGGAATTGTTTTTTTATGTAGAGTTATAATATGCATCTGTTTTGTACTTGGTTTACTTATGTCATTAATAAACAGAAATTACTGAGTGTCTGAAGTAAAATAAAGTGAGGTAAATGCAGTTTGTAACAATGTGGTGTTCAGTGGTAATTGTAATGCTAAACAGAGAATGATAATCACATGAGATATTGATAGATGTACAGAGATTGAAATTAGTGGTAAATTGTCGTTGGAAAAATGTAGTTCTATGAAAATGCAAAATGATTAAGTGAAGGTTAATTAAGTTAATTAATTAAAGGTTGATTAACCTCCTTAGCGGTATGTCCGACACTGTGTCGGGCATACCACTTTCTCTGATCAGGAGGCCCCCATGCTTAATTTATTCTGACTGCAGTAAACCCTTTAGCTAGCACTAAGCTAGCTAGTCAAAGTGTCCGTTACTCCCAAATCCCCTGCGATACCCCCGTTTATACGTTACCCCCCCCCCCCCCTGGATCCAGCGATGGGTTTGCGCATGACGTCGGCAACGTCATGACGTCATGTGCGATCCTCCACATAGTGAAGACCGGAGCTGTGCGTGGAGGCTGCGCCGATCGCTGGATCCAGGCTGGGTAATGTGTTAATGGGGGAGCGGCGGGGATCGCCGGGCATTTCTACTAGCTAGCCTAGTACTAGCTATACGGTGTTCAGCCTTTGGATCTCTGAGGGGGCCTGGGGGGCACAAAATGGCAAAACCTCCTGAGCGCAACTTTTTCGCCATTTACAATATTTTTTCCCAAAATTTTTTCCCAAAATTTAAATCTAACATTTTTTTTCAAAAATTCCAATAAACCAAAAAATTTGATCTTATTGGTCGAATTGAATTAAAAAAATTATAACGTGTGTGGCCACCTTTAAGATGCATGCACAAGTCCAATTTTAATTGGCCAATGATTGCCCAATTTTACCACTTCTAAGTGGTATGAGCCCCAACAGATGTTGAATACTATGAACAGATTTTGTAGGTTAGCTCTCTGACTAAATGCGAGTGGTGAAACTGGCCAATCAAAACTGGATATGTGTATGTACCCTCAGGCTCAGAGCTGTTGCCAATCAAAGTTAGTGCAGGTGTGGAAATAAGCAACAGTTGTTCTTGCTCTGTGCATCTAATTACCCATACAAGAAGAGAAAATATGTGGGTTGGCTGTACTGAACCAAAGAGTAAAAATTGCAGGCTAGAAAAAGAAAACTCTTTGGGCTTACAGTCAGTTTTAGAAACTAACATTTTTAGAAACAGTGGGATTTCACTTTAATGGTTAGTATTTCTTCCATTATACTAATAGCCAGTGTTCAAGCCAGTTGAAAACCGACCTCTTGACATTCAACTAGGCTGTCTAAAAGGACTAGCATCAGTGCATACAGGCACTTTTAAAGCTTTCAGCAGATGCAAACATTGGCATAAATGTTAGGTTATAGTTTGCGCATTTACTAATTGGTAATATGCCCCCCGGTTTGACAAAAGCTGTTGATGAGTTCCAGATTCTATTATCTTGCCATTCTTCATGACCACAATGAGATCGGCGTTCTGCACTGTAGACAGTCTATGGGCGATCATAATACAGGTCCTTCCTTTCCTGGCCTGATCCAGGGCTTGCTGGACAACCTTTGTGAAAGTGAAACAGTAAATAGATATTAGTAGTAGTAGACTGAAACACTTGTGCTGCTGATGCATTATACTTCAGAAAATAACATATAGCTATAGTTATATAATGAGACACATTAGGATAGCTCTGACTTTCTGAGTGGCCAAATAGGACAAGTAGGATGGGTGCCAGACAGAGAGGTGTACAGGGAAAAAAGGCACCCGGAAAAAAAGGGTGCGGGGGATTTCCAGTAGAATTACAGATATTCTACTAAATTCCAATAGTAACATATGTCTTAACCTAACCCTACTCTGACACAGAACCCTCCTCTACCGATGCCTAACCCTAAGACATCCATCTGCCGATGCCTAACACTCAACCCCCCACTTAACACTTACCCCTCTAACCTTCAAGGAAACATCCAAGAACAACAAAAAAAAGATCCACTTACCTGGGGCTTCCTCCAGCCCGTGGCAGCCATCCTGTGCTCTCGCCGCAGCTCCGGAGGCTCCCGGGCTTCTCTGCTGCAGAATCCAACCTCGCCAGGTCGGGTACTGGGTCGGCGTCTTCTGCGCTCCTCTGCGCAGGTCACATGGTCTGGACGCAGGCGCAGAACCGTCCTGATGACGTTGGCCAGACCACGTGTCCCACGCGGCTGGAGGAAGCCCCAGGTAAGTGGATCTTTTTTTTTTTGCTTGGACACTCACTTTAACCTACCACCGCCGCAAAGACGTGAGATGCAGCAAAGAAGGTAAATCTGGCCACCCTCTATGTAATACCTCAATTTGTATATCGGCATGCCTCCGCTCCTGCAATTTTATCGAGTGCCGCTGGGCACCCAAATTTACCTTCTTTGCCACAAATTGTGCCCATTAGAAAAACATTGAGTTGCAATCCAAAGGCTTCCCTAGGGCACATATGTCAAACTCTGTCCCGGGGGCCAAATCTGGCCCTCAGAGCCATCAAATTTGACCCCCAAGTGGTTTCCCCACTTAACTTTGCATTATGTTTGGCCCACTCTAGACCATCAGTGATGCTATATTGGAGGCAAAGCTCTAGATCACCAGGGAAGCCAAATGGCAGAGGGAGGGGGGAAAGCACAAGACACCAGGGAGCTGTATAGGGAAGGAAGGGTAGTCACTAGACACCAGGGAACTGTATAGTGGAGGGGGAAGTCCACTAAACACCACGGCACTGTGTGGGGGAGGGAAGAGGCATTAGACACCAACATACTGTATTAGGAAGGGAGGAGTCACTACACACCAGGGAACTTTAAAAGGGAGGGAGGAGGCCACTAGACATTGAGGTTGGCCCACAACTTGGTCTCTGTGTTCAACCTTGGTCCACTATCTATTTCAGTTTGACACCCATGCCCTAGGGGCACTTTTTGTCACTTCAGGTTCCTTTTATATCCCCATGTCGGAGGATGAACAGATCATAACATTGGACATAATTGGATACAAAATAGTTTTAAAACATGGAGACACTGGGAAACACGAGAAAAACACATACTTGGTATTAACCACTTTACCACCACTGGTGCCTGTATCTACACTCCTTTTTACATCCTTTCCCCACCAGGAGCGTAGATACACGCACCCCCGCCGCTGACCGCGCTCCCGCTCGCTCGTGCGCGCGCACCTGCACTCGTGCACGCCACCAGCCGCTCACCTGGAGATCAATGAATGGGAAAACTGTTCCTTTGATCTAACTCCCCGCAGCAATGATCGGCATGCTTCCGTGAGAAGCTGCGTGATGATTGTAAAAAAAAAAAAAAGTTTCCCAGCCTCAATGAACTTCCTGTGAGCGTACTTACATTTTTTCCTATTTTCCCATTAAAACACATTTAGAATAAAATAATTCTTGGCATAATGTTCCACATAAAGAAAGCCTAATTGGTAGCAAAATAAACAAGATATAGTTCATTGCGATAAGTAATGATAAAGTTATAGACGAATGAATGGAAGGAGCGCTGAAAGGTGAAAATTGCTCTGGTGCTCCAGGGGTAAAACCCCTCAGTTGTGAAGTGGTTAATATATTTTGAGTTATTGCTTACTTTTTCACTTTCGTTGTCCAGAGCTGAGGTGGCTTCATCAAGCAATAACAGTTTTGGAGATCTGATAAGAGCTCGGGCGATGGCTATTCTCTGCTTCTGTCCTCCTGATAGCTGAGTTCCTTTGTCTCCAACTTTTGTGTTGTATTTCTAAGCATAATGGAGGAGTAAGAAACACAAGTGCTAAGTTATTCAGTATTTGATTTAAAACCACATAAAAGCTGTGCTATGCAGAGACTGTAGGTGACCTTCATACTGTACATTGAGTCACACACCTGCAGCAAGCCTCGGCTAGCGGAGTCAGACCAGAGCCAAAGCATCTGATCTGCATGCTCATTCTGGGCCAGTGACTTAAAAAGGATATCTAAACTTAGAGGACAGGTCCGGCTTTAAAAAAACAAACAAAAACTACTTACTTCGGGCTTCCTCCAGTACCTGGCAGCCCATCTGTCCCTCGCCGTGAGTGTGTGACCGTGCTGCTTGCTCACGTGGCCTGGAGAGTTCTGTGCCTGCATAGAGAATTCTCCCAGCCACAGGAGTGTGATCGCAAACGGCACGGCTGCACACTCGCGCAGGCGCATAAGATGCCGATCTGGTGAGAGTGGCATCTGAAATGGAGGGGACTCCAGGACACTGGTTGGGAGCAGAGCTGCGGCGAGGGAAAGATAAGGCTGCCAGGGCCTTGATGAATCCCGAGGTAAGTAGATTTTTTTTTTTTTTTTATCAACCCTGGACCTGTCTTTTAAGCAATGGTAACCAAAGGAGGCTATAGGGAGGTGTGTGGAGCAGTGCAGACTTACTGCCCCTCCGTTGCACTTTTGTATTCCACCATTCCCTCCACACTGGCACTGCAGTACAAGGGGTGGATCAAACATACTACGCAGTATACTTGTACTACAGTGTGGACAGAAGCATGGGGACAGTCAGCTACAAGGGGGAAAGGGCCTATTGCCCGGTAAGGACCTTTTGCAGCGGTACGGTGGGGAAAGTGCAACGAAGGAGTGCTACGCCTCTACACTGCTCCCCACACCTCTCTATATCCTTCTTTTAATCCCATTGCTTCAGCTCCGGTATCCTTTAAACATATTAGAGGAAGAGCATCAGCACAGAAGTCGTGCAACTGGCATTGTCTTTTAGTGATTGAAGGTGACAGCCTCTGTATCACTCTCACTTTAGGTTCCCATTATTCCTCAGCAATTGTTGTAATTGAATCAGACTCATGAAGTTCATCCTATGCAGACACTCTCATTTTCCACTTCTTTCAATCGCAATGCAATTTGCTGTCTAAAGGTGCCCATACATGAGATGATGTATGGGCAGTGTGACCAGGAGACAGACCTCTCTGATCGAATCTGATCTGTTGCCTGCCAATAAACCAGCAGATTGATTGCCGAGAGATTTAAATATGAAATCTCTCAGGAATCGGCCATCTGATGCCCCATCCGCCACTAGGGCTGCTCAAATCCGATCCGGGAGACATCTGGATAGTTTCTATCCGGATATCTCACAGTAAACCTGGGCGGGGGGGGGGGGGGGGGGGGGGGGAGAGGGGGTCAATCTTACCTGTCTGACGTCTTCTTTGTCCGTCCCTCGGCGCCTCCCACGATGCGCTCCATGCGCGTCACGTGATTACAAACACTTCCTCCTTCAACCCGGAAGGAGGAAGTGTTTGTAATCATGTGACCGCCGCTTGGACCGCATCGTGGGAGGTGCCGAGGGACGGACGAAGAAGACGTCAGACAGGTAAGATTGACTCCCGCCCAGGTTTACTGGGAGATATCCGGATAGCGACTATCCGGATGTCTCCCGGATCGGATTTGAGCAGCCCTGTCCACCACCCCTATGGCATTACCGCCGGGCCTCCTACATTAAGCACGTGGCGTGTGCATGACTTCACACATGTGCTGCATGCTTTACGGAAGCCCAGCTGCAATGAGGAAGATGAATGGGGACCGCGGTGGGAGACAGCGGACAGGTAAGTTATTTAATGCACAGGCTGGGGACACATTCACTTTAGGGGGAACAGCACCAGGGGTTCCGCCATGTTCGTCGCAGTACCACCGCAGCTGCTCTGGATCCCCTGCATGCCAGTCTCCCAGTGCCTCGGGCGTCTAGCACCACGGCCATTACTGGGTCCCTGCCTAACGGGTTCTCCGCTTCCCAGGCGTCTAGTATGCCAGGGACGCGTGTCTCTGCTGGACTCAGAGGGTCTCTAGCGCGTGTGCGCGCTTGCCGCCAGGATCTTTATGCGGGGAGGAGGCGCGTCAGCTGACTGGCCGGTCGGCTGACATCAAAGGTGACTCACGGTGGCCCTGATTGGAGTGGGCGCGGCTCTGGGGTCTCCTCTGCTTCTTAAGCCTCCGAGAATCATTTGCAAACTGTCTGCTGTTGCGAATACTATGTGTTAGCCCTCAGACCTAGAGAGGTTCCTGTGGATGATAGATGTATATGCAGTGTTTGCTATATACATCTATCTATAGTTAGCATTTACTTATATTGTATTTACTGTGTATGACTCTGGCTAGTTCTGACCTATCTTACTCTTAGTGATTCTGTACCTTTGCCTATCTGATCCTGTTGCCAACCATGCCTGAAATACGTTCTGTCTCTGCCTTCTGATTTAGTACCTCTGCCCATCTGATCCTGTTGCCGACTCTGCCTGAACTACGTTTTGTCTCTGTCTTCACAATTCTGTACTTGCTCAGTCTGTCTGTTGCTTAACCGATTTGTCTGACCTCTCTACACTCACCAGGGAGCCCTTGTCCCTGGTGAGGAGTGCTGTACTGATAGTGCCCACCAGCTCCTCTGGTGAGGTACAGTTAACTCTATCAGTAGATACTGTTGCACCAATCACTACACTTGTGCATTAAAGTGGTATACTCACGAGTTACACTTCAGTATTTATATACCCGTATTATTGGTGATTCTGCAGATCACCATATAATCCGGTATATATCTGATTATAGGTGATACTGCAGATCACTTGATAATCAGAAGTCTGTTCTTGCTAACACCAATCGTTACAGCACCCGATCGGCATCTTGCAGCATACATTCAACCAATTTCAGCCTAAAATTAATCGACTCATCGATCAGGCATGCTTGTGGCAGCATTCGATTCAATAATAATTATAGAATCGGATGCTCGATCGGCTGCCAAGTCAAGTGATGTATGTGCACCTTTAGTAGCTATGACAAAGATAAGTCCAAATGACTATTATTATGTTAAAAGGAACCTTAATCGACCTGTAAAAAATGAGTTTAACTTACATGGGGTTTCTACCAGCCCTCTGCAGCCGCCCTGTGCCCGTGCCGTCACTGTGCGATCCTCCAGCCCCTCGCAGCACCCCTCTTTCAGTTGGATGTGCTCTCCTGATCGTGCTCCCGTGGATAGGAGCACCGTGCGCATGTGCAGTACGGGGAAATTCTACTGTGCATGCGCAGAACACTACCGAGGATGGGAGCGCAATCGAGGACACGCAGTCAGGGCCATGCATGTGCAGTGGTGTTTGACTTTCTGAGTCGCCCAGCTGAAAGACAGGGTGCTGCGGGGGACTGGAGGATCATTCAGTGACAGCACGTGCACAGGGCGGCTGCAGAGGGCTGGTAGAAACCCCAGGTAAGTTAAACTCATTTTTTACAGGTCGATTAAGGTTCCCTTGAAGCATTTAAAGAGAACCCGAGGTGGGGTTCTGACAATGCAATCCACATACAGAGGCTGGGTCTGCCTATACAGCCCAGCCTCTGTTGCTATTTCAATCCCCCCTAAGCCCCCCCTGTGCTCTGCTATCCCCCATAAATCACAGTCGCACTGTCGACACACAGCGTGTCGCAGCGGGCTGTGTTTACCTCTGTATTGTCAGTCTGCCGCTCCCCCCGCCTCCTGCATAGCTCCGGTCCCCGCCCACGTCCCTTCCCTCCCCGCTGATTGGAGGGAAGGGACGCGGGCTGGACCAGAGCTATGCAGGAGGCGGGGGGAGCACACAGAGTGACAGTACAGATGTAAACACAGCCCGCACAGCTTGGCTGTGATTTATGGGGGATTGCAGAGCGCAGGGGGAACTTAGGGGGGATTGAAATAGCAACAGAGGCTGGGCAGTATAGGCAGACCCAGCCTCTGTACATGGATTTCATTGTCAGAACCCCGCCTCGGTTCTCTTTAAAAAATGCTGACATTTTCTGCAGCACTTCACAAAGTACACTGAACACTTCATGCTGCTCACAGTCCCTCAGAGGGGTTTACCAATTTAAGTGTGAATATTTTGCACATTTCTCTTTGGTTTCAGTACCTGGGGTAGGTCTGCTATAAAGGCGTGAATATTGGCCGCCTTGGCAGCTTGCTGTATTTCTTCCATGGGCACCAGGCGAGAGTTGTCCCCATAGGCAATGTTCTCAGCAATGCTGCAATCAAACAGTATGGGTTCCTGGGACACAAGGCCAATCTGGGATCGGAGCCATTGCACGTTTAAACATTTCACATCGATATCCTCAAATAGCTGCAAGTACACAAAACATAAGACAATACAGGAATTCAACTCATGTGTTCTTGGAATATTATGTGAATGGTGTGATACCCTGCCCCCGTCGCATTGCACCACAACACACAAAATGTCAACCATACGACCATGCGGCAGAATGTGCCAAGCAACATGGTCATATACATAGTGCCCACTCAGGCTCTGGCAGGGGGGGGGGGGCAACATTTAGCTATTAATACAGGAGAAGGTGCCTCTGACTGGGAGGGGTGTTTGGGGTCACGAAAAACCTTAGCAGCCCCCGTTAGTGAAAATAACTCACTGATATGGACTCCTTACAGTCATTGTTAGTAATCTGAGCGTAGTTTGCATTCCGTCACTGCAACTGACACAATTTGTAAGTCTGCACGGAACAGTGGCGTTTCCAGAGGGGTACAGGCATGGCTTGTGTCATGGGCGCTACATCGCCATGGGTGCCATGTCTGCCCCTGTCGCCACGACCTCTGTGTTGGCTCAGTTCTGCACTGCTCCTCGCCCCGACCACGACCCCCCGACCAGACTCCAGCTGCCACCGTGTTGAAAGGTGCATCGCATTAGCGAATGTGGCCTGCCCGTGAGAAGAGATGTGCAGAACGTGCTGCTGGTCATTTGATGCGGTGCTGGCTGGAATCCTGCACTTCCTCTGCCATCAGCTCAGGGCTAAAAACAAGAAACACCAAGAGCCCCAATAGTGTAATATGTACTGGTAAATGGTTACTAGATAGAGTAAATATTATTACTCACAAACCAGGGTTACCATTAGACAAGCACTGTAAAGGCAGGTGGGGAGATTTTCCTGACCCCACTCAGAAATAAGAAGTCGCTCTCTGTAGATGAGAAAAAGGGGGTTCAACCCTCCGCCCAGGGTGGACTCAATATTATGCAGGAGAACAGAGGCGCCAAAAGGATAAAAGGAAGCTAAATGAGCTTAAAAACCAAATTCTTGGTAAATAGAGGATGTAGTGGTGGACTTACCTCCTCCAAGTAGACAAACAACGACTGTAGTAAAGACAGTCAATATATTTTATTTATGAACTCCAAATATGCAACGCATTTCGCAGGCAGAGGTGCCTGGCTCTTCTACTGACCACAAATGCTATTGCTCCGTTGCTATTGCCTGATGAAGCGGGATCAAACCTGCGAAACGCATTGCATATTTGGAGTTCATAAATAAAATATACTGACTGTCTTTACTACAGTCGTTGTGTGTCTACTTGGAGGAGGTAAGTCCACCACTACCTCCTCTATTTACCAAGAATTTGGTTTTTAAGCTCATTTAGCTTCCTTTTATCCTTTTGGCGCCTCTGTTCTCCTGCATAACATCAGCTCAGGGCTGTCTGCCCCCTCCCTCCCTCTCGAGCCACAAATTTCCCAGGAGGACAAGGGAGCCTCAGCAGGCTGGTGGAGGCTGCCAAACACCTGTACCAGCCGTTGGGGGGTCTCGTGCTGAAGGAGGAGGTCAGTGCTGGGGTATCATGTGCTGGGGGGGAGTTGCGCTCGGGGACAGGCATGTGCTAGGGGAGGATAGGGGTGTCATGCTGGGGGAGCACAGAGGGACAGGTGTTTCATGTGCTGGGAGGTGCAAGAGTGGCATGTGCTGGGGGGGGGGGGGTCATGCTGGGGTACAGATGTGTCATGTGATGGGGGACAGGTTTTTCATGTGCTGGGTGGGCAGGTGTGTCATGTGTTGGGGGGACAGAGGGACAGGGGAATCATGTTCCTGGAGGACAGGGATGTAGTGTGCTGGGGGAAGCAGAGGGACAGGGTTGTCATGTGCTGGGAGGGACAGGGCTTTTATCTGCCAAGGTTGTCATGCTGAAGGACATAGACAGGGGTGTCATGTGTTGGGGGAACAGGGACATTGTCGTGTGCTGAGAAGCGATGAGCTCACGGATAGAAAACTAGCCGAATCTGTGATTCTAATGAGGCTTAATTGCCTCAGGTGTGCGGCTGGGAAAGAGAGAATTACCCAGATGTCCGACGCTTCAATGCGTATCACAGCCTCGCACGCGTCCAATGGGACACGTTCCACGACTCACTACTGCGCACTTCCTCCTTCGGCCGGAAGGAGGAAGTGCGCAGTAGTGAAACGTGGAACGCATCCCATTGGACTCGTGCGAGGCTGTGATACGCATAGAAACCCCGAACATCTGGGTAATTACTTCCCAGCTGCACACCTGAGGCAATTAAGCCTCATTAGAATCACATTCGGCTAGTTTTCTATCCGTGGGCCCATCACTAGTGCTGAGGACTGATAACAAATGTATTGGGGGGGCGCAATATAAGTGTCAATACAAGTGTTTGCCATAGGCGCCATATTACCCAGGCACATAACCCATACCCTTTGGCACGTAACCCATACTAGTCTGTGGATAGACCATTTTAGGCAGCATTGTGAACCCAGCCTGACAGAGAGATGCATTAGGAGAGATAAATCTCAGAGGCAGATGCAGTAGAGAGAAAGGCACTGTTCTATAAGGCCAGCATGTTTATCAGAGGCATGGAAAATGCTGTGGGTATGCAGAGCTGTGTACTAGAAGCACAATCTGGGTAGTGTACTGGTTAAGGGCACTGCCTTTGCCATGGGAGACCAGGGTTCAAAACCTGGCTTAGGGTCTGTACCTATTCAGTAAGGAGTTCAAGGCAATACTCCCTAACACTGCAGAGTGGCCTCTTGAGCGCGTCCCAGTGGCTGCAGCTCTTGAGCGCTTTGAGTCCGACAGGAGAAAAGCGATATACAGATGTTTGGATTATTATTATTATCCCAAAGACAGATTCCTACTATACACTGAGTGGCTGCCAAAACTAATCTGAGCCTGCACTAAAGTGACCCCTCCTTGCTGCCTCCTATCGGAGATCCTGGCTCTAAAAAGTCAGCAGTAGCTGTGGAGTGGAGCATTATTCAGCATCAGCACAGCAGTAGAGATTGTCCTCTGAGCCTACACAGGATTTTTACTGGAGCAGGCATAGCTATTATCAGTCAGGCCCGCCAGTCTCTGAGTTATTCTAATGTTTGTAAAGAAAGCTGCTCTGAGCAGTTTTAAGTGGACCTGTCTGTGTTCAAAGCATGTGAAGCAAGGGAAACTTGTGAAAGCAATATACATATTGCAATGTTTTGATTGCTCCATGTTTGATGTCTCTGCTCTAACACCTGCCTTTTTAGTATGTGTATCAAAGGAGACTTAAAGGGAATTTGATGTGAAAATAAACTTATGATATAATGAATTGCATGTGTAGTACAGCTGAGAAGCAGAACATTAGTAGCACAGAAATGAGTCTCAAATTGTTTCCAGTTCAGAAAGAATTAAGAAACTTCACTTGTTATCTACGCAAAAGAGCTTCTCTGAGCTCTGCGACTAATTTAGTCAGCGAACCGTGTTATTTTCTGAAGTACTTATACATCAAAGAAACAATGAAAGACAACTTCAGATAAGATTTTACTGCAGAGAAGTTCAAAGGGTCATAAGGTCTACTCTGGTTCATAGTTTAAAATACAGTGTAGCTTGCAAACTGCAAATTTTAGAGAATGATGCAATATTATAAAAAAAAGCTATATAACTGAAAATAAAAAGTATGAGACTCTTTTCTTTGCTACTAATGTTCTATTAATTATCCGTACTACACATACAATTCATTATATCATACGTTTATTTTCGTTTCAGTGTCACTTTAAGCATGAGTTGTAAAGTGTTCCCACCTCTCCCTCACTAAGCTGCTCATATTGGCCAGCTGTCACCATTACTGACACAAGATATGTGATACCAGTGACAGGATTAGTGGGCTGGGCACCGGTCTTCAGTTAACCTTCAACAGCTTCTCTGGTGAGAGAGACAGACCTGCAGCCTTGAGCCTCATGCTTGGAAAGGATTGGTGCTCACAGAAAGCAGTTTGTTGTTATATTTGCAAATCAGCACTGTAAAATGACAGTTGGAAGCAGGACAAACATGTCAGAAGCACCATCAGTCACTCTCACATATGCCCAGGAAGACAAAAACAGAATAGATTGCCCTGTGTTTGCTCTCCCTAATAGGGCGTGTTCACACATTAAGCAATTTCACCCTAAAAGTGCTTCTGCAATGTTGCTCTATGTGAGTGTTCTCACATGAGCGATGAGCTTTCTATCCAATCGCAAATGTGGCTCCTGCACCATTTTAAGAGCGTTTGCGATTTAATAGAAATGATAGGAAAATAGCTAAGTGCATGAAAAATCGCTTTAAAAGGCGATTTTCCGAGCGCTTTGAATGAGCATTGTATTTATTCATTTCCGGGGCAAAGAGTTCACTTCCTGACTAACGTGAGGAAGTGAAAAAAAAGTTACACAAAAGCGATTAGAAAAGCACTTTTCTAAGTGCAAATCGCTCTGAAGGTGCTTAGAACAACACTTTCAAAATAGCTCAATAAATTGCTCAGCACTTGCGATAGCACTTGCGATTTATAATTGAACACGGCTAAAAAGTGGATAGACATAAAAAACAGATAGCAGGCAAGTTCTTATTCCCCTATTACATCTGTACTGTACATACATTTTTTTTATTACTTTAGAAATTACTGAGTAAGTGTTTGTTCATTGTAAAATCATTCCTCACCCTAATTTGCATTCTTAACCGAACCCGAGTCAGTCACAAAAGTAGAAAAAAAGCATACTATGTGATCCGGGGGAGGGAAGGGGTAGAGTCAATTACCGCCGCCACTCCTGCTTCCAGTTCTGTGACCCCGGGGTCAGAGCCGAGCACAGAGCACTTATTGGCATGAAGGGGCGGGGTAGAGGGAGGAGCAGGCAGAGGAGAGCCAGTGAGAAGGCTATTAGTGGCGGGGAAGGGCATAACACAGGAGTTCCTCTCCTGCGAGGGATGCCCCTTCCCCACTGGTCTGCCGAAAAGCCGCTTGTCGCCAGATTTGGGGGTGGGGCAAGGATGGCACGGGGGAATTGAGGGCAATAAGGTGAGCACACAGAGACATGTCCTTCAGATGGTAACATGCTTCTGTGTCCCTTTTTTTTTACATTTAAAACCGTCTTGTGTACATGTTAAAGTATTCATGATGCTGAAACCAGGATAATGCACAATAAAAATTGGGTATCCTGAAAAATGCAGTACATTTTGCTATACGTTTTTACGGGGCCTTTTGCTTTAAGAGTGGGCCTATCGGTCTGAGAAATAGCAGACGTATACATACAGAGTTACACCGTTATCTGCATCACAATAGATTAGTTCTATTACCAGTACCCTGTTTGACTATTATTTTGCTTGCTACTACACAAAATATAATTTGAATATAGAGTTTGGATAAAGAAAATGTGAAGCAAGCTGGAAAGAAAGTTAGATACTAACTTATGGAAAGGGAGAGCCTCTGGATCTCAAAAAGCCTTCCTGGTCGCTCTCCAGGTGCGCTCAGTCCACCGCTGTCCTGCCGTGAAAGTCTGTGCCTTTGGAAGTCCTCGGAAGGCTTCAGAAACACTTGAATCTCCTAGTGCTTCCGAAGATGGGCGGCTCCGTACTGCACATGCACACTAGGGAGCACCCATCTTCGAAAGCACTCAGAGACTAGAGTGCTTCCGGGGACTACCGAAGGTGTATTTGACCAGTTGGATCAAATAATTTAAATGGGGAACACAACGGTGGACCAAGGGCACGGAGACAGGATCGGTAGGCTTTATGGGATTCAGAGCCTTCCTTCTCGATAGTTGAGTATCTAACTTTTGTTTTTTTTTTTCAGGTTGCTTCAGTACCGTATTTAAGAGAACCCGAGGTGGTAAAATAATGCTAAAAAACCCCACACTACCTGACCCGGGGGGTTAGCCGTATCAGGTAGCATACATCACCGCTGCTCCCCACCACTCCTCCTTTCTGGGTCATGACGCTCCAAGCTCTGCTCTTTGAGTCTTATCACAGAGCAGAGTGCAGTGAGATGGGGGAGAGGTGGGGGAAAGGCAGTGTAGAGCCAATGGCAGCTGGGGATGAGGCGTTATTAACGCCAAAGGGGGTGTTTTGCATTAGTGCCTTTCCTGCAAGGGATGCCCCTTCCCCCTGTTAGCTGCCGACAAGCTGCTTGTCTGAGTTTTCTGTGGGGGACAGTGCAGTGCAGGGGGGCAAAGAGCGGAGTGAGGGGGACACAGATGCATGTCAAGGAAGAGGGAACATGCCTCTATGTCCCATCTGCCCCCTCATGTGCTGCCTCTGGTACACTTTCAGCATTAATACATTTTCAGCAAAGAATGCAGAAGGTAATGTGGACTCACCACTGTCCCCTGGAGGGGATCATAGAACCTCTGCAGGAGCTGAACCGAAGTACTTTTTCCGCATCCACTGCTGCCCACAAATGCCACAGTCTGACCACTGGATATCTTCAAAGACAATTCTTGCAACACTGGCACGTCTGGTCTAGAGGGATAACAGAAGGAAACTTGTCGTAGTTCCAAATTTCCTTGGCAGTTACCCTATGGAGATCATAAACATAAGGCCAAAAAAAAGAGTGGTGAATATTTCAGTAATTTTACATATCCACAGACATAATATATTTATTCTTAAACTCTGGTGTCTACGCGTCCATCAAATGAAGGCGCCTGGAAATTTGGGCGCCCACTAAAGGCCGATAGTAAAATATCAATCTTAAAATACTGATATTTTACTATAAAACTGTAAAATATCGGTATTAAATGCCGATATTTTAATATGGCCAACCTAACCTTACTCTCACACAGAACCCTTCCCCAGCACAAACTACCTACCTAATTCCTAACCCTTAACCCCCCTCCTGCACACACTATCTACCTAATGCCGACACGAAACTCCTCCCTGCACACACTACCTACCTAGTGCTTAAACGGAAACTCGCCCCCAGGCTGCCAAATTTCCGCTCCGGCACCCAAATACCGATATTTAACAGTGGCGCCTATGATGGCGCCCAAATAGTCCACTTGCTGCATGCGCCCTTTTTTTTCTGTTTAGGGTGTGGACAACTTAAATCAGAAGCGATCAGTGTCTATGTTGACACGATAGAAAAATGAAAGCAGGCTTAATACAGTCGTGTATATTAACTTACCGGCTTTAGACCATGCAGGCTGTAGTTGTCTATAGCTGGCTCTCTGTCAAACAAGGCAAACAGGTGGGAAGCTGCAGATTTGGCTTTGGCATAGTCTGGTGCAAAGGATAATGTCTGTCCTACTGCCACAGCGCCATATGTCAGAATGACAAACACACTGTAGAGAAATTATTAGATTATTATTAGGTTAGGCTTGGTTAATCCCAATACTAAGATATAAAAACAAACTAGCAAATTGGTAACTAAAAGACAGAGGCCTAGATCCACTAAACTTAAAGAGACACTGAAGCGAAAAAAAATATATGATATAATGAATTGGTTGTGTACTATGAATAATTACTAGAAGATTAGCAGCAAAGAAAATATTCTCATACTTTTATTTTCAGGTATATAGTGTTTTTTCTAACATTGCATCATTCTATAATATGTGCAGATTACACAACACTCAGCATTCAAAATGAGTCTTTCAGAGCAGTCTGTGAAGTAATGACATCTCCTCTGGCAGAGGAAAAGTAAATAGTCCAGGAACAATTGAGATAATAAAAGTCAGATAACAGCCCTCTCCATGACTAAAGGTGGCCATACACTGGCCCGATTCGCGGCCGTTTCGACAGCAGATTCGATCCTGGGATTGAATCTGCTGCCAATCGTTCGCGGTAAACGCACCCACCAATCCGATTTCCTCCCGAAATCGGATCGGCCCGTCGATCGCGCCGTGCGGGAAATTACCCTCGATCGCCCGCGGGTAGGGAGCGCGTCGCTAGCGGTGGCCGATCCGATCAGGTATACATTACCTGACGCTGGCTCCCGGGCATCTTCTCCGCATCTTCTCCACGCTGCACCCGCTCCATCCCGGCGCTTCCTGTCACTGCAGTGACTAGGAAGTTTAAATAGAGGGCGCTCTATTTGAACTTCCTGGTCACGGAGTGACACAGGAAGCGCCGGGATGGAGCGGGTGCAGCGTGGAGAAGATGCGGAGAAGATGCCCGGGAGCCAGCGTCAGGTAATGTATGCGGGGGGGGGGGGGGGGGGGAGACAGGCGGCAGCGGCGGCTCCACAGATTGTGATCGGTTTCAGGCTGAGATCGATTCACAATCTGTTTGCAGTAAAGGCAGCCATACGATCCCTCTCTGATCAGATTCGATCAGATAGGGATCTGTCAGCTGGTCGATCTAATGGCAAATCGACCAGTGTATGGCCACCTTAAGATTTAGTCGGAGAGCTTAATGGCTTGTTTGCATAGAGATAACAACTGGAGTTTCTCAACTCTTCCTGTACTGGAAACAATTAGACTGATGTATCTGATCTTAATGTTTTATTTCTTAGCTGTACAACACATACAAATCATAATATCATAATTTTTTTTTCGCTTCAGTGTCTCTTTAAGCACTTCCCATTGCTATCCTTTGGTTCAGTGCTCCTGGGACTAAGGGCCCGTTTCCACTGCTGCGGAAATTGGGCCGAATACGCAGAGTTTCCCTGCAAGCAAATCTCACTTTTGGTATACTTCTAAAGTCATCTTCTGCTGTATCCTTTTTTCTTCTTTCGGCACTAGCATCTGTATACTTCTTTCTTCTTGTTTTTTTTTTTTTTTTTTTTTCAGATTCTCCTTTTCTTCTGAACTTCTAGTCTTCTGTTCTTCTGTAATCTGAATTAAAGCCTGCCCTGCATCATCCATTTCTTCCTACATCGCACCACCATGATAGTGATCAAGAGTCCCATACGTGGCACATTTCAGTTTCGCATGCAGGTCTCCACTGACCCAGGGATGGTAATAAATTCAGCCAATCAAAGCCTCTAGCTACTGATTAATACACTGTCTGTCAGCCAACAGATCAGCAGCCACTGGCTATGATAGGCTCAATAATTGTCTCTTCCTGCGTCAGTGGAAGTAAACTTGACTTCACTAATGGAAAAAAAAAACCCTCTTTTACTGTTAAAAGTGCATTTTAGAAAAACCTTTTGTTTTCTGTTATGTATTTCTAACATTAATATTTAATATTCAATGGCCTATGAATTGGACTGATCGCACAGCACCCGACAATTTGCACTGCACTTTATAGCTGTGGTGATGCCCCCGAAAAACACCCTCAGTAGAGGTAGGTAGTCAGGTATAGGTGCCCAGAGTATAGGTTAGCCCGGTACAGTTGCCCCCAGTATAGGTTGGCCAAGCACTCTCTTCACTTCCTGTTTCTGCCTGGTGCTGCCCCCAGACTTCTGCCACCTGAGGAAGTTGCCTCACTTGGCATCATGGGCAGATGGTGCCTGGCAATGGCCATAGACAACACATAAGACAGGCTTCCTGCAACACATTCACATTCAGTCAAACCAAGCAACGCCCCCGTGTCATACTTACAGCATCACTTCTTCAACGTTTAGCCTTCCAGTTCGGATTAAATAAGCACCAAAGCGATAGCTTGCTGCATAGGCAAAAAATATAAAAGACTGACTGAAGGCAAAACATATGCCATATATCTGAGCTTTCCGCTGTGAATTCCTACAAATTGAAGACAGAGTAAAACAAATTATAAATGACACTCACACAGCATATACTAAATAAATAACCCTGAAGCAGTGTTGTTTCTAGGCACAGGCTGATCAGGCTTAGGCCTAAAGTTCTTCCAAGGGTAAAAGAACAGTGTGCTGCAGAGCTTCCGGGCTCCCATGGTTAAGCTGCAGCATACCTCCCAACTTTTTGAGATGAGAAAGAGGGACACTTAAGCTGCGCCCTTGCCACACCCCTGATCATGCCCCGTCACACCACTAGTCACGCATACCATAAAGATTTCATAAGAAAAATATGTTGTTTTATAATTCAGACCACACTGGTCCTTTCTAGCCTGGTTCATTTTCCTTTATATTCACATTTTAAAATTAGTAATATATCAATTTAAAGGATGGAAATAAAGTTTAGAGTCAAACACATTTTTTAGTAGAGAAATATGTATATTTACATAGAAAGAGGGACAAAGTCCTGAAAGAGGGAGAAATGAGGAGGAAAGAGGGACAGAGGGACTGTCCCTCCAAAAGAGGGACAGTTGGGAGCTATGCTGCAGGGATGCTGAAGCTCAGCAAGCTGGATCTCTTGCTGCACCGCCAGTAACTCTCTCTCATTGCTGAGTGATTGGACAGCAAGGAGGAGGATGTTATGTGGCTTGAAGAAGAGAGTTCCTCGCCATAAAAGAAGCCACACTAAAGAGAGCATTGGAGGAGGAGAGCAGTGAGCAGGAGGCAAGTAAGTAACAAAAGAGATGCCCTCTACCATTCTCCCCTCCATCACTGCCACCATTTGCACCAGTGCCACCAGGGAGTGCCAATCCAGCCTCCTATCCTGAATGGCACCCACTGCTGGTCACCCACTACAGCTTAGTACCCAGTGCTAGTCACCCACTGCTACTTGGCACCCGGTATTTGTCACTCACGGCAGCCTGATAACACATTCTTGCCACTCACTGCTGCTTTCCATCCAATGTGCCGTGTCATGTCCTGCAAGCAGACACAATGAAGCCCCCAATATCAGTCAGTTGTTGTCACAATGCAGTACCCAATCTCTGTCAGCAGCCACAACTGAACCCTATTTCTGTTATTAGTTAGAAAATACTGCAGAGCTGAGAACACAATCCAGTGGGTGGATTTCCAAAGCTAGGGCATATTTTGAATGCCCTGGTAATCCATTAACCAAATAAAATGTAATATGCTTGAGTCACATAAACAATACTGCAATTATTGCTTAAAGTGTTCTGAAACTCAGCCTTTCTTCTTTACTCTAAAATATTATTTACAGCCTTAAAGCTACTACCACAAAAAATGTGTAGCAGAACCGCATTCAAACAGTTAAACACAGCACTTTGTCCTGCAGTGGAGAGCTCCCTTCAGCTTATGATCCGCATCCGAACAGGAGATGACATTATCTTTTGTTTACATTCCTCTTTTACTTTCCTTGCTAGATGATTTTACTATATAACAAAGGCAGCTTTGAAATGTAATGCCAGTTTTCAGAGCAGATAATCATCAAATCAAGTTGAGACCCTCCTATTTAGAGATTTCTGTTAGGAAATCTTTGAAGCAGTGTTTGTTTGTGCAGATTGCAGGGTTTTAACAAGCATTGATTACTGCCTAAGTATGTTTTGCATATACTAAGGATCAAAGGGGAGTGTGTTCTTTTAATAGAGTTTTGCTGAATAACTCCAAAAAATGTATGAAGCCAGGAAAAGCTAAATCTGAGGACAGAAGTCTTCTGACTTTAAAGGGAACCTGAAGTGAGTAAAATGATTTTAAATAAACACATGATGTAGCTGCAAATGAATATTGCATACTTACCTCACCATCAGTTCCTCTCAGAAACTCACCATTTTCTTCTACAGTGATCCCTTCCAGTTCTGACAATATTTTGTCAGAACTGAAATATACCAGTTGCTGTCAGTTATATATCAGCAGCTGTCAGTTACAACTGAATGTGCAAGGTAATGTCCATGTTTCCCTATGGCTCAAGTGGGTTATATTACAGTTTAACAGTGTGCTGACCAGGAAGCTGTTATGGGGTATTGGCCATTTTTTAAAATGGAGAATGGAGAATTTCATTGATCATAGTGGACAAATGGAATGCAGTTGAGGAGAAAGAGATTGAGGAGACTACACAGGAGGTAAGTATGGCCTGTGTATGGTTAATTTTACTTTTTTATATTCAGTTCTTGTTTTCTTCAAAGATGGGCACATTTCACTATATGAAAGCTCTAATCTTAAACAGGATTGCAGACATTCTATGCAGTAGAAATTTGGCATTCTTACCCCTAACAACCCCTTCTGACCAAGGTGATTTTTAAAACATCTGAAAAAAAAACACTTTCTTGTGATTTTTAACAGTATGAACTTTTCTATTTGCTTCTACTAGTTCTGGAGTCTGGGCTGCCATATGAGTATATGGCAGCCCATCAGTCTTGGACACGCCTTCACCCAGACACTATCTCCCATATGGACTATAGAGTATTGAATTATTAAGCTGGCCATACACTGTGTGCACTGCCTGCCAGGTCCCAGGTGCTATAGGAGAGATGCCTTAAATAAACCATACATGTTGTCTGAACTTACACTTGAAAAAGATGCACACAGAGTTAACATACGTTCCATTTTACATAAATATCTGACCTGTAGGGTTTCTGCAAGCTCTCCGAGTAATACGCCTCAAAGGTTTTCTCTCTAGTTAATGATACAACAGTCCGGATATTGTCCACAGCTTCAATTGCAATCTAATGGTTTATTGAAACAGGAAATAAATAACATGAAAAAAATGAAGTGTGTGGGAAAAGTGAAAAAGTCAGAAAGCCTTTAACATCAAACTTATAACATCTGAAACTGGAAATGCTGGATAGTGGCTGGACAGTGTAGCAGTGGCTGGATAGTGTAGCAGTGGCTGGACAGTGTAGCAGTGGCTGGATAGTGTAGCAGTGGCTGGACAGTGTAGCAGTGGCTGGACAGTGTAGCAGTGGCTGGACAGTGTAGCAGTGGCTGGGTATTGTAGCAGTGGCTGGACAGTGTAGCAGTGGCTGGACAGTGTAACAGTGGCTGGACAGTGTAGCAGTGGCTGGATATTGTAGCAGTGGCTGGACAGTGTATCAGTGGCTGGACAGTGTAGCAGTGGCTGGATATTGTAGCAGTGGCTGGACAGTGTAGCAGTGGCTGGATAGTGTAGCAGTGGCTGGGCAGTGTAACAGTGGCTGGACAGTGTAGCAGTGGCTGGATATTGTAGCAGTGGCTGGATAGTGTAGCAGTGGCTGGATAGTGTAGCAGTGGCTGAATAGTGTAGTAGTGGCTGGACAGTGTAGCAGTGGCTGGATAGTGTAGCAGTGGCTGGACAGTGTAACAGTGGCTGGATAAATTTTAGCAGTGGCTGGATAGTGTAACAGTGGCTGGACAGTGTAGCAGTGGCTGGATATTGTAGCAGTGGCTGGATATTGTAGCAGTGGCTGTATATTGTAGCAGTGGCTGGATATTGTAGCAGTGGCTGGATATTGTAGCAGTGGCTGGACAGTGTAGCAGTGGCAGGCTAGTGTAGCAGTGGCAGGCTAGTGTAGCAGTGGCTGGACAGTGTAGCAGTGGCTGGACAGTGTAGCAGTGGCTGGACAGTGTAGCAGTGGCTGGACAGTGTAGCAGTGGCTGGATATTGTAGCAGTGGCTGGATATTGTAGCAGTGGCTGGACAGTGTAGCAGTGGCTGGACAGTGTAGCAGTGGCTGAATATTGTAGCAGTGGCTGGACAGTGTAGCTGTGGCAGGCTAGTGTAGCAGTGGCTGGATAGTGTAGCAGTGGCAGGCTAGTGTAGCAGTGGCTGGATAGTGTAGCAGTGGCTGGATATTGTAGCAGTGGCTGGATAGTGTAGCAGTGGCTGGACAGTGTAGCAGTGGCTGGACAGTGTAGCAGTGGCTGGACAGTGTAGCAGTGGCTGGACAGTGTAGCAGTGGCTGGACAGTGTAGCAATAGCTGGATAGTGTAGCTTTGGCTGGATATTGTAGCAGTGGCTGCACAGTGTAACAGTGGCTGCACGGTGTAGCAGTGACTGGATATTGTAGCAGTGGCTGGATAGTGTAGCCGTGGCTGGATAGTGTAGCCGTGGCTGGATAGTGTAGCCGTGGCTGGATAGTGTAGCAGTGACTGGATAGTGTAGCAGTGGCTGGATATTGTAGCAGCGGCTGGACAGTGTAGCAGCGGCTGGACAGTGTAGCAGTGGTAGGATAGTGTAGCAGTGGCTGGACAGTGTATCAGTGGCAGGCTAGTGTAGCAGTGGCTGGATAGTGTAGCAGTGGCAGGCTAGTGTAGCAGTGGCTGGATAGTGTAGCAGTGGCTGGATAGTGTAGCAGTGACTGGATAGTGTAGCAGTGGCTGGATATTGTAGCAGCGGCTGGACAGTGTAGCAGCGGCTGGACAGTGTAGCAGTGGTAGGATAGTGTAGCAGTGGCTAGACAGTGTATCAGTGGCAGGCTAGTGTAGCAGTGGCTGGATAGTGTAGCAGTGGCAGGCTAGTGTAGCAGTGGCTGGACAGTGTAGCAGCGGCTGGACAGTGTAGCAGCGGCTGGACAGTGTAGCAGTGGTAGGATAGTGTAGCAGTGGCTGGCTAGTGTAGCAGTGGCTGGATAGTCTAGCAGTGGCTGGCTAGTGTAGCAGTGACTGGACAGTGTAGCAGTGGCTGGATAGTGTACTAGTTAAGGACTCTGCCTCTGATACAGGAGACCAGGGTCTAAATCTTGGCTCCTCCTGCTCAGTAGCCAGCACCTAGGCCTTGATTCACAAAAGCATGGGTCCTCTACTGTGCACAGACAGTGTGTGCTAAAATGAGTGTGCTACATGTGGTCCTGGTAGGTAGCGTGCAACCTTAACTTCCACCTGATCCTCCTAACTGCCGCGTGATGTGTGTGTATGTTAATTAACATAGAAGAGGCCGCGCTAGTGGAGAAGAGTAGTGGCGCTATGAACACATCACAAGGAAGTTAGGAGGATTGGGTGAAAGTTAAGAGTGCGTAGCGTAGGAACGCACGTAGTGTGCGCGCACTAATTTTAACAAGCGCTGTCTGTGCCTCCCAGAGGTACCATGCTTTTGTGACTCAACGCCCTATTCCGTATGGAAACCTTGGGCAAGAGTACCTAACACTGCTACTTGCTTGTCTTTCAAGTTAAAGCCAATTTTATTTTGTTTCACAGATAGTAAATATACAACAAACAGTTCTGTGAAATGGCAGGTGTCTAGTTCTAACCCTATCTCTACAGAAAAAAAAGGGGCAAGACATTCATGCAGGTAAATTGTAAAGGATAATGATATATGATTTTACAAAAAAAATCATATAAAATCGCTATAGGTGTTGTATCAAAACAGACACTAGCACACTATGCAGCTGGCAACAGCCAGTGAAATGTGAAATCGGTAAAATGTGTAATCTAATAGGCATCATCAGGCTAGTTCTGTGCTTCATTAGTATGGATAGCCTATGACACACCAAAAATTCCAACAGGATGTACAATTATGCAAATTTTGCATGCAAATTTACACAGCTTGAAAATGAACCAATCGAATCCTGCCGAGATAGAACTGGACTGGTTCATTTTCAAGCTGCATGAATGTGCATACAAAATTTGCATAATCCTGGATCAATTTAGAATCATTTGTATCTTCCCTATTAGATGGCCTCGTACCTAATAAAGTGTCCCTGCGTCCCATGTCCGTGTGTCAGAGCTTTTGCGCTGCTGCGCATGTCCTGCACTGACACAGCCGTTGAAACAGGACGCAGGGGCCAGGAGGCGTGCTGGCCGGCCAAGTGGGCAGGCGTGTCTGTGTGCGCGGCAGGCGTGTGTGTGGCGGCAGACCTAGAGCCCATTTTAAACGGGCTTAGGTCACTAGTGTATTATAATGCCACTTTGTGACACCTTCACAAAGCATTCTCACTGTGCCCCCCACCCACCTCATTTTAATGGAATACTGTATAATGGTCAAACACATAACGTACCTTACCAGCCGCTTGCAGTTCCTTTTTATCGCGATTAGCGAAGCCAGTGAGGGCTCTGGTCTCCAGAAGTCCAGTTACCACCAGGACAGGAGTCATAGCAAGCAGTAGAAGAGCCAACTCCCAGCCAAATATCAAGGCAATAATGATGGACAGTCCCATACTGCCAAAATTCTGTGCTAGTAAACCAAGCCTGGAGCCTGTTGCCTGAATTGGAAATGAATGAAGTAAGTAAAATCAGTGACAAAATATTTGCGGGGGTTCACTTTCATTTGCTCTGTGAGTACGCACTGAACTGGTTGCCTCTACTGTAAGTCCAGTCCGAAATGTGAAATGCATGGAGGATACCTGAAGAGGCAGCCTCAATAATCCAGTGTCTGTTTTCCAGAGGGGGCTTACATAAAAGGCTTGCTTGCCTTATCATCGTTTACAATTTACTGGTAATCTAGCAGTGTCTATATACCAATTTTACCAGCTCCATGTATCATGAGAGGTTAGTGCTATGGAACGGTTGTGTAGATTAACTTTCATATCACATGAAGGTGTTATAATTGGCCAATCATTGGCCAATCAAAATGGAAGGTGTTTACCAGGCTTTTATACTTAAAGCTAGCCACACACTGCACATAGATTGATAATGGATGTCAGCATGAAATCTATTCAAATCTATCAAACCACAGCGTTGCATTGCTCGATGCAGTATTGTGGTCAATCTGCCGCTGCTCCCGGCCCACCGCTGATCGATATCTTCCATTCGGTGCAATCAACCAATCAGACCCGCATGTTGGGGCATTGATTTCAATGACTGAATCTGACGGAAATTAATAGAAAAAGTTGATAAGTGTGAGCCATCCTTTGAGTTGTGCTTAGGTATGTTTAAAAGGCTCTGATCAAATACTGAATTTAAATCTTTTGTAAAATACTAGCTTGTTGTCACTGTCATTGCTTTTACTGTAAAGATGAGTCATCGGTAGTCCTACTCCCATACTCTCTGCAGTCTGCAGTTATCATCAGCACTTCAGCAGAGGGATAATAATGAGTGTGGACAGTCTATTTATAATGTAGAAGCAGCGTAAGGCATGCAAGCAGAGATCAACAACACACACTATACTGTCATCAAGCAGTAGCCCCTGATATGGTACATATAGGGGCTGACACTTACACCTTAATACAGAATTAAAACAAATATTGCACCATTGATCATCAATTTTAAATGCACTAAGGCCCCATTCACACTTGCGTTTTGGCAAATAAACGGACCGGATCCTAAACGGATCCTGACCTGATCCTGATCAGAACCGTACGGTACGTTTGTATCAGGCATGCATCAGGCTGCCATCCGGATCCGTGGGCAAAAAATAGCGAAATTTTAAAAAAAAATGTTGGGGTCAGCAGAAGGTGCACCTGTAGAATCAGGTCCTCCGCTGTAGGCCTCACCTCCACCTCCGACATTCTGCCAAACAGCTCCAGCACGTCTGTCACTGCTGCTCCACTCCAGACATGCTTGGCCCATGTGTCCCCATCCGAAATGGCTGCTTGGATACGCATAGGAAGTGGGGTAGAACGTCAGGTTTCTGTAGGCAGTGTGTTCTGTGCCTTCCGTTCCCCATTGGTTTATGTGTTCCTGATGGTGCTGTCAGGCTCAGGTCCGGGTGCGTGGGCCGGAGAGCCGGACCCAAAAAATAGCGCATGTTAGAAAGGAGTCCGGAGTCCGGATCCGATCCGGCTCCATACTGTACGGAACGGACACGTGTGAACGTCCGCATAGCCTTTACATTGCTATGCGGAACGTACGTTCCGTTTGTACAGTATGTGGTCCGGATGAGATCCGGAAAATCCGGATAGCGAACGCTAATGTGAACCGGGCCTAACACTTTTAAGAATGCAATAAAAACGTTTGCTTGAAGTAGCAATGTCAGGCTATAAGAATATACATGAGAAAAAAATGTGGGTCTATTCCCCCCAGGAGGCAGAAGGTGGTGAATTCACCACCCGTTAGCTACTGCTATACACCACCCAAGTGCTTGCTTGCTAGCGCTAGACACAGGAAATTGGACAGGCAGCCACTGCATTAAAGCGGAATATAACCCTGCATTTCAACTGTGCTCTAAAACATTATTTACAGCATATTATATGCAACCAGCATTTTTTTTTTACTAGACCAGCTTTGGAAGGGTTAAACACAGAGGTTTAAAGTTCCGTTGAGAGATATGCAGAAGTTCAGATAGATACATTTAACTAAATAGAATGTAACAAGTGATAAATGTTACACACTCTTTGGCTGTCCTCCAGCTCCTTCTCAGTCAGAGAGAGTGAGTCACATTCAACACTTAGATACATTTATGTAAACAAAATGTATCTATGTAAGCTTCGGATGCGTCTGCAGTTCTCTCCAGGAACTTTAAAGCTCGGGCCTGTTCAGACTGTCAGCGTATGAAGAACGCGTATAAAATCAAAGAAACGCAATTTGAAAAACGCATGCGTTTTTCTTGCGTTCTAATGCGTTTTCTTTTTTTAAAGATTCTTTTATTTTGGAAAAATTTTTAAGTAGTACAAAAAGACATCAAGACTAACAACATAAAGCCCACCATACATAGTGCGAGCCGTAGATAACAGTGATACAGTACATGGTATTGAGACCAAAACACGTTCTATAACATCTATTGAACAGTGATAAGACAAACCACAGACCAGCGTGGTTCCTATAAAGGAGATAGAACATCAATTATAGTGCAAATTACTATTTAAGTCTAAGAGGTCCTTTTGGTGAGGTTAAGACTCTCCACTATATATATAAACTTTTTATAAGGCCAGCTCTGGGCCCAGAGGGAACATCCACCAGTAGCTGACCCTGAGTAGGTAAACCACGTAGAGAGTGCGGAAACCTGAAAAGCTGGGACTTTCTATGTATACCATAGCTAATTTAATATTAGCTAATGGGGGATCTCAGACTCTCCCATATATGGCTGACACATATGAATAAACCTTAGAAAAAGGTCTATTCTGACATAGACAAAGATAAGAAGAAAATAAGGAGTAAGAATAGATAGAAAAAATAGTTAGAGAGGAGAAGCAAGAGGTAGAGAAAAAAGGGGGAGCGGCAGAGGGGGTAGGGTCCCGAGGATAGCGCCATTGCTTCAATATTTTCTCACTCAAGAACGCCAGAGGTGTGGTTAGGGCACCCTCAGAGTGCTATGTGACTAGGTGGGCATGAGGGAGCGGTAGCGATCAGATTCCTTAAATTCAAACCATCCATACCATGTCTTCCAAAATTGTTCGTGTTTGTCATGAATAGAGGACGTAAGGTCTTCCATTCTCTGGACTTGGTCGATCTCTCGAAGCCACTCCTGAATTGAAGGGGCCTCTGAGGATTTCCAGTGTCTGGCTATAAGAATCTTAGCAGCATTAACCAGGTGTCGCGTCAGAGTCTTCTTATATTTTCTAACTGACCAGGTATTGTGATGGAGGAGGAAGAAGGCCGGAGAGTTTGGTGGTTGGAAGTCTGTCATAATATGCATCAGCTCCCTCACGCCCTCCCAGAACCCAGTCAAATCCGGGCAGGACCAAAAGATGTGGAGGAGGGTGCCTAATTCTGCTCCGCATCTCCAGCAGTTGCCTGTGGAGCCGGGGAACATTGTCTGAATTCTAGAGGGCGTAAAATACCACCGGGTAAAAATTTTATAGCCCGCCTCTTGGCTCCTCGTAGAGATAGATGATTTCTGCGAAAAGATCAGGATCTTATTCCATTGCTTATCAGAGAAATGCTCTCCAAGATCAGTTTCCCACTTAGATTTGCTTGGTGTAATTGCCTTCTTAAAACAGAAGGAAATTTGCAATAATTCAGTTATAAATGAACATTTGTGGTTACCCACAATGCACACCTACTAAATATGCAAATTATCCCTTTCCGCCCTTGTTAAGCCAAGCAAGCATCCAGAACCGCTGGTTTATAGCAAGCCTATAGCTTTAAGTTTTACACAGCCATATCAAACCCACATGTAGACAGTCTGTTTCGGACTTTTGGTCCTCATCAGTACATGGCAGGGATTGATAAGGCTGTATGAAATAGGGCTTGGTCGAGTACAACAGAGTAACCAAGCAGCTTAGGGTGACCCAAACTACTAGGAATGTATAGGGGGATGAAAGGAACCAAAAAGCCCTCCTACTAAAAAAAGCAAAGCTTGGTGTAATTGCCTTCTTAAAACAGAAGGAAATTTGCAATAATTCAGTTATAAATGAACATTTGTGGTTACCCACAATGCACACCTACTAAATATGCAAATTATCCCTTTCCGCCCTTGTTAAGCCAAGCAAGCATCCAGAACCGCTGGTTTATAGCAAGCCTATAGCTTTAAGTTTTACACAGCCATATCAAACCCACATGTAGACAGTCTGTTTCGGACTTTTGGTCCTCATCAGTACATGGCAGGGATTGATAAGGCTGTATGAAATAGGGCTTGGTCGAGTACAACAGAGTAACCAAGCAGCTTAGGGTGACCCAAACTACTAGGAATGTATAGGGGGATGAAAGGAACCAAAAAGCCCTCCTACTAAAAAAAGCAAAGCTTGGTGTAATTGCCTTCTTAAAACAGAAGGAAATTTGCAATAATTCAGTTATAAATGAACATTTGTGGTTACCCACAATGCACACCTACTAAATATGCAAATTATCCCTTTCCGCCCTTGTTAAGCCAAGCAAGCATCCAGAACCGCTGGTTTATAGCAAGCCTATAGCTTTAAGTTTTACACAGCCATATCAAACCCACATGTAGACAGTCTGTTTCGGACTTTTGGTCCTCATCAGTACATGGCAGGGATTGATAAGGCTGTATGAAATAGGGCTTGGTCGAGTACAACAGAGTAACCAAGCAGCTTAGGGTGACCCAAACTACTAGGAATGTATAGGGGGATGAAAGGAACCAAAAAGCCCTCCTACTAAAAAAAGCAAAGCTTGGTGTAATTGCCTTCTTAAAACAGAAGGAAATTTGCAATAATTCAGTTATAAATGAACATTTGTGGTTACCCACAATGCACACCTACTAAATATGCAAATTATCCCTTTCCGCCCTTGTTAAGCCAAGCAAGCATCCAGAACCGCTGGTTTATAGCAAGCCTATAGCTTTAAGTTTTACACAGCCATATCAAACCCACATGTAGACAGTCTGTTTCGGACTTTTGGTCCTCATCAGTACATGGCAGGGATTGATAAGGCTGTATGAAATAGGGCTTGGTCGAGTACAACAGAGTAACCAAGCAGCTTAGGGTGACCCAAACTACTAGGAATGTATAGGGGGATGAAAGGAACCAAAAAGCCCTCCTACTAAAAAAAGCAAAGCTTGGTGTAATTGCCTATTGCAAATTTCCTTCTGTTTTAAGAAGGCAATTACACCAAGCTTTGCTTTTTTTAGTAGGAGGGCTTTTTGGTTCCTTTCATCCCCCTATACATTCCTAGTAGTTTGGGTCACCCTAAGCTGCTTGGTTACTCTGTTGTACTCGACCAAGCCCTATTTCATACAGCCTTATCAATCCCTGCCATGTACTGATGAGGACCAAAAGTCCGAAACAGACTGTCTACATGTGGGTTTGATATGGCTGTGTAAAACTTAAAGCTATAGGCTTGCTATAAACCAGCGGTTCTGGATGCTTGCTTGGCTTAACAAGGGCGGAAAGGGATAATTTGCATATTTAGTAGGTGTGCATTGTGGGTAACCACAAATGTTCATTTATAACTGAATTATTGCAAATTTCCTTCTGTTTTAAGAAGGCAATTACACCAAGCTTTGCTTTTTTTAGTAGGAGGGCTTTTTGGTTCCTTTCATCCCCCTATACATTCCTAGTAGTTTGGGTCACCCTAAGCTGCTTGGTTACTCTGTTGTACTCGACCAAGCCCTATTTCATACAGCCTTATCAATCCCTGCCATGTACTGATGAGGACCAAAAGTCCGAAACAGACTGTCTACATGTGGGTTTGATATGGCTGTGTAAAACTTAAAGCTATAGGCTTGCTATAAACCAGCGGTTCTGGATGCTTGCTTGGCTTAACAAGGGCGGAAAGGGATAATTTGCATATTTAGTAGGTGTGCATTGTGGGTAACCACAAATGTTCATTTATAACTGAATTATTGCAAATTTCCTTCTGTTTTAAGAAGGCAATTACACCAAGCTTTGCTTTTTTTAGTAGGAGGGCTTTTTGGTTCCTTTCATCCCCCTATACATTCCTAGTAGTTTGGGTCACCCTAAGCTGCTTGGTTACTCTGTTGTACTCGACCAAGCCCTATTTCATACAGCCTTATCAATCCCTGCCATGTACTGATGAGGACCAAAAGTCCGAAACAGACTGTCTACATGTGGGTTTGATATGGCTGTGTAAAACTTAAAGCTATAGGCTTGCTATAAACCAGCGGTTCTGGATGCTTGCTTGGCTTAACAAGGGCGGAAAGGGATAATTTGCATATTTAGTAGGTGTGCATTGTGGGTAACCACAAATGTTCATTTATAACTGAATTATTGCAAATTTCCTTCTGTTTTAAGAAGGCAATTACACCAAGCTTTGCTTTTTTTAGTAGGAGGGCTTTTTGGTTCCTTTCATCCCCCTATACATTCCTAGTAGTTTGGGTCACCCTAAGCTGCTTGGTTACTCTGTTGTACTCCACTTAGATTTAAGTGTGCCTGCCGGAGACTCCGAGGAGTTCAAGAGCGAGTACACTAAAGTGATCATGCCCTTGGTCATTCCCTTTCCCATGCATGTCTGTTCGAATGGTGACATAGATCTATTAAAGCTTTCTTTCGTTCCTTGAGACCTTATGAAATGTTTAAATTGGTTCCAACTCCAAATATCCAAATTAGGGGTATTAAACTGTGTGCACAAATCAGAAAGTTGGACCCAGCTCCCGTTGGCGAGGAGGTGATGTGCTCTAATAGGTGGCACTGTTCGCCAGGCCAGGTAGCCTCTAGTGTGAAGGCCTAGGGGGAAGAGCGGATTATCAAGAATGGGGAGAAGAGGGGAGGGCCAGGGAGATATCATCGGGTTGGATCTGAACTTCCCTAATAGTCTAATAGTGTAAGAGATTAAGTCTGTCGCTGGCTCCGTTATTTGGAGCGAGCGCGCAGACCAGGGGACCAGAGCGAGACGATCAGACATTAATTCATTTTCCATACCTACCCATTTCTTTTGTTCACTATGCCTATGCCAGTCTATGATCCTAATTAAGACCGATGCTGCATGATACAAGCGGGGGCATGGGACGGCCATTCCGCCATTTTCCTTAGGGGCGATCTGAAGTGCATATTTTAGTCTAGGCCTGCGACCTCTCCAAATAAATTTAGAGAACTGTTGCTTAATCTTATTAAGATATTGGGCCGGGATAAAGATTGGTAATGTCTGAAAAAGATATAGCAAGCGTGGCATTACTGTCATTTTTATTATATTTGTTCGTCCGAACCAAGAGAACTGGGGTTTGTCCCAGCGCTGAAGATCTCCCTTAATCCTTTCAAAGGCAGGAAGGACGTTTTTTGAGAATAAATCTTTCGGATCGGGGGTGATCTGGACTCCTAAATATTTTAGGGACTGGGCAGGCCATCTAAAGGGGAAGTTGCTTTTCAGTAGGGCTTTAAGAGCATCGGGAAGTAAAATGCCAAGTGCCTCACTTTTATCATAGTTTATCGACATGTTAGACAACTTTCCATATGTGGAGAATTCTGCTAAGAGGTTGGGCAAAGATATGTGAGGGTTGGTTAGGTAAAATAACAAATCATCTGCGTATGCAGCAAGCTTGTGGGAGGATTTAGGAAAGGGGACTCCTTGTATATCAGCGTTGGCTCTTATTTTACAGAGAAAGGGCTCCAAGGAAAGAGCAAAAATTAGGGGGGATAGCGGACACCCCTGGCGAGTGCCATTTCGTATATCAAATGAGTCCGATAGGACCCCATTGGCCTTTACCTTAGCATTAGGGCAGGAGTATAGTGTCAAGATACGTTTGCGCATCTTACCCCCCAGCCCCACATGGCGAAGAGTGCATTCTATGAAGTCCCAGTCCACCCTGTCAAATGCTTTTTCAGCATCAGTAGAGAGTAGAAGTGTAGGGATGGACCGGGACCTCACCCAATGCAAGACGTTTAAGGTTCGAATTGTGTTGTCCCTAGCCTCTCTTCCCATTATAAAGCCCACCTGATCTGGGCAGACCAATTTGGGGAGTAGAGGGGAGAGCCTGTTAGCCAAAATTTTTGCATACAACTTGAGGTCTACGTTTAGGAGTGATATGGGCCTATAACTTTGACAGTGAGCTGGGTCCTTCCCCTCTTTAGGCAGCACAGAGATATGTGACTCTAACATCTGGGTCGAGAACCAATTTTTCTCTAGGGGCATATCTGTTATCACATTAAAGGCATTCAGCATATGCGTTGAAACTACTCCCCCAAAGATCTTGTAATATTCTGGGGTAAACCCATCCGGTCCAGGTGATTTGCCCGAGGGGATCTGGGATAAGGCTATTCTAAGTTCGTCTAGCGTAAAGGGTTCTTCCAGTTCCTCGGATTCAGATTGTGGCAAAGAGGGCATTTTGGCTTCCTTAAGGTAAGAAATTATCTTTTCCCTATGTTTAAATCTTAATTTGGGACCTTGAGGTGACGGCAAGTTATACAGTCCTTCGTAATACTCCTTAAAGATTCTGGAGATGTCTTCATATTTGTGATGAAGGGTAGAGTGTTTATCTCTAATACCTGCTACGTAGGTGGATGTTTGTTGCTTCTTTAGGGCTCTAGCTAGCATAGTGCCACACTTATTGCCAAATTCATAAAAAGTGCGCCTACATCTGTCTGCAGAGTAGCGTACCTTATGAAAGAGTAAATCTTTGAGGGCAGATCTCTCTTTGGTGAGGGCCTCTAAGGTAGCTGCCAACCTATTCCTTTTGTGCTGAATCTCTAAATTTTTAATGCGGCTGAGAACCTCGTTGATTTCCTTCTCTCTCATCCTCTTTCTTTTAGCCCCCTCTCTTATAAGGATGCCTCTCATGAAGCATTTATGGGTTTCCCAAACCACCAGAGGTGATATATCGCCCTGAATATTGATTCTGAAAAATTCCTCCAATTCGCTCTTGAGTTTCTGAGCCAGTGATTTGTCTTTAATTAAGGAGTTATTTAGGCGCCATAGAGCAGGGCCTCGTCTAATATCCCCCAGGGCTAGATTCACCCAAACCGGAGCATGATCAGATAATGACATGTTGCCAATAACTGGAGAAGAGGAGACTGATAACAGGTTTTGAGAGATAAACAGATAGTCAATTCTGGTGTATGAGTTATGTGGGAAAGAGTAAAATGTATAGTCCTTCACTGAGGGATTGTGAATTCTCCACACATCCACTAGCTGTAGAGAATGCAATAGAGATCTACATTTGCGAAGTAGCTTTCCAGAGATGGGCGTTCTCTGGGAGGATGCGTCTAGCATGGGATCCAGTACTAGGTTCAGGTCCCCTCCTAATATTAGGCTTCCCTCAGCGAAGGACTCTAGTTTATGTAGAAAGTTTTGTAGGAATTCCACTTGGCGGAAATTAGGAGCATAAAAAGAGCCAATAGTAATCTTTCGGTCCAGTATGGTGCCCTTAATAAGGTTGAAGCGCCCCCTGGGGTCACTGAATTCTTCAGTTATGATCAGAGGGGTATCTCTAGAAATGAGAATGGCTGTCCCCTTAGTTTTAGTATCTTGTGGGGTACTATAGAAGGCATTTCTATAATATTTGTTAAACAATTTCGGTATGTGGGGTCCTTTAAAATGGGTCTCCTGGAGAAATACTACATTGGCTCTTTCCTTGTGACATAGACGGAGAACTGCGGACCTTTTCTCAGGCACATTTAGGCCCCTGACGTTCAGAGTCAGAAATTTAAGTGACTGCTGAGCCATAGGTCAGCACCCATCCCCCAGGCCCATCCCCACACCGCCCCGAAGAAGAAAGCCATATAGAATGGCAGAAATTATTAGCAATAGATAGAGAAGAGAAGAAAAGAAAAATACAGATTAGAAATATGTGTGTAAGAAACCACATACAGCACTTAGGTGAGGTATGGTCCATACTTCACTCACCTACAGGCTATAAGCCTGTTTAATTAGGAAATGTTTCCTGTAGCTCACTGGTTGCACAAGACAAACCAGTGCCAAAGTGGCAAAAAGGCCCTGGGGTAGAGAGACCACACAATAGGGCTGACATACTCTCCCTCCTCCCGAGCACTCACATGCACAAATTAGATGGTGATACCCAAACTTTCTAGCGTAGAATCAAAGAAAATAATTGTAAATCCTCCTTATAACTAAATCCCCTTCCCCCCTCATCCCAAATTTACCAAAAACCAAAGCTCCAGTAGACCCCAGTTGCGCCTCAGATTGGCTGTGACACACGTGGCCGTCGTATAAAGTCCCAGTTCCTCCGTCAATACGTGAAGAGATTGGGAGCAGGCCCCCTACACAAAGCAAATGAGCCAGGGCCAATCATTTATTATATGACTGGAGTATGAGCAGCCCTCAAAGACAGTATCTCGTACCTATGTTCGGAGGCAACCCCCCGTCCCAGGCACCCCCACCTCCCCCCCCGCATGTGCCCAGGCTAGGGACCTATAACCGTACCCCCCAAGCCAGCCCCACTCCCCTTCTCAGGATATCACATAAAGCATACGCATACATATGAACATCTCTTGTGTATGTACAGCAGGATATACGGTATTCCGTAACTAGAAGCAGGTTCTTGCTTCAACATACATAGCAAGTAGGATATAATAAAATGTCTTGTGGAGCATGGGAGGGGGGCCCGGGGAACCATCATCACCTAAGTGGGGGAGCATGGGGCATCCGAGACACAGAGCCACCCCCGGTTAATATATTGTAAGAGGGGTCCCATAAAAGGGGCCATGTCAAGCGGGTATATGAGCTTTATGTTCAGGGCACGAGTAATCCAGTGTCCAGCGTCAGCCATGGCCTTGGGGACGAAGGGGGAGGCTCATATAAGAGGGGAAATAAAAAGGAAGAAAAACCCCCACATCAGAAAAAAGAACAGGGTCCGCAAACACAGTACTCACTACCGTCGAGATCTATTGAGGATCACGGGCCCGTTGAGGGCGGGCTGCCGGGAGACCATCTGGATCCCACTCAGGTACCTCCACAGTGGGTATTTCCAAAGTTTGAAAAAGGTCCGGTAACTCCCGCGGGTGACGGAGAATAAAAGATTGGTTGCCTTTCTCCGCCATTAGATAGAAAGGGAAGCCCCATCGGTACGTTGCTCCTTCCTGTTGGAGTGCCTGGATAAGAGGTTTTAAGGCCCGGCGCTGAGAGAGAGTGGAAGGGGCCAAGTCCTGATAGAGGGAGACCTGGGTGCCTTCAAATTCAACAGGCCCATGAGCACGAGCTGCCGCCATGATTTGCTCTTTCTCCTGATAATTGTGGAGCCTGCAGATAATGTCCCGAGGTGGAGCTTGACCTTTAGGCATGGCGCGTAGAGCTCTATGTGCACGATCCATTTTCAGTTTATGGCCCTCCGGTCGGTTTAGTAAGCCATTAAACAGGGACCGCATGGAGGTAAAGATGGCGTCCGTTTGAACTGACTCTGGGACCCCGCGCACGCGGATATTGTTTCTGCGACCTCTGTTTTGTAAGTCCTCGAGGTTGACCCGCAACAGCTGGTTATGCTTACTTTGGGTGATTCTTTCGGCTTTCAGTTGGGCGACTTCGGCGCGCAGTACTGATATATCATTTTCCACGGTCGTCACACGTGCAGCTAGGCCCGAGATGTCAGCGCGGATCCCCGCAATCTCGGAGCGGGTAGAGGTGACGATCCGTTCAGTTTGCTCATCTAAGTCCTGCTTAGTGGGGAGGCCACGGAGATACCTCCAGATGTCCTCTAAGTTGGTTAGCGCCGATGGACCGGCTTTGCTGGGGCCTGCCGCCTGTGACGGGGAGTGTGCATCGTCGGCCATCTTGGGAGTTTCAGGCCCGGAGCTCTGTGCCTGGAAATATCTGGTAAGCGGGCGTTGGGATGGATTCTGTGACCCTCGGTTAGATTGCCCACGTTTGCCGTTCCTTCTTCTGCCCCTCTGGGTGCTCATGAGGGGAGAGGGTAAAGCTAGAAGATGCTTTTAGAAGCACGTGAGGTCGGGAGCTCGGGAGAACACGTCCTCACTCCTCCATTGCTGGCTCCGCCCCCCTCTAATGCGTTTTCTATTGCGTTTTGCACACACACGTGATCCAGGGGTAAAAAAAGAATTATGGGAACCGCAGAGGAAAACAAACGCTTAAAACGCAATAGTACGCGTTTTTGCTACGCGTCCATAGACTTTCATTGCGTACGTTTCTATGCGTGACGCACAGAGCTGCATGCAGCAATGCGGATAAGAAACGTATGCGTCTCATATGCATACATGTGAACTAGCCCATTCAAAAGCATTAGGAGCTGTTTCTATGCGTTTTTGGTACCCGTACGCGTTCCCTGAAAACGGCTAGAAACGCGCATAGTCTGAACAGGCCCTGACCCTTCCAATGCTGGTCTAGTAAAAAAAAAAAAAAGCTGGTTGCATATAATATACTGTAAATAATGTTTTAGAGCAAAGTTGAAATGCAATGTTATATTCCGCTTTTAAGTACCGTCTGAATATCGCCTTGACCGTGCTGGCAGGTAACTGCACTGCATGTCAAATGCCAGCATGTGTGGAGTTACAAAAGCTCAGTGGCTGGCAGACTGGAGGCTGAACTGTTCGGCAAGTGCGCATTTCAAATAGCAAAACTCCTGCTATGCACACAACTTATACATTATAGATATTACGGTATACTGTAAATGTTATTATGTGACTAGGTCGGCAATAATAATAGTTGATGAATAGTTGAATGTAAATCAGGGTGAGTAAAGATTTTACAATGGGCAAACACTGACTAACAATGTTTTAAATGAATATTGTAAAAAAATAAATAAGCAATTTTATTCATTATGTTATTTATTTTCACTATAGTTCTTCTTTAAAGTGGACCTAAACTCTTGCACTGGAGACAAGGAAAACACAGAGAAACCCACCCTGTGTGTGTTTGGAGAAAATAGCCTGTCTAATTCTCCCTTATCGCAAGTAAACAGCAAGTGTAAGGCCAGTTTTACACCTGTTTTTTGTATTTCAGTGCGAAAACTACAATCATATGACCCTGTGGCAAAGTTAGCCGACAGGATCATATGCATAGCGTCACCCCCCTCCCCGGTGACATACTTCCTGCTGGGCAGGAAGTATGTCACTGGGATTCCTGTCGGTCCGCGCATGCGTGCCATGATGCACCACGCTCCGTCGTTTACACTACATGCATCACCCATACACTTCCATTACCCCAAGCTCCATGCGTTAAGCGCAGTGCTTGTAGAAACCTGCTGCAGGCTGTGCATAGTTTATTTGGCTAATTGGATACTGGTGCAACACCGTGAGTGTGAATGGCCCCATTCCCTTGAATCGACATTGCATTACCCTGGGGTAAAACAGGGTAACACAACGCACACTTGCAATGCAAGTATAAAAGGGGCCTAAATCAGGGACTAACAGCTGTGTCAAC
Organism: Hyperolius riggenbachi; assembly: GCF_040937935.1. Classification (NCBI taxonomy): domain Eukaryota; kingdom Metazoa; phylum Chordata; class Amphibia; order Anura; family Hyperoliidae; genus Hyperolius; species Hyperolius riggenbachi. Next base: position 89,128,774 of record NC_090650.1, read on the forward strand.
TAGGAAAGGTGTGCTGTTTTGTAGGCTAATATGTAAGCACAGGAGGTTGACCCTTTCTGTGCTCCCAGCAAACCAGGTAGTAAACACTGCAGGATCTCTGTTGGTGCCCTGTAAGCTGTGACAAAGAAATGTTTTTCGTTAAAGGTTTTTTATGCTATTACTTATGTTTTAGAGCAGGGAGAAGTTCTGAGTTTAGGTGCACTTTAAGACAGTAATTAGAATAACATTAGTAACAAAAGAAATTATAATGTTGTATTTACAGTCTGGATTTGTGATGCCTCCATTGAAAGCCTTGTTGTCAAAGCCCCTGTGTTATTTTTCTTGTCGTCAAACCATGCAATCTCCTAGAGAAGGGCACAGATAACAGATGTTATGCAGAGTTCTCATTAATGTACATAGCATTCAAATATGCTACAAAAAGAAAATACCTGACGTAGCATTGCTTTAAACGCCATGTGCCTCAGTCGCATGGTGAGAACTTCACCTGATCTTCCAAACATAAAGCCCTAATAGGGATATAGCGCTTTTAGTTTTAAAATATTTTATTGCCAGTAGCAAAACAACATCAGATGATTGTATCATTATGTAGACAGAGTACAAAACAAATATCAAATCACTACATAAAAAAAAAAAAAAAAAGAAACACTGTAAACATAACAAAAACAAAAGAAAACTTTTGTTTTGTTCAACATAGTTGAGAACTTAAAGGGAACCTAACGCAAGAGGGATATGAAGGCTGACATATTTATTTTCTTCTTCTTATTGACTAGCTGATGACCCGGTGTTGCCTGGGTATATATTTGGCTGGTGTCGGCTCCGCCCACTTTTTCAAACCCTAACACACAAACACTCAGTGACCAAGTTTGTGAGCTTTGGCATCAATAATTTGTATATGCTCATAGAAATTAAATAAATCAGATTGGCGGTTTGTGACTCCACCCCTCTGCAGCGTTTGAACCCCAGACACCCAATGACCAACTACAGCAAGTTTGAGGCATCTGCTATTAACAGTGTAAAAATGGCAGCAATTTAAATATTGCCCTTAAAAATCAACAGGTGAATTTTGATCGGCTATTAGAGGCTCCACCCACTTAAATGAATATTCATCTCAGTCTCCCAGTGACCATCTGGGCAAAGTTTGAGAACTCTGCCATTAACAGTGTAAGAAGGCCTACAGTTTACATTTTCCCAATGAAATTTGTTTTTGGCTCTGCCCATTTTTTGTAACCTGGGCACACAGTCACTCAACGACCTAGTTTGTGAACTTTCGGGTCCTTGGCATCAATAAAAATAAATCTGATTGTGTGTTTGTGGCTCCGCCCCCTTTTCTGAATTTGAACCCCAGTGATTTAATGACGAACTGTACCAGGTTTGAGACTTGTGCCATTAACAGTGGAAGAATGGCAGTGATTTTAATATACCCCTTGAAAATCAACAGGTGAATATTGATTGGCTTTTACAGGCTCCACCCATGTTTCTGAATATTAATTCCAATCACCCAGTAACAAACTGTGCAAAGTTTGAGAACCCTGCCATTAACAGTGAAGTTAGGCTGCAGTTTACATTTTCCCTGGGAAATCTGTTTTTGACTCCACCCAGTTTTTGTAACCTTGACACACAGTCACTCAATGACCAAGTTTGAGAGCTTTCGGGTTCCTGGCATCAAAATTATGTGAATGGAAGCAGTTTATCCAGCAAAGAAATCTGATTGGCTGTTTGTGGCTCTGCCCCTTCAGTGAATTTGAACCCCAGTCACCTAATGACCGCCTGTATCAAGTTTGAGGCCTCTGCTATTAACAGTGTAAGAATGGCAGCAGTTTCAATATTCCCCTTGAAAATCAATAGGTGAATTTTGATTGGCTGTCGTAGGTTCCACCTACTTTTCTGAATATTAATCCCAGTGACCCAGTAACCAACTGTGTCAAGTTTGAGAACTCTGCCATTAACAGTGTAAGAATGGCGGCAGTTTATATTTTTTCATGTAAAAAGTTATTTGTTTTTGACTGTTTCTAACCTTGACACACAGTCACTCAATGACCACGTTTATGAGCTTTGGGGACCGTGGCAGCAATAAGTTGCATTTTTATAATGAAATTAAACACATCTGATTGGCTTTTTGTAGCCCACCCCGTTTTCAGAATTTAAACCCCAGTCTCCCAGTGACTGACTGTACCAGATTTGAGGCATCTGCTATTAAGAGTGTAAGAATGGCAGCAATGTACATATTCTCCTTGAAAATCAATAGGTAAATTTTGATTGGCTGTTGTAGGCTCCACACACTTTCTAAATATAAATCCCACTCACCCTTTGGCCAACTGTGTGAAGTTTGGGAACCCGGCCATTAACAGTGTAAGAATGGTTGCAGTTTATATTTTCCCGTGTAAAAATTGTAGTTGTTGGCACCACCCACTTTTTCTAACCTTGACATATAGCAACTCAATTACCAAGTTTATGAGCTGTGGGGTCCTTGGTATCAATCATTTCTATATTCTCATTGAAATTAATCAAATCTAATTGGCTGTTTGTGGCTCTGCCACCTTTATGAATTTGAACCGTCACGCAGTGACCAACCAGGTTTGAGGCATCTGCTATTAACAGTGTAAGAATGGCAGCAATTTAAATATTTCCCTTGAAAATCAACAGGTGAATTTTGATCGTCTGTTGTAGGCTCCACCCATTTTCCTTAATATTAATCCCAGTCTCCCAGTGACCAACTGTTCAAATTTTGAGAACCCTGACATTAACAGTGTAAGAATGTCTGCAGTTTATATTTGACAGTGAAACTTGTGTTTGGCCCCGCCCACTTTTTTTAACCTTGACACACAGTCACTCAATGACCAAGTTTGTGAGCTTTCAGGTTCCTAGCATCAAAAATGTGTGAATCCAGCAAAGAAATCTGATTGGCTGTTTGTGGCCCTGCCCCTTTAGCAAATTTGGACCCCAGTCACCCAATGACCGACTGTAGCAATTTTGAAGCCTCTGCCATTAACAGTGTAAGAATGGCAGCAGTTTAAATATTCTCCTTGAAAATTGATAGGTGAATTTTGATTGGCTGTTGTAGGCTCCACTCACTTTCCTGAATCTTAAACTCATTCATCCAGTGACCAAGTGTGCCAAGTTTGAGAACTCTGCGATTAATAGTCTAAGAATGGCTGCAGTTTACATTTTCCCATTAAAAATGAATGGCCGAAATTTTATTGCCTGTTTTATGCTTCGCCCCCTTTTCCTGGATTTGTAACCCCAGTCACCAAGTGACCAACTGTGCCAAGTGTGGGGACTCTAACTTGATTACTGTGAGAATGGCAGCCTTTTCCATTTCTTTCCATTGACATGAATGGGTGAAATCTTATTTGCTGTTTGTAGCTCCACCTAGGTGTGCAGGGGGGACGCGAGACCCCCAGAACATATCATATCATATCTTGGATCCCATGTAGTAAGGGATCCAAGTTTCGTTCAAATTGGTCAAGCTGTTTTTGTGTGATCAAAGATTGCAGGTTGGGCTGGAAACTAGTGAGGAGATGTACAGGGGAGAGATTGCAGAGAGCTTTGTAGGTTAGGGTTAAGAGTTTAAAGTGTACCAGAGCTGTTCTAAAGAAAAAACTTTGTATACATTCCTGGGGCTTTCTTCAGCCCCATACATATGGCTCTCTCCCATGCTGCCGTCCTCAGTCTTCCTGCAGCTTCGATACCGGGTCTCCGCACTTCCATCAGTTGGAGCCAGTCTGACGTAAGTGAAGTGCGCTGTTTGCGTATCTCTCCAGCAGCCGCTGGAGAGATATGTAGAGGGCGCACTTCTCCTGCGTAGACTGGCCCGACTGACGAAAGTGCAGGGACACGGTATCGGAGCTGTGGGAAGACTGAGGACGGGGGCATGGGAGCGATCCGTGCATGTGGGGCTGGAGGAAGCCCCAGGTATGTATAAAAAGTTTTCTTTAGAACAGCTCTGGTTTCCTTTAAATTTACTTTTTTTCAGAAATTGGCAGCCAATGAAGAGCTTGACAGAGAGGAGCAGCAGAGAAAGCCTGAGAAGAGAGATGGGTGAGATGAGCAGCCGAGTTCAGTACAGATTGAAGGGGTGCCAGTCGGTTCGTTGGTAGTACACCAAGCAATATGTTACATTAGTCCAAGCGAGATATAATGAGAGCATGTACTAACATTTTAGTAGTGTCCTGAGTGAGAAAAGTTCGGATGCAGGATATGTTTTTGAGTTGGAGATGATATGAGCTGGTTAGGGAGTGAATGTGAGGAATAAATGAGAGAGAAAAATCAAATATTATCTCTAGGCACCATGCTTTGGGAACTGACGTTATATGGGTGTTATCAACATTTATTGTTATATCAGGCAGAGTGGTGGACAGATAGTGGAAAGATGATTAGTTCTGTTTTATTCATATTGTGTTTTAAGAAGCGAGAGGTCATGAAAGAAGATATAGCAGACAGGCAGTCGGGAACACATATGAGGAGGGAGTTAAAGGGAACCAGAGAGGAACGTAAAAAAAAAAAAAAAGAAAAAGCTTTTATACATACCTGGGGCTTCTTCTAGCCCCATAAGCCTGGATCGCTCCCACGCCGCCATCCTCCGCTTTCTGGATCGGCGGTACCGGGTCCCGTCACTTCTGGCGGACGCGGCCAATTGTCCGCATCACAGGGGCTCCCTCCATACCCGTACGCATGCGGCTGCGCAGTAAGCAGCCTCACGTGTACGTAAATGGAGGGAGCCCCGTGTGATGCGGACAATTGGCCGTGTCTGCCGGCCGACTGGCGGCCATGACGGGACCTGGTACTGGCGGAGCCAGGCAGCAAAGGACGGCGGCGTGGGAGCGATCCGTGCGTATGGGGCTGGAGGAAGCCCCAGGTATGCATAGAATCTTTTTCCTGGGGCCTCTGGTTCCCTTTAAGTTCGGTGGCCGAGAGGTACAGTTGTGTATCATCTGCATATAGCTGGTATTGAAAACCAAATGAGTTGATTAAGTTACCAAGGCTCTGCATAAATGGAACAGAGGAGAGGGCTGAGGACAGAGCCTTGAGGTACCCCCACAGATAAAGGATGTGGGGAGGAGGTCTGTTTTGAGTAGGAGATGACGAAAGACCTTCCATAGAGATAGGATAATATCCAGGAGAGAGTGAGGCCCTTAATGCCTAAAGTTGAGAGGATCTGTAGAAGTAAAGTTTGGACGACAGTATCAAACGCTGATGACAGACCAAGAATGATGAGTATGGAATAATGACCTTTAGATTTAAAGGGACCCTGAGCAGTAAAAATAAACAAAATTGGTACGTACCTGGGGCTTTCTCCAGCCCACCTTAGGTCCGAAGGTCCCCCGCTTCCACCGGCTTCCTGCTGCACAATACACCATTGGCAACACCCGGACCGAGTGTCGGGCTGACACTTGCTTATCAGTGACACTAAGCGTCATCATGCCGGCCGATATGCGTCATCACGGCGGCCAGCATGACAGTACTGCGCATGTGCGTTTTTCTAATGCTAAACCGCGCATGCTCAGTACTGTCATGTCGCTGCCATGATGACGCATAGCGCCGGTGTGATGACGCATAGCATCACCGATAAGGAAGTGTCAGCCAACACTCGGCCCGGGTGTTGACGGTGGTGTATTCTGCAGCGGGACCAGGAGAGGAGCCAGGAGGACTCCGGGGGACCTCCCGACCTACGGTGGGCTGGAGAAAGCCATTCTGCCACTCCCCCTTTCCCATGTTAGTGGAGCTTGAACTGCCATTGCATGTATTTCCACCCTGTGTATCCACCCTTCCTTCCCCCGGGACATTGGCCAGTCATTTGAGCTCGTACAGTCCTCATACACAGCTCCGTAATTCAGAAATGCAACTGCAAAATATTTGATATTCAACATAGATAATATTGTATGATGAAAAGAAACATCTTACCTGTAAGAAGTAAGTGAAAAAGGATACAATGCCAATGATAAGAAAACTGATGCAGTATAGATCGGATTCTTGTTTTATTATGTCAGGATCATCATTGGCAAATAACTGTCCAAAATTAAAATGAACATTTCTTGGTTAATTTCAGATTAATTAACATGGTTAATTTCAGATTAAACTATACACTAGTCTACATCCAGATGATTACAACGCAACTAGAGGGATCGCATGTAAAATTCTTTATTGGCTAACTTGGAGGTAAACAGAAAGTACGTTTTTGGCTAATAAACCTTCTTCAGACTTTGTTCCTGTTTATTAACAAGATGTTTAAACACACAGCTTATACACACTGGACATTTGGAGGAGAAACATTGTTTTGCAAACATAAATAAATGTCAGGAGGACCTCACAGGGATGCTAGCTAATGTATGACAAATAGATAAGAACATTCACATACCACAGGCTCTGGGTGATGGGGAGACGTACATTCAAAGTACAAAGTGCATACATTTATTTCTAAGGTATCATCCTGATTCAAATGGTATCATCCTGATTCAAAATGTCTTGCTTTTACTGATGGCTAACATGGTACAACACTACTGGTTCTAGTAAATTTATTTACAGTACTTACAGCTATAATTTTTGCAAAAAATATGCAAAAGGCTGGATGACCTGCTCCATTAATTAGCGATGCCACTGTCCCAACCAATATGTACGGCCACTCTGACTGGTTCAGCTTCAAAAGCTTCAAGAAGGAAATATTTGGAAGATCTTTCTGCAAAAAACATAATAATTATGGTGCGTAATAAATGTATTCCATGTACACAGAAAGCACAGGCAACTTCAGCAAACAAAAAACAAGACAAAACAAAAAAAAAAACAGTACATTAAAGCCAATTTACAGGCAGAGGAAAAAAAGAAGGGGACTTTTCTCTTTAGATCCAATAGAGGTAAAGCTAAATGGTAGGTGCAGCAAATTAAAGTAATTAATTATCAATCTTGTATTTAAAAGACATTTCCTCAAGCAATTAAAAACAATAAAAAACTAATAAAAATGAATACCAGTAATTAAAATTATACAGAGGTAGGGTCCTGATAGGAATCACAAGCTGTTGTACAGAGCCCAGTTTTGATTGAGATTGTTGTTTTAATTTTTTTTTCTTTTTTCCTCTATATGATATTTTTCTGACTGTGCTAATTTTGTACATATTTACTTTGCATATCAATTACATATAAATTAATTATCTTTGACATTAAAGGGGCACTTAAGTCTGTGGGAAAAAATGAGTTTTACTCACCTGGGGCTTCCAGCAGCTCCCTGCAGCTGTATTGTGCCCACGCCGACTCCATCAGATGCTCCTGGCCCTGCCGGCAGCCACTTCCGGTTTCGGCGACAGGAGCTGAAAGGCAGGGAACGCGAGTGATTCTTCGCGTTCCCGGCCACAATAGTGCCCTCTATGCTGCTATGGGGCTTGATTCACAAAGCGGTGCTAACTGTTAGCAAGCCTGTGAAAACCCCCTTAGCACGTCTAAACGAGCTTTTCGCACATAAAACTTTATGCTCGTAAAACTTTACAGGGCGAAGTGCCCATTAAAGCCTATGGGACTTAGCAAAACTTTGCGCACAAGACTAGTCTTGTGCGCGATCTGATTGAGAAATCTGGTGCTAACCTACTTAGCACCCTGGTTAGCACGTCTAAAGACTTTAGACGTGCTAAGTAGATTAGCACCACTTTATGAATCAAGCCCTATATGCTATGTGCTATATGCTATAGCAGCATAGAGGGCACTATTGTGGCCGGAAACGCAAGGAATCACTCGCGTTCCCGGCCTGTCGGCTGCTGTCGCCAAAACCGGAAGTGGCTGCCAGTAGCATCTGATGGAGTCGGCGTGGGCACGATAGAGCTGCAGGGGGCTGCTGGAAGCCCCAGATGAGTAAAACTCATTTTTTCCCACAGACTTAAGTGCCCCTTTAAAGGGATACTTAAGCCATAAAAAAAAAATAATTTTTACTCACCCTCGGCTTCTACTAGCACCCTACATCTGTCCCGTGCCCTCGTAGTCACTCACAGATCCTCCTGTCCCCCGCCGGCAGCGCCGGTGCAGGCCTGGCCACACGTCTCCTTCTTCGTGTTCCCGTTCGCAAAAGGTATTGTGTGCGGGAACACGAAGAAGGCTACGCGTGGCCAGGGCTGTCGGCGAAAACGAAACTAGCTGGTGGCAGGAGGATCCGTGAGTGACTGCGAGGGCACAGGACTTCTGCATGGGGCTGGTAGAAGCCCCAGGTAAGTAAAAATGATTTTTCTTTCATGGCTTAAGTGTCCCTTTAAAGGGATACTGTAGGGGGGTCGGAGGAAAATGAGCTGAACTTACTCGGGGCTTCTTATGGTCCCTCGCAGACATCCTGTGTTGGCGCAGCCGCTCCCCGATGCTCCGGCCCCGCCTCTAGTTCACTTCTGGAATTTCTGACTTTAAAGTCAGAAAACCACTGCGCCTGCGTTGCCATGTCCTCGTTCCCACTGATGTCACCAGGAGTGTACTGCGCAGACACAGACCATACTGGGCCTGCGCTGTGCGGTCTTGATGACATCAGCGGGATCGAGGACACGGCAACGCAAGCGCAGTGGTTTTCTGACTTTAAAGTCAGAAATTCCAGAAGTGAACCGGACGTGGGGCCGGAGCATCGGTGAGCGGCTGCGCGGTCACAGGATGTCTACGGGGGACCATTAGAAGCCCCGGGTAAGTTCAGCTCATTTTCCCCCGACCCCCCTACAGTATCCCTTTAAGGTTTGAAAATGAGCTGTGAACAGTCCTTCTGTAAATCTGGCCTGGATTTATTGAAAGCTGTCTTCCATTCTGTGGCGGAACCCTTATGTGGGATGTGAACTCTGACCTCGTCATCTTCAGTTCCTTCAGTCTCCTCTTCTTCTTTCTCCTCTACAGAGTTGTGTTTCAGAGCTGGGGATTTCAACTTTGGGCTCTTCGGACTCTTTGGAATCAACAGTTCTGCATGTATTTCATCTTCATTTGCTTCTTTGTCATCATCTTCTTCCACTTGTATAAACTGAAAATAGTAAACATGCTGTAACTTCCCAAACTTGTCAGAGTATCTACCGTATACATTTGTGGAAAACAAAATACTATTATTATTATTATCTACTATTATTGCAACTCATCTATCTGTGTATCAGGGGCGCTTCTAGGCATAGGCAGTACAGGCCATTGCCTGGAGTGCCATTGGTCCTGGGGGGCACAGTGTTGCTGGATTAAGCCCCACCCCCAAATTAAGCCCCATCTCTGGACTAAGCCCCACCATGTGGGTGTTCTATTACTTGCTTCTGCTGCATCTACTTAGCGCAAGTTGCAGGTAGCTGCCACCGCTGTGCCTTGTGCATCCTTCTCTCCCCCTTTGTGCCTCCTTCTGTCCATTTTGTGCCTCCTTCTGTCACCATGTGCCTCCTTCAGTCCCCTTTTGCCACCTCTGCCTCCTTCTGTGCCCCTTTGTGCCTCCTTCTGTCCCCCTGTGCCTCCTTTTTGTCCCATTTGCCTTTATTTGCCCCCCCTGTGCTACCTCTGCCCCCTGTTTCTTCTTCAGTACCACTCTGCCTCCTTCTGTCCTCCTGTGCCTCCTTCTGTCTACATTTGTACCACCTTCTGACTCTATGTGCCACCTCTGTGCCCCTTTTTGCCTTTTTCTGTCTCCCTGTGGCTCCTCCTGTCTCCCTGTCCCTCCTTACATCCCCCTCTGCCGTCTTCTGTTACCCTTTTGTGCCTCGTCCTGTCCCCCTTTGTGCATACTTCTGTGCCCCTTTGTGCCTCCTACTGTCTCCCTGTGCTTTCTTCTGCCCCTCTTTGTGCTTTTTTTCTGTCCCTCATTGTGCCTCTTTCTGTCCCCTTTGTGCCTCTTTCTGTCCCCTTTGTGCCTCCTTCTGTCCCCTTTTTGTCTCCTTCAGTCCCCTTGTGACACCTTTCTTCCTGTGCCTCCTTTTGTCCCCCTTTGTGTCTCAATCTGTCCCTATTGTGCCACCTACTGCCTCACTTTGTGCCTCCTTCTGTCCTTCTTTGTGCCTCCTTCTGGCCTTCCTGCCTTCTTCTGTCCCCTTGTACCTCTCGCTGCCCCTCTGTGTACATCCTTCTGTTCTCCTGTGCCTTCTTCTGTCCTCCTTTGTGTCTCATTCTACCCCCATTGGTCCTCCTTTTGTCCCCCATGTGCCTCCTTTTGTCCCCCATTGTGCCTCATTCTGTCCCCTTGTGCCTCCTTCTGGCCTTCTTTGTGAGTTTTTCTGACTCTTGTGCCGCCTTCTGTCCCCCTGTGCCTCCCTATGTCCCCCATGTGCCTTCTTCCTTGCATGTATTTTCTTTCTTACATGTGTTTTCTGGGGAAACGCTGCTGCAATAAGTGTCATTTCTGGTGAAACGCTGTCGCATTACAATTATCTTCAGGTGAAACATTGACGCATTACGGTTATTTCCATGTGAAATGCTGCCGCTTTATGATTATTTTCATGGGGGGGGGGGGGGCGCCACATGTTTTCTCGTCTGGAGTGACAAAATGGCTAGAGGCGCCCCTGTGTGTAATATATCTATCTATCTATTGACCTGCTGAATTCCTGAGGGCCAATGCTATTTTCTTCCATTGTTGTCTTTGCTTGTCTTCCACTCTCCCTTGCTGCTTGGCCTGGGGCATTTAGTGTGTCTGCACAATCATCATATCTACACTGCCTTCCAAAATGGTCACCAATGATCATTTTGTGTGACATAAATTTTTCTTTTTTTTTTACTTTTTATTGTAAATTTACAAAAATAGTTTTTTTCCAAAAACATAAACATATCTTAAAAAAAGGGTAGATCAACATTGTAAGACAAAGCAGATATGCAGATAACGTCCCATGTAGGACCCTAAACAGGTCAGGCAAGGCTAAAGCTATGGGGCCATACGATGCAGAATAAATACAAAAATATGTAGGAATATTACGGCATATGGAGTGCTGCCCACATGGCCAATGGGTCCCAGGTCATGTGACATTCATTTTGAAGAACATACATAACATTATACCTTGCAGCAGCATACACTGTAAATGTTCAGAGACACATGACAGTGCAAAGCTACCCACATTTTCTCCGGGACATAAGGGGTGCCAGCACCATTTCTTGGCAACTTTCAAAAGCTTTTTGACAAGAGTAGTCAAGACAAATTTGAGTTCTTGTGTTATTGTAGCCATACATTGCCATATTTTTGGACACTATAACTGTACCTGTGCAGTTGCAAGTGAATAATACATTCCCTTCGCCTCCATTAATTCTGAATGCGTTCCTTGTTCAGCCACCGTGCCGTTATCTAGCACCACAATGAGATCTGCTGTCCACACTGTACTCAAGCGATGAGCAATAACGATTGTTGTCCGCCCCTTACTGGCCTGCAAGTTACATGAGAAATATAGATATAGATTAAAGTGTACCCAAGATGACATGATGAGATAGACATGTGTATATACAGTGGTAAGCATACATACACTTATGCTGTGCTCTTTTTCTTTTTTCCCTGCCTGAAAGAGTTAACATTCAGCTATTGAACTGACCGTTTTTCTCCAGTCGGGCTCACTGATAACAAATGACTGCTATAAAACACTTTCCTAAGCAGATAACTAGGCTTCTTACTGCAAGGGAAATATTCAAAAAGTCAATAGTTTATGTATTTTTACACTGGGATGCTTGAGACACTGCAATTGAGCAGAGACTAAAAAACATTAAATCTGCATTGTAAATGATTATACATAAAATAAAACCTTTAGATATCTAAAAAAAATGGTAAGTCTAGGAGTAGGAGGACAGATCCAACTGTTTATCTCATTATTTTCATCTCGGGTTCACTTTAAAACTTGCATGTCTACACATACATGTAGTTAGTTTTACATAATATACACTGATATATGTTTGGCTACTACTTGTCCCAGCAGCTTCTGTCCATCTCTGTGGAATTCCACTGTCCCACTCCTGCAAATGGTGAGTTGGCAGCACGGTGGTTAGGTGGATAGCACTTTCTGGTTCAAATCCCAGCTAGGGCACTATCTGCACGGAATTTGTATGTTCTCTGTGTGGGCACTCCGGTTTCCTCCCACATGTTAAAAACATACAGGTAAGTTATGGTAGGGATTCGATTCTGAATTCCTCCGAGAGACAGTAAGCGCTGCGTAAGATGTTAGCCATATAAATATATAAATAATAATAACCATATAAATACAGTACCTCTGTAGTACTATAAACAGGCCCACATTAGGCACTCTAGGCTCCGGCCTATAAGGGCTGATTTCCACTATCGCGAATTCGCATGCGTTTTTCACATGCAAATTCGCAAAGCAATACAAGTGAATGGGACTTTTTCCACTTGTCAGGATTCCTTTGCGTTTTTCTGTGCAGAAAAAATTTGCACGGCAGAGCCATCAGAATTCGCATACCGCATACCGTTATGCGAATCGCATACAATGTATTTAATAGGAAATTCGCATGTAGAAACAATGGAAAAGCACACCAGCACTGCCATGGTTAAATTCGCATACATCGTCATACATGCGAATTCGCATGAACATTCGCATAGACCCGCATGCGAAATTCGCATCCGCATGCGAATTTTTACCGCGGCGATTCGCACCGCACAAGTGGAAATGCAGCCTAAGTGTCAGTGTGTTGAGAGGAGCTTAGGAGGAGGGGGGCAGAGAAAGCAGTGGCATAGTTTAGAAGGAAAAGCAGTGAATGTTTAGCGGGTATAAAATAAGAGTGGGAATGAAAAACGTGGCCCAAGTCCAAACACATCATGAGGCAGAAAGGGAGATACAGTTTGTGGTGAGGACATGGAGTGGGAGAGATGAAGGTACACAGAGCACCATAGAAGTAAGCAGGTCCATGTAACATGTGCTTTGGCCAGCAGGAAGGAGGTAGTTAGCCTAGGATCTGGAATCTGAACATTGAATCTGAATCCCATTCATTTCACTCTCTGCTGTATAAACATGGGTCACTTACAACTTTAGCCTCAGATTTGCATGTAAAATAGCGATACTCAAATAACTGGTATTTGCATGACTTCCCCTTATGCACAGTTTTGTTTGCTCTTCACTTTATGATATCACCACTCTCTTTGTATTGCATTCCCTTTCTCTCTGTTTGTGTATGTGAGTATTTAGGCCCTTTTCATGGACAGTGCCACCCGGCTGCCAGCCACAAGCGCCATTCGGCTCTAATTACATGCAGCCAAATGGCAGCATTTTTTAACACTGTGTGTGTCACTTTAGACACACGATGGCATTACCTGCCGCCGCCGGCAAAAAAAATTCTTGTGTCATGTCTGAGCACAGCGACCACCGTGCTCAGATGCAACTTCATTGGGGCCGTCTGTCCATTGCCTGTGCTAAGCGCTAACAAGTGCCCAACCGGTGGACTGGAGCAGCTGACAGGCAGTAAATTCACCACCTTCAGCTGCTCGGGAAGAAGAGGCCATGCTGTATAAGTAAATATAGACATACGGTGTAGTTAAAGGGGCACTACAGCAAAAAACGGTAAAATTTTAAATATGTGCAAACATATACAAATAAGAAGTACGTTTCTTCCAGAGTAAAATGAGCCATAAATTACGTTTCTCCTCTGTTGCTGTCACTTACAGTAGGCAGTAGAAATCTGACAGAAGTGACAGGTTTTGGACTAGGCCATCTCTTCATAGGGGATTCTCAGCAAGGCTTTTATTCTTTATAAAGATATTCCCTAAAAAGGATTTAAACAGTGATGAATTCCCTGCTCACTACACATTTTTTTGGCAGTTGGACAGAGCAACTGCCATTCACTAAGTGATTTTGAAAATAAATATATCCCTGAGAATCCCCTATAATGAGATGGACTAGTCCAAAACTTGTCACTTCTGTCAACCTACTGTAAGTGACAGCAACATAGGAAAAAAGTAATGTATGGCTCATTTTACTCTGGAAAAATTGTACTTCTTATTTGTATATGTTTGCACATATTTTAAATTTTAAAGCTCTTCGCTGTAGTGCCCCTTTAAGGCTAAGAAAATGTCAGAGAGGACACATGTGTTAAGAGGTGCTGTCCAAGTTCTTATGCAAAATTACTATTATTAGATAGAGCCGACATCTTCCACAGCGCTGTAAGGATGGAAGGCAAATTAAAATGCGTTGGGGGGGGGGGGGGGGGGGGGTGTTTGCAGGGGGACTCAGCCAGAAAAGTTTTGCAGGGATGGGGGGCTGCCTAGTTCAAGTTACACACCCAAATCAGCGTGGTCATTCTGGCAGTCACAGCTTGGGGAAATTTTCCACAGAATATATACTCAAATCACTAACTTTGGTTAGATGAGCTCACAGTATAATCCCTACCATAGTCTTAGAAGCATGTATATTAAAGTTGCCAGCCCGATGTTGCTGATAGATTTTCGATAATGCTCCTTTATCAATATTCAATAAAGAGTTTTGCAATAGAATAGCTGAGCATTAGCTATAAAATAGCTAAGTGCCAGCACCCCAAGTAAACTTATCTGTAGTCATAGTCTAAGTCAATACTGAGGTAAGGTACATTTAAAAAAAACATTTATCTATTTATTTGTGGAACTATATGTCTTCCCTGAGTATATATATATATATATATATACATATATATATATATACACACACAGTACAGACGGCCACTATAATAATTTTTCTGGTGCATTCGGGGGGGGGGGGGGGGGGGCATACCCAAGATAATAAGGTCGTTGCTTCATTGTGGACAGACCAAATTTGATCAGCTAGACAGTCACTGTTCTGTCATTCAGCTACCTCAGCCTGGCGACCATATGGGCTTGAAAACCGCACTCTGGCCATGGTGCGCACCAATCCAGCACGGCCGTCACTACACAAACAGCTGTTTGCGGTGCGTTATGCAGTGCGTTTGGTGTGTCAGTGGGAAGCAGTACTCTACTTACACTCCCTGATTGATGTATACACATGCAAGATGTTTGAAAGCACGTTAGGCCTGCAATTTAGCATTCAATGCGATTTCGGCCCTTAAAACGCTGCTTTGCGTCAAATCCAGATTTTTCCCTGGGACTTTTGGCGTCTATCCCACTCCGCCATGCCCCCGTCCAGGTGTTAGACCCCTTGAAACATCTTTTCCATCACTTTTGTGGCCAGCATAATTTTTTCTAGTTTTCCAAGTTCGCCTCCCCATTGAAGTCTATTGCGGTTCGCGGAAGTTTGCGCAAACCGAACTTTTTGCGGAGGTTCACAAACCCGGTTTGCAAACCGAAAATCGGAGGTTCAGGCCATCTCTACACAGGAGGACACAAGAGGTACAAGAGGACATGAGGTAGAAGGGGGCATATCCACAAGATGCCCCTTCACCATGGATGCACCAGGTTTAGTATATATTTTTTTCTCCTGATTTTTGTCCTCTAAACCTAGGTGCATCTTATGGTCATGAGTGTCTTATAGTGCAAAAAATACGGTATATATAAATATATATATATATATATATATATATATATATATATACTGTACATATATACACACACACACATAATAATAAATGAAATACTAAATTTACGTCAATTGCAACAGAAAGAAGATCTATGCACATAGTTAGAGAACAATAACACATTCTAAAGTGCTTTAGAGTAAAAACTACGACCCCCATTTATATACGTAAATTTGGCTTAAAGAATGCGCAGCAGAATTACCTTATCGAGAGCAGCTTGTACAATGGACTCGCTCTCAGTATCCAGCGCAGAGGTGGCCTCATCCAGTAACAGTATCTTGGGATTGCGGACCAGGGCTCTGGCTATGGCTATTCTTTGCTTCTGGCCACCACTCAGCTGAGCTCCTCTTTCTCCAACAAGGGTTTCAAATTTCTACAGTTAGATGGTAAAAACAAAAGTCTGTGGATTGTGAGGATGCACACCTCCGAGTTCAAGTTTATTTTATTGAAACGTTCAATCACTTCAAGCTATTTCCCTAGAGATTTATGATGATTATTATAGAAGCTGTGTCACGAAAACTGTTACAATTTAAAATGCATTCGTATAAAAACATACTTTTCTCAAAGAGTAAAATGCACTATAAATTACTTTATTTTCTATGTCGCTTCTCATACCCACCAGAAGATTTCCGCAACAAGTCGTTAGCAGCAAACTAACATTTTTCCGCAATATCGTTACATAGTTTAACATAACTTATAGATTAACAAATGTTCAATGACTGCAGATTACCCGCTTCGATTGTCAACCGTCATGATGGATCTCATCGTGGATAGTCGTTCCGATCCCCATTGACCTCCAGGCTAATTACAAAAGCTACCTGCATGCCTGTCATTTATTCCCGCAGTACGCGATTGCAGAAGATGGATCGGGGAACAAACGTTAGTCGCATCTTTTTTATCACCGCATATCACCTGATCCATCTTCCGAGGTCTTCTGGAGGTTATTCAGCACAAAAGTAGGTAGCAAAAATCTGACAGATCTGGAGGATTCTCAGTCATTTCTCAATTTAATTACAAAAGCACTTTGTGAGAAAACGCGGAAATAGCAGAGTAAGGCGGCTGATTCCGCGTTCAACATGGCAGCTTGCGCGCATGGGCCTGCATCCACTCGCCTGACGGAGCGTGGAGAAACCGCCGCATGCCCAGTGAACAAGGCGGCGGATTCCGCATCCGACACGGCGGTTTGCACGCATGGGCTTAACACTAGCAGTATGGCTGAACGCGGGGAAACCGCCGCATGCTCTGACAGCGGTGCGCCTGGCCCCGCGTTCAAACCAACAGATGCATTACAACACTTGTCTGGTGTGGCTGGGACTGATAGTCCACACAGGTTCAGAAGGACGCGCGCGCGCTGAGAGGCAGGGCCTTTATGGCAGTCAGAAGGGTGTCAGCTGATCTAGCTGATCAGCTGACAATTCTATCAGGTTTCATTGGTCCAGCACTTAGGGGAGTCGCTGGAGAGTGCTGGTGTATATATACTGGGTGCTGGTCATTTCTCTGGTGTCTGGCGTTGCGATCACTACGTGGTAGCACTCAGACCTTGTCAGTATCTGTGATATTTTCTGTGTTATTATCTAGACCAGTTCCTGGGTGTTGACGATCAAGGACCTCACACCTCAGTCTATGGAAAACGGTATATTATCTGTGTTATTATCTAGACCAGTTCCAGGGTGTTGATGATCAAGGAGCTCACATCCAAGACTAGGCATTGTTGATTATTTGTTATGACCTTCTGCTTTCCTGACTACTCTTCTGATCTCTGATTAGGTACTTCGCTATATCTGATACTCTGTTGCCGAACTCTGCTTGTCTTAGGATTCCGCATCTGTCTCCTGTCTCTGATTTGTCTGTCTGTTGCCGACCCGGCTTGTCCGACCTTGAGAGCTATCTCCCCAGTCTAGAGATAGCTCACAGACCTGGGGGTGACACCCTTCCTTGGTGTCACTCACACTCTGTCCTTCCTACTCCTAGCCTGACCCCTCTCTCGGGAGAGTCTCAGGCTTACGGAAGGAACGTGTTTCTGTGCAGTACTCCTTACTGCTGTGCACCTGCTCCTCAGGTGCAGTCCTCAAAGTATTTCTGTTACACCAAACACTCTTATTACCCAGGTGTCCAGAGGTTAGAGATATATCTGATTATCGGTGATACTGCAGATCATCAGTATTCGGGTATATATCTGTATTCTCAGTGATACTGCAGATCACCGGTAATCAGACCCTCTCTGTGTTACACCGATCGTTACACACTTACTAAACTACCAAAATAGTGACTAAACGAGTAGAGAGCCTGGCTATTTCTTTGTATAGATCCTTTATGGAGAGTGTTTTTATAAAGAACTAGCTTAGTTTAAAAACGGGCTCTAGGTCTGTCATCGCCGCAGCATTACAGCTCGCATGCACGCACCCGTCCTCCACGCGTGCACACATGCCCGGCCCATGCGCGCACCCACACCCCCGTCCGCCCGCCCCCTGGCATGTCCTGTGTCCTGTTCCAATGGCTGTCAGTGCTGGACATGCGCAGTAGCGCAAAAGCACTGACACAGGGACATGGGATGCATGGACACACTACTCAGCATTATTCCACTATCCTCAGTTTGAAAATGTTAGATGGAAGGAGGAACTTGAGGAGCATGTTAACTCAAGGTTGGGAAGGGTCAAACAGAAAATGTTTCACATATCTATACTTCTAGTGAATAATTACATCAGGAAGCTCCATGATGAAGTCATAGGCATTGGCCTCTTTGGTCGCTTTCACAATTTCTTCATCAGTGACATTTTCTCTTCCATATCTGATGTTATTTTTGATGGTGGTTCCAAACAGTACCGGCTCCTGGCTGACCACACCAATCAACTCCCTGTAGTGTCTGACATTCAGTGATCGTATATCATGGCCATCCACCAGTATCTGAAAAGTGATTAACAGAATATACTAAATTAGAAAGAAATTAGTAGATGAAGGCAAGATGTCTGTACTCTATGTAGAGCCTATGTAGAGTTAGGTCTTTACCAAATACGTGAATAACGTAATCTATAGTTTTAATTTTCAATGGTAAAATATTGGTAAATTTTACAAATATTTGACTACAGCTAAACCTAACCCTACTCTCGCACAGAACCTACTCCCCCAATGCCTAACCTTAATAATCTCCAGGCACAAACGCCCTTCCTGAGGCCTAACCTTAACCCGCCCCTCCCTGCATAAACTCCCTTTCTGATGCCCAACCTTAACCGTCTTCTCCCTGCACAAACCCCCTTTCTGGTGCCAAACCGCACCGTTCCCCACAAGCCCCCTTCCTGAAGCCCAACCATAAAAGCCCCCCCCCACAAGCCCCCTTTCTGATGCCCAACCTTAACTGTCTCCCCCACAATACCCCTTCCTGAATCCCCACCTTAACTGCCCCACCCCGCACAAGCCCCCTTTCTGATGCACAACCTTAACCATATCCCCTCCGCACAAGCCCACTGTAACGATTGTGGAACTTTCTCCGTGATCAGCGCACAACGCGTGCGCTGATACGGCGGAAATCCTCCACAAGCGTATATTTGCAGGCACCCAGCAAAAGGTGCTACGCACCCGTAGAGGGAAAATTCCTGTCGGCAGATGGCGCTGGGGAGTGCAGAGGAACCAATCCTCTGTACCTCCACAAATGCCAGACAGGAATTGTATGAAGCGCAGAACGCAATCGCAAGAGAGGCGATTGCAAATGAAAATGAGCAAAGGGACAGGTTGTATGTGTGTGCGCCAATCCAGTCGCCACCCCGCGACCGCGCACACACAACAGCAGATATGAAATAGGAACGCGATCGCGAGAGTTGCGATCGCCAGACGTGACACAAGGCAGATCAGAACAGAATACGAGGGTAGCAAAGGCACAGCAAATAAAACAATGAGGAGATACGGAAAATAACAAACGCTAGATAACCGCGAACACCGCACTCATTCGCAACAGTGCACGCGGTTATGCGCGGTCTCCATGTGATAAGCACAATAGAGACAAGCACGCCTAACTAACCATTAACAGACAAACATGAAACAGAGGACGCGAGCGCTTGCTTAACGGTTACCTCACCGAGCCTCCAGCAATCGTAGCAGACAAGACAGACACACGAAAACAGGGACATTGCTAGAGATAGGATCCACAGCACTAGCGAAAAGTGGCTAGCGCGATCCAGGTACAGAGTAGCAGAACAGAAGGATCCCCAGCGCTAGCGAAAAGTGGCCAGCGCGATCCCAGAAGACAGAACAGAAGGATCCCCAGCGCTAGCGAAAAGTAGCTAGCGCGATCCCAGGAGACAGAACAGAAGGATCCCCAGCACTAGCGAAAAGTAGCTAGCGTGATCCCAGGAGACAGAACAGAAGAGATAGCTGGTAGCAACCGCTGCACCAGCTATACTCCAAGAACAGCGATCAGAACCATTTCCTGTCGACCACCATAGGGACAGGACAATGGCAACAGGCAAGACAAGACAGAACAGGCAATACAGATAATACAATCCTAACTGCACTAGGGAAATCTGCCTAGCGCAGATTCAGGAATTACTCGAAGCTGATGTTCAAACAGAGAGCAAGGCTGACACCCCACCAGGAGTGTTACATAGGACGTAATCCTTATGACCAGCGAAGCATTGCGGGAAAGACATAGTACTTATAGTACACGCCTCCAATGAATGTGGCCAGGCAATTTGCATGACAACGCATGCAAATTCCTCTGCAAGCACAAGCTGCAAAACTGACAAAAGCTCTTCTTTCCAGAGTCCTGCAGCATGCAAACCTACACAATGGTCAAAGGGCTGCCTGCCTGCACAGGCAGCTGAGCAAATCATCACACCCACTTCCTAATGCCCAGCCTTAACTGCCCCCCACACAAGCCCCCCTTCCTGATGCCCAACCTTAACTGCCCCCCCCCACAAGCCCCCTTCCTGATGCCCAACCTTAACCACCCCCCCACAAGCCCCCTTCCTGATGCCCAACCTTAACTGTCCCCCCCACAATCCCCCTTCCTGAATCCCAACCTTAACTGCCCCACCCCGCACAAGCCCCCTTTCTGATGCACAACCTTAACCATCTCCCCTCCGCACAAGCCCCCTTCCTGATGCCCAACCTTAACTGCCCCCCCCCCCCACAAGCCCCCCTTCCTGATGCCCAATCTTAACTGTCCCCCCCACAAGCCTCCTTTCTGATGCCCAACCTTAACTGTCCCCCCCTCATAAGCCCCCTTTCTGATGCCCAACCTTACCCCCCCCCCAACAAGCCTCCTTCCTAATGAGCAACTTTAACCGTCCCCCTCACAAACCCCCCTGATGCCTAACCTTGGCCATCCACCCTGCACAAACCCCCTGCCTGATGCCTAACCTTAAAGACAACCCCCTCCCTGGCAACAAACCTCCTGCCAGCACAAACCCACCCAAGAAAAAAATTAGGAAACTCAGCAAAAATGAGGGCAGCACAGTGGCGTAGTGGTTAGCGCTCTCGCCTTGCAACGCTGGGTCCCCAGTTCGAATCCCAGCCAGGTCAACATCTGCAAGGAGTTTGTATGTTCTCCCCGTGTCTGTGTGGTTTTCCTCCGGGTACTCCGGTTTCCTCCCACGTCCCAAAAACATATAAATAAGTTAATTGGCTTCCTCCTAAAATTGGCCCTAGACTACGATACATGCACTACACAATACATACATAGACATAGTACTATGGTAGGGATTAGATTGTGAGCCCCTCAGAGGAACAGTTAGTATCAAGACAATATATACTCTGTACAGTGCTGCGGAATATGTCGGCGCTATATAAATACTAAATAATAATAATAAATATTGTGTGGCCACCGCCGGGCGCCCGAACCCAGCCCCAAACCGGCAGTGAATCTCCCCTTTGTTTTACAATGAATAACAGCACCCGATTTGTCCAAGAGCCGCATGCGCCCAAATTTACTTTACCTCTCCTTCTTGTGGGTCATACAGCCTCTGCAGCAGCTGCACTGTGGTACTTTTCCCACATCCGCTCTGACCAACCAATGCCACTGTCTGGCCAGATTTCACCTTTAGATTAAGTCCTTTTAAAATCTGGTGAAGGAAATAAAAAAATAATATATATTTACAGTTAAAAGAGAAATATATATAGTGCAAAAATGGAAGACCAAACTGGTGATATATCTTCCGGATTTTGTTAAATAAAAACCAACACCCACGACATTAAGTTTTACTTAAGACATTTTTCCAGTACTTTGAAAACCTTTTATTTCGTTTGTGTGTCTTTGTTTCAGGCAAATTCCACACGTGGTGCAGTGTGCCTGCTGCAGGACAATCGCACTGCACCATTTCACACACCCTGTGGCAGACAGTGCAGACGGGGTGATTTGGGCAGCTCCGCCCCCTGCTCATTAACGTCCTCCTTGCTGGACAGGAAGTATGTCAGTGAAATTTGAATGATCGTTGCATGCGTGCAGCACAGCTACCGAGTGATAGACAGTGCTGCACGCATGTGCCGATGATTCAGAATTCACTGGCGTACTTCCTGTCCAGCAGGGAGCATGTTACTGAGTGTCCAAATCACGCCATCTGCGCTGTCTGCCACAGCGTTTGTGAAATGGTGCGGTGCGATTATTGCAGTGTCATTGACTCCAATGCAACTGCGTGCCGATAGGTACCTCTCATACAGCTCGGCAACACACAGCAGAGTCTGCGTCACCTCTGGGTCATCAGAAGCACTTTCGTCGCAACACATTGCACTGCGGGTAGTGTGGCTAGTCTCATAGAGACTAATGCAATGCAACAGGGGAGCAGTGAAGAAGAGCGACAAAATGCCCCAGTAGGATAGGGGCCTCAAGATGCAAAAATAGACTTTATTATCCCCCATCCATGTATTGTAGTGTTAACTACACTGACGAAATACAGCTTATCTGCAGTCATTGAGTACATCATAAAGGAAATCTTTGCTGAGAGAATTATGTAGCCTGTCCTTCATAAAAATACTACTTGCTCATCTGACACAGCAGGAGGCAGGCCAGCGGACAGGTGAGCCTGCAAAACTCACCATGGGCCCAGAGGGGAGGGGCACATGGGTGGGAAGACCGGGGGGGGGGGGGGGGGCAGTAGGTAGAGTTGACTCCAGATTTTTAATGAAACTCTATTGAACATTTGCCGTGTGTGGCAGGTAATAGATCCTTCTCTGATCACATTCAATCAGAGAGGGATCTATCAGATGCTCGAATCTGGAGGTAATCTAGTAATGTATGGCCACCCTAAATGTACAATCATGATAGTGTCAGTAGTGGTCACCTCAATAGAGACCAATAAAGCCAAACCTGTATATTGGACTCAGTAATACATACTGAGTCAAAGAAGTCTATTACTGTAAAAGTGGGTAATAAAAATGCAACTTTTATTTTTCACTTAATTTATAAAGGAAAGAATAGACCATTCTTATTTGTGAACTAGGCTGGAAAACTGGAAATAAAGAAGTACTTTAAATACCCAAAAGTATAGTAAAGTCGTTTCACTCACACAAATTAAAGATCAAAAAAGGCGCAATGCGCACCAGATGATGTGGATAGGCGGGCACTCAGGCGCAAAAGACCCGACCCCGCCGGCAGGTCGCCATCATTGTGGGCGGCCAGCGGGGACACCAAGTACCACCGGAGCTGCGGCGAGGGGCTGGAGGAAGCCCCAGGTGAGTAAAAAAACGATTTTGTTATTCGCATCGGAAGTCCTTTAAGGGGTGCAAAAGTGGTGAACAGAAGAGCCATTAACATGAAGTGACCAAGAAAAATGCCACCAAATGCCAAAAGTGGAGACCCCATGAGACATTTCCTCTGCTCTCCAGAATTAACTGTGAAGTTTTCCCACTTTGAGCAGGTCTGTATAAATGTTTATAAATATTGGAGGTATTCTTAAAGGACAACTGTAGTAAGAGGGATATGGAGGCTGCCATATTTATTTAAAGACCATAATGTGTCAGAAAGTATCAAAAGCAGAGGGGGAATCTTAAAGTGACACTGAAGCCCCCCCAAAAAAGTATGATATAATGAACTGTATGCATAGTATGGATAATTAATAATAATTCCAGTATTTGCATAGCGCTTTTCTCCTGTCGGACTCAAAGCGCTTGCGAGGCAGCCACTAGAGCGCACTCAGTAGGCAGTAGCAGTGTTAGGGAAGTCTTACCCAAGAACTCCTTACTGAATAGATTCTGGCTTACTGAACAGGCAGAGCCAAGATTCGAACCAGGGTCTCCTGTGTCAGAGGCAGAGCTCTTAACCAGTACACTATCCATCTAGAATGCTAGTAGCAAAGAAAGGAGTCTCATATTTTTATCTTCAGTTGTGTAGCTGTTTTTCTATAGCATTGCATCATTCTCTAATGTTTGCAGTTTACAAATTACACTCTGTATTTTAAATATTTTAAATGATGAAACAGAACAGAGCTAATGACCCTTTGAATTTCCTGGCAGAAAAACCTTAAACCAACAAGAAACAGTAAAAGACAGGGTGAGATAAGTGCTTCAGAAAATAGCATTCCTCTCTGACTAGTAGGAGAGCTCAGAGAAGCTATTTTGCATAGATAACAACTGAAGTTTCTTAACTCTTTCTGCACTGGAAACATATATATATATATATATATATATATATATATATATATATATATATATATATATATGATACTCATATCTATGCTACTATTGTTCAATTTCGCAGCTGCACTACACATACAAATAATTGTCTCATAAGTTTATTTTCACTTTAGATTCCCTGAAAAAGGGCCAGGAAACTAGAAGGGTGGCAGCATCAGCAATATTATCCTCCCTAATCTTCATAATTAATGAAGACTAAGTTCATTAAATATTCTGCATGGGCCTGACCTGAAAAAACAGGTTTAGATCACTGATATACATAATCCATGCAAATAGTGTCCTGGCACTCTAGTGCTGCAAGGTGGGTTGTCTTGTCTCTTCCTTTTGCATGGTCATTATATAATGCAGAAATAACCTCACCTGTCTGGTGATCAGCTGACTGCCAGCTTTATAAATAGATCATTATATATGCAGAAATAACCTCACCTTTCTGGTGATCTATGTATAGGAAGTTATTAGTGGAAAGATAACACTGATTATTTATCTCTGATAAAAATGGATGCTAGTTGAAAAGGAATTACAGCAAACCCCATCCAACCCCCTCCCACCCAACCCCCCTTATTTTCCTTTGAAAATGCATAGAAACATAGGTAATTACTAAAAAAAAATATTAGCCACAAATAGCTTAATTTGTCCTAAAAATAACAATATATAGATCATTTAGTTGTGATAATTATTGATAAAGCTGTTGCAAAAGTAATCAGAGCTGAGCTGAACTGTGGAAATGACCAGGGCAGAGAAGTGGTTAATCGGCATATCTCTTGTTGGTGGGATTGGGAGCGCCATAAAGCCGCAATACATCTCTTAGCTGCGTTTAGGATTATAGCTGTAAGCCTACTAGCTTTATGAGATTGTCTTGGGAGTGAGTATCCCAAAAGTAGGATAAGTAGCTTGTATGTGTCTCCCAAATCTCACTTAAAAACTGGCCAATAGATTTCCAGAAAGGTACAATACGCATGCCAAAACAGAATAGTTTTATAGAGCAGTTAAACAAACAACAAAACACAGAACATTTATATCGCGCTTTTCTCCTGGCGGACTCAAAGCGCCAGAGCTGCAGCCACTAGGATGCGCTCTATAGGCAGTAGCAGTGTTGTGGATTCTTGCCCAAGGTCTCCTACTGAAAGAGTGCTGGCTTACTCAACAGGATGAGCCGGGATACGAACCCAGGTCCCCCCCACCCACCACAGCACCTGCAGGCAGGCCCGCCATCAGGGGGGAACATCCGTGACTCCCGTCACGGGCCCCGGGCCTGCAGGGGGGCCCCATCCCCGCCGCGGCCCTGGCGGGTGCCGCCCGGCCACTGCTCAACCTCCCCTGGCCGCTGCTCCCTCCCTCTAGCCGCCGCCGCCTCCGCCGCCCATCAGACCCCGATCAGGCGGCGACAGTAGTGCGGGCGCTAGGACCCAGCGCCCGCACTGATATGCGGAAGTGACGTCACTTCCGCATATAGAGCGGGTGCGTCCAGCGCCCGCTCTTACTGGTCGGGTCGCCGCTGATCTTGAGGTCTGACGCTGCTGGCAGCCTGGCAAGGTAGGGGAAGCAGCGGCGGCGGCGGCGGCGGCGGCGGCGGCGGCGGCGGCGGCGGCGGCGGCTGGGGGGGGGCGCTCCCTGTCACTCCCTGTCACTCCCTGTCACTCCCTGTCACTCCCTGTCACTCCCTGTCACTCACTCACTAGCTAAAGGGGCTCCCTGTCACTCACTCCCTAAAGGGGCTCCCTGTCACTCACTCACTAGCTAAAGGGGCTCCCTGTCACTCACTCACTAGCTAAAGGGCCTCCCTGTCACTCACTCACTCACTAGCTAAAGGGCCTCCCTGTCACTCACTCACTAGCTAAAGGGGCTCCCTGTCACTCACTCACTAGCTAAAGGGGCTCCCTGTCACTCACTAGCTAAAGGGGCTCCCTGTCACTCACTCACTAGCTAAAGGGCCTCCCTGTCACTCACTCACTCACTAGCTAAAGGGCCTCCCTGTCACTCACTCACTAGCTAAAGGGGCTCCCTGTCACTCACTCACTAGCTAAAGGGGCTCCCTGTCACTCACTCACTAGCTAAAGGGGCTCCCTGTCACTCACTCACTAGCTAAAGGGCCTCCCTGTCACTCACTCACTCACTAGCTAAAGGGCCTCCCTGTCACTCACTCACTAGCTAAAGGGGCTCCCTGTCACTCACTCACTAGCTAAAGGGGCTCCCTGTCACTCACTCACTAGCTAAAGGGCCTCCCTGTCACTCACTCACTAGCTAAAGGGGCTCCCTGTCACTCACTCACTAGCTAAAGGGGCTCCCTGTCACTCACTCACTAGCTAAAGGGGCTCCCTGTCACTCACTCACTAGCTAAAGGGGCTCCCTGTCACTCACTCCCTAAAGGGCCTCCCTGTCACTCAGTCACTAGCTAAAGGGCCTCCCTGTCACTCACTCACTAGCTAAAGGGGCTCCCTGTCACTCACTCACTAGCTAAAGGGGCTCCCTGTCACTCACTCACTAGCTAAAGGGCCTCCCTGTCACTCACTCACTCACTAGCTAAAGGGCCTCCCTGTCACTCACTCACTAGCTAAAGGGGCTCCCTGTCACTCACTCACTAGCTAAAGGGGCTCCCTGTCACTCACTCACTAGCTAAAGGGCCTCCCTGTCACTCACTCACTCACTAGCTAAAGGGCCTCCCTGTCACTCACTCACTAGCTAAAGGGGCTCCCTGTCACTCACTCACTAGCTAAAGGGGCTCCCTGTCACTCACTCACTAGCTAAAGGGGCTCCCTGTCACTCACTCACTAGCTAAAGGGCCTCCCTGTCACTCACTCACTCACTAGCTAAAGGGCCTCCCTGTCACTCACTCACTAGCTAAAGGGGCTCCCTGTCACTCACTCACTAGCTAAAGGGGCTCCCTGTCACTCACTCACTAGCTAAAGGGCCTCCCTGTCACTCACTCACTAGCTAAAGGGGCTCCCTGTCACTCACTCACTAGCTAAAGGGGCTCCCTGTCACTCACTCACTAGCTAAAGGGGCTCCCTGTCACTCACTCCCTAAAGGGCCTCCCTGTCACTCAGTCACTAGCTAAAGGGCCTCCCTGTCACTCACTCACTAGCTAAAGGGGCTCCCTGTCACTCACTCACTAGCTAAAGGGGCTCCCTGTCACTCACTCACTAGCTAAAGGGCCTCCCTGTCACTCACTCACTCACTAGCTAAAGGGCCTCCCTGTCACTCACTCACTAGCTAAAGGGGCTCCCTGTCACTCACTCACTAGCTAAAGGGGCTCCCTGTCACTCACTCACTAGCTAAAGGGCCTCCCTGTCACTCACTCACTCACTAGCTAAAGGGCCTCCCTGTCACTCACTCACTAGCTAAAGGGGCTCCCTGTCACTCACTCACTAGCTAAAGGGGCTCCCTGTCACTCACTCACTAGCTAAAGGGGCTCCCTGTCACTCACTCACTAGCTAAAGGGCCTCCCTGTCACTCACTCACTCACTAGCTAAAGGGCCTCCCTGTCACTCACTCACTAGCTAAAGGGGCTCCCTGTCACTCACTCACTAGCTAAAGGGGCTCCCTGTCACTCACTCACTAGCTAAAGGGCCTCCCTGTCACTCACTCACTAGCTAAAGGGGCTCCCTGTCACTCACTCACTAGCTAAAGGGGCTCCCTGTCACTCACTCACTAGCTAAAGGGGCTCCCTGTCACTCACTCACTAGCTAAAGGGGCTCCCTGTCACTCACTCCCTAAAGGGCCTCCCTGTCACTCAGTCACTAGCTAAAGGGCCTCCCTGTCACTCACTCACTAGCTAAAGGGGCTCCCTGTCACTCACTCACTAGCTAAAGGGGCTCCCTGTCACTCACTCACTAGCTAAAGGGCCTCCCTGTCACTCACTCACTCACTAGCTAAAGGGCCTCCCTGTCACTCACTCACTAGCTAAAGGGGCTCCCTGTCACTCACTCACTAGCTAAAGGGGCTCCCTGTCACTCACTCACTAGCTAAAGGGCCTCCCTGTCACTCACTCACTAGCTAAAGGGGCTCCCTGTCACTCACTCACTAGCTAAAGGGGCTCCCTGTCACTCACTCACTAGCTAAAGGGGCTCCCTGTCACTCACTCACTAGCTAAAGGGCCTCCCTGTCACTCACTCCCTAAAGGGCCTCCCTGTCACTCAGTCACTAGCTAAAGGGCCTCCCTGTCACTCACTCACTAGCTAAAGGGGCTCCCTGTCACTCACTCACTAGCTAAAGGGGCTCCCTGTCACTCACTCACTAGCTAAAGGGCCTCCCTGTCACTCACTCACTCACTAGCTAAAGGGCCTCCCTGTCACTCACTCACTAGCTAAAGGGGCTCCCTGTCACTCACTCACTAGCTAAAGGGGCTCCCTGTCACTCACTCACTAGCTAAAGGGCCTCCCTGTCACTCACTCACTAGCTAAAGGGGCTCCCTGTCACTCACTCACTAGCTAAAGGGGCTCCCTGTCACTCACTCACTAGCTAAAGGGGCTCCCTGTCACTCACTCCCTAAAGGGCCTCCCTGTCACTCAGTCACTAGCTAAAGGGCCTCCCTGTCACTCACTCACTAGCTAAAGGGGCTCCCTGTCACTCACTCACTAGCTAAAGGGGCTCCCTGTCACTCACTCACTAGCTAAAGGGCCTCCCTGTCACTCACTCACTAGCTAAAGGGGCTCCCTGTCACTCACTCACTAGCTAAAGGGGCTCCCTGTCACTCACTCACTAGCTAAAGGGGCTCCCTGTCACTCACTCCCTAAAGGGCCTCCCTGTCACTCAGTCACTAGCTAAAGGGCCTCCCTGTCACTCACTCACTAGCTAAAGGGGCTCCCTGTCACTCACTCACTAGCTAAAGGGGCTCCCTGTCACTCACTCACTAGCTAAAGGGGCTCCCTGTCACTCACTCCCTAAAGGGCCTCCCTGTCACTCACTCACTAGCTAAAGGGCCTCCCTGTCACTCACTCACTAGCTAAAGGGGCTCCCTGTCACTCACTCACTAGCTAAAGGGGCTCCCTGTCACTCACTCACTAGCTAAAGGGGCTCCCTGTCACTCACTCCCTAAAGGGCCTCCCTGTCACTCAGTCACTAGCTAAAGGGCCTCCCTGTCACTCACTCACTAGCTAAAGGGCCTCCCTGTCACTCACTCACTAGCTAAAGGGGCTCCCTGTCACTCACTCACTAGCTAAAGGGGCTCCCTGTCACTCACTCCCTAAAGGGCCTCCCTGTCACTCAGTCACTAGCTAAAGGGGCTCCCTGTCACTCACTCACTAGCTAAAGGGGCTCCCTGTCACTCACTCACTAGCTAAAGGGGCTCCCTGTCACTCACTCACTAGCTAAAGGGGCTCCCTGTCACTCACTCACTAGCTAAAGGGGCTCCCTGTCACTCACTCCCTAAAGGGCCTCCCTGTCACTCAGTCACTAGCTAAAGGGCCTCCCTGTCACTCACTCACTAGCTAAAGGGCCTCCCTGTCACTCACTCACTAGCTAAAGGGGCTCCCTGTCACTCACTCACTAGCTAAAGGGGCTCCCTGTCACTCACTCCCTAAAGGGCCTCCCTGTCACTCAGTCACTAGCTAAAGGGCCTCCCTGTCACTCAGTCACTAGCTAAAGGGCCTCCCTGTCACTCACTCACTAGCTAAAGGGGCTCCCTGTCACTCACTCACTAGCTAAAGGGGCTCCCTGTCACTCACTCACTAGCTAAAGGGGCTCCCTGTCACTCACTCCCTAAAGGGCCTCCCTGTCACTCAGTCACTAGCTAAAGGGCCTCCCTGTCACTCACTCACTAGCTAAAGGGCCTCCCTGTCACTCACTCACTAGCTAAAGGGGCTCCCTGTCACTCACTCACTAGCTAAAGGGCCTCCCTGTCACTCACTCACTAGCTAAAGGGGCTCCCTGTCACTCACTCACTAGCTAAAGGGCCTCCCTGTCACTCACTCACTAGCTAAAGGGGCTCCCTGTCACTCACTCACTAGCTAAAGGGGCTCCCTGTCACTCACTCACTAGCTAAAGGGGCTCCCTGTCACTCACTCCCTAAAGGGCCTCCCTGTCACTCAGTCACTAGCTAAAGGGCCTCCCTGTCACTCACTCACTAGCTAAAGGGCCTCCCTGTCACTCACTCACTAGCTAAAGGGGCTCCCTGTCACTCACTCACTAGCTAAAGGGGCTCCCTGTCACTCACTCCCTAAAGGGCCTCCCTGTCACTCAGTCACTAGCTAAAGGGCCTCCCTGTCACTCACTCACTAGCTAAAGGGGCTCCCTGTCACTCACTCACTAGCTAAAGGGGCTCCCTGTCACTCACTCACTAGCTAAAGGGGCTCCCTGTCACTCACTAGCTAAAGGGGCTCCCTGTCACTCACTCCCTAAAGGGCCTCCCTGTCACTCAGTCACTAGCTAAAGGGCCTCCCTGTCACTCACTCACTAGCTAAAGGGCCTCCCTGTCACTCACTCACTAGCTAAAGGGGCTCCCTGTCACTCACTCACTAGCTAAAGGGGCTCCCTGTCACTCACTCCCTAAAGGGCCTCCCTGTCACTCAGTCACTAGCTAAAGGGGCTCCCTGTCACTCACTCACTAGCTAAAGGGGCTCCCTGTCACTCACTCACTAGCTAAAGGGGCTCCCTGTCACTCACTCACTCCCTAAAGGGCCTCCCTGTCACTCAATCACTAGCTAAAGGGGCTTCCTGTCACTCACTCACTAGCTAAAGGGGCTCCCTGTCACTCACTCCCTAAAGGGCCTCCCTGTCACTCAGTCACTAGCTAAAGGGCCTCCCTGTCACTCACTCACTAGCTAAAGGGGCTCCCTGTCACTCACTCACTAGCTAAAGGGGCTCCCTGTCACTCACTCACTAGCTAAAGGGGCTCCCTGTCACTCACTCCCTAAAGGGCCTCCCTGTCACTCAGTCACTAGCTAAAGGGCCTCCCTGTCACTCACTCACTAGCTAAAGGGCCTCCCTGTCACTCACTCACTAGCTAAAGGGGCTCCCTGTCACTCACTCACTAGCTAAAGGGGCTCCCTGTCACTCACTCCCTAAAGGGCCTCCCTGTCACTCAGTCACTAGCTAAAGGGGCTCCCTGTCACTCACTCACTAGCTAAAGGGGCTCCCTGTCACTCACTCACTAGCTAAAGGGGCTCCCTGTCACTCACTCACTCCCTAAAGGGCCTCCCTGTCACTCAATCACTAGCTAAAGGGGCTCCCTGTCACTCACTCACTAGCTAAAGGGGCTCCCTGGCACTCACTCACTACCTAAAGGGCCTCACTGTCACTCACTCACTCCCTAAAGGGCCTCCCTGTCGCTCACTCACTAGCTAAAGGGGCTCCCTGTCACTCACTCACTAGCTAAAGGGGCTCCCTGTCACTCATTCACTAGCTAAAGGGGCTCCCTGTCACTCACTCACGAGCTAAAGGGGCTCCCTGTCACTCACTAACTAGCTAAAGGGGCTCCCTGGCACTCACTCACTAGCTAAAGGGGATCCCTGGCACTCACTCATTAGCTAAAGGGGATCCCTGGCACTCACTCACTGCCTAAAGGGGCTCCCTGTCACTCACTCACTCACTCACTCACTCCCTAAAGGGGCTCCCTGTCACTCACTCACTGCCTAAAGGGCCTCACTGTCACTCACTCACTCCCTAAAGGGGCTCCCTGTCACTCACTCACTCCCTAAAGGGGCTCCCTGTCACTCACTCACTCCCTAAAGGGGCTCCCTGTCACTCACTCACTCCCTAAAGGGGCTCCCTGTCACTCACTCACTCCCTAAAGGGGCTCCCTGTCACTCACTCACTCCCTAAAGGGGCTCCCTGTCACTCACTCACTCCCTAAAGGGGCTCCCTGTCACTCACTCACTACCTAAAAGGGCTCCATGTCACTCACTACCTAACCTGGGGGTCCCTGTCAGAATCCAGGTGAGAGGTGTCTACCATAATAAGGGGGCATTCTGCCTATTTATGTGAAATGCTGTCTATTTATGTGCCTCATGACTGCTGAATTTGTCTTGTTGGGGGCCTAATGATTGAATTTTTACTTGTTGGGGGCCTCATGATTTGTTGGGAGCCTCAAGATTGCTGAATTTGTCTTGTTGGGGGCCTCATGATTTGTTGGGGGCCTCATGATTTGTTGGGGCCTCATGATTGCTGAATTTGTCTTGTTGGGGGTCTCACGATTGCTGAATTTGTCTTGTTGGGGGCCTCATGATTGCTGAATTTGTCTTGTTGGGGGCCTCATGATTGCTGAATTTGTCTTGTTGGGGGCCTCATGATTGCTGAATTTGTCTTGTTGGGGGCCTCATGGTTTGTTGGGGGCCTCATGATTGCTGAATTTGTCTTGTTGGGGGTCACATGATTGCTAACTGCGAGACTATGGGAAAAGCTGAATTATTACCATATGAGACAATAGCATTAAACATACTTTTTTAGCTTTTTTAAACAGAAAATAAAACTGGGAGGTTCTAAAAAATGATGGAGCACTTCCTCCTTCCGGCTTGAAGGAGGAAGTGCTCGATATCGAGGCTTGCAACGCGTCCATTCGGACACTTGCACCTCGTTGAAACGCTGGGCGGAGAGCGGCGTTCTGGGTAATTAACCCCGCTGCATCTAGCCACTCAGCTGTGGCAATTAGAGCTAACTTGAATCACGAGTATCCACCGTGGTTATTCGTGATTAATTTGTGGACAGTAAGCCTCCAACTAGCTCTGCCAACATGTAATGGCTACGCACATTTCTCAGTTTGGGGGGAGGGGGAACCCGGACTGATGATTTGTGAGGGGCCCCAAAATTTCTGATGGCGGCCCTGCCTGCAGGTATATTCCAATCTCTTGTCCTGGCAAAACAATCAATTTTATTTGTCAATTTGGCACTGAAATGTGCAAAAACAGGACTTTTTAAATGTCTGTTTTGCAGGAACTATTTAATACTGAGTGAGATCAGCATGGTTGTAAAGTAATACAAATGTTTCAAATTCCTTACCTGAACAGTTGGCCGAGATGGATAAGAAAAATGAATATTTTTGAACTCCACATTCCCTTTCATGATATCAGGTCTGTGTCCTTCTAATGAAAAACTGTCAATAGCAGATGTCTGTAAGTGTCACAAAGGAAAGGTGTGTTAGTAGCCTCTATGCAATCTGTACATTGTCATAATTCTATCATAAAATGTATGAATAGCTAGGGATAGGCATACAAGAGACATAAAACAGATCATCTAATACATTTTGCTATGGTAAAAAAACTCACTATAATGTGACATCAGTAACCACAGCCAAAGTGTTAGTAGTTTTTGTGTTGGAGAGTCCTTAGCCGTTAACGATGGTACAGGATACCCAACCCCTCCCACAGAGTTCTGTTCCCACCTTAATTATAAGCACAAACCTAGCGCAGTTATCTAACTAATGGATTGGATGAAAAACGCTGATTGGGACTGTTGAAGAAAACAGGAGGACGGAAAGGAAAAATGGTATTCTTGTGGACCCAACAGGCAAACATAAAGCATCATAAAATTAAAACGGGAATGGTGAGGGTCATTGTCAAATTCTCCATTTATTCAATAAGGGCTCCTTTCCACTGGGGTGATACATTCATTTTCGAATCAACTGTTACACCCGTGCTTTTGCGAAGCTGCAGCCGAATCGCTAAAGCCGTGCCATGCAGATGCGTGCTGCGGCAAACTGCAGCATGCCCTCTGAAATGCATCTGCATGTGATCCGGGTCTAGTGGAAATAACTAAAAAAAAAAAAAAAATCCTATTAATTTCTAGTACAACCTTAAGTCACTATGTCACAGTGGTGTAGGCTGACAAGCATTGCCCCAGTTTATTCAGGGAGATGAGTGTGCATGGGTTTCCTGATATCTGGAAGTTCAGTTGGGGCATATCTGAACATTCCGAGGTTTCTGAAAGATTAAAGAGTTAGACGGCCCGCAGGCCAAATGTGCCCACTGCGGCTTTTTCACTGGCTTGCAAACACAAAATGTATGACTTATAGATGTGGCCCACTGCACCTTTAAAGTGAACCCGAGGTGGCATATGATAATCCTTATAGGACCCAGAGGCATGTTGTGTTGTGTGCACAATGGCATGCCTCTGGGTCATTGTACTGTCACTATCAGCCCCCCTGCGCTGCGCTGCACCCCCTTAAAAGATTGCTAGGCTAGCTTGGCTTCCTATTGGAGGAAGCTAAGAGAGGCGGGGAGCGGCAGGGGAGCCTGGAATTAAGAAGGAGATGCTACAAGGCTAAGGCTGACTGACAGCCTCACACAACATGCCTCTGGGTCCTAATAGGATTATCATATGCCACCTCGGGTTCTCTTTAAATATTGGCGGCCCACATATAGAATAGCAGTGCTGGCACCACCCATCCACATACTGTAGAAGCTAGCGAGCAGTAATTTGCTGGCTTCCATTCCAATTCTGCATCAGGTGACATGCATCAGGTTTGTAATGGTATAGGGTGAGAGAGCTAAGCTGCACATCACAATCAGGCCTCACTGTCCAAATCACCCGCTGTGTTTCAGTTCACGTATTTTGGAGAGCAAAGCGTTAACGCTGCACACACGCACACGCTGCACACACGCTGCAGCACACGCTGCACACACGCTGCAGCACACGCTGCACACACGCACACTCACAGCAAGAATTATCTTCAATAATTCCAGTGTCCCGAACCATGTACTGCTATTTCCTGCCTGCGGTGGTAGTGTTGACTTAGACTTCTACTTATCTATCAGCAGGAGGCTGTATCCCAATTCTGGCAGCCCTGAACTTTGGCTATCCACCAGCAGGTGGCCCTTCACTATATTTACAAAGACTTGCAGTTCCCCTGTCTGACCTGCGGATGGCCCCAAGTGAACTTTCATTATGATTACTCACCACTAGTGGCATCCTGTGTTTACTAATTGCATTGTCTATTTAAGAACTGCCTCTTCCTCCATTAAATTGCCAGAACTTTGTTGTACTTTCCGACCTAAGTCTCTGGACATTTCCTGTACCCATTCCCTGATCTGTACCTGTTCCTGGTTTGTATCTGTATCTGAACTCGCTAACCTGTTGCCAAATCTCTTAGCTTGTCCTGACTCTGCTACTGCACGCTCATTTGGGTACTGTGAATAATTGTATCTATCCGTATGTTGTATATGTTTGTTTATATCTCGTGTATATTTCCTTGTAGACAGACAGACAGACAGACAGACAGACAGACAGACAGACAGACAGACAGACAGACAGACAGACAGACAGATAGATAGATAATTCAGGGGTCCCCGACCACCGGGCCGCGGCCCAACACCGGGCCGTGGGAAGTGTTGCTTTCCTCGCCTCTCCATGTGCTGTAATGTAAATTTACTTTCAGCCGCTCGAAACGATAACCTCCAGTCCCGCCCCCTCTGTTCCTAGTTTTCAGTGCTCTCCCTGCACAGCTATTTGCTCCATGTTCCACCCCCTGTCAGTAACTGGCTGGCTCTGCTCCCCTGGCCGTGATCGCGCTGATGGAGTCGCACATGCGGCAGACTCACTGAGGCAACGTGTGCAGATTGCGACTTGGCGGGCAACATGCTGCGTATCGAGGGGGCAGGCAGGAATCCAGGTGTCCTTACTGCTGAGGAGTGAGCCACCTGTGGAGCAGTGGAGGTCAGTGACTCAGGTCACCCACGCTGGGAGCCACCTGACTGTGTGTGGAGGAGCGGAGGTTAAAGGTATGCATGGAAAGAGGATCGATAGCAAGCTTGTGTTAACAGAACAAGGCCCCTAAAAATTATTTTTACCTTACCTGGGGCTTCTTGCAGCCCCCTGAGTCCCTCTGTGCCCACGGCATCCTCCTCATCCTCTCTGGTTAGCAGCCGCGACTCCCGCAAATCTGGCCCCTCACCATACCTAGATATGCTGCCTACACCTGTACCTGGCAAGCTGCGCTGCACCCGCTCCGGTAAACCCCCCACCAGAGCCCGCGACATAAGAATGCCGCCGCAAAACACTCATTACCCCCACCCACCCCCGTCCCCAGGAAAAAATTGGCCTGGATACTGTGCCCTGGCCCGAAAAAGGTGATAGATAGATAGATAGATAGATAGATAGATAGATAGATAGATAGATAGATAGATAGATAGTCAGAGTATTTGGATGTATGTGGGTACACTGCATGCCCTGTTTTGTTGGTGATTCTCTGTATATAGTGTGCTGTGCACGTGGTTGCATTTAATTTGCATTGTTATTTTTGTATGCATGATCTGGTTTTGCAATAAACACTTTATTGCACCTTATGTCCTTGTTTCAGTGTCAGTATCTCTGCAAACTGTGGTCATTCCCTGATTACCTGTCTAGTAATCGTGTCATCCAGCCTAGATTTTTTTAAATAAACAGTCCTCACTGTGGGAACTGCACATGACTGCAGTCTCATAACTACCGAGTTCGGCCAGCTGCCGGTATCCGATACACCACATCACGTATTGAGATGAATGGTAGCGTTCATCTCATGTTGTTTACAGTTGATTAACATTGATAAGGCAAGCACTGCCATTGATCTATATTTCCTGGATGCTACATGGATAATTTGATAATTCGACAAGGGCCTTTTTCTGTTTTAAAAATGTGCCAATTAACTTAGGGGAATGACAATTTATAA
The DNA here is from genome assembly GCF_040937935.1 of Hyperolius riggenbachi. Classification (NCBI taxonomy): domain Eukaryota; kingdom Metazoa; phylum Chordata; class Amphibia; order Anura; family Hyperoliidae; genus Hyperolius; species Hyperolius riggenbachi. The sequence goes on from NC_090650.1 coordinate 89,165,375, forward strand.
AGAAGAGGCAATCGGCAATTCACTAGAAATTCATAGCATGGAGTCTTCGATTGGAGGAAGCGAATGTCCTCCCCCTCCCCCCTCCCCCCCCCAACAAAAAAAATGGGTCCTCTATTGACTTTATTTGCATCTATGGAGTGCTTTTCACTCTGATCTATTGAGGCCAATAGTGCGCTCCAACTTTAGTGGTAATAGTTGCAAAACAGGCAGTGACTTATGGCAGACACTTAGGAAGCGCTACACCTGAATTTCTGATTAGAGAGATATCGGTTGTCGGATTGAGTGAACATTGACAAATATACAGTTAGCTTCCCATGCCCAGTCCAGGATTCACTGGCTTGCAAATGCACATTGTCACACTACAAATGTAGTGGTGCTCATGTATTCATAAAAATATATATTTTTCAATCTTATGTGCCATACATTACCTGATCAATTACATGAAATATACCATACGCTGCCCCTCTTGCTATGGAAAAGGCTTCCAGGTGGGAAAATGCCTGACCAATACAATAGCTGCTTATCACCACACTGAAGAAGACCTGCCAGAGAAAGGGACTTACATTAATAACAATAATAATGAAAAGCATCTCTGTGTCAACATTTACAATACTATTGTTATTTTTATTTGATAAAGATGAACTTCTGCTATGATCTTACTTAATAAAAACAAAGTCACATTTCAGTGCTTAGAACGCAGAGCTGAAAGCTGATTGGTTGCTATGAGATGTGGTCAATACTACTATCAGAACAATGGCAAGAATACAACTATGAGGTAGCTGAAGGCGCCCAAAAAATATATTTGTTTATATCAGCATATAAAAATATTACAGTCCTTCCTTCAAGAAAGAGACACACGTATAAGGGTTCAAAAAATTCCTATCTTCATTCTGCACTATTGGACAACACGTTTTACAGCATAAGCTGCTTCATCAGGTCAATTATTGTCCTGCATAACATAGTCACAATTAGCTGAGAGAGCCTCAGCAAATTCTTTATATATAGTTTTGGGTGCCTCCAGCTACCTCATAGTTGTATCTCAGTGACCCTAGACACAGGACTCATGCACTCTAAGAGGACTTTTACAGTAAAACCTTCTTTGGAACCGCAACCGCCAAACCTTATACACTGGCAAGGCTTAGTGGGGGCATGCCCACATGAGTGGTTGCATCTTCAGTAACCCACGCTTGTGAGTATATTAACATTCTGATATTCTGATATACTGTACATGTGCCTCATCACCTTACCCAACTACACCAGACTGGGCTCCTCTTGGTATCCGTGTTCTTTTCTTTTCACAAGTTTGGAATGACAAGAATATTTACTGTTCTGCATTAGCTTAAAGTTATGTGGAGGGAGCAATAATCATGAAGTACTAGTTAGGGTCCCAAATATTCATTAAAATTTCTATCTGCCCAAACATGGTACTGTATGTGACCTTTATGCGGTACAGTATTACACTGATGTTGCAATGTTTTAAAGCTTTATTTTACCTTTTACTTTTCTAAGTTGCATTTCTTAGAAACAGAGCTCTGAATAAAAAAGCACACTAAAAATAATAATATGTAAAAATGTCATTTTTGCAATTATAAATGAAAGTACCTATTGCAGGTGATGAAGGGTGGCCAGCTTGCGTACATGAAGAAGAGTGCAGTGGAGTGTCGCTAGTAGAATATCGGTAAAATTAGCAATATTCTACTACTGGATTCAGATAATCTTATCACACCTAAACTTATCACACCTAAACTTATCATGCCTAAACTGAGTTTAGGCATGATAAAGGGCTTTTCACCAGCGTGCTAACTGTTAGCACCGCTTTGTGAATCAGGCCCTATGGGTTCGATTCACAAAAGGGTGATAACTCAGTTAAAAGCTAAAAGCTTTGAGTGTGCTAACTAGGGTGCTAAGCAGTTAGCACGCCTAAAGCTTTTATTGATCACACGCAAAGTTTAGCATTGCCCGTAGCGAGTGAAACGCATCGTGCGAAGTTTTGAGCGCACCCGGTGCAACGTTTTCGGGCTACGCTTAAACTTTGCGCGCTAACTTAGCACGCTAAACTTTGCACACTCTAAAGGGCTTTAGGCTTGCTAAGGGGCTTTTAGGCATGCTAACTAAGTAAGCCCCCTTTTGTGAATCAAGCCCTATGTCTTTGCGGTGCATTTTAACTTAGCACACAATCTTTCCACAAAGAAAAATGCATACAGCAAAGTGTTGTGCGCTACAGATAAAAAAGCAAGAGTGATCCAAAACCCATTTATCAAAAATTGAAACATCACGATTTAATGATCCTTTCAAACTTACCACTAGGGCATCTCCAATTGTGTATCCCTGATCTCCCAATATCAGGAAAGTACCGTACCAAAAGCCTAGTCCATAAGAGGAATAAACAATGAAATACACAAATCCAAGGGCTAGCTGAGAAGCAATGGCTTTCTTGATTCCAAGCTTTTTGGCCTCTCCTAAGTTGTTTGTGTATCTAGAAACATGGTGGAACACACACAGTCAGCCAAACATTATTTACATATAGGTAATTGAGCAGCCAAAAAACAAGGCAAAAACCTTTTGATTTCTTTTTCCTGGCCACCAAATGACACCACAGTCCGTATGGAGGAGAGGACCTCTTCAGCCACTGCACCAGCTTTTGCATATGCAGAAAGTTCCTTGCTTGTCAGTGAGACCAGCATCTGATTGTAGAGGATAATAGAACTAATGATTAGGTACAAAAAAGCCATGTAAAAGTAATGTATGCAGGGCCAGGCCGAGTCAGAGACGAGAGAGGCTCCAGCCTCAGGGTGCAGTGTAGGAGGGGGTGCACAACTCACTCAGCTATCATTCCTCTATTGTGTTTGAAGCAGAGAGAAATAAGAAAAGGGGATACATGGCAGTGTCTACAAACCAGATAACCAGAGATAAAAATGTGTTCGGGGCACTGGAGCGCCTCTTAATCTAATGGCAATCAGTGTGTGACGGCTGGGTTGGGAGGGATGGGGGCGCACTTTGGTGTCTCAGCCTATGGTGCTGGAGGACTATGTCCTGGCTTTGAATGTATGTAAAGTGTGCTTCTCTTTGGCAGTACGACTACTGACACACGTCCCTCAACACACTTGTTTTGCTTTGCTGAAATCTGCAGTCTCCTGTGTAGAGTTTGCGTTGAAGTCACTAGTCACTGACTGACCTGATCTTCATGTGAGTGAATAATGCTGTGTTCAGAACATCAGGGTGCTGCGTAATCTCTAAACAGGGGCAGTCACGATGAGTACGGTGGGATGCCGACCACCAGATGAGTACAGCAGACACTCCTATGCCAAACCCAGGGACTGTTGTGGGGCCAGAGCTCTGGTCCCAGTCCTGATAATAAGTGCTGCTCGGATACCCCTTTTCAAAATCTGAATTGATTTGGATCCGGATACCCAGATATCCGATCCGAATCAGATATCCGAGTTTGAACTTTTGGAATCCGAATCGGATATCCGGACCCAGTATCCGGGGTATCCGGGCGGATTCGGATATCTGGATAGAAAAAACGGAAGTGGGCTTTAAATTGCTTTTAAAGCGTTTTTTAGGGTAAATGAGGCATGTAGCATCATGTTTTTTTAAAGGGAAACACTAATTGATGATGTGGGGACTTAACCCCCCCCCCCCCCCAAAACAAAAATGGTTGTCAATTAACATCAGGACTAGGTTCCAGACAGCGGTCATGCAGCCCACATTGTGTCCAAAGTCCAACCGCACATCTAGGACATGACAGTTTTCAGTCCAGACAGCTCCAAAAAATTACGCAGCAATTGTGTTTTGGGTTAAATATAGGTGGTATCAGCACAGCAGCAGTGGCCTGTGGCACCCTGATGGTGGGAGCAGCAAAGGCAGTTGGAGCAGGACAATGCAGCAGCAGCAGGTGTAACGTCTGCCAGGAGCATGCCGGACGTGGCACTTGGCAGTGGCACTTGGCACGTGGCACTGTCACGTGACACGTGCCATGTGACAAGCGCCACGTGCCACCTGCCACGTGTCAAGTGCCGAGTGCCACGTGCCAAGTGCCATGTGCCGAGTGACAGTCAGACAGCTGAGGAGAAGACACTAGTGCACACTAACTGTCACACTGCCACTGCTCAGCAGCACAGCAGTTCTGTAGTAAGCTAACACAGTAGTACTACTACTCTAATAACTAACTAGCACTGACTGCAGTACTACAGTACTAACTACACAATAACACAGTAATCCTATTCCCTAACCTATTCTGTAGCTAAGGCTAATAGCAGGCCAGCAGCTTGCCTGGTCTGTCCACAGCACAATAGTGTAGTGATAGTGAAGGTGTTAATCACTGAACAGCTTTAGGTTTATCACTGTATACAGCACTGGAGCATGTCTCTCAGTGGCAGGGCCGGTTTAAGCAACAATGGGGCACCAGGGCAAAATAAACCTGGGGGGCCCCCCCAACATATACCCCGTAACAAAAATCGGCATTAGGGGACCTTTTTTGCAGCTGGTATAACAGGGTGTGAAGTCCAAATCGGTCGGAGCTCCACATTCTGGCTATCCCAGCCTGCATGAGGGACAAGGGGTTAAAAAGTTTCAGGAGGGGGGACCCCACATAATTTTTTTTAAAAAAATGGGAAAATAGGAAAAAATGCCAGGGATCTTCATACAGCCATATTGCGGCTGTATAGAGATCCCTGGCCAAAGCGCTGCGGCTGCGTATAGACCCCCTGGAAACCCCATCAGGAAATTTATTGCGCTTTCGTTTGATGCATGTAAAATTACACTACCGTTAGGTTTGCTACTAAAAGTGACATTTACTGCATTTAAAAGTATACTTTTTTCCTTCGAAACTTTAAAATCGATTTTCTCAAAAACTTTAAGGTCTTTTTGAAAAATTGTTTTTTCCTCTTATTTCTAATGATCTCCTTAACATATCCTGCAAATTTAGTGTTTCTAGCATTTAAGGTGGATTTGCTATTAACCATTAAAGTCGGCAGGTTTTTAAATGTGTATTTTTTTTTTCCTTTGAAACTTTAAAATCGATTTTCTCAAAAACTATAAGGCCGATTTGAATTTTTTTTCCTCTTGTAGCCACTGGGGGCCCCTACAAACTCTGGGGCCCTGGGGCAGCTGCCTCCTTTTCCTTAATGGTAGCGCCGGCCCTGCTCAGTGGGCAGCGACAAGCAAGGACAATATTTCTCATCATGGCACCCCTCCTTATTATACAGGGGGGGGGGGGGGGGGGGCTGGCCAGGATTCATTTCTTTGATTGGGTGTTAGGGCATAGGCTGGGAGCCCTCTGATTGGCTCAATGAGGTCAGGAGGGGCTGGCCAGGGTTCCCCTCTGTGATTTGTTGCTAGGGCTTATGCTGGGAGCCCTCTGATTGGCTCATTGACGTCATCTTCTTAGTCACAGTATCTCAAGATTTGGATATCCATGGATATCCGCTGATATCCGGATTGCCTGACAACTATCCATGGATTGCTATCCGGATTTGAGCCCAGGTATCCGGAATCCGAATCCGGTCGGATAGCTGAAAAAGTTCGGATTATCTGGGTAACTCGGATATCCGAAATCTTGCTGAGCACCACTGCTGATAATTTGTTGGGTTCCCCCAACATTAAGAAACCTTCCTCCTTATGGTTCCCCCCACAGCCAGAAGTACCATCTTCCAGGGGTCATACCAAGTGTGAGCAGTATGATCTAATCCTATACCGTAAGAGTGCGGTCACCATCACTCTTTCATACCATTAAAAAAACCTACAACTCTAGCTCAAAACCTGACCTTCTCTATGGATTTAGTATGTTCACTCCGGGTTTGCATGTAACTCCTCTCATATCCCACAAAAATACTGCTTGGTTTCTTTTGCTTCATCTCTAAACAGACCTAGACTATGGAAGTGATATTAGACTGTCTGTGATTATGGAAAGGATGTTGATTACAAGTTCCTTGGAGGGACAGTTACTCAGAGATGGATTAAGATGTAATGGGGCCCTAAGCAAGGTAGTATATTTGGGGTCCTTTTGGTAAGCTGAAGTGGAGAGAGGTCAAAGACTCTGCTAAGTGTGTTCCTGGTCTTAGAAAACAGTAGTGTACCTCCGCAAAATGACTCTTAGGCCTGGCTCACACATAAATCTGCACATTTCTGACATCAGCTTTGCATCAGTTTTCTATCAGTTTTACCTGACTGGACTGGAAATGTACACTTTTTATATCTGAACACAGCCACATGGGAGCAATCCGTCGGGTGGATCTACACAACCTCAGCAATACTGATCCCCCCGCCAATCCCATAGTTTGAGCCGCTCCCCCACCTGCCTCGTGACATCATGAAAACGGCACTTGTCGTCCCCCCAACATAGACACACATCAGCGCAGCCCGGCCCAGCATTGTCGCACAAGGGGATCAGGTCCTGATCCCAGATGGGCAACAAAGGTGTGTATTATTATTATTATTATTATTGATTTATAAAGCGCCATCATATTCCGTGGCACTGTACAAAGTAAGAAACAAACATGGGGTACATAATACAGACAATGGTGTACACTAATATACAAGATACATAACTAGTGACAAAATACAAAGAATGATACAGCATACAAAATACAGAATTGGTAATGACAGTGATAAAAGTAACATGATGAATAAAATGTATAATGTTTTCCAAGACGCAAAAGGGGGAGAGAGCCCTGCCCTTGCGAGCTTACAATCTATAGGGAATGGGGGGAAACAAGAGGAGGGGTAGTATACGATAAAATATATAAAGGCAGTGTGTTTTAGGATACCTAGTAGGAGTGCAGTTTGGTCTTAGGACAAAGGAAAGTGGCCTAAGGTAGCGCATATGCTTGTCGGAACAAATGAGTTTTTAGATAGCATTTAGAGATAACAAAGGTTGTCGAGTGACGGATGTGTTGTGGGAGGGCATTCCAGAGGAGGGGTGAAGCGCGTGCAAAATCTTGTAAGCGTGTATGTGAGGAGGTGATTCTAGAGGAGGACAACAGAAGATCATGTGCAGATCTGAGATTACGATTGGGTTTGTATCTGGAGATTAGTGAGGATATGCACCGGGGAGAGAGATTGTGGAGAGCTTTGTAGGTTGGGGTTAAGAGTTTGAACTGGATCCTCTGGTTAATTGGCAGCTAGTGAAGAGCTTGACAGAGAGGGTCAGCAGAGGAAGATCGAGAAGAAAGATGAATGAGACAAGCAGCTGAGTTCATTACTGACTGGAGCGGGGCCAGTTTGTTAGAAGGTAGTCCACAAAGTAGTATGTTGCAATAGTCCAGACCGTCTGGACCAGACGAGAAATTATAAGAGCATGTATTAACATTTTGGTTGTGTCTTGAGTGAGAAAGGGACGGATGCGAGATATATTTATGAGTTGGAGATGGCAGGAGTTGGTTATGGAGTTGAGGTGAGGAATAAAAGAGAGAGAAGAGTCGAATATTACCTCCAAGCTCCGTGCTTTGGGAACTGAAGTTATGGGAGTGTTATTAACATTTATAGTTACTTCAGGCAGAGAGGTGGCCAGAGACGGTAGAAAAATTATTAGTTCTGTTTTACTCATATTAAGTTTTAGGAAGCTAGATGACATGAAGGAGGATATAGCAGACAAGCAGTCAGGAACACGTTTGAGGAGGGAGTTAAGGTCTGGGTACGAGAGGTACATTTGTGTATCATCTGCATACAGGTGGTATGCACCATAAGAGCTAGCTGGACTTCAGGTTTGGACAGTGAAGCTCTAGTATATGACAAATATGAAAATATGTAAATGACAGTTTACCAGTACAAAACAATGTTTACATAAACAGAGCACTTACTCTAGAACACATAGCTGATGATAATGCCATCAGTGGACTGGTTGACATATACACCAATGCCAGCTGCCACCCTTTCACTAGGCCAATCACTAGACCTGCTACGAAAGTGGCAAAATTTTGCAAAAAATGGCCGACTTTGTCTCCAATACCATCATTAATTTTATTTATGTCTCTATGGAAAAAGGATAGTCAACAGATTAGTATAGACTACGACACTACAATAAAAATGTTAAATTGCACTGTGATTGCACCCTTACTCTGTAAGACGGCTGTTGAGCTCTCCTGACTTGGTGACATCAAACCAGCTGATCTCTTTGGCCAACACTGAGTGGAAGAAGGTGCTCCTCATTCTCCTGGTCTGCCTCGCTGCAGCAAGAACCCAGAACGAGACTTGTACATATCCACAGACTAAAACACCAGCACCTATTGCAGCGTAGTACAAGGAAAACCTGGGGAGACAAGTGACAAGACTTAAATCATAGAAGAAACACTCCTCTTAATGACAAAAACATTTTGCATAGCAAATCTTTAAATAGCCTAAAGATTTGCTATTTAAAGAAAACATAAAATCAGAAAAACAATAAAAAGTTAGATACTGTCCTTACCTTAGTAGTAGCAAGCTCCTCCTATAGCCCACACACAGTTCCAATGCAGAGTCTCTTTGAACTTATCTGACAAAACTTTGACAAACAGGTTTCTTCTGGCAGAGCTTCCTGGCTGTGGATGAGCACATTCGGATTGGGCATGTGCAAGTAAGGTCCATGCATGCCCAGTGGAATGAAATGCTCCAGCATGGAAGAAAAAGCAGTGCATGAGCACCTTCATTATACTGGGCATGTGTGGACTTCACTTGCACATGCCCAATACCGTTGCACTTGTCCTCGGCCGGGTCTATAGCCAGAACATAAAAAGGCACACCCACTACATGACCTACTAGATGATTGCTTTAAGGCTAGATTCCCAGTGGTCAGTTGCATAACGCATGCATTATAATGACTGTGAAATGCAATGGAGACTGGACATAGACTTTAATAGAAAGCCTGCATGCTGCGAGTTAGAATAACATGATCCGTTACAATGCTGTACTGTGAACAGCCCCATAGAATTGTATGGGCAGTGAGTTGACATGCAGAATTATTTTGCAATGCAACTGATGCACTGTGGACAGATCCTAAGAGTTAATTTGCTAAAAATAGATTTTTACATGTAAAATATAAAATGATCTTTAAAGGAAACCTAAGATTGGACAGGAGGAAAAAATTATACATACCTGCCCCTCCAGGCAGATTGCTCGTTCACTGCCACCTCTACCGCCTCCTAGATCTTCCGCAATCAGCCCTGGTAAGTCCTCCGGTCTGGGGCATACTGCACAAGAGCTCCCATCGCATCCCTAGCGACGGGAGCGTGGCCAGACTGCACATGTGGCTACTGGCCCAGTGGCCCTGACTTGCCGACTTACCGGTGCTGATTGCAAAAGATCCAGAAGGTGGCAGAGGACAGCGTGAGCCTGTCAGGAGCCAATTTCACTGGCTCCTCACCCCATGACCACTTTGAGCCAGTCTCATTGGTTCACATTGATCACAGGGTCAGGAACTAATGAAACCGGCTCCTGACTGGCTCATAGAGGTCTGCTGTCATAGTGACAGCAGAACGAGTGAGCTTCAGTGATGGGAGAATGGCACGATCAGCGGTAGCGGCTAGTCCAGGCAGCGTGCCGTCGGGAAGCCCGGTTTTTGTACCACGAGTCTCAGGTCCAGCCAGAGACTGCTGGTACTGAAGTGGTTACACAGAAGTACACTTAGATTGATGATGCCCTTTGAACTGGATGTTTTCTTCCTGTGTCCTCTAAGATAGCCTTATTTTCCTTTGAGTATATCATGAGCTGTATAAATGAGAACCTTATGATGACTTGATGATGATATAATCTCTCCTGAACCAGATGGCTTTGCTGACGCAGTGCGATGAACATTTGGTACATTAACAGAGGCAGATCCCAGCACTTAGAATGATATCAAATAACCAGCTTCAGGTATCTATAATCTGCCCTCAATTTTATTTGGTCCATGTTTAGTGTCAGTGCGGACACAAAATCACAAATGCAATAATTGCATTACTGTTAGCGATACATTTTAATTTAGAAAATTTCTTGTAACTGGATCACAAGCTCCACATCTCATATTATGACATTTTATTTGACATTTCTAGTGGCAGATTTAAAGGGAACCTAAAGTGAGAGGAATATGGAGAAAGCCATATTAATTCTCTGTTAAACAATGCCAGTTGCCTGACTTCTACGCTGATGCTCTGCCTTTAATACTTTTATGTCACTAACCCAGAATGAACATGCAGATCATATGCTGTGACTCTGGTCTGACTCTGCTGGCTGCATGCTTGTTGCAGGCGTGTGACTCTAAACAGCTAAAGCCTAAGGGCCCTTTTACACTTAATCAGTTGGTATGCGTTAGTGTGCGTCAGTATGCGTTAGTACGCGTTAGTGCGCGTTGGTACACGTTTTTTCCATAGCAGTGCCTTGGTCAAGAAGATTTCAGTTAAAACGCGTTAGGTGTAAAAGGGGCCATAGGAAAACATGGGCATTACCGGTACTTTAAAAATCAGTTTTCTTTCAGTTATAACTGAGAACAACTGATTAAGTGTAAAAGGGGCCTAACAGTCAGTATGATGGCCAGGGAACTGGTATTGTTTATACAGCATGGGAATGAAGATGGCAGCCTCCATATTCCTTTCAATTCAGGTTCCTTAAACAAAAAAGTAAAAAGGGGCAACCTTTCCCATGTTCTCTGCATCATTAAAGGATAACCCTCATATAAATAATATAAAACATGTTTCCCATAGCTCTCAACTGTCCCTCTTTCGGAAGGACAGACCTTCTTTGGCAACACAGTTCCTCTGTCCATCTTTCTTCCTCATTTGTCCCTCTTTCAAGGCCGGTGAACAGATCTATGTAAATATGTGTATTTTTCTAGTGAAAATGTGTTTAACCATTTCAGCCCGCAGGTATTTTTTCACCTTATGGACGAGAGGAATTTTTACATTTCAGCGCTCCTCCCTTTCATTCCCAAATAACTTTATTACTACTTATCACAACACAATGATCTATACCTTGATTTTTCTGCCACCAATTAGGCTTTCTTTGAGTGATACATTATGTTAAGAATTATTTTATTCTAAATGCACTATAATGGGAATAATAAAAAAATTGGAAAAATTCATTATTTCTCAGTTTTTAGCCATTATAGTTTTAAAATAACACATGCTACCGTAATTAAAATTCACACATTTTATTTGGCCATTTGTCCCAGTTATCGCAACTTTACAATTATATCCCTAGTATAATGTATGGTGACAATATTTTATTTGGAAATAAAGGTGCATTTTTTTAGTTTTACATCCATCACTAATTTTTAGCCCATAATTTAATAATAATATGCCCTACTGACATACATATTTAAAAAAATTATTCCCCAAAGACTGTAGGTGTAATTTTACTATTTGGCCACAAGATGTCCCTGCTGACTACTTCCTATTCACATATAATAAGTATGCTATAGAAAGTAATTTGTTGCTACATTGTAACTAGAGAAGTGACGCAGGCATCAATGGATGCCTGCGATCACGGGGGTCTAGAGGGGAGATTAATGAATAGGAACTTTGTTCTCATTCATTAATCTAACGATCGGTGGCAGTAAGCAGTGGCGTGACTATCACGTTCCTGCGGCTGTAGCAGCTGCCACTGCGGACATGAGGCTCACATCCCAGCGGCAGAAATGGTTAATTAACATGTTATTCCCATCCTTTACATTGATATATTTCTTATTTTAAAATGTTAATATGAATGAAAATAAACCAAGAGATAGCAAGGACAATTTGTAATTTGAATTATAAAACAACATTTTTCTTATAAAACCTTTATGGTATGCAGAGCTGGGACAAGGTCCTCCAGCACCCAAGGCTGAGACACCAAAGTGCGCCCCCCCATCCCTCCCACCCCCGCCGTCACACACTGATTGCTATTAGACTAAGAGGGCCACAGGGCCCACAACCTCCCCAACACCTTAATATCATGTTATCTGGCTTGCAGTCACTGCTATGTATCCCCTTTTCTTATTTCTTTCTGCTTTATACACAATTAGGAATGACAGCTGAATGAATTGTGTGCCCCCTCCTACACTGCGCCCTGAGGCTGGAGCCTCTCCAGCCTATGCCTCGGCCCGGCCCTGATGGTATGCATGACTAGGGGTGTGCTGAAGGTGTGATTAGGGGTGTGGCAGGGGTGTGGCTTAAGTGTACCTCTTTCTTATCTCAAAAACGTAAGCGGGATGCCCTTCCATAGCAACATGCAGGCTGTGTTACACTGCGCTCTTCTATTTCTGAATCACGTTACTCTCATGACTTGTAGAACAGACCTGATTGCTGCTCTGTATTATACTACCTATTCCTGTGAATGCCCTTTTTTTCTTCCTGGGCACAGACAGGAACAGGAAGTGACACTCAAAAACACAGATGAGACCTCACTACAATGCACAAATACTGGGTACCAGTAGGAGTTTAACAGAAGAGGCATGGGTTAACTGGAAGACAGCATACATGGCAGAGCTGGTGTGCAGTGTACATAGTATACTAGCTATTCTGCAGATAAATAAGTGAAGCAGACATAAATCAAGGGAAGGGGTAGGTGAGGTGAGAAGGGAAGGGGCTGAAAAACAACACTGCTCTATGGCTGCAGGCTTACACTTTAATTAAAGTAGAGAATACATACTCTGTAACTTACAGTGTCATCTGCTCCTCTAGTGGCTTAAACTTTGCACAGACAGCTGTAAGTACAAAAGTAAAGCATAACCGTTATTAACCTTTACTTATAAAGGGCCAACATATTATGGAGTGCTATACAATAAACATAAAAAAACGACCGGTAAATATTTTTATAACAACAACAAAAATTTGTAAAGTGTTTTTCAAACATTATTACTTTGCAATATGGCTGGGTTCCCTTGCATTACTACATAGACTGGTTATATATGAAGTGACCTAAATAGGTATAGGAAGGAAGGAAAATATTTCAAAATTTGATCATTATGTGTGTCATGGTAAAAAAGGATGGCTGCACCATCGCTGTATAATAAAAAATAGAGGTGGATAAAATGGGGAAGTCATGACTTTATGAAGTCTCAAATTTGGTACATAAAAAAAACATCCTAAGTCTTAGACGCAAAATTAATGATGACTGATTGAGTGGGGCGCCCCTTTAATCAACTGGAATCTTGCTGTTTGAAATCTACTTATAACTATCTGTGACTTAGTGTGGTGTGCGGAAGAAAACAGTGTACTAAGAAGAACGCAGCCAGCTGGAGCGCAGAAGCACAGGAAGTAGAAGGAGCCGGAGCGCACGGAAGTGACGTCAGACTCCGAATCAGCTGACTCGTGGAGGTCCGTGGCATAGCCGCAAGTGGTGCGGCCGGCATATGCGAACGAGGAGACGCTACGATACTCCGCCAGATCCCTGTGCAGACACCCTCTGGATCCTGTGGAGAGAAACCACTGGGGGACAAGTGAGTAACTGTAGAGTGGATCATACCGCTTTTGAGGCTTATACTGCAGGGAATCCTTTGACCTCAGAGGTTTGTTGTGGCCATTGACTTGCACGGAGGAACTCTATTGCAATACAGTGTGAGATCACCACGGGAGGCACATCAGATAATAAGTCCCTGTGCACGGGGAGATCTTTTTGAGGACCCTCATAGGAATTGGTTGCATTGTGGTTCTTGTCTTGGAAGTGCAACTACAAATTTATGCATTTTTTCCTTTTTAAAGTTTTTTAAGGAGATTTTTTATATTTTTACATGCATATATATTTTTTCATCCCCCTAAAAGGGTCACCAGAGGATGTGTAATAGATGTGTATGAATCCAAATGAGTGCATGGTGGAATGTTATATATATGTGTAACACGTCTGTTTATTTGCTTGCAGACCTGTGGGAGCATATGTAACAGCGAATATACTGATATATATATATATATATCCCCTTTTCTTACTGATAATAAAACAGGAAACTTTTAACCTATATCTTGCGCTCCTTATTTAGTTTTCAGATTGATTTGTTTGTTTAGTGGGGGAAGGAGGTACCCCCACAATATAAGGTAGCAGCAGGAAATACTCTACATCTCTCTATCCCGCTATTTGGGTATTTTTTCACATATAGCGCCCCTTAATCTGTTTTTTCCTTTTCTGTGGCAAAATTAATGAAGTAAAGATCCAAGGTTGGCACCAAATGCACTAGTAGCCTCAAGTGGGGGGTTCTGTGCAGTTAAAGCACAACACAGTTCCCAAAAGAAGCAAAGGCAGGGCACCAATCCACAAATTCTGCACTTTAATTACTACTAATGAAAACACATACAGAGTCCAAGCAAGCAACTTAAATAGGCTTCGGCCTGACAAGCATTTTGCGAGCATTTGGCACTCCAGCCAGAAAATGGGTGTGGCCAAGCACCAGAATATGGGTGGGATCATGTGTGGAGCCAAATTTACATGAACTTGACAGCGGTCTAAGTAGGCCTGTTCAGCAAAATGTTGGATAAAGCCCCGCTCCATTAATTTAAAAAAATAAATGCAGCATCCTATGTAATAATTCCCGTGTCTCTGCATCCCGTCCCTGTGTCTGTGCGTTTGCGCTACTGCGCATGTGCCGCACGGACATCCGTTGGGACAGGGGGGAACATTGACATGCGACGGTGGTGGCGGTGACAGACCTAGAGCCCGTTTTTAAACGGGCTTAAGTCAACTAGTATCACAAAATAGGCAGTGTCACTTAATCATAACTAGGCAGAGTTACCTGGCTTCTATACTGGCTAGTTTGGCTTTCCGCTGGGTGGGCTGGCCTGCCGCCAAGGTTATCAGGAAATTCCCCCATAGCATTCCCTGACCTTCTAGCGGACACCCTCCCATGCTCCCACAGGCCTCCCATTTAGGCACCACAACTCCCAGCATGCCCTCATAGAAGAACCACAGCTCCCTGCATGCCCCCATAAAGGCAGCATTGAACTACAGCAACCAGTATGCCCACATAGAGATACCACAACACCCAGCATACCCCTGATTGAAGCACCACAGCTTCCAGCATGCCCACCATTGAGGCTCACAAATGACTCTGCCTGGGGGACACTTGGGGCACCCCAGAATAGATCCGGGGCATGTGCCACTGATCTTTGAGGCTAGCAATGCCTCTGGGGCACAAACTGGCTGTCAGGCTAAAGCCTATTGTACCTTAGCACGACAGGACCCTGTGTTGTCAATAGTAATTAAAGTGCAGAAGTTGTAGATTGGTTCCCTACCTTTGCTTCTTTTTCTGAACTAACTTTTTGAAGCACTTTACAGACAGGTATTCCAAATAGAGACTCTTAAGTATATTAATAACTTCAAAACAAATATACCAGTAATGTCTATATCTTGGTAATGCTCTTCAGAGCCAAGGTGTATTCAAAGGTTTTATCACTTAAATATATGAACTGAAATTTGCAAGCATGTGTCAGACATACTGCTGTGATTGAGGGCCCTTTTCCACTAGCGGCGTTTGCGATCCTGAATCGCAAAATCACAAACCGCTAGTGATTTTGAAATCGCTACGGTTTGCTTTTTAACATAGGAATCGCGGTAGGTAATTTCCACTACCGCAATTCGTTTTTGACTCGAACGCGATCGCACAGCGGAGCGATCTTTGCCGCGATTTTGCTATGCAGTGCATTGCATAGCAAAATCGTGAATGCAATCGCCGGGAAGTTTCCTGCATTTGCGATTCAGCAATCGCTAGCGTTTAGCGCGAACGCTAGCGATTGCTAGTGGAAAAGGTCCCTAAGATTTAACATATGCTTTTCAGTGAATACACTTACAGGAATTTTGCAGAGAAGAGTTGTAACATATGATGCTGTCAGTCATTTCCCCAAACACAATGTGCATTACAGGTAAACAGATGCCGTTTCCTAGCGCTCCAAGAGATCCTATAATCATGAACAAAACATCTAGGCCATCTGCAAAGCGAAACTGCAAAAAAATAAAAAAATATAAATGGAAGGAATAGGACAAGTCATGTTACACTTACTAAAAAGGATGTTGAAAACAAAAACATGTTCACGTCGTTCAGACTGCAAAACAGGTCTTTAAAAATATAGACCAATATCCAATAATCAATAACCGGTATCAGCTTCATGTTGGCAATAGAGATCAGGACCCAGCGTGAGGCTGGAGGATTTTTTGCCCTTAAAGGTCTTGGTTTAGGGCCTATTTCCACTCAGGTGCCACATCCGTTTCCAAATTAGATACAGCATCCACGCTGCTGCAAAGCGGCAAACGAATTGCTAAAGCTGTGCCATGGCTATTGGGATTTGGATGTGTGCTGCGGTAAACTGCAGCATGCCATTTAGACGGCAAGCCAATGACGGAATAGGCAGCGTTTCCCCGTGCGACTCAAATGCGGGGAAACACTGCGTATTCTCCGGTGTGGAAATGGGCCCTTATATGTCTGTAGGTACAGTGAATGGAATGATGATCTAAAACATGTTCCCGTTATCTGATGTCACTCTTTATGTAAAGAAAGTGTGAAAGACTAGAGGTGGCCCGAACGGTTCGCCAGCGAAAGGTTCCCGGCGAACTTCCGGGGCTCGCGATCGCAGAGAACCGCAAACTTTTCCGGAAGTTCGGTTCGCCCCCATAGTGCATCATGAGGGTCAACTTTGACCTTCTACATCACAGTCAGCAGGCACATTGTAGCCAATCAGGCTACACTCCCTCCTGGAGCCCCACCCCCCTAATAAAAGGCAGGCAGTGTCAGGCTTTCCACTCACTCGTGTGCCTGCAGTAATTAGAGAAGGGAGAGCTGAAGCAGACTGCAACCGAAGTTTTGAGGATGTTCGCGTTCGCGGCTTGCGCACCGAAGATCGGAGGTTCGTACCATCTATATGAAAGACAAGCACTAAGGGCTCAGGCACACTATAAATGCTTTTCTGAGCACTTTTAAGCCATCAGTGCTCTCGGAGAGCTTTTTAAAAAATACTCCCATTGACTTACATTAAAATTACGTTAAAATCGCAATCACGGATTGCAATTTTGCCATGATTTTAATGTAAGTCAATGGGAGATTTTTTTAAAAGTTCTCAGAAAGCGCTGATGGCTAAAAAGTGTTCCTGAGCCCTAAAAGTTGAGATCAGAAAAGGGACAGCTCCAGTCCTTTTAAATCTTAAAGGACAATTGATGATATCCACACTTGTTTTAAGACCCTTGCAAGACGGGCCCCCAGGCTGTGAGGGTCACCAGAAGTAGGGAAGGGAAAGGGTGCGAACATTGGGGGCCCCATAAAAGCTTTGCTGGGGGCCCCATGATTTGTAGATACGCCCCTGATCTTTACAGAGTTAAGGCTGTTTGCTTAATAATTTCCTTAGGGCCCGTTCACACTACACGCGTTTCCATATGCGTTTTGGAAACGCGTGCGGGGGGACCGACATGCAGGACATCAGACATTACATAGAGTGCAATGTCTGATGTTCACACAGCATGCGTACCGGACCTGTGCGGTCCGGGAACGCATGCTGCACGCAGATTTTACAAAAACGCGCGGCTGTCCCATTCACTTTTCAGTGATGGGATCAGCCACGCAACGCATACGAACGCGGACATGCGTGCGTTCGTACGCGTTGTGGTCCGCATGCGTTGCGGTCCGCATTTTGTAGTCTGAACGGGCCCTTAATCATCCTTACACACAACTACACCAGCTGTGATAGTGATATCCACATGCAGCTTATGGGCACCGCAATGCGGAGCAAAATGTCACCATGGCGTGCAAACTTGACCAAGTGGAGAGATTTTTTAACCCAACTCTGCAGAAACCACATATTTACTATTCCTGCATTGATAAAGTTTTTTATGCTACATGGGAAAAATGAATAGAATCTAAACATATACTCTTGATTTAAAGAGGAACTCTTACCAAGGATTGAATTTCATTCCAATCAGTAGCTGATACCCCCTTTTCCATGAGAAATCTTTACCTTTTCTCAGACAGATCATCAGGGGGCTCTGTGTGGCTGATATTGTGGTGAAACCCCTCCCACAGTGTGATGTCAGCACCTAGGTACTGACAACACACTGTGGGAGCCTTGTTGCATTGTGGGAAATAACAGCTGTTTCCAACTGCCAAAAATGCATCTTCTCTTTCCACCTTGCCAGCAGCAAAGATGTTGCCACGTGATAAATGTCAGAATGCAAATCAGGGAGAGGAAAGGTTTTACAATGGGCAAATTCTGATTAAATAATTTATAAATAATTATTGTAAAAATTATGCACTTTTTTCATTACTTTATTTTCACTGCAGTTTCTCTTTAACATTTTCCAGCTATCAATCAAGTGAAAAATTGACTATTTCATAGACTGTCAGGGCCGGGTTTGTACTCTTTACCGCCCAAGGCCACTGTCAGCAGCCGCCACCTCAAGTATATGTTGCCAAATGACCCCTCCCCTTCCCTCCAGTATAGGAAGCCCATTGACCCTTCCCTCCAATATAGGTAGCTAGATGACCCTTCCCCCTCCCTCCAGTATAGGAAGCCCATTGACCCTTCCCTCCAATATAGGTAGCTAGATGACCCTTCCCCCTCCCTCCAGTATAGGAAGCCCATTGACTCTTCCCTCCAATATAGGTAGCCAGATGACCCTTCCCCCTCCCTCCAGTATAGGAAGCCCATTGACCCTTCCCTCCAATATAGGTAGCCAGATGACCCTTTCCCCCTCCCTCCAATATAGGAAGCCCATTGACCCTTCCCTCCAATATAGGTAGCCAGATGACCCTTCCCCCTCTCTGCAGTTTAGGAAGCCCATTGACCCTTCCCTCCAATATAGGTAGCTAGATGACCCTTTCCCCCTCTTCTAGTTTAGATGATGATCCACCCTTTCCCTCCAGTATAGGTATCCTGATGACCCCTCCCCCTTCTCTCTAGTATAATGGCCCGTACTCACGGGCTGCAAATGTTGCCTGTCGCCAGCACACGTGAGCGTGTGGGCGACAGGCCGGCGACAGCTCCTCGCTAGGTCCCTCCGCGTACACACGCGGAAGAGGGACCAGCGGCGAGGCGGAAGCTGTCGCCGACGTTCCTCCTACCTCCACCGGAAGCTCTATATACTTTAATGGAGGTTGCTGTCGCTAGTCCGCGTACTCACGCGGACTAGCGACAGTTGCGGTGGAGGTGCGGCGGCGACTGTCGCCATGCGATTGAAACTTTCAATCGCATGGCGACATGAGCGACGGGCGACAGTTCGGGGTGCGCGCGCGTGCAACGGCCCATACTCACGGGCGACCTGTCGCCGCAACACGCGCGCGCCGCGTGTTGAGGCGACAAAAGTCCCTTTTGGGCCATAAGAAGCCAGATGACCCTCTCCCCCTTTCATATAGATAGTCTGATGAAGTATAAGTATCCAGGTGACCCCTTCCCCTAGTATAGCTTGTGTCACACCCGCCCTTGATCTTGTGGTGCCTATGTGGCCTTGGTTTACACCCAGCCCTGTAGACTGTGTGACCTCCTGTGACAGCCTTGTATCCATAAAGGACTTGTCATTTGGAGTACAGAAACCCACTGAAAGATGCAGCTATTTCCACAGTACCAGCAGTTTCCACCCTCACACACCAGAGCCCCGATCCAATGAACTTCATCCTGAGTTTTCTCCTTATTAATACAGTACATGTTAAGCCATCAGCAAGCAAGAAAATACTAAAAATAGGAGAAAAGTTAAAGCAAACCTGAAGCGAAAATACATTTATGAGATCATGAATTGTATGTGTAGTTCAGCTTGTTTTCCAGTACAGAAAGAGTTAAGAAACTTCAGTTGGTATCCATGCAAAAGAGCTTCTCTGAGCTATAGGACGCATCAGTCCAGTTTTATGAAGCAAGCCAAGAAACAGTGAGAGACAGCTTGAGATAAGGTCTCGCTGCAGGAAAGTTCAAAGGGTCATCGTTTCTGCTTTGTTTTATAGCTTAAAAGACAGAGTGTAGAACTGTAACAGAATGATGCGATGTTATAAAAAAAAAAAGCTATATGTATCATAACTGAAATTAAAAATATGAGATTTTTTTTGCTATTAATGTTTTATTTATTATCTGTAATACACATAGAATTCATTATATCATTAGGGTTTTTTTAGCTTCAGTTTTGCTCTGCATTTGGGCCCAGGTGAGCTATCATAGCAATATAAAAAGCCTCACATTCAGTTTTCAATCTTTGTCGATATCTTAAAAATCTTCAAAAATATAACACTGCATACCTGCTGGGCGGTCTGGACAAGCTCAGCTCGTCCAGTACCGCCGGAGCCTGCCGCTCAGGCCCTGCTGGGCCGATTTGGCTCAAATAAAAAGCAGCACACGCAGCCGGCACTTTGCCAGCTGCGTGTGCTGCCTGATCGCCGCCGCTCTGCGGTGATCCGCCGCGAGCAGCGGCGAAAGAGGGTCCTCCCAGCCGCCTGAGCCCAGCGTAGCCGGAACAAAAAGTTCCGGCCAGCGCTAAGGGCTGGATCGGAGGCGGCTGACGTCAGGACGTCGGCTGACGTCCATGACGTCACTCCGCTCGTCGCTATGGCAACGATGTAAGCAAAACAAGGAAGGCTGCTCATTGCGGCCTTCCTTGTTTATTCTGGGCGCCGGAGGCGATCGGAAGAACGCCTCGAGCGCCCTCTAGTGGGCTTTCATGCAGCCAACTTTCAGTTGGCTGCATGAAATAGTTTTTTTTTTATTAAAAAAAAAAACCCTCCCGCAGCCTCCCTGGCGATCTTAATAGAACGCCAGGCAGGTTAAAAAGATAGCAGTGAATGTAATTATTGTAAAAGATGTGCAATCTTGCGCTGCTAGGGCGGTAGTCAGGGATGGCCGGATAGGGGTCACACTTTTAGCTGCTCCTTTGAAGCCCGGCTGTCAGAGAGGCTTGGTCAAGAAAACAAAAATAGAGAAGGAGGAGCGCTCCATAGTGTAACAACGCTTTATTAGGATGAATTGCGCAAATAAAAATTCACTTACTAGATATAAGTTGAATACAGGCATGTAAAATCTTTAAAATCCTTCCTTGGTAGGTGCACCTCAAACTACCGTGGCCATCGGAGTCGAGAGGATCAGATGGAGTGCGACCCTGGATGCTCCCCCAAGGGAAAAAAGACGTGTGCTGGTTGCGTTATTACGCGTTTTGGCGTTCCACGCCTTCGTCAGATAACCAGCACACGTCTCCATCTGATCCTCTCGACCCCGATGGCCACGGTAGTTTGAGGTGCACCTACCAAGGAAGGATTTTAAAAGATTTTACATGCCTGTATTCAACTTATATCTAGTAAGTGAATTTTTATTTGCGCAATTCATCCTAATAAAGCGTTGTTACACTATGGAGCGCTCCTCCTTCTCTATTAATGTAATTATTGTTCCATTTATACATGTAACATGCTTACACTAATAATGATATATACTTACAATGCTTATTGGACCAATCATTTTTGTTTTCTCCTTCTTTTCTTCTTTTTCATTTTCTTCCCTTCAAGATTAAGATAAAACATTAACAAAGAGATCAAAGCTGGCCACACATTAGATGATTTTGGTGAGATTTAATGTTAATGTATCTAAAGCATAAGGCTGAACCACACTGACATTACAAAAATGACTCTCACAGGCAGGGGAGGACTGGCCAGGGGGGAAGGGGGGAGATTTCCCCCCAGGCTGCCTCTCCATTAATGATTTAGGGCTGGCCGATCCATCAACTGCTTCGATAATTATCCAATCGGATGAAAATCTGTGCCGCCACAAGCATGCCCAATCAACAATTTGACTTATTTCGGGTGGAAAGTAGTTGAATGTATCAATCTGAGATGCTGGGAAATCTCGGGCCGATGTATTCGTTAAGTGCAATAATAACAAACTATGTACGCAATGGAAACCCCAGCGTTTTCCCTCAAAATCTTTTATGTACCCCACGGTGCCTGTGCATTTATACTTTACCTGTCATGCTGTCCCTCTTGTATCCTTGCTGTATTTCTGCATTGGCATGACCATGTGACTACCGGTATATAGCACGTGGGGCGCATGTGACATCATTTTGGCTGGGGCTGCCATGAAACCGGGCCTCTAGTTTGTGTTTTCCCTCCAGGCCAAAAGGTCCCAGTCCTCCCCTGTGAGTCACAGGGGCAAAAAAAGCTTTATATGTGCATACAGTTTCCTAGATTTTTTGCGCATCTATTCCCCACCACTGAACATGGTTAGTAGTGCATAAGGCCAAAATACCTGGGTGTTTTTTTTTTTGGGCATAACATCCTAGCCATGTGACCTCTAGCCAACTGTTGTGCTATGATTTATATTTAATTTTTGTGCTGAAATCCTTTGTATGTTGCTGGTGGATATAACATGATGAGGTAAAAGCTTTCAGAAGAGAGGGAAGACTCCGCACGATGTCCACAGTGAGATGTAGAAAATACAGGACGGCTGTGCTGGTTTTACCTGATGCAATAAAGATTTGTATTTTCTACATCTCACTTTGGACATTTTGTGCAGAGTCTTCCCTCTCATCTGTCTGCTGTTTGGGTTTGGGTCGCCTGGCTCCTGCACTGTCTGGGTGGGCGGAGGTGAGCAGAGGTCACCACATTTTTCTGAGGTAAAACTTTGGTGTATAACAGCAAAGATGGAGTAAGCCATGTGGTCTGTTGTCTAAACAGGATATATTACAACTTCCTAATGTCCCATGACTACTAAAAATGGAGGTCACTGATATCTTGCATCTCTACCGATACTTGCTTTCCTAAAAACTGCATACTGGCACAGTGGCTTATCATCAGGCAGATAGCAAATGTATAGGCTATAAGGCTAACACACTGCTGCTCTTTAACTCCATTGAAAAAAGTAAGCTGTTAAAATCTTACAGAACCAACAGGTTTTGGACCAGTCCATCTCCTCATGGGGGATTCTCAGGGTTTTCTTTGTTTTCCTAAGCATTTCCTGAACAATTTAACTGCCAAAATAGTAAGATACCAGATAGCCTCACTACATGTTTGCCAGCTATTTTGTCAGTTGGACTTTTGCCATTCCAGAAATGCTTTTGAAAATAAGGAAAACCCTGAGAATTTCCCGTGAGGAGATGGACTGGTACAAAACCTGTCAGTTCTGTCAGATTTCAACTGCTGCCTTTTTTTTTCTTTGGAGTGGTCCTTTAACTACCGACAAAAACTAAAATCATCCGACTTTAATGCATTATCGATCAGCAAAGTATTTTAAGCCACGCTGCCAAGCTTTTCATAAAAGCCCATTTGTCTGTTACAGTGAACTTAGCAGTCCTCAATCCATCATCTTATTAATATTTATGTTGCATTTGATTTGGAATGACATCAGTGGAAAGTAAGATGTTTGGCACTTTCCAACTTGTGTTTTTTTTTCTTTTTAAACAGATCTCACTATGATTTATCATTCTTTTTTAATCATTTTGCTGGGAAACGTGTCTGTTTCAGTAACTACACAGTGATGAATGGAGCCTCCCCGCTGAGCTAGTTGTGTTTTCTCATCTACACTTTCCATTCTAGACATTTCCCTATACACTGGGGACATCCCGGCCTGGCTATCACCACGTGTGTCATTGTTATTAGACTGAAAAGCACTGTCGCTCTTATTGCATTATTGAA
Source organism: Hyperolius riggenbachi (assembly GCF_040937935.1). Taxonomy (NCBI): domain Eukaryota; kingdom Metazoa; phylum Chordata; class Amphibia; order Anura; family Hyperoliidae; genus Hyperolius; species Hyperolius riggenbachi. The sequence continues at coordinate 89,188,863 of NC_090650.1, forward strand.
TTATTTCCCCTGGGTTCCCTTCCACAAGACTTTTAAAGCAAGTCTGAAGCAAAAGACAAAACAAATAACTGCAGAGATAAACATGTCCACCATAGCACTAATCCTAAACAGAGCTTTCCAGGAATCCCATAGTCATAAGCTTGCCATACACTTAAAGGGACCCTGAGCAGAGCTTTAAAATGAAAATAAGCACTTACCTGGGGCTTCCTTTAGCCCCTGTAGCCCACGCGGTCCCGCGGCATCCCCCGGATCCCCTCCGTGGTCCTGCTGGTGATGCGGTTAGTGTGGGAAGTCATGTGCAACTGCGCATGCGTAGCCTGTCCACACACCCGGCTCAATCATGCATGCATCACAGTAAGCCTCCTGTGCATGCGCAGGAGGACTGAACTGCACATGCGCAGGAGGCTTACGAGGACATGTGCGTGATTGAGCTGGGTGTGTGGACGGGCGCAGTTGCGCACAACTTGTGTTGGTTTTGGTTCAGAATATAGGAAAATTGTATTGTTTTTGATTCAGTTTGTTACTAAACAGAATACACAAAACATAGCCCTTAAAGAGACTCTGAAGCAACAATAAATCATTATTTTTTTCCTGCTAGTTTGCTTTAGAACTATGAGAAGAGGTGAAACGCCGCATTCCAGCGGCAAAACGAGGGGTTTAGACCCCCCAAATCTCGGGGCAAACATCCACGACTTTCAAAGTCGTGGATTTTGCTGCCCGGGGAGGCAGAGCTTTGAGCTATAGCTCTGTCTCACTGAAGTCAATCTGCCCAGCCAGAAGTAGGCCTTTTGGCACTATTTAAATACTTTACAACATTTGCAGTTGAACATTTAATCAATAACAGCAGAACCCACAGTTTACACAATACCTTCTGCAATATTGGTTGGGTATGTTGTGCCCGGTAAGATGTTATTAACTGGCTGCTACTGTTATTATACAGAGCTGGCTTATCAACGCTAGAATTTTTACAGCTTACGCTTACAAAGGAGTGACTGTCCCTGGAGCAATTTAATTTGGAAATATTTAATATTTTACGTGTTTGCTTTTGTTTCTCATTGTGTTTGATTGTGAAGGTTCTACTTACGTCTTTTCTCTTTGGTTTTCATCCAGTAAGGACTCTGTTGTGGGGTGAATGTTGTTGATTTCGGTTTCTGCATCTTTAATGTCAGCCTTTCTTTTGTTTGAGTTGGGAAGCCAAGACAACCACTATAAAATACAAATAAAAACAAACAAAAACTAAGAAAAGCACATTTAATAATAGTGATTTCAAGAGGGCTTTTATGTGGTTGAGACAGATGCAATGTTCTATGTCACCTGAGGACTAATTCAATGCGTTCTAAAGAACAGCTCACAGAGAAGTTAGAATTAAAAAAAAAAGACTACAGGCAAAATCGGACAATTTTTGCAATGGTTAAAGCAATACTGAAATAAAGAAGAAGAAAAACAATTCTCCCTGCCCTGGGTCCACCGCTACCCCTCCCCCCCCCCCCCCCCCCCCCGTGGTATTATTTCGACCAACGGGTCGAAAACACCTTTGGGGGTCCTCATGTGCAGCACGGTAGCATAGTGGGCAGCATGGTGGCGTAGTAGGTAGCTCTTTTGCCTTGCAGCACTGAGTCCCTGGTTCGAATCCCAGCCAGGGCACTATCTGCACAGAGTTTGTATGTTCGCCACATGTCTATTTCCTCTGGGCTCTCAAGATTCCTCCCACATCACAAAAAACATACAGATAAGTAAATTGGCTCCCACTTAACAAAAAAAAAAAAAAAAAAGGCCCTAGACTACAATACATACACTACATGATACGTCCATAGACATATGATTATGGTAGGGATTAGATTGTGAGCCCCTCTGAGGAACAGTTAAGTGACATGATAACATACTCTGTACAGCACTGCGGAAGATGTGTTGGCAATATATGAATACTTACTATTAATAATAATAATATTAATTTACTGCATTGCCGATTACTTCCGAAGACAAACTGGTCTGTACTAAATCTGGACTTACGCATGCTCAGTACGGATACGCCCGTCTTCGGAACACTCATCCTTGTATTACTTGGTGATAAAGACTCAGTGAAAGGAAGTTGGACTATTCAGTATTTCATTGACCATCTCTATTAACAGGCATTCCAATATTAAAGGGGACCGTGCTGAGAAGTAAGCAATCCTCTCAGTTCATCTCTACATGTTTCTAGGACTAATGGCAAAGATTATTTCAGTGTGCTTACCTTGATTTTATACATACAAACATACAGCCACTCCATGGTGATCCTGACAAAGACTGTCAGATTGGCAAAGTTAGTGCCAGTAACTCAATTAGTATAGTACAGGACTGAAGTACGTGCTTTCGGGACCGGCTGTGTAGAGCTTGACTTGGGTGCCGCCATAGCACTAGGAGGACTTAACATTAGTTGAGAGGTTAGGGCTAGGGAGGAGAGGATAATTGTAAAGGGACAGCCAGTCAATGGAAAGAATGACAATAGTTACAATATATGTAATGTATCACAGATGATATTCTACTTTTGACTTTAGTTGACACCCAACTGGACTAGTGCTACAGTTGTACGTACAAGTTCTGTACATTGCACAATCTAGACCAAGCCTTCCTAACCAAGGGTTTAGTGGAAACCCAAGGGTCTGTGAAGAATCTGCAGGGGTTCCCTGGTATTCTTCCTGTACCATCTCCGACCCTGTTTGTGCCAAAATCAATGCTGGGTACAACTCACATTGTACTTGGCAAAATAAATAGATTCTGATTCTAATTCCTCCCAGTGAGAGATGACTCAGGTACAGGCTTGGTAAGTTGGATGAGAAAGTTACAAAATGTACCTACTCCTTTGTGTACTCTTCACTCATTTTGTACCCATCCCAAGTTCCATCCTCCCTGCGTCACATGACACATGACAATTTTATTGTGATGATGAATGAGTACATAGTAGGCCGGAATTGAGGACTGGCATACAATGCATGAAAAGGAAGTTGAAAAAGCAGCAGATAACTACAACCAATGTACTCATGCCAATGTCTGCAAGGGGGTGCAGCAGCACATTAAAATTACAATTACAGTAGGATCCCTTTATAGTAAACTCCACGGGACCAGGAAAAGTAGTTTACTATATCACAAGTGTAATATATCAGAATTTGTCATACTTTGTATATTTATACAGACGTATTTGCTGGGAACCGAGGACTGAGTTGACTTTATCCAGAGGTTTACTATATCAGAATTTACTATAACGAGATTCCGCTGTAACAGTCTCCAACCTGGCCAGCTATCTCCCAGTCTTCAGTCTCCTACCTAGCCAGCCATCTCTCCTGTGGCAGTCTCCTACCCACCTAGCCATCTTCCAGTTTGCAGTCTCCTACCCAGCCAGCCATTTACCAGTTAGAAGTCTCCTACCTGCTCTGCCATCTCCCATTTTGCAGTATTCTACCTGCCCAGCCATCTCCAAGTCTGCAGACTACAACTCGCCCAGCATCTCCCAGTCTGCGGTCTCTTACTCGCTCAGCCATCTTCCAGTCTCTTACCTGCCCAGCCATCTCTCCGCCACCAGTCTCTTACCTGCCCAGCCATTATTATTATTATTATTTAGTATTTATATAGCGCCGACATATTACGCAGCGCTGTACAATGTATATATATATATATATATATATATATATATATATCTTGTCACTAACTGTCCCTCAAAGGAGCTCACAATCTAATCCCTACCATTGCCATATGTCTATATTATGTAGTGTAAGTACTGTAGTCTAGGGCCAATTTTAGGGGGAGCCAATTAACGTATCCATATGTTTTTGGAATGTGAGAGGAAACCGGAGTGCCCGGAGGAAACCCACGCAGACACGGAGAGAACATACAAACTCTTTGCAGATAGTGCCCTGGCTGGGATTCAAACCAGGGACCCAGCTCTGCAAGGCGAGAGAGCTACCCACTACGCCACCGTGCTGCCCCTGTCATCTCCCAGTCTGCAGTCTCTTACTCGCTCAGCCATCTTCAAGTCTCCTACTTGACCTTCCATCTCCCAGTCTGCAGTCTCTTACTCGGTCAGCCATCTTCCAGTCTCTTACATGCCCAGCCATCTCTCCGCAACCAGTCTCTTACCTGCCCAGCCATCTCCCAGTCTACAGTCTCTTACTCGCTCAGCCATCTCTCCGCCAGCAGTCTCTTACCTGCCCAGCCATCTCCCAGTCTGCAGTCTCTTACTCGCTCAGCCATCTTCAAGTCTCCTACCTGACCAGCCATCTCCCAGTCTGCAGTCTCTTACTCGCTCAGCCATCTTCCAGTCTCTTACCTTCCCAGCCATCTCTTCACCAGCAGTCTACTACCCGACCAGCCATCTCCAAGTCTGCAGTCTCCTACCTGCCCAGCCATCTCCAAGTCTGCAGTCTCTTACTTGCCCACCCACCTTCCAGTCTCCTACCTGCCCAGCCATCTCTCCACCAGCAGTCTCCTACTTGACCAGCCATCTCCCAGTCTGCAGTCTCCTACTCGACCAGCCATCTCCCAGTCTTAAATCTCCTACTCGCTCAGCCATCTCCCAGTCTTTATTCTCCTACCTGCCCAGCCATCTCCTACTCACACAGCCATCTCCAAGTCTGCAGTCTCCTACCTGCCCAATCATCTCCCAGTCTGCAGTCTCCTCCAGGCCAGCCATTACCCAGTCTGCAGTCTTCTATCTGCCCAACCTTCTCCTAATCAACAGTCTCCTACTTGCCCAGCCAACTCCCAACCTAGAGTCTGCCATATTGTAGGATACACTAACTTATGTTTTTTTATTTTTTATGTTTTTAAAGCAACAAAATTGTGTCTGAGGAGGTTATGCTGCCTAATTACGCTGTTTGAGGGGACACTCTAATTGTGGTGTTTTGGAATATGCAACCTATTTATGTTTTTAAAGTTAAGCTGAAGTGAAAATAGTCTGATGATATAAACAATTTTATTTATCCTCCTATTCCTAAAAATGACCTTTTAGATATCCCACAGTTAAATGTTATGTTTAAAAACGTAAAAATGTAGATGTATTGTTTTGTCTATCCTCAAAGACACAGTGTTTCTGTGTAACAGACAGCTCAAATATGCAAACTATTGGCCTTTTTTTATCGATCCCTGGCTCTCAGAAACCATTCTCTGCCCCAAAAGTGTTTTATGGCTACAATTTCTTATTAGTGAGGGTTATGCTATAGGCCATACTGGAGATGATCATACTTGCATAGCTCAATGTTAAATCTTTCAGGTAGAAAAATAACACAGCATAGTAATTTGTATTCTTGATCTCATCATGCTACATGTCACTTAACCCCCTACCGACCACCTAACGCCGATCGGTGTCTGGAAGATGGCAGCCCCAGGACCGCCTAACACCGAAAGGCATCAAGTCCTGGGCAGGGTTTTGCAGTGGATCGCGCGCTCCCCTACGCTCCGCTATCAGTCTACCAGCGGCCACTAGGAGACTGTTAGATGGCGAAACCGCCATCTATTTACATTGTACAGCGCTGCGATCTATGAATCCCCTGGAGAGGCTCAGAGAGCGATTGGCTTTCATAGGCAGATGCCTATGAGAGCTAATCGCTGTGTTTGTTTGCCGGGGGAGGGAGAAAGGGGGGATATAAAAATAAATAGAAAAATGACAAATTTATTAGAAATAAAATGACAAATAAATTAATAAAAAAACACACCCTGCAGCAGCGATCAGAGCCCACCAACAGAAAGCTCTGTTGGTGCGCAGAAAAGGAGGGGGGTGGGGAATTCATTTGTGTGCACAGTTGTATGGCTCGGCAGCGAGCATTTAAAGCTGCAGAGCACTAAATTGTAAAAATAGCCTGGTCACTAGGGGAGTATAAACCTACGGTCCTAAACTGGTTAAGGTTCCCTTCAAGGGGACACTCTACCTAACTATGTTGTTTTGGGGGTACATTAGGCCTTACGTATGGGGGCTACATGCAGCCTAATTATGTTGTTTCGGTTCCCGAACAAAATAGAAAAGAGGCGGCACACCACTGGCTGCAAAAAGTTGCTTGTATTGGGGAACAGAAACACTACGTTACAGACTTACAGGTCCTATGTGAAGTGCATAATTATGTTGTTTTGGGTACCAGCCTGCTTGATTGTGCTGTTTGAGGCCTATGCCTGTTTATGTTTTAAAGGTGAAGGCTCTGCCAATAATAAATTAAGTCGCTGGCCTAAGGTGTGTACAAATCTTTGATGAATGTCGCCCGTCCTGGATTTGGACCCGATACCCTTGGGTGACATCACTGTGGGCTGGGTTGCACAGATGTATGTCAGCTGTGTAGCTGACAATGCGCTCTGCTGCTATGCGGGGAGGTGGAGGGAGGATGGAGTGGCGAGTGTGTGAGTGTCGTGAACACTGTGGATTGGCCATGGGGAGGGGGGGGAGAGATTGAATTGATCTGTTGGGCAAATCGCTTATGGGTTAGGGGTTGTTGGTCGTTGTACACACATTATCGGCTGAGACAGTTGTTTTCGGCGGCCTCAGGCAACTTTTGTAAAAGCCTTCAGAATAAATATACAGATCAGATGCGTTGACTCTGGTCTGACTGTACTGGCTGCATGCTTGTTGCAGGTGTGGGGCTTGAAGAAATAAAACACTACACTTTATAGAGAATTGATGTGTGCATCAAACCAAGTAACACCTGACAAATCGGGCTTTTGCAAATTTGGCCTAATTGGCTACTCACGAGACATAGCTCATGCAAATATACATTTGCTTTCGCTTGCCAAAGTTTGCAGGGTTAGAACCAATACCGCAAAGCAGTTGCCCTGCGGGAATTAGTTCATGCTACATTAGCACTATCCAGGAGCGCCACGGGGAGGCTTCCCAATGCCTCCATACAACCGGGGTGCCGCGAGGCCCCAAGCGCTCTCACTGCCTGGAAACCACAGCGGCATCCTGGAGGGGGAGGCTGGGTGGTGCAGGCGACCCCCCCAAGCGTGGCCAGCGCCGGGAAGAGCCGCCCGAACCTGCCTCCCAAAATTATAAAACAGGCACTTACCTTAACGACTATTGCGTTCTGCTACATGAGCACTACTTGGGAGCGAACACATGAGAAAGGAGTGTAGCATGGACCACTCCAAATGGGGGGGGAGGCAGGCGCAGACAGCCTGCTCCAGGGCTTGGGGCCCCGCGGCACCCCGGTTGTATGGGGGCATTGGAAAGCCTCCCCGTGGCGCTCCTGGATAGTGCTAATGTAGCATGAACTAATTCCCGCAGGGCAACCGCGGTATTCGTTCTAACCCTGCAAACTTTGGCAAGCGAAAGCAAATGCATATTTGCATAAGCTATGTCTCGTGAATAGCCAATTAGGCCAAATTTGCAAAGCCAGATTTGTCAGGTGTTACTTGCTTTGATGCACACACCAATTCTCCACCAATAAAGTGTGTTGAAGTGTGTTGAAGAAATAAAAGTCTAATGCTGGGAATACACGTTACGTTTTTTCGATTTCTCACAGAAGTGAATGGTAAAAAGATAAGAAAAACGAAGATAAGAGAATTGAGCAGAGAATTGAACGTGAAAAACGTAACGTGTATTCCCAGAAAAGAGCTCAGCATAACAGCCAGGCGACTGGCATTGTTTATACAGGAATGAAAATGGCAGCCTCAAGATTCCTCTCTCTTCAGATTCCCTTTAAATCTTTGATGGACACAGGAAATGTGTCCCCTAAATTGCCTTCCTCGGGGTATGTGACAGCAACTTTTTAGTTCCCCTGACATTTTTATTCTGATTTCATTTTACTGTGCTAATTTTGCAAATAAAACAATATATACAACTGGTAGATGTGGGCAAGAAGCATAAATACAGCAGAATCAGTTAAAAAATGTATCTGTATAGTGATGATATCATCACTATACAGATACATTTTTTAAACTAAAAACCATAAAAATAATTAGACCGCAGCTGTGGTATCTTGCAAGGAAACTTGCTGGAAACCGTAGCAACAGTATACGCCTTAGTGTAAAAGAAACCCAGACTTCTCCTCCGTTTGTCTTAGTGGAGCTGCACAAAGTGTTAATTAAAATGCATTCCTCCTTCATATTCTCTCTCTCAAGAAGAGCTATACTAGGCCAATGAAAGGCGAGTGTCCAGTAATATCACATGACTAGAAATGGTGACTTCTGGACAATGGCTCTTAGGGGAGGGATGACTCTTAGGGGAGGGATGAGCAATATATATGACTCAGGCTGAAATATTACTCAGTACACAAATGAAACAAAGACTTATTTTAAAGGAAAGACAGGCATGGAGCAATGATAAGATAGCAACTATAGATGAGATATGACTTTTGACAAGTAAATCTACCCACGCAAGTGCACATGTGCAATAACTGTTTGACTAATCGTGTTCGTAATGCTGGGTTTCCACTCATTTCCGAAAACAGACGCAGCACCCGTGCTGATGTGAATTCACATCTGAATGGCTATCGCCTTGTGTGGAAAACTGCAGCAGGCAGCAACCCTTCCCCCACGATTTGGATAATAATAGGCTGTGATTCCGCAGTCGAAGATGTGTGCGGGAAATTGCTGCGATTCAGCTACAGTGTGTTAGAGATTTAACAACATTATTACTTTTAAACTGCAGTATAGTAAAACAACCGCAAGATGTCACTGTGCATAAAATGTGGGATTGTTATTTCCTGTATTGTCTATGTTCCTCTCTGTTCTAAGTAAGCTGCATTACCTGATGGTGGTGTATGACATACCTCTGCATGTTTTTCTTCAGTAAAGAGTTCTATCTTGTTACACTGACTGCCTATCTGCGAGTACAGACCCCTCTGCTCCATCACAGTGGAAACAGGTCCTGGGACTAATCTAAAGTAATAAATCCATAGTTTACCATTCTGCCAATGGCATTTCCACTTTTTGCGGGCAAAGAAACAGAAACCAAATCAAATTTTCAGTTAACCTCTACAGTAACAACTACTACGATGTTTTAATTGGTCTGTTTGACTCTTCACAAGATCTGGTCCCGGGTTCATTTAAGGTTATGAAGTAGGCTAAGGTTGGGCCTTAGGTTAGGAAGGGGTTAAGGCAAGGAACTAGGAAGAGCTTTCGTCGCCATGTGAGTCGCCGTGGTAAGAAAATCTGACGAAGCAGGATTATGCCGGTACCACGGCTGCTGAGAATAGCATCTGACCTCATATTTTATGTTTATGGGTATTGTTTAGCCTGATTGGAGTTCGCTTCTAATAAAATGAAAGAGAAAAGTTTATCGACTGTTAAAGTAACCCATTTTTTAATAGATCTTGAAAAGACATCCTGCCACCTGGACACTAACTTCCTCTGGTGCCATGCTTTCATGGGTGGTGTAATTATACTACGGCCGCTGTCCACATGCGGAGTCTATGTTGTAATATTGGAATTCCCAGCATTGTTCCTGAGTTTGTATTTCCTTACCCCTGAGCGCTGTGTGCTTTGCCTTCTCCGTCTGCTCTGAGCAGCCATCCTGTCCCTTTAGCTTCCCAGCAGAGAGTGAGCTATGAGCAGAGAGCTGCCAGGCTGTGAGGAGGGAGGAGTCCTATAAGAATATCTTTTGTAGATTTCTTTTATTGGCAAACTCTGCTTCCTGGCTCTGCTGTAGCAACACCTGGGATGGCAGGCAGTGGAATCCCAGGCAACAGGTAGAGCAGCTATCATGCTAATGGGTATCAGTGTCATAGGAGATGCCTGACTTCCTTACACAATACACACACCACATGTTACATCACAGATATGACTGGGGATTTCTGCAATGGACAGAGCAGCGACTGGAGGGCGGGGATTGTCAGCGTGGGACTGTGTGTGTAATGTGCAGCGTGTACAGACAGCTCAGTTACTATACTTAGCTGGTGTCGCCTCATTATGTTTTTCAGCATAATCTGGGATAGACACAGGATCCTGCCTCTTTTTTAGACTGTGTAGATTTGTATGTAATATTTGGCCATTATGTTAGAGTCCCAAAATGATAGAGAGCTTGGGGGTATCTTCAGGTCACATTACAACCAGTGGATAGACGCTGCTGCTGCATCATACGCTGCCTCTTCCTACTCCTCCTTCACACAACCCTCCCCCTACACTGTCTTCTTAAAGGTGCCCATCGTTGATACAATGTAGATTGTATTATTTTATCAAATGTATGTTGTACAAAGGTAAACTGAGTGAGTTTACAGTGAATGGTTACCTTAGGTAGACATTCATGTAAAAAAAGGAGCCTGGGGTATTGCCGCTAGTACAATATCCGTATATGTAAAATTACAGATATTCTACTTAATTCCAATAGTAAAATATTGGTAATTTTTACTGATATTTTACTATGCCTTAGCCTAACCCTTCTCTCACACAAAACCCTTCTTCTACCGCTGCCTAATTCGAAGAACCCCCTCTACTGATGCCTAACCCTAAGACCTCCCTCACTGATGCCTAACCAGAAGACCTCCCTCTACTGATGCCTAATAGGGATGATCGGAATGAGCAAATAACGGATTCTGTCAGTGTTAAATTCCGTCGCTATGAAAATTCCGCCGGATTTGTACAAAATTCCGCGGAATTCTGGATTCCATCGGAAAAATTTAAAAAAATCACTAAAGTATTCTCCCTTCCTATTCCCTCCTCCCGGAGCGAGGAGGGTCTCAACTTCCAGGGAATTGTAGTATTTCAAAAGCCAGCTTACATATCGTGGCTGGGGATTGAACCCAGGCTGGGCTGGAAACTGAACCCAGGTCGCAGTGTGTGGTAGGTAACTCACTTAACCACTATACCACCACCAACACAACATGCTGAAGCCAGCCTAGCATGTACCATTATGATCAATCCAAAAGAAAAATTAGGTTGCTTAAGGATTTGTAGCATGTCAAAAGCCAACTCACATTGGCTGGGAATTGAACCCAGGCTGGGCTGGGAATTGAACCCAGGTCTCAGTGTGTGGTAGGTAACTCACTTAACTACTATACCACCAACACTACATGCTGAAGCCAGCCTAGCATGTACCATTATGATCAATCCAAGAGAAAATTTAGCTTGCTTAAAGAAAACCTAAACTGAAAATTAAAAGTCAAAATAAGCATACACAAGTTATACTTACCTTCCATGTTGTCTACTCCTCAGTGTCTTTCTCCTGTCCTGCGTCCTGTTTGTTCACTGTGATCAAGGGAATTTTCCGTCCTCCATTTTGAAAATAGCCATTACCCATAACAGCTTTCTGGTCAGCACACAGTTAAACTGTAACATCGCCCACTTGAGCGATAGGGAAACATGGACATTACCTGGTACATCAGTTTTCCTCTCAGCTATAACTGACAGCAACTGATATTTTACTGACAGCAACTGATATATTTCAGATCTGACAAAATATTGTCAGAACTGGAAGAGATTATTGTCAGAAGAAAATGGTGAGCTTCTGAGAGGAACTGATTGCAAGGTAACTATGTAATGTTCATTTGAAGTTACCTCATGTGTTTATTTTAAATATTTTTACTCAGTACAGGTTCTTTTTAAGGATTTGTAGCCAGGCATGGCCTTGCCTTTTGTGTTCAACAGTTGTCCGAAGAGAACCCCAGATAGCCAGGTAGATTAATCTCTCTCTCTCTCTCTTTCTCTCTCTAGTAGGGATGGTCACCGATTTCCGCGGAGTTGTACTCTCCGGAATTTTTAGGCGGAAATTGGTCATTCTGTTCCGTTTGGTCGGAACGTAATTGCTTTTTCAATCTGTCGGAATTCCGAAATTGCCTGTGAAATTCTGCCGGTATCCGTTGATGGTTTTAACCTGCCTGGCGTTCTATTAAGATCGCCAGGCAGGCTGCGGGAGGGTTTTTTTTTAATAAAAAAAAAACTATTTCATGCAGCCAACTGAAAGTTGGCTGCATGAAAGCCCACTAGAGGGCGCTCCGGAGGCGATCTTCCGATCGCCTCCGGCGCCCAGAATAAACAAGGAAGGCCGCAATGAGCGGCCTTCCTTGTTTTGCTTACATCGTCGCCATAGCGACGAGCGGAGTGACGTCATCGACGTCAGCCGACGTCCTGACGTCAGCCGCCTCCGATCCAGCCCTTAGCGCTGGCCGGAACTTTTTGTTCCGGCTGCGCAGGGCTCAGGCGGCTAGGGGGGCCCTCTTTCGCCGCTGCTCGCGGCGAATCGCCGCAGAGCGGCGGCGATCAGGCAGCACACGCGGCTGGCAAAGTGCCGGCTGCGTGTGCTGCTTTTTATTTGAGCCAAATCGGCCCAGCAGGGCCTGAGCGGCAGGCTCCGGCGGTACTGGACGAGCTGAGCTCGTCCAGACCGCCCAGCAGGTTAAGCTGAAAATTCAGTTCAGTGGCATCAAGTCCTAGAGAGAGAGAGAGAGAGAGAGCGCTCATTTTTCTCTAGGGTATATCACAATGGTACACGCTAGGCTGGTTTCAGCATGTAGTGTTGGTGGTATAGTGGTTAAGTGAGTTACCTACCACACACTAAGACCTGGGTTCAATTCCCAGCCAATGTGAGTTGGCTTTTGACATGCTACAAATCCTTAAGCAAGCCAATTTTTCTCTTGTATTGATCATAATGGTACATGCTAGGCTGGCTTCAGCGTGTAGTGTTGGTGGTATAGTGTTCAATCATATCACTTTCATGTAGTATAAGCTTCACCAATCAATCATTCAAGGTATTTTCAATCTGGTGGCCCTTATACTATATAGATTTGATAAATCTGTACAACCAAGACTGTATGGTGTGTGTTGAGCTTAAGACACTCCCTCTACCAATGCCTAACCCTAAGACCTTCCTCTATTGATGCCTAACCCTAAGACCTTCTTCTACCCCTGCCTAACCCTAAGACCTCCCGCTGCCTAACCCTTAACCTGTCCCCCAGGTGGTACCTAACACTTAACCCCTGACCCCCCCATGGCTAACACTTAACACCCCCCTTAACCTTCCCCCCTCCCCCGCCGCAAACACGCATGTGATCACGCGCAAACTTTCATTTACACGCAAACGTAATCCTTTACCTTCACGCGCGGCAGATCGCGTGTTAACTGCTGTGCTATCAGTTATCACGCTTTTGTGAATCAAGCCCTATGTGCAGCCAGTGGGAGCGGGCAGTATTAGGTCCGCTCTGCTGGTCCGCAGTGATGCGGCTGTAGCCCGGGGCAGATACGCTCCCCAATAGGCTATATGGGGGTACGCCTCCGCCTGACCCAGGATTATCAAGGACAATAGTGCGGTCTGCTTACTGCCACAGATCCCACAGATCCGTTGCAGTGTGACAAGTGTGAATGGCTCCTGTGTATAACATAGAATCCGTTCACTGTCCGCTTAGCAATGAGCAGAGAATGGACAAAAAATGTCTGTTCTCCGCTCTAGTGGAAAAGCAGCCTTACTGGCACTGATCAGGAATGGTCATGTCTTTATATGATCGCTATTTTGAAGCAATATTGGTGGGGGAAGGAAACTCCAACAGAGCATCCACCTTCCTTCCCCCAGACTAACACGCAGAGCAGACAGGAATTAGTTTAATTGTGCTAGAATTATTATCGTTACTGCTAACAGTTTGAACCTTGTGATTGTTGAATTCTCCATATCCTGTGCCGTGGCCTTGGCACTTTGAAGCTGCTCCCTGGCTGTCCCCAGAAAGTGGCCTTGCTGTTTTGTTCCAGTCTTATCATCTCTGGAGCTCAGAAACAGACAGAACACAGGCTCATTCTAAATGAATTACTCAGATCTGTACACAAAGGAGGGAGCATTACTCTGTTGAAAATTGTTACAATCATTTTATTACAGCCAAGTTCCAGTTCCAAGTTCTAGTATTAAAGCAGCATGGAAAGCCATACTATCCCAGGAAAAAACACATATAAATAGATAAATACTTGTTCTACTTACATAACATATGTATTGTACTGTCCACATTTTGATTTTAGTTAATCTTATATAGTAAACAAAGAGAAAACTGTTTCAGGCCTTTTCCATTTTTATTACCTCTGTCTGAACACAATCCTGATGTAATTTCCTCCCTTACTGTTTTTTTTTCTCCCAGAAACTGCACTGTCATATCTAGCTTGCTTTGTAAACACATGTAAACACAGCATAGCTTGTATTTCAGCAGCTTCATACTGAACTGCCCTCAGCCAATCAGTGAGGAGTAGGAATGTGGGAGGGGAGATAACAAGCTCCCTTCTCCCTGGCAATGTACCAAACAGAGACAGGCTGACTGAGATAAGATTTATTACAGCAGAAATATTTCTTATTATATTGGAATGCTTGCACTGCAGAGAAGGTTGTAGAACGCGTAATAAACACAGAGCTGTGAGTAAATGGAATTTGATTTTATGGCTGACAATCCCACTTTATGGCCCAGTGGCGTAGCTAAAGAGCTATAGGCCTCAGTGGGAATTTTACATTGGACTTCCTCACCTGCAATCCTACAGTTAGGGACGGCCCTGCCTTAAGGTGGCCACACACGATACAATAAAATGATCCGATTTTACGGCAATTCGATAAAAATGATCGGATCTACAGAAAAAATCGAAAGCTTTTTTTTCATTCGACTGAAAAATCCGATCGGATTTCCCGTTTTCTTCGATTTTGATCGACTTGGAATGCCAGCTTTTTCTTCAACCTTTCTAAAGATTGTATGGTGTGTGTTAGATTGTCAATTTATTAATATACACAGCCTAGCAATTTTGTCAGCGTTTCCAATCATTTTTATCATAATTGGGGAAAAATTGAACACAGGTGTGTGGTGCAATTCTTAAATTGAACAGATATTTAAAGAATTGTATGGTGTGTGGCCACCTTAAAGGTGTTAAATATCTGTTCAATTTAAGAATTGCAATCAATTTTTCTGACTGATTGTAACATTTCAAAAATATGACCAATGTACCACACACCTATGTTCAATTTTTCCCCAATTATGATAAAAATGATTGGAAACTCTGAGAAAATTGCTATGGTGTGTATATTTATAAATTAACAATCCAACACACACCATACAATCTTTAGTAGAAATTGAAGAAAAATATCTGGCATTCCAAATCGATTTAAATCGGAAAAAAATGGTAAATCCGATCGGATTTTTCAGTCGAATGAAAAAAAAGCTTTCGATTTTTTTGAGAGATACGATCGTTTTTATCGAATTGCTGTAAAATCGGATCATTCTATTGTATCGTGTGTGGCCACCTTAAGAGGACTCACCGAGAAGCATGTGATCAGTTTGATCAGCTGCAGGAGAGGACTGGGACCTTTTGGTCTGGAGGGAAAAAAAAAACTAGAGGCCCGTTTTCATGGCAGTCCCAGCCCAAATGATGTCACACAAGCGACCCACGTGCTATATGCCGGTACTCACGTGAGGCGCCAATGCAGAAATACAGCAAGGACACTTGAGGAACAGTGTAGCAGGTAAAGTATAATGCACTGGCCACATAATAAACTTTGAGGGACAACGGCCTTGGTTTCCGTCACGTTCATGATTATTGCACTTGATCGACCACATCGACCTGAGATTTCCCAGCATCTCAGATCGATACATTCAACTAATTTCCACCCAAAATCACATTGTTGATTTATAATAATTAATTAATAATAATTATTGAAACAGTTGGATCGACCAGCCCTAAATTATAAAATGAGAGGCAGCCTGGGGGGAAATCTCCCCCCTTCCCCCCTGGCCAGTCCTCCCCTGATCAGCTGATAGATTTGTAAGGTTCTGATTTGCTGTGATGACTTCCTGGGTTAATTTCCTGGTTTTACAAATCCCTTGATCAAACTAATCACATGCTTCTCTGTGAGTTCTCCCCAAGGCAATGCCATCCCTTCCTATGATGTTGGATTTTTACAACAAATGGTCTGTGTACTTATATATCTTTTACTGTCAATTGAGATATGCCATTGGCTTGTTCTACAGTATATATTCCATGTATATTCCACGTAGTCTGCACGTTAGCAAATTATTTCCTGTTTTCAGATGTGTTTTTTTCTCCAAATGTCACAACACAGACATCTGATGTATTTGATAATGTTGCTGTCTAGAAGAGAAAGGGCAACGTAGAAAGGTAAGAGAAAATACCATGCAGCACTAATGTAACACTGAGTTCTATTTTACTTCTCGGCTTATAGGTACTTGCAAAGTTCAAAAATCTTCCTCCTTGGAATTGTTTGACCCCCCAAATGCATCAAGTGTATGATTGGTTCAGTCAGGAACAGTTGATGTTACAGGATTGAGATGTAAAGGGAACCTGAACCAAGTAAAATTATTTAAAGTAAACACATGCTGTACCTGCAAATGAATATCACATATTTTTTTTGTTTAACACAAATTTTATTAAGTTTGCATAACATGGATAATAAACAGTATACATATTTATGAGCAAAAGCCTCTTTGAATAACATAGTATACATCAGGGTTATGATATAGCACGGTGGCGTAGTGGTTAGCTCTCTCGCCTTGCAGCGCTGGGTCCCTGGTTCGAATCCTAGCCAGGGCACTATCTGCAAAGAGTTTGTATGTTCTCTCCGTGTCTGTGTGGGTTTCCTCCGGGCACTCCGGTTTCCTCCCACATTCCAAAAACATACGGATAAGTTAATTGGCTCCCCCTAAAATTGGTCCTAGACTACAGTACTTACACTACATAATATAGACATATGGCTATGGTAGGGATTAGATTGTGAGCTCCTTTGAGGGACAGTTAGTGACAAGACAATATATATATATATATATATACGCTGTACAGCGATGTGTAATATGTCGGCGCTATATGAATACATAATGATAATATATTATCTTTGGTGTATCAATGTCAGTTACCATCACAAAAGTCAGTTTAACAAAAATGTTATTAACATAAACATATAGATTTTGACGGATAAAATAAGAGAAGAGTAACAAATACCTAAGTAAGGATAGAGAAAGACAAAGAAGAATAATGATAGTGGAACCAACAGGAAAAAAAAAAAAAAGAAAAGTCTATTATATAGGTCTGTCCTCTTATACAGTAGTTTATATTTAAATAGTGGTATCATCAGGTCCCAAATGAGGAGATATACATCCAGTTTTTATGTCCCTAGGCTATTGTAGAGACAGTTAATAGGTTATATGTATAGAGATTGTGACGAGAGGGGATAGAATATTTAGTTTAGTCAAGGAGGAATATCATTTAGAAAGTATGTTTCCCATGGATCCCATATCTTATCATGTCTAGATTCTGTATCACTTAGTAAAGCTGTTAAAAATTCCATAACTTTGCTCCAATTAATTTTAGCTATAATTTCAGAAATTGTGGGGATGGAAGAACTACGCCAATGAGAGCCTAAGGAAAGTCTAGTGGCCGTTAGAATAAGTGTAATTAGTCTCATAGAGCTTTTTTTTAGTTCTGGATATGGGTTTACCTAGTAGCATACATATAGGATCCATGGGGACATGAATGCCTCTTATTTTCAGAATCAACGTTTGACTATCCACCCATAGCGGCTGAACTATGGGGCAGAGCCAAAAAATATGTTCTAGAGCAGGGGTCTATAATAGTTTTACTGAGACAGCGCTCCTCTTCTTTGCACTGTGCCACCTGCAAATCAAAAAGAACTGCACATAGTGTAATACTGATAAATTGACATCATAACAAAACACCCCTAAAGTGCAAAAAGTGCTCCGTCAGTGCTCCACTGCAAGTGACAAATTCCACAAGACCCCCTTAAGGATTGCACGCTCACCAGAGGCAGACCACCTCAAATCCAGGTGGGTCTAAAGCTTAGGTTCAACAACCACAGACTCAGCATCAGATGAAGTCCAAAGGTTTTAATCCAATACCTCATAAAAACAATAAAAATCGGACATAGCATAAAATCCTTAACAATAAAACCAATTGCCCTGCGCTGAATGCGCACTCACGTCATCCAAGTTGGTTAAGCGCCTATCGGGTTCAATACCCAGCGGTGTTTGTCCTGTTGCGGCTATCGGCGTCCCGTGCCCGCTATGACTCTTCCGCTGTTTAATTAGATCTTCCTCCACGCAAACTCCTTACTCTCTGTGACGTCAGACGCTCCTGGCTCCGCCTTACGCGTTTCGTCCGTGCGGACTCATCAGAGGCTGACGTCACAGGAGCGGCCGACGTCTTAAATACTCTTAATTCCGGATTAGCTTGAGGCGCATCACGTCGCGGCCATGCTTACGCTTGAATCGCATCACATGGCCCCGTACGTCAATGCGACCTGGAGGTCGCACTGTACTGACGCTTCCCTGCATTTCATAAATTTAAAGCTGCTGCCATCTAGTGGAATAAAGTTATAGTGCCCCCAACTTCCAAATTACATATATAATCCATTTCCATGCATTTAAAAAGTGTGCAATATACTGCAATTTCATAATTACAACCCACCTACATTTCCTCTATTGGTAAATTACATATGTAAATGCATGAAAGCATCAGTATTATCAGGTGCCACCACTGGTTATTGTTGCATCGCCTCTGTTTCACCTGACTTTTGTTGCTCTATAAAATTACCTAGGTCCCAGTTTTTATATCACATCCAGTACAATATTATTGTGCGTCCCGTTTAGGGCCCCCATTTACACACTCTTTACCCGGGCCGGGCATTGTATGGGGGGAGAATCCTGTAAACCCCCTTAAACAATACCCTGTTCCCCACCAAGGTCCTAACCCCTTCCTCTATGTGTCCCCTTCCTTTTACCAGGGGTCAATCCCATATGTGTATATCTCAGGTCCCAAGATTCTCAACACACTGACATTTCACATAGCATATTCTCCCAACCCCTCCCTCCCCAATAAAGAATATATATATGTAATTTGGAAGTTGGGGGCACTATAACTTTATTCCACTAGATGGCAGCAGCTTTAAATTTATGAAATGCAGGGAAGCGTCAGTACAGTGCGACCTCCAGGTCGCATTGACGTACGGGGCCATGTGATGCGATTCAAGCGTAAGCATGGCCGCGACGTGATGCGCCTCAAGCTAATCCGGAATTAAGAGTATTTAAGACGTCGGCCGCTCCTGTGACGTCAGCCTCTGATGAGTCCGCACGGACGAAACGCGTAAGGCGGAGCCAGGAGCGTCTGACGTCACAGAGAGTAAGGAGTTCGCGTGGAGGAAGATCTAATTAAACAGCGGAAGAGTCATAGCGGGCACGGGACGCCGATAGCCGCAACAGGACAAACACCGCTGGGTATTGAACCCGATAGGCGCTTAACCAACTTGGATGACGTGAGTGCGCATTCAGCGCAGGGCAATTGGTTTTATTGTTAAGGATTTTATGCTATGTCCGATTTTTATTGTTTTTATGAGGTATTGGATTAAAACCTTTGGACTTCATCTGATGCTGAGTCTGTGGTTGTTGAACCTAAGCTTTAGACCCACCTGGATTTGAGGTGGTCTGCCTCTGGTGAGCGTGCAATCCTTAAGGGGGTCTTGTGGAATTTGTCACTTGCAGTGGAGCACTGACGGAGCACTTTTTGCACTTTAGGGGTGTTTTGTTATGATGTCAATTTATCAGTATTACACTATGTGCAGTTCTTTTTGATTTGCAGGTGGCACAGTGCAAAGAAGAGGAGCGCTGTCTCAGTAAAACTATTATAGACTTCCAAAGTGGACTTGACAGATAGCGAATACTCTGAAACTTTTTAGCTTCATTACAGGGTGTGAAAGTATATTCAGTGGGCGCAGTTTGCAATAATTTTATAGAGCAGGGGTCCCCAACCTTTCCCGGCCCGGGGACCACTTTCTGACCAAATTTTTTTCCGGGGACCGCCGCGGGGGAAGTGGACGTTGGGTGTGCGTCCTAGTGGACAGTGGAGTGGGTTACGGGGGGGGGGGGGGGAGGGTGCCGCTGGCGAGGGTGCAGTGGCATAGCTAGCATAGTTGCCCCAGTATAGGGAGTTTAGTTGCCCCAGTATAGCCATTATAGTGCCCCAGTATAGCCAGTATAGTGCCCCAGTATAGCGCCCCAGTACCCCAGTATAGTGCCCCAGCATAGTGCCGAAGTATAGCCAGAATAGTGCCCCAGTATAGCCAGAATAGTGCCCCAGTATAGTGCCCCCGGATAGCAAGTATAGTGCCCCAGGATAGCGCCCCGGTATAGCCAGGTGGTGGTCCCCGCCGCTGTTATTACCTTAACAGCGGCCGCTCTCCCCTCTTCGTCGCGTGTATTTATTCAAGCAGCGTATCTCCCGGCTGCTCTGTGTGATGTGACAGGAAGCAGGGCAGCGGCTTCCTGTAGCGGCTATATGTATCGACGTTACTATGGTAACCGAGCCCTTCTTCCTGTGCATCACACAGAGCAGCCGTGAGACGCTGCTTGAATAAATACATGCGCTGGAGAGGGGATAGCGGCCGCTGCTAAGGTAATAACAGCGGCGGCCGCGGGGACGGGCGGGAGGGGGGTTGAAGAGGACAGTCCTGCGGCCCAACTGGGAGCGTCCCGCGGACCACCAGTGGGCCGCGGACCACAGGTTGGGGATCCCCGTTCTAGAGTACCTAGATGACCACAGCCCCTCCAACAGGTATCAGGAACATCAGGATATGTCTGAGACAATACTTCAGGGGTTCTGTACCATCGAAAAAGTATTTTATAAATATTTTCTTTTACTTGTGTGCACATGGAGGTTAGTTTCACATTTTCCCAGATAGAAGACCAGTCTTCTATACTTATGGTTTGACCCGAATATTACATAGTTACCTTGCCACCAGTTCCTCTCAAAAGCTCACCATTTTCTTCCAACAATGATCCCGTCCAATTCTGACCAGATTTTGGCAGAGCTGAAATATATCAGGGGCTGTCAGTTACATATCAGTTGCTGTCAGTTATAACTGAAAGGGCAACTGATGTGCAGGGCAATCCCAATGTCCATGTTGTCCTATGGCTCAAGTGGTCAATGCTACAGTTTAACAGTTTGCTGACTTGGAAGCTGTTACAGGGTCATTGCCATTTTCAAAATTGAGGATCGATAATTCTATGAATCACAATGAGCAAACAGGAAACGGGAGAGGAGAAAGAGATTGATGAGTAGACTACACGGGAGGTACGTATGATGTGTGTATATTTGTTTTGACTTTTCATTTTCAGTTCAGGTTTGCTTTAAAGAGGGGGACTGCTAAATTCAGGACAGCAGTGACAATGTTAAAATAATGTGTGAATGCTGTCTCAGGGTCAGAGTAGGACAGAGAACTTAGAGTTTTCAAAACATCAGCCAGGGAGCGGAGATAAAAGGTCATGATAATTCCAGCACAAGTGAATGGCTGAAGTGCTGGGGGAAGTGTGTAGACAGGGAGGAAAAGATTGTGAAAATTACAAGGTTGTGGTCTGCTGGAGGATTTGGAAAGTTATTAATGCTTGAAAAATGTCAGAGTTCAGTAAAGAAAAGGTACAGAATGTGTCCATCTTTGTGAGTGAGGGTGAAGGACCACTGGGACCTCTCCCAGTGGTCCTTCACCCTCACATGAGATAATAAATTAAAGGGGAACTGAAGAGAGAGGTATATGGAGGCTGCCATGTTTATTTCCTTTTAAGCAATACCAGTTGCCAGGCCCTCCTGCTGATCCTCTGCCTCTAATACTATTAGCCATAGCCCCTGAACAAGCATGCAGCAGATCAGGTGTTTCAGACTTTAAAGTCAGATCTGACAAGACTAGCTGCATGCTTGTTTCTGGTGTTATTCAGATACTACTGCAGATAAATAGACCAGCAGGGCTGCCAGGCAACTGGTATTAATTAAAAGGAAATAAATACGGCAGCCTCCGTATACCTCTTACTTCAGTTCCCCTTTAAGGTTTAAAGACACCTCATCCTCCCTTCAAAGCAGTTGTGATGTTCCAGTTGAACCACCTATCTATACGTGAGCAAAAGTAATGAATGAGCAGATATTACTACTGTGCCAAAATACTATTTACTATAACAATGTCATGTTAAAGTGAACCTCCAGACTAAAAATCTACTCGGCAGCACTGAAAAGGCTTGTTTTTCTTACCAAAGCATTTTTACCCTGATGCTGTGCAAAGCATGATGGGATTTCTGATGTTGTTGTTCTTATTGGCTAGCAACTGGGAGGGGTGATCAGGACACAGGACAGTTGGAACTGTGTCTCATGCTCTCTATCACCTTCTTTCAGCAAAAGATGGCTGCCCTCATGAAATCACAAACATTTGCCTGTTCTTTTAAAACAGGGTGGGTAAGAGATTATATTACCTATCTATTTTAATTAACATAACTAATTTAACTTAATGACAGTATGTTTGTTTAGGCTGAAGTTCCTCTTTAAACAGTATTAACCCCCGACCAGCAGTCATCCATATTGCCAAGTTGCCAAATGCCAATTACTCACATATATTTCAACAACCATGTCTATGATTTGATATGACCCAAATCATTTCAAGCAGTCAATTTAACTTTGGTAAATCAACCCATATATAGTAGCAAACCCATGCTTTGTATACTGACATGTGGTTGTGTTTCTGCAAGATGACTGGTACTTTTACAAAGACAACCTCTTCTGAAATGTTAGCTAAAACCTTCATAATCCTCTTCATACC
Source organism: Hyperolius riggenbachi (assembly GCF_040937935.1). Classification (NCBI taxonomy): domain Eukaryota; kingdom Metazoa; phylum Chordata; class Amphibia; order Anura; family Hyperoliidae; genus Hyperolius; species Hyperolius riggenbachi. Next base: position 89,211,367 of record NC_090650.1, read on the forward strand.
AAAGGGGATAAAAAAGAATTTGCATGTCAAAGATGGGGATTAATTTCTCCTAGACCTCGCTTTCTCACTGCTTTTCTTGAACTCAAGGTGAACTGATTTAGCAGATGTTCAAAATATACTGTATATGGAAGCTCCTGAACAAAGCATTGGATACTGTCCAGATTTTAATGTATCAGCATTATATTGGGACATATAATGATGCAATCGCTAAATCATTGCATTTATCAGCCTGCTGTATAAAGATGGCCATACATATAACGATTTTGAGGAGCAATCGACCATCTGACTAGAACATTTTATCGAAAAGAAATAACTAACCAATGCAGGGTCAGATTTGTACTTTTTACCGCCCTAAACCAAGAGTCATCACCCCCCCCCCCACACACACACACACACCACCTTGTGTGTACATGCACACACAATATTATATCACCGATTGTGAGCTCCTCTGAGGACAGTCAGTGACATGACTATGTACTGTGTAACGTGCTCCAAAAGATGTCACTGCTATAGAAATACATAAGCATAATATGGTAGGACATTAGACTATGACTATGGTAGGATTAGAATAGATTGTGAGCTCCTCCGATGACAGTCAGTGACATGACTATGTACTCTGTAAAGTGCTGGAGAGGATGGCACTGCTATATAAATACAATTGTTCCTTTACAGAGAGATTTCTCCCACTTAGCATGGGCATGTGTAAAAATACACCCCAAAACACATTATACTTCTCCTGAGTACAGCGATACCACATGTGTGGCACTTTTTTGCACCCTAACTGCGCTAAGGGGCCCAAAATCCAATGAGTACCTTTAGGATTTCACAGGTCATTTTGAGACATTTGGCTTGAAACCAAATGTCTCAAAATGACCTGTGAAATCCTAAAGGTACTCATTGGACTTTGGGCCCCTTAGCGCAGTTAGGCTGCTTTTTTACACACAATTGTCCATTTACAGAGATATGTCTCCCACCCAGCATGGGTATGTGTAAAAATACACCCCAAAACTAGAGTTGGGCCGAACCTCTGATTTTAGGTTCGCGAACCGGGTTCGCGAACTTGCGCGGAAGGTTCGGTTCGCGTTAAAGTTCGCGAACCGCAATAGACTTCAATGGGGATGCGAACTTTGAAAAAAAAAATTTATGCTGGCCACAAAAGTGATGGAAAAGATGTTTCAAGGGGTCTAACACCTGGAGGGGGGCATGGCGGAGTGGGATACACGCCAAAAGTCCCCGGGAAAAATCTGGATTTGACGCAAAGCAGCGTTTTAAGGGCAGAAATCATATTGAATGCTAAATGACAGGCCTAAAGTGCTTTAAAACATCTTGCATGTGTATACATCAATCAGGTAGTGTAATTAAGGTACTGCTTCACACTGACACACCAAACTGTTCACTGAACAGAACAGGTATGCAGTGGCGGGTTCACTGAACAGAACAGGTATACAGTGGCGGGTTTACTGAACAGAACAGGTATGCAGTGGCGGGTTCACTGAACAGAACAGGTATACAGTGGCGGGTTCACTGAACAGAACAGGTATGCAGTGGCGGGTTCACTGAACAGAACAGGTATACAGTGGCGGGTTCACTGAACAGAACAGGTATGCAGTGGCGGGTTCACTGAACAGAACAGGTATACAGTGGCGGGTTCACTGAACAGAACATGTATGCAGTGGCGGGTTCGCTGAACAAAACAGGTATACAGTGGCGGGTTCACAGAACAGGTATGCAGTGGTGGGTTCACAGAACAGGTATGCAGTGGTGGGTTCACAGTACAGGTATGCAGTGGTGGGTTCACAGAACAGGTATGCAGTGGTGGGTTCACTGAGCAGGTATGCAGTGGTGGGTTCACATAACAGGTATGCAGTGGTGGGTTCACAGAACAGGTATGCATTGGTGGGTTCACAGTACAGGTATGCAGTGGTGGGTTCACAGAACAGGTATGCAGTGGTGGGTTCACTGAACAGGTATGCAGTGGTGGGTTCACATAACAGGTATGCAGTGGTGGGTTCACTGAACAGGTATGCAGTGGTGGGTTCACAGTACAGGTATGCAGTGGTGGGTTCACAGAACAGGTATGCAGTGGTGGGTTCACAGAACAGGTATGCAGTGGTGGGTTCAATGAACAGGTATGCAGCGGTGGGTTCACAGTACAGGTATGCAGTGGTGGGTTCACAGAACAGGTATGCAGTGGTGGGTTCACAGAACAGGTATGCAGTGGTGGGTTCACTGAACAGGTATGCAGTGGTGGGTTCACAGTACAGGTATGCAGTGGTGGGTTCACAGAACAGGTATGCAGCCAGGGACAAGCTAAGCCTAACTAATCTTTCCCTATGAGAGAGTGTGCAGCAGCTCGCCCTACTCTCACTAATGCAGGCACACGAGTGACCGTAATGGTCGCCGCTGCCTGCCTTTTAGTAGGGGGGGAGTGGCTCCAGGGGCTAGTGTAGCCTAATTGGCTACACTGGGCCTGCTGACTGTGATGTAGAGGGTCAAAGTTGACCCTCATGGTGCATTATGGGGCGAACCGAACTTACGCAAAAGTTCACCTGCGGGACGCGAATGCGAACCACGGAAGTTCGCATGGAACCGTTCACAGGCGAACCGTTCGGCCCAACTCTACCCAAAACACATTATACTACTTCTCCTGAGTACGGTGATACCACATGTGTGACACTTTTTTGCAGCCTAGGTGCGCCAAGGGGCCTAACGTCCTATTCATAGGTCATTTTGAGGCATTTGGTTTCTAGATCTAACGATCGGTGTAACACAGAGAGAGGATCTGATTACCGGTGATCTGCAGTATCACAGGGAATACAGATATATACCAGATTATAGATGATCTGCAGTATCACCGATAATCAGATATATAAACTAACCTCTGGTCACCTGAGGAGTGAGAGTGTTTGGTGCAAACAGTAATATACAGAGGACTGGACCTCAGAACAGTAAGGAGTCCAGCACAATTCCTTCTAGACTCTCTCGGGAGGAGTCAGGCTAAGAGAAGGAAGGAGAGTGACACTCGAGGGGAAATGTCACTACCAGGACTGGGAACTGCCTCTAACAGTAAGGTCGGTTCTCGAGGTCGGACAAGCCAGGTCGTAACCACACGAACAGATAGAGTGCAGATTCAGAAGGCAGAGGCGGAGTCTAAGGTACAGGCAGGGTTCGGCAACAGGGTATCAGAGATATCGAGGTACAAAATCAGAAGACAGATGCAGAGTCTAAGAACGAGCCGGGGTTCGGCAACAGAGTATCAGAATAACGAGGTACAGGATCAGAGTTCAGGAGAATAGTCAGGCAGGCAGAAAGTCATAACAGATAATCACAATCAAACTAGTACTTTAAACTATCAACAGAATCTAACTAAGTGTAGGATTACAGCTCCAGCTGGTCCCGGCACACTTTAGGATCTGACTCAGGTCTGAGTGCTACCACTATGTGATCGCAACGCCAGACAACCAGCAACTGAACAGCCAGCAGTATATATACACAGCTACTCTCCAGCACCTCCCCAAGTGCTGGACCAATGAGAGGACTCTGAATTGTCAGCTGACCAGCCTGGTCAGCTGACCTACTTCTGGCTGCCATATAAGTTCTGCCTCTCTGCGCGCACGCGCGTCATTCTAAACCCAGAGGGACTATGGGTCCCAGCCACACCAACACTGTCTTGTCCTGCACCTGCTGCCCCATGTGCGGGGTTGGTCGCCCCGCCAGCGGCCCTGGCAGCGGCCTCTCCGCGCTGGAACAAAGTATCGGCGGCAGGGTCATGCGCGCTAACCGCCGCGTCAGACGCGGCGGTTTCTCCGCGTTCCGCCATGCCCTTCCCGGAGACAGCCGCCTCACGCTGTACAGAGGCGGCTGTCTTTCTGCGTTTCCTCACACTAGACTACTCCTCACGGTTTAGGGCCCCTAAAATTCCAGGGCAAAATTCAGAGGTTCGGCCCAACTCTAGTTTTGGGGTGTATTTTTACACATACCCATGCTGGGTGGGAGACATATCTCTGTAAATGGACAATTGTGTGTAAAAAAGCAGCCTAACTGCGCTAAGGGGCCCAAAGTCCAATGAGTACCTTTAGGATTTCACAGGTCATTTTGAGACATTTGGCTTGAAACCAAATGTCTCAAAATGACCTGTGAAATCCTAAAGGTACTCATTGGACTTTGGGCCCCTTAGCGCAGTTAGGCTGCTTTTTTACACACAATTGTCCATTTACAGAGATATGTCTCCCACCCAGCATGGGTAGGTGTAAAAATACACCCCAAAACTAGAGTTGGGCCGAACCTCTGATTTTAGGTTCGCGAACCGGGTTCGCGAACTTGCGCGGAAGGTTCGGTTCGCGTTAAAGTTCGCGAACCGCAATAGACTTCAATGGGGATGCGAACTTTGAAAAAAAAAATTTATGCTGGCCACAAAAGTGATGGAAAAGATGTTTCAAGGGGTCTAACACCTGGAGGGGGGCATGGCGGAGTGGGATACACGCCAAAAGTCCCCGGGAAAAATCTGGATTTGACGCAAAGCAGCGTTTTAAGGGCAGAAATCATATTGAATGCTAAATGACAGGCCTAAAGTGCTTTAAAACATCTTGCATGTGTATACATCAATCAGGTAGTGTAATTAAGGTACTGCTTCACACTGACACACCAAACTGTTCACTGAACAGAACAGGTATGCAGTGGCGGGTTCACTGAACAGAACAGGTATACAGTGGCGGGTTTACTGAACAGAACAGGTATGCAGTGGCGGGTTCACTGAACAGAACAGGTATACAGTGGCGGGTTCACTGAACAGAACAGGTATGCAGTGGCGGGTTCACTGAACAGAACAGGTATACAGTGGCGGGTTCACTGAACAGAACATGTATGCAGTGGCGGGTTCGCTGAACAAAACAGGTATACAGTGGCGGGTTCACAGAACAGGTATGCAGTGGTGGGTTCACAGAACAGGTATGCAGTAGTGGGTTCACTGAACAGGTATGCAGTGGTGGGTTCACAGAACAGGTATGCAGTGGTGGGTTCACTGAACAGGTATGCAGTGGTGGGTTCACAGTACAGGTATGCAGTGGTGGGTTCACAGAACAGGTATGCAGTGGTGGGTTCACAGAACAGGTATGCAGTGGTGGGTTCACTGAGCAGGTATGCAGTGGTGGGTTCACATAACAGGTATGCAGTGGTGGGTTCACAGAACAGGTATGCATTGGTGGGTTCACAGTACAGGTATGCAGTGGTGGGTTCACAGAACAGGTATGCAGTGGTGGGTTCACTGAACAGGTATGCAGTGGTGGGTTCACATAACAGGTATGCAGTGGTGGGTTCACTGAACAGGTATGCAGTGGTGGGTTCACAGTACAGGTATGCAGTGGTGGGTTCACAGAACAGGTATGCAGTGGTGGGTTCACAGAACAGGTATGCAGTGGTGGGTTCAATGAACAGGTATGCAGCGGTGGGTTCACAGTACAGGTATGCAGTGGTGGGTTCACAGAACAGGTATGCAGTGGTGGGTTCACAGAACAGGTATGCAGTGGTGGGTTCACTGAACAGGTATGCAGTGGTGGGTTCACAGTACAGGTATGCAGTGGTGGGTTCACAGAACAGGTATGCAGTGGTGGGTTCACAGAACAGGTATGCAGTGGTGGGTTCAATGAACAGGTATGCAGTGGTGGGTTCACAGTACAGGTATGCAGTGGTGGGTTCACAGAACAGGTATGCAGCCAGGGACAAGCTAAGCCTAACTAATCTTTCCCTATGAGAGAGTGTGCAGCAGCTCGCCCTACTCTCACTAATGCAGGCACACGAGTGACCGTAATGGTCGCCGCTGCCTGCCTTTTAGTAGGGGGGGAGTGGCTCCAGGGGCTAGTGTAGCCTAATTGGCTACACTGGGCCTGCTGACTGTGATGTAGAGGGTCAAAGTTGACCCTCATGGTGCATTATGGGGCGAACCGAACTTACGCAAAAGTTCACCTGCGGGACGCGAACGCGAACCACGGAAGTTCGCATGGAACCGTTCACAGGCGAACCGTTCGGCCCAACTCTACCCAAAACACATTATACTACTTCTCCTGAGTACGGTGATACCACATGTGTGACACTTTTTTGCAGCCTAGGTGCGCCAAGGGGCCTAACGTCCTATTCATAGGTCATTTTGAGGCATTTGGTTTCTAGATCTAACGATCGGTGTAACACAGAGAGAGGATCTGATTACCGGTGATCTGCAGTATCACAGGGAATACAGATATATACCAGATTATAGATGATCTGCAGTATCACCGATAATCAGATATATAAACTAACCTCTGGTCACCTGAGGAGTGAGAGTGTTTGGTGCAAACAGTAATATACAGAGGACTGGACCTCAGAACAGTAAGGAGTCCAGCACAATTCCTTCTAGACTCTCTCGGGAGGAGTCAGGCTAAGAGAAGGAAGGAGAGTGACACTCGAGGGGAAATGTCACTACCAGGACTGGGAACTGCCTCTAACAGTAAGGTCGGTTCTCGAGGTCGGACAAGCCAGGTCGTAACCACACGAACAGATAGAGTGCAGATTCAGAAGGCAGAGGCGGAGTCTAAGGTACAGGCAGGGTTCGGCAACAGGGTATCAGAGATATCGAGGTACAAAATCAGAAGACAGATGCAGAGTCTAAGAACGAGCCGGGGTTCGGCAACAGAGTATCAGAATAACGAGGTACAGGATCAGAGTTCAGGAGAATAGTCAGGCAGGCAGAAAGTCATAACAGATAATCACAATCAAACTAGTACTTTAAACTATCAACAGAATCTAACTAAGTGTAGGATTACAGCTCCAGCTGGTCCCGGCACACTTTAGGATCTGACTCAGGTCTGAGTGCTACCACTATGTGATCGCAACGCCAGACAACCAGCAACTGAACAGCCAGCAGTATATATACACAGCTACTCTCCAGCACCTCCCCAAGTGCTGGACCAATGAGAGGACTCTGAATTGTCAGCTGACCAGCCTGGTCAGCTGACCTACTTCTGGCTGCCATATAAGTTCTGCCTCTCTGCGCGCACGCGCGTCATTCTAAACCCAGAGGGACTATGGGTCCCAGCCACACCAACACTGTCTTGTCCTGCACCTGCTGCCCCATGTGCGGGGTTGGTCGCCCCGCCAGCGGCCCTGGCGGCGGCCTCTCCGCGCTGGAACAAAGTATCGGCGGCAGGGTCATGCGCGCTAACCGCCGCGTCAGACGCGGCGGTTTCTCCGCGTTCCGCCATGCCCTTCCCGGAGACAGCCGCCTCACGCTGTACAGAGGCGGCTGTCTTTCTGCGTTTCCTCACACTAGACTACTCCTCACGGTTTAGGGCCCCTAAAATTCCAGGGCAGTATAGGAACCCCATAAGTGACCCCATTTTAGAAAGAAGACACCCCAAGGTATTCTGTTAGGAGTATGTTGAGTTCATAGAAATTGTGAAAAAAAAACACAATAAAAATCAATTTCCGCTAACTTGTGACAAAAAATAAAATCTTCTATGAACTCGTCATACACCTAACGGAATACCTTGGGGTGTCTTTTTCTAAAATGGGGTCACTTGTGGGGTTCCTATACTGCCCTGGCATTTTAGCAGCCCAAAACCGTGAGTAGTCTGGAAACCAAATGCCTCAAAATGACTGTTCAGGGGTATAAGTATCTGCAAATTTTGATGACAGGTGGTCTATGAGGGGGCAAATTTTGTGGAACCGGTCGCAAGCAGGGTGGCCTCTTAGATGACAGGTTGTATTGGCACTGAAGTGCAGGAAGCGCAGGATGTTCTCAAATTGTGACCTGGACATGGCAGCAGAGAACATGGGCATGTGATGTATTGGGTGCGTAGACCAATAAGACCGCAATACATTATTTTTGACTAGACCCATGTTAAGGAGAAGGCCCCAAAAAATGTTACGTTCGGAAACTTGGAGTGGTTTCCACCGAAAAGGCTGGGCATGCCAGCTTCTTGGATTGGCGGTTGGATTAACGGTTGGTCTCAGCCACAATTAAGTCGTAGAGACCAGCAGTGATCAGAAAAAAAAATTCTGTCACTGCGGTGGGGCGGGCGAGGGTTTGGCCGAGTGATCAGGAGCCCACACGGGGCAAATTAGGGCCTGATCTGATGGGTAGGTGTGCTAGGGGGTGACAGGTGGTGACAGGAGGTGATTGATGGGCGTCTCAAGGTGTGATTAGAGGGGGAAATAGATGCAAGCAATGCACTGGCGAGGTGATCAGGGCTGGGGTCTGAGGGCGTTCTGAGGATGTGGGCGGGTGATTGGGTGCCCAAGGGGAAGATTAGGGTCTAATCTGATGGGTAGCAGTGACAGGAGGTGATTGATGGGTGATCAGTGGGTGATTAGATGGCAGAACAGATGTAAACAATGCACTTTGGAGGTGATATGAGGTTGGTTCTGCGGGCGATCTGATGGTTTGGGTGGGTGATCAGATCCTTGTAAGAGGCAGGTTAGGGTCTGATCTGATGGGTGGCGTGACAGGTGGTGACGGGGTGATTGATGGGTGATTGACAGGTGATTGACAGGTGATTACAGGGGGAGAATAGATGTATACAGTACATAGGGGGGGGAGGTCTGGGGGGGTCTGAGGGCATTCTGAGGGTGTGGGCGGGTGATTGGGTGCCCTAGGGGCAGATAGGGGTCTGATCTGATGGGTAGCAGTGACAGGTGGTGACAGGGGGTGATTGATGGGTGATCAGTGGGTGATCAGTGGGTGATTATATGGCAGAACAGATGTAAACAATGCACTTTGGAGGTGATGTGAGGGTGGGTCTGCGGGCAATCTGATGGTGTGGGTGGGTGATCAGATGCCTGTAAGAGGCAGCTTAGGGTCTGATCTGATAGGTGACAGTGACAGGTGATGATTGACGGGTGATTGACGGGTGATTGACTGGTGATTACAGGGAAGGATAGATGTATACAGTACACGGGAGGGGGGGGATTGTCTGGGGAGGATCTGAGAGTGTGTGTGTGTGTGGGGGGAGGGGTGATCAGGAGCCTCCAGGGGGAAGTTTAGGACCTAATCAAAAAAATAGCGTTGACAGATAGTGACAGGGAGTGATTTGGGTGATTAGGGGGGTGATTGGGTGCAAACAGGGGTCTGGGGGTGGGCAGGGGGGGGGTCTGAGGGGTGCTGCGGGCGATCTGAGGGAAGGGGGGAGATCAGTGTGCTTGGGTGCTTACCTGGGGGGCTGCAGCCTGCCCTGGTGGTCCCTCGATCACTGGGACCACCAGGGCAGGAGGCAGCCTGTATAATACGCTTTGTATACATTACAAAGCGTATTATACACTTTGTATGCGGCGATCGATCAGCTAATAACCCGCCGGCGCTTCCGAACGGCCGGCGGGTTACTGCGACAGGTGGGCGGAGCCTGTCACCGTATAACCACGCCCGCCGCCGCCGATGGGCGTATTGCGGTCGTTTGGGTCCAACCCCTGCCGCTGCCCATCGGCTGTGGGCAGTCGGCAAGTGGTTAATACTGATTTACATGTGGTGCTAAAAGAAACCGTTTAACGCAGTCGCAGCACCGGCTGCTTTTGAAGGAGGCCTCCTTCAGAAGCAGCCGGTGCTGTGACCGGTATCAGGCGCTTTCTCCCGATCTCCTTTCCCAGACACCCCGGTAAGGCAGTCCTCATTTACATTGGCACTAATAGCGCCTTCTGTCAACTTGCTTATATTAATTGGTTTTCACTTTGTATTGCTTGCACGTAGCACAGGCGCAGGACGCTATTGCGGATGGGAACACGAAGGAGGCTTCACGTGGCCAGGCCTTTCAGCAAAACAAAAGTAGCTGACGGTGGGGAACTGGAGGATCCGTGAGGGCACAGGACGGCTGCAGGGGGCTGGTAGAAGCCCAGGTGAGTCAAACTAATTTTCTCTTAAACTGAAAAAGCCCCTATGGCAAAAAGACATTACACCATGTGGATCTAGCCAGTTAGGTTAAATGACAGGTTGTACAGTATGAGTATAACAATGTTATTTTTTCTATGTAAATTATGTCAGAGATGAGATTAAGTGAAAGATGTTTAGCCCAGGTTGGTGTTAGAGAGAACCCAAGATGAGAGGGACATGGAGCCTGACATGTGTATTTCCTTTTAAATAATGCACATTGCCTGGCTGTCCTGCTGATCCTCTGTCTCTAATACTTTAAGCTATAGACCCTGAACAAGCATGTAGACCAGACGTCTATGGCAAAACTGACAATATTAGAAAAATCGACAAGACTGCCAGGCAACTGGTATTGTTTAAAAGGAAATAAATATGGCAGCTTCCATAGGTCTCACACCTCGGGTTCCTTTTAAATAGTTGTTAGAGTTGGGCTTTAGCTCAACATTTATGCAAATTGAAAATCTTCTAGCTTCCCATCCTGTAACAGTTTTATGAAGATAATATCATATTTCAGCTCCCATCATTTGCTGCACAGCAGAGTATCCAGAAGAACAGGAAGTGCTGTAAGATTCTATGCCTTGTAACACATTGATTGGGAACGAATCGGTCAATATTTATTTAGCAGAGCAGATGGGAATAGAAGGCTGCAGAGGTCATGTGAGGACAGAAGGCCGAAGATGATGTTTGGGTTTCATCTCTGCAGTCACACTGACATCACAAAGCCAGCAAAATTGTCATTACTGGTAGTTATAAAATAAAAAAAGAAAGATTTCAGTTTTGTTCTCCAAATGTCTATGCAGGTTATTATTTATCCAGGTCAAAACAGTGTGTGAGAAAAATAAGACCATTTTAATGTGATATATATATTTTTTTTCAAAGAAAACCTGAGGTGTTTTTTTGGGGGGCAGATGGGACACAGAGGCATGTTCTTTGCCTCATGACATGGCTCTGTCCCCCCCCCCCCCACCGCCACGCTATAGCCCCCCGAGATTATCGACAATGGCCTCAATTCACTAAGATCATGCTGGAGATAATAAAGCAAGAGAAAACTTACCACCACACATGGATCTTGCCTTATTAAGGTGCAGAGAGAAGTTTTCACAGTGAGAGAGTTATCTTATCTCTTCAGTCCTTAAGTTACCTCCTCTGTAGTTATTTTCACATGCAGTTATTTTAAGGATTGAAACGTTAACTTTGGAGATCTCTCCTTTACTTAAAGCGGAACTGAAATATGTTAACTGAAACTAATAAAAAAACATATTACCGGCATCAGCTTTTTTCACTGACAACGCTCATAGTATTTTCGCCTCTCCCCGCAACCATGATCAGCCGATTTCTTGATCGTTTCTGTGCTTCCGCCCTCCTAGTAAGATGGCAGCAGCCATGAACTACTTCCGGGGCATTGCTGCATAGCCAGACAGCAGTAGCAGTAGACCGCTGCCTCGCTGTCTTGAACAAAGTGTTCCCCTGTGCGTGTCCCGGCTCACGCTGTTAGCTACTGTGCATCCAGGATCAGAGAGATGGCTGCTGCTGGTGTCCACCGTCCAGGCTTGCTGTGGTGACCAAGCACTGTGTTCAGGATGAGCGGCAAGAAGGAGCATGGAGGGAATGCGAAGGGGCGGAGAAAGGGGTCAGATGCAGCGGAAAGAGGTCAGACAGACCGAAGAGCACAGGCTCTTCTTGTCTGCTTGTCATCGACTTGTAAGTCGAAGGATTTAACGGGCAGAATTCAGGACCGGGTGAGCTTGCATAAACGAAACTACTCCGCGCAGAGGTATGTAAGCCTTAAAGGCACATATCTACATTAGCACTTTATTGAAAAATAACAATCTTCAGTTCCGCCATGGCGACGAGGTAAGCGAAACACGGAAGGCCGCTCATTGCGGCCTTCCATGTTACTTCTGGCCGCCGGAGGCGATCAGAAGAACGCATCCGGAGCGCCATCTAGTGGGCTTTCATGCAGCCAACTTTTAGTTGGCTGCATGAAATAGTTTTTTTTTTATTAAAAAAAAACCATTTTGGTTACAGCCGACTCACATTGGAGTAAATTTCAAAAGAGGGACTGTAATGAAAATAATGAGAAAAATGAAATTGCCTATTTTTTAACAATGGCCTCAATTCACTAAGATCATGCCTGTGATAATAAGACAAGAGAAAACTTACCTCCACGCATCGATCTTGCCTTATTAAGATGTAGAGATAAATTTTCACAGCGAGAGAGTTATCTTCTCACTTCAAACACTTACTCTCCTCAGCGGTATGGACGAATATATCCGTCCATCACCGCCGGAGGTCGCCGCTCAGGCCCTGCTGGCCGATTTTTGCAAAATAAAAAGTAGCACACGCAGCCGGCACTTTGGCAGCCGCGTGTGCTGCCTGATCGCCGCCGCTCTGCGGCGATCCGCTGCGAGCAGCGGCGAAAGAGGGTCCCCCAGCCGCCCGAGCCCTGCGCAGCCGGAACAAAAGTTCCGGCCAGCGCTAAGGGCTGGATCGGAGGCGGCTGACGTCAGGACGTCGGCTGACGTCCATGACGTCACTCCGCTCGTCGCTATGGCGACGATGTAAGCAAAACAAGGAAGGCTGCTCATTGCGGCCTTCCTTGTTTATTCTGGTCGCCGGAGGCGATCAGAATGACGCTTCCGGAGCGCCCTCTAGTGGGCTTTCATGCAGCCAACTTTCAGTTGGCTGCATGAAACAGTTTTTTTTTTATTTAAAAAAAACCCTCCCGCAGCCGCCCTGGCGATCTTAATAGAACGCCAGGGAGGTTAAGGACCAGTGGATTTTCCTGATATCGGTGCTGCGTGAGCTCTCCAGCCCGCAGCACCGATCAGGATTGAGCCTGGGCGATCAGACTTCCCCCCCCTTTTTTCCCCACTTGGGGGATGTCCTGCTGGGGGGGTCTGATCGCGGCCGGCTATCTGCGCTTTGCGGGGGGGGGGGCTTTTCAAAGCCCCCCTCCGCAGCGATTTCTGCCCTCTCTGCCCATACCTGCTTCTCCCGCAGGCTATGGGCTGCGCAGGACGGATATCCGTCCTGCGCCGGATAGGATAGGCTTTAGCCTATCAGATGCCGGCGATCCTCGGCCAATCAGAGGCCAGGAATCACCAATCTCCTTTACGGCGCTGCTGCGCAGCAGCGCCGTATTGATGTAAACAGCGGGGATTTCTTCCCCGCGTGTTTACATTATGCGTGCGAGCCGAGATCGGCGGCTCACACACTGTTCACGGAGACAGCCTCCGTGAACTGGCATGGAAAGGCCGTTCGAGCGGCCTTTTCCATGCTATACCACTAACGACCTGCCAACGCCTATCGGCGTTAGGCGGTCGTTAAGTTACCTCCTCTGTAGTTATCTCACATGCAGTTAGTCAACAGCCTGTCTTTAACTAGAATTCTGGAGTTATTCTAAGCATTGAAGCGTTAACTTTAGAGATCTCTCCTTAACTTAAAGACGAAGAGTTAACTTTAGGTAAAATGTTACCTGAATACTACATGCCTTATCACCATGGTGATAACTCTAGAAACATTATTAAAGACAGGAGATAACCTTAGTGAATGCAGGCCAATATTTTCGCCAAAGTCATTTTCGCAGTGCAATTTGTAAATGGCATTTTTGATTTAGAGAAAATTTTCGCAAAAATTCCATTGTATTTTTGGAATGTGGCGAAAATTTTCAAAAAAGTGGAAAAGCGTTATTTTGCCCCCGGAAATGTGAAAAATTGTTAATTGTACCACAAAAACACACCATTTTTTAATTTCACTGTTTACAAAATGATTTTCAATGGCATTTTCACTCAAGGGTCAAATTTACCATTATATTCATGAAAATTCATGCGAAAAGAATATTGGCATTAGCGCTCATCACTGTATAAATTATTAGTCAGTATTTCTGTGCAAAGTCTTTCCTCCCCCTGATTTGCATTCTGAAATTTATCACAGATGGCGACATCTTTAGTGCTGTCAGTGTAATCTCTGTGGAATGTTTGTAGTGAGTTCTGAAGCTAATTGAAATAATACCTAGTCTCCCAGAATGCTCTGGTAAGAAGTCTAAATAGCTAAACAACCTAGGCTGTGACATCACAGGGAGGGCTGGGCTAAATACCAATATACAACAGCTAAACACACCTCCACATCAGCTGAAATGCAATGATGTGTCAGCTTGTTGATATGTCATAGCAGTTTAATAAGAGGGGTTTTTGGTCCATTGTAGCCCCTTAGGCCCCGTTTACACTTAATCAGTTGGTACGCGTTTTTTTTTCTTCTCCATAGCAGTGCATTGTGATAAAAATTTCAGTTAAAATGCGTTAAGTGTGAACTGTGCCACAGGAAAACATGGGCATTACTTTGAAAATCAGTTGTCCTTTCAGTTATAACTGAGAGCAACTGATTAAGTGTAAATGGGGCCTTGCACACTCCTAGGAGTTCTGGTTCACCATGAGCTTGCTGGGTACTCTGTAACTCTGGGTGTTTCAAGTCCTACCCCATAGAGCCATATTAATCCATGCCATGCACTGATGAGGAACAACCAATCCGAAATAGTCTGTACGTATGTTTGATTATTGTAGCACTGTATTTTTAACAAGTTGACATATCATTGCATTCCAGCAGATCTGGAGGTGTGTTTAACTTACAGGGACAACAATGGTTGATTTGCATATTTCAGCAGTGATGCACTAGGAGCAATCATGGAGCTCACTCCAACCTGAATTATTGCAAATATTGCAAACTCTGTTTTTTTATACAAAGCTTGGTGTATTTGCCTTCTTAAAACAGAAGGAAATCTGCAATAATTCAGCTATAAATGAACATTTGTGGTTACCCACAATGCACTACTACTGAATATGCAAATTATCCCTTTTCGCCCTTGTTAAGCCAAGAAAGCATCCAGAACCGCTGGTGTATAGCAAGCCTATAGCTTTAAGTTTTACACAGCCATATCAACCCCACATGCAGACAGCCTGTTTCGGACTTTTGGTCCTCATCAGTACATGGCAGGGATTGATAATGATAAGGCTGTATGAAATAGGGCTTGGACCAGTACAATAGAGTATTCAAGCAGCTCAGGATGACCCAAACTACTAGGAATGTATAGGGCAGTGATGGCTAACCTTGGCACGCCAGCTGTGGTGGAACTACAACTCCCATGAGGCATTGCAATACTCTGACAGCTCTAAGCATACATCGAGGACTCAGAGGCATGATGGGATTTGTAGTTTTGTCACAGCTGGAGTGCCAAGGTTAGCCATCACTGGTATAGGGGGATAAAAGGGACCAAAAAGCCCTCCTACTAAAAAAAAGCAAAGCTTGGTGTATTTGCCTTCTTAAAACAGAAGGAAATTTGCAATAATTCAGCTATAAGTGAACATTTGTGGTTACCCACAATGCAATACTACTGAATATGCAAATTATCCCTTTTCGTCCTTGGTAAGCCAAGCAAGCAAGAAATACTAAGGAAACATTTATCTAAGTGCATTGGTGCCACCCAGTGGTCAAATAAAAATAATACATTTGTGTTTGATGTACAAAAGGAGTATCTGTAACGTTACATAGTTATTTGGGTTGAAAAAAGACATACGTCCATCGAGTTCAACCATTGACACTGAACATGAAATGAAACAAAATGTATTTTCATGGTATTTACAATTGTAATTATTAATGTTATATTTACCTGAAAATGCCAACTTTCACTGTGTCACTGTAGGGCTTATTCTACTGTAGTTACCCAATATCATATTACACTAATAATTGCCAAATTATGGATGTTTTCTCACAAGTTTGCCTCAGGCAGCAAGTCTGGAACTGACCCTGATTGAAGCACTGTTGGAGAGTCCTACTCGGTTGCAATCAAGAAGTTTTGAATCAGGATGATAACATTTATTGGCTAGCTTAAAATAATAAGATTGAGCTATCAGCTGTGCAGCCTTCATTAGACTTCAATAGTGAAGCCTGATGAAGACTGCACAGCCAAAAGCTTGCTCTAATTCTTTTAAGTTAGTCAATAAGCACTCTACTGCTACTACTTTGCTGCAACACCACTTCCTAATGACTTTACTGCTCAGGAGGGAGAAGGAGGCACAGTAGCAAGACTTGAGTGGGAAGTGGTCAGTATATAAAGATAAGATATAAAGAATAACAAGGTGAAAATTAACAAAGGTTGCAGAAGTTTCTGTGTGCATGTCTACAGAGGGAGATGGGAAAATAATATCAACATTAGTCAGTAGTGGTGGGGGTAAGAAAGGTGGCACTGACCAACAGGTGGGGTCAAAAGACTACCAGTGTCCAGCTAGAGTAAGGGGGAAAAGGGTGTCATGGATCGCCAGGTGTGAGGTAGAAGGTTGCCAGTGACCAGTATGGGTGGGGGCAGTTGTCTTAGAGCAACAAATAGGAGGGTCAGGGTGTCACTGGCTTGAAGGAACAGGGGTATCAGGGTGTCACTTACCATCAAGGGTTGGGACAGTCATGGTATCACTAACAGGGGGAGTCAGAGTGTCACTGACCAGTAGGGGTGTAAGGAGATCAGAAAGTCACTGATGACCAGGGATGGTTTTTGAGAATAGTGTAATTGACCAGCAGGGGTGGAGGGGACAAGAGTGTCACTAACCAGCGAACTTTGAGGATCATGGGTGTCGCTGTCCAGCTGGGGTTGGGGGGGACAAGGTTGTCACTTTGTCACTGACCAGGAGGTCCATGGGGATCAGGGTGTCACCCACCAGCAGGGGTGGGGAGCTGGATATGACCAGTCAAAATTAAGTTAAGAGGAGTCACACTAAACAGCAGCTGTGGGGATGTATTAGACATGTCTAATTTTAATATAGATGTCCGTAACCAAGCATGTATTCGATACGTGTAATTTCCTGGATTAGGATAGCTAAAAATATTATAGGTAGAAATATTTTCTAGCAATTTATGCTACCCTTTAAAATGTGCTCACACAAATCATGTTGGTAGCAAAATTGTATGGGTTACCTTTTTTCACTAGAGTAACCAAGCAGCTCGGGTGACCCAAACTACTAGGAATGTATAGGGGGATGAAAGAGAACGAAAAGCCCTTCTACTAATAAGCAATGCTTGGTGAAATGTGCCTTCTTAAAACAGAAGGAAACTTGCAATAATTCAGCTATAAGTGAACATTTGTGGTTACCCACAATGCACCATTACTGAATAGGCAAATTATCTTTTTTTGCCCCTGTAAGCCAGGCTAGCATCCAGAACCGCTGGTGTATAGAGATGGCCCAAACGGTTCACCGGCAAACAGGAACAGGCGGACTTCCGTGGTTCGTGATCAAGGAGAACCGCGAACTTTACCGGAACTTCGATTCGTCCCCATAGTGCATCATGAGGGTCAACTTTGACCCTCTACATCACAGTCAGCAGACACATTGTAGCCAATCAGGCTACACTCCCTCCTGGAGCCCCACCCCCTTATAAAAGGCAGGCGGCATCAGGCTTTTCTCTCACTCGTGTGCCTGCAGCAATTAGAGAAGGGAGAGCTGCTGCAGACTCACATAGGGAAAGCTTAGTTAGGCTCTTGTAGGCTTGTTAGCTTGCTGCTTGCTGATTCTTATTGCTAAAAAAAGCACCCCTCAACAGCTCTTTCAACTCCCAAGATTGTCAGGACGTGGTTGACTATTTAACACAGAACACCTCATCTTCCGCAGCCACCAGCGCTACTACTAGCACCACATCCGCTGCATTTGACACTTAGCAGGAGTTATTTGGTGGGGAAATCACTACCATTCTTGTTACAACAAGATGAAGGTGCTAAGCAAGTTACACCACCTCATATGTCTGAGTTAGGCAACACTATGAACGTAACGTGTGAGGAGGAGGATGATGAAGTACCTCCTGTTGGTGCAGTTTATGAGGTGTCTGAGGCAAGCGAAGCTGGGGAGGATGATCATGATGATACGGATGCCACGTGGGTTCCCAATAGAGGAGATGAATAGGGGGGACAGTTCAGAGGGGGAGTCAGAGAGGAGTAGGTGGATACAAGTTGCTGAAAGAAGCAGGGGGAGCTCGTCGTCAGAAACAGCTGGTGGCAGTGTCCGGCGCCATGTATCGCCACCTATGGACAGCCAGCCAACATGCCCTTCAACGTCAGCTGCTGAGTTCACCATAGTGCCCACACCCCAGGGGGGCTCAGCGGTTTGGAAATGTTTTAGTGTATCTGCCATAGATCAGAGCAATGCCATCTGTTCTCTCTGCCTCCAAAAATTGAGCCGTGGAAAGGCCAACACCCACGTAGGGACAACTGCCTTACGAAAGCACATGCTGAAAAGGCACAAACTGCAAAGGGAAGACCACCTGAGGAAAAGCAGAACACAAAAGAAAAGCCACCCTCCTTCTCCTCTTCCTCCTTCAGGTGCATCATCTTTAGCCGCTTTCTCCCTTGCACCTTCACAATCACAGCCACCCTCCTCTACTTCGCCTCTCACCTTGAGCGGTTCCTGCTCCTCTGCCCACAGCAGCAGCCATGTGTCCGTGAGGGAAATCTTTGAGCGGAAGAAGCCAATGTGTGCCAGGCACCCCCTTGCCCGGCGTTTGACAGCTGGCTTGGCGGAACTGTTAGCTCGCCAGCTGTTACAATACCACCTGGTGGACTCTGAGGCCTTCCGAAAATTTGTGACCATTGGGACACAACAGAGGAAGATACCAGGCCGCAATTATTTCTCCAAAAAGGCGATACCCAAACTGTACCATGAAGTTGAGAGGCAAGTGGTGTCATCTCTGGCACACAGCGTTGGGTCAAGGGTCCATCTGTCCAGGGATGCCTGGTCTGCCAAGCATGGTCAGGGCAGGTACATTACTTACACAGCCCATTGGGTCAACCTGGTGACCGCTGGCAAGCAGGGAGTACGTGGCTGTGCAGCGGAACTTGTGACACCTCCACAACTTGCAGGCAGGCCTGCTGCCACCTCCTCTCCTCCTGCTACTTCCTCTTCGCTGTCATCCTCCTCCTCCTCCTCCTTGGCTAAGTGGAAGTTCAACTCTACTGGTGCTACGATCTCCTCACCAGCTACACAGCCCCAGCTCCTTAGGGCCTATGCTGCATGCCAGGTACGACGGTGTCACGCCATATTAGACATGTCTTGCCTCAAAGCGAAGGGTCACACTGGAGCAGCTCTCCTGGCTGCTCTTAACAAACAGGTGGATCAGTGGCTGACCCCGCACCAGCTGGACATTGGCAACGTGGTGTGTGACAACGGCAGCAATCTAATTTCAGCTTTGAATTTGGGAAAGTTTGCACGTGTTCCCTGCATGGCACATGTGCTGAATCTCATCACTCAGAGATTTGTGTCTAAGTACCCAGGCTTACAGGACGCCCTGAAGCAGGCCAGGAAGTTGTGTGGGCATTTCAGGCGGTCTTACACGGCCATGGCACGCTTTGTGGACATTCAGCGGAGAAACTACTTGCTGGTGAGATGCTTGATTTGTTATAGCCCGACTCACTGGAATTCGACGCTGGTCATGTGTTTGACCGCCAGCTACAACAGGAGAAAGCCGCCACCCAGTATCTCTACAACTACAGTAGAAGGACACAGTCTGGGGAGATGGAGATATTCTGGTCCAAGAACTGGACACTCATGCGAAATGCCTGCAGGCTCATGCGGCCGTTTGAGGAGTTGACAAACATGGTGAGTCGCAGTGAAGGCACCATCAGCGACTTGATCCCCTATGCTTTTTTCCTGGAGCGTGCCGTGCGTAGAGTGGTGGATCAAGCTGTGGAGGAGCGTGAACAGGAACTGGAACAGGAGGAAGAGTTGTGGGATCAATTCTCAGCAGAACCAGATGTTTCCTCAACACCTGCGGCAGCACAGGGGAAGGGGGGAGGAGAAGGAGGAAGAGTCGTCTGGGGAAGAGGATTCAGACTCAGATGATTGAGGTAGGTGTTGTTTTGGAGGAGGAGGAGCCAGCAGAAGAACATCCGCAGCAGGCATCGCAGGGGGCTTGTGCTGCTCAACTTTCCCGTGGTATTGTTCGTGGTCGAGGAGAACTTACCTGACATCACTGAGGAAGAGCAAGGTGAGGTGGACAGTACGTCTGGATCCAAATTTGTGCAGATGGCGTCTTTCATGCTGTCCAGCCTGTTGAGGGACCTCCGTATAAAAAAACTCAAGGGGAATGAGCTGTACTGGGTGGCCATGCTCCTAGACCCTCGGTATAGGCACAAAGTAGCCGAGATGTTACCAACTCACCTGAAGGCAGAAAGGATGCAGCACATGCAGAACAAGTTGGCAACTATGCTTTACAGTGCGTTTAAGGGTGATGTCACAGCACAATGCAATAAAGGTACCACTGCCAGTAATCCTTCACCCATGTCCATGCAGGAAAGGACAGGGCGCTCCAGCGATCTCATGGTGATGTCGGACATGCGGACATTCTTTAGTCCAAAGCCTCGCCTTAGCCCTTCTGGATCCACCCTCCACCAACGCCTGGACCGGCAGGTAGCCAACTATTTGGTCTTAAGTGTGGATGTAGACACTGTGATCAGCGATGAACCTTTGGACTACTGGGTGTGCAGGCTTGACCTGTGGCCAGAGCTATCACAATTTGCCATCCAAATTCTGTCTTGCCCTGCCTCAAGCTTCCTGCCAGAAAGAACCTTCAGCGCAGCTGGAGGCAATGTCACTGAGAAGAGAAGTCGCCTAAGTCACAAAAGTGTTCAGTACCTCACCTTTATCAAAAAGAATGAGGAATGGATCCCGGAGGGTTACTGCCCGCCCGAAGACTAAGTCAGTCCCCACACACAGCATCTCTGCCTGCACGCCGTGTGACTGCCTGCCCCATGACTAAGTTGCTTCCCAGACAGCATCTCTGTCTGCAGGCCGCTTGACTGCTCCCACCAGGACTCCAGGCGGATTCCTGAATTTTTAAGGCCGCTATAATAATTTTTCTGGTGTGTGTACATGCCTGCCTAATTTTTCTCGCAGCTGCAACAACAAAACAAAAGGCACGTACATGTGTCAATTCCCCTCGTGACCGTTACCCGCGGTGAAGGGGCTTGCGTATCACAATGAAGCAATGAGCGGCGGCTATGTGAGTGTCTATGGGCTTGAAAACTGGCATGGCCTGCACTCTGGCCATGGTGTGCACCAGTCTAGCACTGCCGTCACTACACAAACAGCTGTTTGCGGTGCGTTACACAGTGAGTTTGGTGTGTCAGTGTGAAGCAGTACACTAATTACACTACCTGATTGATGTCTACACATGCAAGATGTTTTAAAGCACTTTAAGCCTCCAATTTAGCATGCAATGTGATTTCTGCCCTTAAAACGCTGCTTTGCGGAAGTTCGCGCAAATCAAACTTTTGCGGAAGTTTGCGTTCATGGTCCGTGAACCAAAAATTGGAGGTTTGGGCCATCTCTACTGGTGTATAGCAAGCCTATAGATTTCAATATTACAAAGCCACATCAACCCCACATGTAGACAGCCAGTTTCAGACTTTTGCTCCTCATCAGTACACGGCAGGGATTGATATGGCTTTTTTCACTAATAACTGTATAAAATATTCCTGCTAAGATGGCAAACTTAGTAGTACAGTAATTTAAACTAGAACATAAAATTTTAGTATTATAATCACCACCATCTTATTGTCATCAAAATTCGAATCTATTTTTTTACAGAGCGCCTTCATTTATATTATGAACAATCAAAGTCAAATATTGATTATTTGTTGCAATTTTACATATTCTTTATATACTTTTTATATTTTAAAAAAATCTGTTATTTTTACTAGAGTCTTTATTACTAAATGCTTTTTAAATTGAAGATGACGTTGATCCCCTTTCCCTTTTCCCCACCCTTTATTCCCCTTTGTGCTTCAGCAGATCATCCCGTCCCTCCCCAAACCACAACATAACTTCAATGAACGTCATGGAGATGAACTGAATTTTGCCCTCTAATGTTCTGCTGAATTGATCACTCCTGGGGGAGTCGTATAATTTCTCCGCTAAATTAAAAATTTCATTATAGCTAAAAAACCTTGTACAGTTCAAGACCTGGAATGCAGATCAGCCCAAATATGTATTTGATCGCGTTTCCAAACTAAATTAAGAAGATGGATTGGATTTTATACAGTAAGCAATGATGAGGACTGGGCTATAGAGGGTAAACCATTTCCTTGTTATGTTTATTTTCACTTTTCCCTACAAATGTGAATATTCTGAATATCAGTTAAATAGAACCAATAAAATATTTATAAGTCTTTGATGCAAACCTGATGAAAAATAAAAGTCAAAATAAACATACACACGTCATACTTACCTCCTGTGTAGTCTGTTTATCAATCTCTTTCTCCTCTTCTGCGTACTGTTTGTACACTGTAATCAATGGAATTCTGCATGTTAAAAATCATGATGGCCCTGCAACAGCTTCCAGGTCAGCACATTATTTATTAGTAATATTGCTTAAGCCATGGACATTACCTTGCACATCTGTTGTCCTTTCAGTTATAACTGACAGCAACTGATATATTGAAAATTAGCCCTTAAAGAGAACCTAAACTGAAAATAAAAAGTCAAAATAACCATACACGGGTAATACTTACTTCCTGTGTAGTCTACTACTCAAACTCTTTCTTCTCTACTGCATCCCATTTGTCCACTGTGATCAATGGATTTCTCCGGCTCCATTTTAAATATGGTCATTACCCCATAACAGCTTCCTGGTCAGCACACTGTTAAACTGTAATATCACCCAATTGAGCCATAGGGAAACATGGACATTACCTTGCACATTTAGTTGTAACTGAAAGCTGCTGATATATAACTGACAGTAACTGGTTTAATTCAGTTCTGACAAAATCTTGTCAGAACTGGAAGGAATCACTGTAAGAAGAAAATGATGAGCTTCTGAGAGGGACTGACAGTGAGGTTAGTATGTAATATTCATTTGCAGCTACGTCATGTGTTTATTTTAAATAATTTTTCTCAATTCAGGTGCCCTTTAAAGCAAATCTGAACTGAATATTAACCACCCTGGCGTTCTATTAAGATCGCCAGGGCGGCTGCGGGAGGGTTTTTTTTAAATTAAAAAAAAACTATTTCATGCAGCCAACTGAAAGTTGGCTGCATGAAAGCCCACTACATGGCGCTCCGGAGGCGTTCTTCTGATCGCCTCCGGCGGCCAAAAGTAACACGGAAGGCCGCAAGGAGCGGCCTTCCGTGTTTTGCTTACTTCGTCGCCAAGGCGACGAGCGGAGTGAGCCGCCTCCGATCCAGCCCTTAGCGCTGGCCGGAACTATTTGTTCCGGCTGCGCAGGGCTCAGGCGGCTGGGGGGACCCTCTTTCGCCGCTGCTCGCGGCGGATCGCCGCAGAGCAGCGGCGATCAGGCAGCACACACGGCTGGCAAAGTGTCGGCTGCGTGTGCTGCACTTTATTTGATCAAAATCGGCCCAGCAGGGCCTGAGCGGCACCCTCTGGCGGTAATGGACGAGCTGAGCTCGTCCATACCGCTAAGGTGGTTAAAGAGAACCTGAACTGAAAATTAAAAGTCAAAATAAACATAAACACGTCATACTTACCTCCTGTGTAGTCTACTCCTCAATCTCTTTCTGCTATCCGGCGTCCTGTTTGTCTACTGTGATTAATGGAATTCTCTGTCCTCCATTTTGAAAATTGTCATTACCCCATAACAGCTTCCTGGTCAGCACACTGTTACACTGTAACATTGCCCACTTGAGCCATAGGGAAACATGGACATTACAACATTCAGTTGTAACTGACAGCAACTGGTATATTTCAGTTCTGACAAAATATTGTCAGAACTGGAAAAGATCACTGTAAGAAGAAAATGGTGAGCGTCTGAGAGGAACTGATGGTGAGGTAATTATGTATTATTCATTTGCAGCTACATCATGTGTTTATTTTTAATTATTTTACTTGGTCCAGGTTTCCTTTAAAAGTCAAAATAAACATACACAGGTCACACTTACCTCCCCTGCAGTCTACTCATCAATCTATTTCTCTATTTGCGTCTTATTTGTCCACTGTGATCAATGGAATTCTCTGTCCTCTATTCTAAAAATGGCGATGACCCATAACAGCTTCCAGGTCAGCACACTGTTAAACTGTCATATCGCCCACTTGAGCCATAAGGAAACATGGACATTACCTTGCTCATCTGTTGTCCTTTCAGTTATAACTGCCAGCAACTGATATATAACTGACAGCAACTGATATATTTCAGTTCTGACAAAGTCTTGTCAGAACTGGAAGGAATCGTGGTAAGATGAAAATGGTAAGCTTCTGAGAGGAACTGACAGTGAGGTAAGCAATAAGCATGTAATATTCATTTGCAGGTACATCATGTGTTTATATTAAATAATTTTACTCAGTTCAGGTTCACTTTAAGTCTCATATTCAAGTTGCGATTTTGTGTGTGATTGTTCTTCTATCGCAACATGGGTACAAGTATTGTGTGTTCTTGCGGGCAGGAAGATGGATCGTGGAACACATGGCCTCGGTTGATGTCACTTTGATACTCCCTATGTCTTCAGGTGAGTATTCAGTGTAAGGCTTTCAGCTTCCGGAGGCAGGAGTCTGACTAGGTCTAGTCAGGGCCAGATTTGTACTTCTTACCGCCCAAGGCCGACTATTACCAGCCGCCCCAACCGAAACCGTATCCTACCACCTCTCTCCACACACACACACACCCACCCAAACATTTTTGGGCCGCTGATGTCCTCTATTGCGGTTAGTGCCGAGGTCTCCATGGCAATATGAAGTGAATCAATCACGTCACACGGGGAACTGGTCAATCAAGCGATCTACAGGTGATGGGCGTGGTGGAAGCCATCCACCACACACACATTGTCAAAAGTGGCTCACAATTGGACATTGGGTGGGGTCAGCAACACGTAAAAGTGAGTCCTGTACCCACTGCTGTTTTCAGGGTAACAGAGCTGGCCAATCAACAATGAAGAAATGGGTACTGTGAGAGGCTGCCTTCTGTATTCTGTACTATTTGCTGGTGCTGCCCCTGGTCCTTTCATCCCCCCACGCCAAGTGCGTGAGACCCGGCCTTCTGTAACTGCCTGCAGCTGCTGCTATGTCCTTGGACAAGGTCTGGCTTTTTGCTAGTCACACACTGTTCACAAACGTTTGGTTAACGGACTGCAGCTGCCTGTAGCACAGCACAGACAGATGCCAGCTGGTACTAATAGTGCAGTTATCCTGACCCCTTTCATTTGTTTGGACACTTGCAAATAATGCCCTGCAAATAATGCCCACTGTCTGCAGGCCGCCCCTTGTTTATCTGGTGCCCTAGGCCATGGCCAATGTGGCCTTGCCAGAAATCCGGCCATGGGTCTAGTCAGAACTGGAAGGAATAGTTGTTAGAAGAAAATGTTGAGTTTCTGAGAACTTACATACTTACAAGGTAAGTATGTAATATTAATTTGCAGTTACATCATGTGTTTATTTTAAATATTTTTTATTCATTCAGGTTCACTTTAAGCAAGTTTATTTACTAAAACAAAAATTAACTACACAGATTCTTTACAGTATAACTGTATGCTGGCAGAACAATAGCGGATCGTGTGGAATGGATCCGTTTGAACGGACGCATGTGAACAGATCCTTTGGTTAAAGTACTCCTGACCTGGTACTTCGTCCTCGATCATTTTAAAATGTTTTATTACAGGTGCTGTGTGACTAGTACACAGCACCATCCTTCCCCTTCCAGTGCCCCCAGCGGCCCCGTTCTGACATAAAATATGTGCACGGAGGAAGTGACAGTTCTTCCTCCCCTCTGCTCGTTTATAATTCATCCCTCTCCACCTGCCATTATAGTTCCCCTTATGATTTACTGCACACAGCGCGCAGGGGAGCTGCGCTGTGAGCAATCCTGTTGTATTTGAGGTCGGAAGGATATCCGACCTCAAATTCTACACGATCACACACAAAGCAGCTCCCCTGCGGACTGTGCGCTGTTCAGTAAATCATAAAGGGAACTATAGCGGCAGGTGGAGGGTGATGAATTATAAACGAGCAGAGGGGAGGAATAACTGACATTTCCTCCCTGCACATAATCCACGTTCCGCCTCAGTCGAAGATTATGACTGAGCAGAATGGGGACTACAGGGGGCACAGGAGGGAGGAGAATGGTGCCTTGTGCTAGTCACAGCACCAGTAATTAAACAATATTAAAGTAGGAGGGGGGAGAGGAACCCAGGTCAGGAGTACTTTAACATTAGATCCATTCGCATTTGTTAGGATCTGTTCCGATCCGTGACCATTTTTTACCACAAGTGTGAGCCAGGCCTAATCGCTGAAAATTGTGCATGTTTATGTGGATTTTTCGCATAATACATCTACAGACAGGAAGTGATGGAAATACTCACAAAAAGGTATGTAAGACCGAAGTGGGAAATTTACACCTGGAAACTTGAGCATTGGCATAGCCTGCAATATAAATTGGCAGTGCATAGGTGACAATTTGGGTGCTGCGGCCAGAGCTCAGCTAAAATATGGTCAGGCCATCATGAAAATGGAGCTAGTTGCAGCACATGGAGTTCAAGTACAATGTACCCAAACTCCAAATAAAAGCAGAGATAGGGGTGGAAGGCACACAGACTTCAACTACAGGTAGAAGAGGTTAGTGCTAAGCGTATATAGGGTAAGGTTAGTGTTAGGTGTAGGTAGGAGAGGTTAGTGTTAGGTGCATATAGGGGGAGGTTAGTGTTAGGCATATATAGGGGAGGTTAGTGTAAGGCACATATAGGGTAAGGATAGTGTTAGGTGTAGGTAGGAGAGGTTAGTGTTAGGTGTATATAGGGGGAGGTTAGTGTTAGGCATATATAGGGGAGGTTAGTGTAAGGCACATATAGGGTAAGGATAGTGTTAGGTGTAGGTAGGAGAGGTTAGTGTTAGGTGTATATAGGGGGAGGTTAGTGTTAGCCATATATAGGGGAGGTTAGTGTAAGGCATATATAGGGTAAGGATAGTGTTAGGTGTAGGTAGGGGAGGTTAGTGCTAGTTGTATATAGGAGAGGTTAGTGTTAGGTGTAGGTAGGAGTAGTTAATGCTAGGTGTATATTGTGTGAGAATAAGGTTATGGAAAGTGATAGTGGAATATCGGTAAAATTACTAATATTCTACTATCTGTAATCTACAATAGTAAACTATAGGTGAAATAACCAATATCCTACTACCAGTATTACCCAGCGCCCAAATGCCCCCCCCCCCCCCCTCCCACACACACATACACACACGCACAATTTTGTATGTACGCCATGCAACAGCAAAAAAAAATTAAAAATCTGTTTAGAGTGGTCTGTTACTGAGAAACCTGTGAGTTTATAAGGGCATAATATTCATTTTGTTTAGCCAGCAGCTGATTATGGGATCCTTGTTCCACCACCTTCCCGTTCTTGATCACCGCAATGACATCAGCATTCTGCACTGTGGTGAGGCGGTGAGCAATCACTATGCATGTTCTTCCTTGCCTGGCATCATCCAGCGCTTGCTGTACAACCTGCGTGTAATGAAATTACATTATAACATTGTATCACAGTTATGTACCATGTCCAGAAGTAAAAAATGTATACATGTTAAGCAGTAGGGTTACCGCGTTCTCAACTACTTGATCAATTTCTGATTAGGGATTTATCGATCACTTGCTGGATTAGGTCACTAGTTACCCATGAATGACAAGCCAAATGACCACAGTATCATTTTCGGCTCACTAATCTTAACGTTTGGACTGAAGATGACCATCCATGCGTTAATTAGCCCAGACCCAACCGTAAAACTTGGCTTCATCAGGACCTTGCCAATGTTGGGAGTGATTTGCATCATGGTTTGCGTTTATAAGTTTCTATAACTTTATTAAACCATATCTATGCCTGATCTCTATAATATAAAACTCTTTAAGTAGGACTAACAGTCATTCGTTCTACTTCCAACAGACACCCTCTCACATACCCAACCATCAGATTGTTCAGACAACCTATCTTCCTCCTCTCCCACTACCCACTCGCCCATAACCCCCCCCCCCCCCCAGCCTGCCGCATTCATTTATTCATTCATTTTACTCTTCCTTCTTCCTTACATTCACGCATACATTCATTCATTCATTCCAGGTCCCACCACCATCTACCCTTAATGAGTCCATACCATTTTTTCCAACCGTCACCTCTATTCTTGCCACCCTCTCTGGGTTAACCAAGAAGTATCCTGTTCCACCCATTCTCTACCTCCCTTCTCTCATCTTCTAAAAAAAGAGACATCTCCTCCATCCAATCATGAAGGGATGGAGATCCTTGGCTTTTCCACGTCCTTAAAATCAACCTGCGTGCCATAGATATTCCCATATTTACCAATGAGTCCTGTATTTCGCCTGCTCTACATCTATTATTTTCAACTCCAAACAAAGCCATTATCTTATCAAATTTAATACGTGTTAATTTTACCATTTGACTGTAACAGTTCATATTATATCGGAACAGGGAGAAATTGGGAGCGCTGCCAATTTCTCCCTGTTCTTCCCCCAAAAATGTGAAAACTTTTCTCAACTTTCACAATTTTATGGCCAGCTGCTCCCAGGCCCACATGTATTTGTTAACTAGAGTTTAGGGTCTCTTCCACGAGGATACCTCAAAACGGGGGAAGAGTCTAGTATGAAACACTCTGCGTGCAATTTGTTTTTGGAAGCCAACATTTTGTTGCATCTGTTTTGAATGCAAGTTGTGTAACCCAAATATATTTAGGCTTTGTGCCGTTTCTGCATTCATGTCCTCCCACTTTCTCAAACTCAACATAAGTAAAACAGAAATTGTGATTTTTCCACCTTCGCCATCTATGCACCCACCAATTGCAACCATAATTGTAGACAACACCCCAATAACCTCAGCCTCTAAGGCCCGCTGCTTGGGGGTTATACTTGACTCAGAGTTCTCCTTTAAACCTCACATTGCCTCATTAACTACCACCTGCTATTTCCAGCTCAAAAAATTACATAAGAGGCCACTAAAATGCTTGTGCACACCTTAATCATCTCCCACCTAGACTACTGCAACACCCTGCTCTGTGGTCTACCAAAGAGAGCAGGCTGGCATCTCTCCAATCCCTTCTAAACTCAGCTGCCTGCCTCATTCACCTCTCCACCCGCTGCTCTGATGCAGCCCCACTGTGCCGTTCCCTCCACTACACTGGCTACCCATTACCCATAGGATCCAGTTTAAACTCCTGACTCTAACATACAAAGCACTTCACAAGTTGTCCCCTCCATACACCTCCTCACTAATCTCTAGATACTGTCCCACCTGCAACCTTCGCTCCTCTCAAGAAATTCTCCTGCCCTCTAAGCTGATCACCTCCTCCCATGCTCGCATCCAAGACTTCACACGAGCATCACCCCTCATCTGGAACTGTCTTCCACAGCCTGTACTTCATGCTCCAAACCTGGACATCGTCAAATGCACTCTTAAAACACACTTATTCAGACAAGCTTATAACATTTTATAGCCCCTATTTACTGCTCTGTTCACAATGTAATCAGAGGCAAAGGCTCATTGCCTCCCCGCCTCCCATGTTTCTTTAGATTGTAAGCTCGCAAGAGCATCCTCCTAATGATTACTGTTTTTGTTGCAATATTTGTGCTGCTAGAGACTCTGCTATACATTTCTGGCTGTACCTATGTTCTCTGTGTCGTCTTATTGTGCTTTGTAAAGCGACAAGGAATATGCTGGCGCTATATATATTAAAAATAATAATAATAATAATAATAAATGGTACTGTGCAGAGCCGGATTAAGGCTAAATGGGGCCCTAAGCAAAGTAACTGACTCTCCCCCCCCCCCCAATCATGTCATAATAGAATGAAAAGGTGCAGCTGCTGTGTGCACAGCAACATGCCGCACACACCGAGTCAGCCGCGCTACTGGTTGCTATGGGTAACAGCCCACTTTCCTCCACAATGCACGGAATAGCAGCGGCAACTTGGAGCCCATCTGTCTCCTCTAGAGTGCCGCCACTCTGTTACTACTACTATTACTACTTCCTACTTCCTGTCTGATCTGAGAATCAGGCAGTTCAGAGCTAGTGGCGGCCCTGTAGAGGAGACAGATGGGCTTTCGAATGACGGGACCTCTATTGCTTGGATCACGGATACTGTATGCGAGTGGGCATTTGTCATCTGCTGCTATCATTCTTGCCCGCTGCAGCTGTGGTTCTCTGTGGGAAGGGAGGGAGGAGCGGGCTGTGGCAGAACGCACAGTAGCAGGAGGGGGACCCAGGAGGGGAGCCCAGCTCTGAAGATTATCAGCAGCAGGCGGTGTCTTTTGACAGGATTGCAAGGGCTGGATTATGAGCTGATGGGGCCCCTTTGACTCTGAATGGGGCCCCAAGCGACTGCTTCTGTTGCCTGGTTGGTAACCCGGCTTTGGTACTGTGTGGATATGGCCTAACTCAGAGACGTACACTTCAAGAAGGTCCCAAGCAGTGGTGGTAGTCTTAAGGAGGACATGGGAAGCATCTGGAGGATCCAGAAGCTTTCCTCTTTAAATGTAAGTATCTCATTTCTTTAGGTTCACCTCGGGTTTGCTTTAAATTGGTCTGTGAATGGCTGCAAATGTTCCTAAAACTAACCCTCATAATACATATAACTTACTTCTGAAAAGTAATCCCGGTACATAATTAGACTGTAACTACATTACCTTCTCACTTTCAGTGTCAAGAGCAGACGTGGCTTCATCCAGCAGTAATACTTTAGGCTTGCGCACAAGAGCTCGGGCAATGGCAATCCTCTGCTTCTGTCCGCCCGATAGCTGCCCTCCCTTGTCTCCAACTCGTGTTTCATATCCCTAACAAATCACAAAACAAATGTTGTTTTTCTAGCAATATATAAATGATGCTGGGAGCAAAGCTTGTTTAAGTATGTGTAGAAGCTCCTTGACCATTTGATGTCAAATAAATCAGGTCAGGATCACAGACACTGAATACTTCTTTCACCACACACTCCTATTACTATAAGCTGCAATATTCTCTGAGAGAGTCAGTATGTGCCTACTCCTTGGAGACCAAATAGCAGCAGAATCCCCACTCACAGAGTCTGTAAATGGCTTTCTGTACTTGCTTCTGATAACGTCAGAGGTATAGCTATGGGGGAGCAAAAGGGGGCACATGTCCCACGGCGCAGCACTATGAGGGCGCTCAATTCAGTCGTTGCACCCCCACGTGCGTGAGAGGCTGCTCTCTGGCTGCCCGAAGTGCCCCTGCTTCTCTCCCTTCCTCTGCAGAGGAGTGCAGAAGGGTTAACAGCAGCAGAAAAAGCGGGGCACATATGGCTATCTTAAGGGGGGCACATCTGGCTATCTATAGTAAAGCACATCTGGCTATCTA
The DNA here is from genome assembly GCF_040937935.1 of Hyperolius riggenbachi. Classification (NCBI taxonomy): domain Eukaryota; kingdom Metazoa; phylum Chordata; class Amphibia; order Anura; family Hyperoliidae; genus Hyperolius; species Hyperolius riggenbachi. The sequence continues at coordinate 89,242,591 of NC_090650.1, forward strand.
AACAAGGGGAAGGGGGTACATCTGGCTATCTATCTACAGGGGGGCACATCTGGCTATCTGAATGGGGGAAGGAGGCACATTTGGCCAACTATAGGGAGAAAGGGGGCAAATCTGGCTAGCTAAGCAGCGGGAAAGGGTGCACATATGGCTATCTAAAGGGAGAAAGGGGGCAAATCTGGCTAGCTAAACAGCATTTGTAAATTTGACTCCACCCATGACCACGACCACATTCTGATGCGTGGCCATGCCCATTATGTCCAGAGTGGGGTGCAAAAACTGTCTTTGTTCCTGGGCGCTGAAAACCTTAGCTACGCCTCAGGATCATAACGTGATCAATATTTCAATGGGTTTAGCTATAGAAGCCTAATTTTACTCAAAATAAGTAAAATTTGAGCACTCTAACTAATAACCTGTGATGTGTTAGAGCAGTACATGGACATGGGCCTTATGGTGGCCACTAATGAGCCAATCTTTTTCATCCAATTTTACCAAATCTATGTAGCAGAAGGGTAAACTGACTGAATGCATAATTTAGGCAGTACCCTTATATTACATAGAAACGGTAAGATTGGATGAAAAACATTGTACCATTAGTGGCCACCGTTAGTAAGATCCTGCTAATGAAAAATGATTACTTACATCTGGAAGACTTTTAATGAACGTATGAATATTGGCCACTCTGGCGGCTTCTTCCACCTGCTCCTGGGAGACAAGTCTGCTGTTGTCACCATACTGAATGTTCTCACGAATAGAGCAGTCAAAGAGGACTGGCTCCTGTGACACGATGCCCAGCTGAGACCTCAGCCACTGCAGGCGAAGAGATTTAATGTCCATTCCGTCAGCAAGCTGTGACACAGAAATCTACGTTATTCACAGACTGTATGCTAAAAAGACAAAAGCTGATTCACAATCAAGATCACTGATTCAGTAAACCTGGGCTGGAATTTTAAAAGATTATTAGGTAGTAAAAGTTTGCTACCTTCACCTCGGTCATAGCATAATATAGTGAGGAGTATTGAAAAGTTAGTAAATCAGTATTTGGTGCATCCAAAGCAATAAGTTATCTTTGATTAAAGGACACCTGAAGTGAGAGGGATATGAAGGTTGTCATATTTATTTCCTTTTAAAGTGAATGGGAACCGCATTTCAAAAAAAATGAAGCAAATACTTACCTAAGGAGAGGGAAAGCTCTGGGTCGTATAGAGCCTTCCGTCTTCTCTCTCGGTGCTCTCTATCCTGTGCTCGCTTCCACCCGTTTCAACTCCCCGCCGAAAGGGTATTTGAAGTCTTCGGGAGCCGTGTCCTCCCGAAGACGTGCGGCTCCATACTGCACAGGCGTGAGCGTGCAAGAGAGCGTGCTTGCGCAGGCGCAGCACAGGGCCGCCCTTCTTCAGGAGCACTCGGGCTCCCTGAAGACTTCTGAAGCCTCCTTCGGCCGGATAAAGCAGTATTTGACTAATTTAGTCAAATACTGCTACCAGGCGAGCCAGCACTGGAACGAGGGGACCAGGAGAGGAGCCGGAAGGCTCTATAGGACCCAGAGCCTTCCCTCTCCTTGGGTAAGTATCTGTCTCATTTTTTTTAAATGCGGTTCCCATTCACTTTAAACAAAAAAGCCACAATCAGCAGCACTGCTTATGAAAAAGCTCTTTATTGAAACATGCAAACAATATTAAATTATACAAAAAGATAAATCGTATTCCCTATTCAATCCACTCCTACCCAGAGTCCCCAACCACCTAGTCCACCCCATTTCTCATCTAAGCAATTCTTTCTGCCTATCCCAACCTTTTAAAGATCTAGGGACACTATCTATCACTTACATTTTCAATTGTGATATAGAATGTGTAGAAATGGGAAGAAACAGCTATGGGCTCGAATGTTCCCCACTCCTACGCAAATCTATTTATGGGCCTCTATGTAGAGGCCTTCGTGTATCGTAATGCTCTTTTCCGCCAACATGCATTATGTTGGTGGCGATACATGATGGATTTTGTGTGTGGAGGGGGGCTCACATTCAGAATTCAGTTTATTTATCAACAAACTTGAGACACTTTGTCCCCCTATTAGATTGACAGCTCATACTGACTGCTCACATACTTCCTTTTTGGATGCCATGGTTATATTCAAGGAGACTAGTTTGGCAACCGACCTCTTTGTGAAGCCAACAGAGAGAAACTCTCGTTTTGAATTTTCAAACTTTCATCCCCATTCAGTTAGAGAACATATCCATCCCACAGGGCAGTTCTCCAGTGTTGAGAGGATTGTCTCTGATCCACACAATTGTGTGACCAACGCCTCCATGAGATGGATGATAAATTTAGACAGAGGGGCTATCCAGAATATACTCTTAAAGAGACTCTGTAACAATATTTTCAGCCTTATTTCTTCTATCCTATAAGTTTCTATACCTGTTCTAATGTGGTCTGGATTACTGCAGCCTTTTCTAGTTGCAATGTCTCTGTAATATATCTAATCTTCTTTTCTTTGTCAAGCTGTGTCGACCCGTGGAGGAATGGGCTGCCTCTGTTGTAATGAATACAAGTTATGCACGCACCCTGCAGGCTCTGTGTGCTTCGTTTATTTGTGAGGCTGAGGGCGGAGGGAGCTGCCTGTCACATGCTGAGAAACTGTAAGAATCCCAGACTGGATTGCAGATGAGATAACTCACTATGTAAAAAACCTTATAGTATACTGTAACATGATATATATATATACTCTCACACATATACATACACACATTTTAGTGTATGTGTGTGTGTGTGTGTGTGTGTGTGTGTATATATATATATATATATATATATATATATATATATATACATATATATATATATATATATATATATATATACACACACAAATATCACTTCCTGCATGCAATACTCGCTTGTCTCTGCATACAATCCCTGCAGTCATCAACTTGGGACCTGTTGTTAAGAGACACTGGTGCCTCTTACAGCAATCTTTTCCACAAGTCACTGGTGTTTAAATACCCCCTTTGCTTTCTTTCAAAAGGGCACCTACTGTTAGAGATAAGATTGGACAAGGCAAATGTGGTTTTACACCTGTTCATGATGAATCAGTGAAGTTTGCTACTAACCCATGTTTACGATGTTATGCATGCAGTCACAGTCTTAAAGGTGACTTTTTCGACATCCATCATTGGGTACAGAATTTAAAATATGTGGCCGATATTCTTGTGACTCCTCTTATGTGGTTTACTTAATTAAATGCCCCTGTGGTCTTACCTATGTAGGCATGACTACTCAACTATTGCGGGTGCGTCTTTCTTCTCACAAGTCCGCTATACGTAATAATAATTACGAACAGGCTGTTTCTTCCCATTTTGTTGACTCCAGACGTTCTATATCCCAACTGAAAATGTAAGTGATAGATAGTGTCCCTAGATCTTAGAAAGGTGGGGATAGGCAGAAAGAATTGCTTAGACGAGAAGCGGGGTGGACTAGGCGGTTGGGGACTCTGGGTAGGGGTGAATTGAATAGGGAATACAATGTATCTTTTTGTATTTAATCTGATTGGTTTTATGTAACTGTGGGCGGGAGCTGTGCTTTGTGTTTTTTTCTATTTTGTGAGGGTTGGGGCCTCGTGTGTGTGTGTGTACTGGACCCAGTAGTGTACATTTTTATGCAATACTGCTTTGTATATGCGTATCCTACACATGATTTTACGCGTCAGCGTATTTTTTGCACACATGCGTCATGCATTGTCATGGCAATGGCGGTATGCGTACACACGCTTTTTTTTTTGCTTCCGGGCAGCATGGGGTGGAGTCCTGATGTTTGCAGGTCACTCATTTTAGTTCCCTATGTGGTCCGACTATTTGGAAGGTACTTGGCCATGCAGTTTGAATATTAGACTCTCCTTCCCCCTTGGTGATGTCATTGATGATGTCAGGGTGAGTTATTTTTTGTCTGCAGTTTTCCATCAGGTCCTCTTTGTTGTAGGTGTCAGCTGTTTGGTTGCTCCCCTTGTCAGTGTACCTGATTAGATGGCTTGTACCTGACCAGGGGTATATAATGTGGTGTGTTTGTCCATCATGTCATTATGATCTTGCAGCATGACAAAGAAATACTGCACTTCTAAACAGCGGACTGTAGCTGCGTCTAAGCCTATTTTTTGACATGTGATTTTTATTGCATGTTTCAATAAAGGGCTATCTTTTTTTCTAAGCTGTGCTACTGATTCTGGCTTTTTTGGATTTGTGACCCTTCTGACACTAGTGCAGCCAAACAGATCAGTAGGACTGTCAGGCAACTGGTTTAAAAAGAAAACTATATGGCTGCCTCCACATCCCACTAACTTCAGGGGTTCTTTAAAAAAGGATTTTTTTTAATTCTCGCTGATGGTACATGAACTGACTGCAATGGCATAACCTCTACCAACAACTAGGGAAGGCCCTTTCTATGAGAACTCCTGGAGAAGCATGTGAGAATGTAATCTGTTTGATCAGCTGATAGATTTGTAAGGTTCTGATTTGCTGTCATCACAACCAGCAAATCAGAGTCTTACAAATCAATCAGCTGATCAAACTCATGCTTCTCTATCTTAAGGTAGCCATACACTGGTCGATTTGCCATCAGATCCGAGCAACAGATAGATCCCTCTCTGATCGAATCTGATCAGAGAGGGATTGTATGGCTGCCTTTACTGCAAACAGATTTGGAATCGATTTCAGCATGAAACCGATCACAATCTGTGAAGCTGCCGCCGCCCCCTGAATATATTACCTGATTCGGCTGGCGCGAGTCCCCCCGGTCTCCGCTGTCTTCTCCTCCGTGCTCGGCTCCTCCAGCTTCACTGAACTTCCTGCCGGGGAAGTTTAAACAGGAGAGGGCGCTCTACTGTTTAAACTTCCTGCCGGGACAAGAAGTCCAGTGAAGCTGGAGGAGCCGAGCACGGAGAAGTGACCGCGGAGAGAGCGGGGACACGCGTATTGCAGCTAGCGTCGGTCGTCGGGCATTCGAATGCCGCTATCGACGCACTCCCGACCCGCCGGCGATCGAGCGAAATCTTCTGCACAGACGGACCGATGGGAACAATTGATTTCAGATGGAAATCGATCGTTCTGTCAGCGTTTGCGCAACGATTTCACAGCAGATTCGATCACAGTGATCGAATCTGCTGTGTAACGGCGGGAAAATCTTTAGGTGTATGGGCCCCTTTAGGCTTGGCCATCCAAACTAACCACTTTTCAATAAACCCTGCCACATTCTGATATAAATCGTTTGACAGATCCAGATTTTAGCCAACGAAGTTGAATAACAGAGATTTTTTTTTTACAAAAATCGGTTTTGCCATTACTGGATCGTGTTGTGTATGTTCTCCAGTAGAGACGATCCCTGATTTGCTTAGTTCATGCAAATTTGACTTCATATTGTATGCAGACTGAGACTGGATCTTTCAAATGCAGTTGTAGTCAATTGTGATTGGTCCAATGTCTATCAGTATACACTTTTCAACCAAATGTATCAGCTTCTTAAAGAGACACTGAAGCGAAAAAAAATTATGATATTATGATTTGTATGTGTAGTACAGCTAAGAAATAAAACATTAAGATCAGATACATCAGTCTAATTGTTTCTAGTACAGGAAGAGTTAAGAAACTCTAGTTGTTATCTCTATGCAAAAAAGCAATTAAGCTCTGCGACTTTCAAAGTCGTTGAGAGGGCTGTTATCTGACTTTTATTATCTCAAGTGTTATTGGACTATTTACTTTTCCTCTGGCAGAGGAGAGGTCATTACTTCACAGACTGCTCTGAAAGAATCATTTTGAATGCTGAGTGTTGTGTAATCTGCACATATTAGAGAATGATGCAATGTTAGGAAAAACACTATATACCTGAAAATAAAAATATGAGAATATTTTCTTTGCTGCTAAACTTCTAGTAATTATTCATAGTACACAACCAATTCATTATATCATATTTTTTTTTCTCTTTAAGTTGGCCACTAATGATCTAACCCTTTTCATCCAATCTTACCATTTCTATGTGATATAAGGGAACTGCCTACATTATGCATTCAGTAAGTTTACCCTCCTACTACATAGATTTGGTAAGATCGGATGAAAAAAATCATAATACATGATAACAGCAGAACAGGTAAACAGTGCACACATTTTTTTTAACTTAAGTTTAATATATAGTTACAACTTAAATACTTTACCACTTGCCCTTCCACAGGGTCATAAAATCTCTCCAGTATCTGAATCAAGGTACTTTTGCCACATCCACTGCCCCCGACTAACGCCAATGTCTGGCCTTTAGATACTTTAAAGCTGAGGCCTTGTAGGATGGGAGCAGTTGGCCTTGTTGGGTATAAGAAATGAATGTTTTTAAATTCAAGATTTCCATCTAGCTCTTCCTTTAAAAAGAAGCACAAAGATAAAATACATGGTTAAATCAGCAATGTATTATACAGTATGTTAGTGGATTTCTGTTTTGTAAAATGTCCAAATTTAAGACATTTTATTTTCTTGAAAACCATTGTTATGAGTTAAATGTGTGGGGCTAATTTACAGCTAAGGTAAAAGTATGAGGCTTATGTCATCTATGGAGACAGAAAAAAAAAATGATTTGCGTATGCAGTAGTGAGGCAACATGGTAGTTCTTTCTTTTTCCCTTAAAACTTAATACATGCTTATATTTTTTGGTTTAAAGTGTACCAGAGGCGATATGTGACACGATGAGATAGACATGTGTATACATAGGACAATATATATAAATAACCAGGCTGTTTTACTTGTTTTATTTTGATGCCTGAAAGAGTTAATTTCTAGGCATGAAAGTGACAGCTTCTGTCTTGTCGGTATCTTTTCGGTAATATAGTAAACATCACTGATACACTAATTACAGCCATAAAAGTTTTCCTAACAAAATCCAAATTCTGAGGGCAGGGAGAGATAAAATACATGAATTAGTGTCCTTTTTTTTAACTCTGGGACACTTAACAGACTGCCACTGATTGGAGATCGTAAAACATTCTCCTACTTTGTAAATGTTTAAATATAAAAGAAAACAGTGGGATACTCTCTGAACATTCTCTCTCCTCTATAATATCCAAATCTAATCTAACCACTTGTTCTTTGGATCCTATTCCCTCCCATTTCATTCCGCAGCTATCCTCATCTCTCATGCCTGCACTAACATCGCTATTTAACCTGTCCCTCTCCACTGGCACCTTTCCGTCGCCACTCAAAAAGGCTGTTGTGACACCACTACTTAAAAAACCATCTCTAGATCCTACCACACTCGCCAACTACCGCCCAGTCTCACTTCTCCCATTTGCATCCAAACTAATTGAACGCCACATACATGCAGAATTAATCCATTATTTATCAGCTAACTCCCTACTTGATCAGTTCCAGTCTGGCTTTCGCTCCAACCACTCCACGGAAACGGCCCTTACCAAAGTGGCCAATGACCTTCTTACAGCTAAATCCAAAGGTCAATTTTCCATACTCATCCTTCTTGATCTGTCATCAGCATTCGATACGGTCGACCACACCTTACTCTTACAAATACTTTCAAATGTAGCAATAAAGGGCCTTGCTCTCACATGGTTATCTTCCTACCTCTCTGGAAGGTCCTTCACAGCCTCCTACTCAGATCAGATCTCTTCTCCTCATGCTTTGTCTGTCGGGGTTCCTCAAGGCTCTGTCCTTGGTCCCCTCCTCTTTTCCATCTACATGCACGGTCTTGGTGACTTAATCAACTCATTCGGGTTTCAATACCACCTGTATGCAGACTATACGCAACTGTACCTCTCGGACCCAGACCTTAACTCCCTCCTCAAACGTGTTCCTGACTGCTTGTCTGCTATATCCTTCTTCATATCCTCTCGCTTCCTAAAACTTAATATGAGTAAAACGAAACTAATAATTTTTCCACCGTCTCTGGCCACCTCTCTGCCTAAAGTAACTATAAATGTTAGTAACACTCCCATAACTTCAGTTCTCAAAGCACAGTGCTTGGGGGTAATATTCGACTCTTCTCTCTCTTTTATTCCTCATCTTAACTCCATAACCAGCTCCTGCCATCTCCAACTCAAAAATATATCTCGCATCCGTCCCTTTCTCACTTAAGACACAACCAAAATGTTAATACATGCTCTTATAATTTCTCGTCTGGACTACTGCAACATACTACTTTGTGGACTATCTTCTAACAAACTGGCCCCGCTCCAGTCGGTACTGAACTCAGCTGCTCGTCTCATTCATCTTTCTTCTCGATCTTCCTCTGCTGACCCTCTCTGTCAAGCTCTTCACTGGCTGCCAATTAACCAGAGGATCAAGTTCAAACTCCTAACCCTAATCTACAAAGCTCTCCACAATCTCTCTCCCCGGTACATATCCTCACTAATTTCCAGATACAAACCCAATCGCAATCTCAGATCTGCACACGATCTTCTGTTGTCCTCCTCTAGAATCTCCTCCTCACATTCACGCTTACAAGATTTTGCACGCGCTTCACCCCTTCTCTGGAATCCCCTCCCACAACACATCCGTCACTCGCCAACCTTTGTTACTTTTAAACTCTCTCCAAAAACTAATTCGTTCCGACAAGCATATGCGCTACCTTAAGCCACTTCCCTTTGTCCTAAGACCAAATTGCACTCCTACTAGGTATCCTAAAACACACTGCCTTTATATATTTTATCGTATACTACCCCTCCTCTTGTTTCCCCCCCATTCCCTTTAGATTGTAAGCTCGCAAGGGCAGGGCTCTCTCCCCCTTTTGTGTCTTGGAAATCATTATACATTTTATTCATCATGTTATTTTTATCACTGTCATTACCACTTCTGTATTTTGTATTCTGTATACTGTATATTTTTTTGTATTTTGTCACTAATTATGTATCTTGTATATTAGTGTACACCATTGTCTGTATTATGTACCCCATGTTTGTTTCTTACTTTGTACAGCGCCACGGAATATGTTGGCGCTTTATAAATCAATAATAATAATAATAATAATAATACTTAAAAAAGTCATTTTTAGGAGTTGGAGGATAAATATAATTGTTTATCTCATCCGTTTATTTTCATCTCGGGTTGCTTTTTTTTTTTTTCTTCAGTAAAGGGGCTTTTATACTGGTGCTTATGGCTCAATATGGACTAACTGGGGACTCTGCAACATCACCAAATACAGTTAATAGTATTTAATAAAGTCTAACCTCTCACAGCTAAGAGTTCACACAATACAAGATTAAGAGTAACATCATAAATAGAGACTTCTGGTTTAATGCCCTACAGAGAGATACAACACACAATATATTTCACATTGCAACTAATCCCACAGGCCAATTCCTGTGCACCAAGCAAAGCAAAACTCTCGTTTCCTGACATTTTTATTGAATCATATCTGGCTATAAATTGAAATTAAGTGAAACTGATAGGAAAAGACAATTCTAATTACTTCTAATAATAGTGAAATGGTACTTTAAATATTTAAACACGGTACAGACAGTTTTGTGTGTTATTAATATTACTACATTCTGCAATAACACTTGATTTATTTAAAAAAATAAGATAAAAAATGACCTTACAGATATTTGTCTCTTGCACTGTTGCAGCATATTGGTATAGTAAATATAGGAAAACTCACTTGAAGTGATAACTAAAGATTGTCCATGTGACATTTATTTCCCATGTGTACCTGAACATAGCTGTGATCTGCAGATGATAGCTTTGCACACAGCTTTGGCTAGCTTACCTTCTTCACAATTTAGACTCGTTCACAGCCATTATAGAATATTGCTGGCAGTTACAATGCTGTGACTGAAAACTGTTTTGGCTCTATTTCAGTCACATACATACAAATAGGCCGTCAGGAAATGAGGTTGCTGAGTATTACCAATACACAATCTCATCTTCTTAAAACATAAGGTATTTGTGATTATTCAGATTGGAGTGAGCATATGATGTCTCTCCCACAATGCTTCACTGCTGAACATGCAAATCATCCTTTTACACACTCCAAGGAGTTCTGGTTCATCATGAGCTTGCTGGGTAATCTGTAACTCTGAGTGTTAGCAATAGTATGGTAATACTACTAATATTCTACATTAGTGATAGTACAATTTTGGTAATTTTACTGATGTTCTACTATTAACTTCCCTAACTTATCTTTCTAACTAACCCTTCGCTATGCACACCTAACACTCCCCCACATACTCCTGACACCACTCCCCACTTGCTACTAACACCCCTCTCTCCAGCTCTAACCAATGTTGATGTTGGGTTTGGCTACATAATAGCTGAGTCCCGGATGGCCAATTACTTAAGGTACATACACACATCCTGATTTTCAGGCAACTTGTCGTCTGACGTGTCGTTTAAATGACAAGTTGGATGTGTGTACATGCAGTTGAGCGACTGATAACAGACGGTTTGCCTGATCCGCTTGGCGGATCAGTTGGACCAACTGTCGTTCAAACGACTGTAATGCTGGGCATACACGGGTCGATCTGGCGGCCGATTAGCCGCCGAATTGACTCTCGCCGCGTTCCCGCGCGGATCGATTCCCGCTCGTCCCCGCCGGTGCTCCTTATAAGCCACTTGATTACCCGCTACTGTCTGCCTGCGGGGATTGAGCGGGGGAATCTGTGCGGCAGGTCATCGGACCTGTCGGATATTATCAATCGAGCCATCAGCGGCTCGATTGATAAGGACAAAACGCTCCATGTATGCCCAGCATGAGGTCACTACACGTGTACAAATTACTTCTGGTTGTTTGTCCAACTAATGAACGTTCAAACATACAGTCATTTGATCAGTGGTTTAATCTAGTCCATTGTTCTATCCAGTCTATTGTCCATTATCAAGTTGGTTAAACTACACGTAAATTAGGATAACAGCCGCTTTATTGGCCAGTGTGTACAGGACGTCTGAGCGACTTGTTGTTTGTACTTTAAGTCGTTCAAACAACCAGTTTAGACAATCAGGTAATCAGGTAAAAAGTTGGACACGTGTACGCACCTTTACTCCTGCATTGTCTTCGCCAAACTCTGTGCACCTATACTGTTCCATTGGAGCCGCTACACTTTCACCACCGTTTTAAACATTGCTGCTATTTCCATTACTATTAAACTACCTAAAGACCGCCTAACGCCAATGGGCGTAATCAAGGCGACAGCCCCGGTACCACCTAATGCCAATTGGCGTCAAGTCTTGAGGTGGGAATTTGCAGGAGATCGCGCGCGCCGATGCGCATGCATCTCCGCATGAATAAGCCTCCTAGTGGCGATCGCCGCTAGGAGATTGTTAGACATCTTTTATAGCCGTACACCGCTGCGATCTATGGCAGCACTGTACTGGGGGCAGCCGTGTCACTCGGCTGTCCCCTCCAGAGGCACAAAAGCGATCCACTGTGATAGGCTGAAGCCTATCACAACCAATCGCGCTGATAGGCTGACGGGGGGAGGGAGGGAGAGGGGAAAAAACAAAAAAATAAGCATTTTTATTTAAAAATAAAATACAAAAATATTAACTAAAAAAAATAAACATGGGGGGAGCGATCAGACCCCACCAACAGAGAGCTCTGTTGGTGGGGAGAAAAGGGCGGGGGGAATCACTTGTGTGCTGAGTTGGATGGCCCTGCAACGAACCTTAAAGCTGCAGTGGCCTATTTGTTTAAAAATGGCCTGGTCTTTAGGGGGGTTTAACACTGCGGTCCTCAAGTAGGTACATTGTAACCAAACTCCATGCGCAGACACTTCCTCCTCTTCGCTGTCATTCAGGTATAGTTGCGACAATTTACATTGTAGTCTATGGGGATGCCCAAGTTTCCAGGTGTAATATGCACCCATCTTTCTTGTTTCCATTTTAATCAATAAACTTTGGCCAAACATATAATAATAACAAGATGAATAAAATGCAGTGATGCAGCTGTGAAAGGAATTTCTCCATTTACATGATGAATGTTGCCTGCAGGGATTGGTACTCTATACCAAGGGCTACAGTTCAGGACAGAGTATTCTTCAGGCACTGTTGCCTCACAATTTGTTCAGTTGCTATGGAGGAGGAAAGAGAACCATGCAGAATCTCTCTGGGATGCCTCAGGGAGGCTGTAAATACGCTGTGGTCTTGGCAGAGACAGCACACGGCCACTGCTGACAACCATCTAGTATATGTACGGATCTTAAAGTAAACCTGAGGGGGGAACAAGTTCTGTTTTACCTATCTGGAGCTTCTTCCAGGTTTCCATAGCCTTACAGGTCCTTCGGTTTCCACCGTTCTGCTGCTGATCCCCTCAGAAAAATCTCCAGTTTCAGGCTACTGCACATGCACAGGCCGTGCCTCATCAATCATGCTCCCATGGACAGAGTGTTCTGCACATATGCAGAACAAGCCTGGCCACAAAAGCGGGATTGAGGAGGCGGGAAGTCAAGGCCATGCATGTACATTAGCCAGTTGGTGAGCTATTAGAGGGGCACAGAGGCAAAATGGAGGGGATTGGGAGGAAGCCAGGGAACCTATAAGGCTACAAGGGGCTGCAAGAAGCTTTAGATCTTTTTTCCCCAACATGAGTAAGGGCCTGTTCATACTTGCTGCGTTTGTAGAACGCGTATAAATTCAAAGAAACGCAAGTTGAAAAACGCATGCGTTTTTCTTGCGTTTGAATGCGTTTTCTATTGCGTTTTGCACAAACACGTGACCCAGGGGAAAAAAAAGAATTATGGGAACCGCAGAGGAAAACGGACGCTAAAAACGCAATAGTACGCGTTTTTGATACGCGTCCATAGACTTTCATTGCATCCGTTTCTATGCGTATCGCACAGAACTGCGTGCAGCAATGCAGATAAGAAACGTATGCGTCTCATACGCATACATGTGAACTAGCCCATTCAAAAGCATTAGGAGCCGTTTCTATGCGTTTTTGGTACCAGTACGCGTTCCCTGAAAACGGCTAGGAATGCATATAGTGTGAACAGGCCCTTACTCTTTTAAAGACACACTGAAGTGAAAAAAAATTATGATATCATTAATTGGTTGTGTAGCTCGAATAATTACTAGAACACTGGTGGCAAAAAAAATAATATTCTCATATTTGTATTTTCAGTTATATAGTGTTTTTTTTTACTTTTATAACATTGCATCATTCTCTAATATTTGCAATTTACACACTACTCAGCATTCTAAATGTTTTTATAGAACAGGCAGTGAACTTTTGACCTGTCCTGAACTGTTCTCTGCAAAAGAAAAAAACAATACAGTTGAGATAAAAACCATCAGAAGTCAGAGCTCTCTGAGACTTTGAAAGTCGTAAGCCCAATCTACACGATTTGATTCTTTGCACGATTCGATTATGATTCTATTTACGATCTGATTAAATCCGACACGTCCGATTGGGATTCGATTCAATTCGAATTGCCATTGTTTTGCAGTGGCAAATCTAATTGAATTGAATCAAATCCCAATCGGACATGTCGGAATTAACCGAATCGTAAATAGAATCGTAATCGAATCGTACAAAGAATCGTATCGTGTAGATTGGGCTTTTTTAAAGCTCAATGGCTATTTGCATAGATAACAATTGGAGTTTCTTAACTCTTCCTGTACTGGAAACAATATTAGACTTATGTCTCTACTACACAACCAATTCATTATATCATAATTTTTTTTCTCGCTTCAGTGTCTCTTTACAAAAGTCCATCCCAGAAGACTGGATATTTGCTGAGAAAGACTTTTCATTCTGATAGATCTTTCTTGCAGCTGATCACTTATTTCAGCTGACCAAAGTCTCAAAGTATATCTATAAGTACCTTTTAAAAGTTTATGGTAAAATAAGTCTGAGAAGTTCAGGTGGTAGATATAGTGCAATAAAAGTATTTTACGATGAATGATGTCCAACCTTGTCCACCGTGAGGATGCAGGAACATGACCTTTATGTTGAGAAAGCATGAGAACTGAAGAATGAAATGTTGTTTCCTGGCTAAGCTCACACGCAGCAGCTTAGGATGAGGATGGAGAGCATCTGATTTCACAATCTGTGTCCTTCTCATCTATATTATTTACTATGACTGTCATGAAGAATCGCTGTCACACTCTTATTTAGAATTACAGAACTTCCCTACGATCGCCTGGAGGGCTTTCTCAAGACTATCTGCAGTCATCACTTATATGCAAGCTCATAAATCCAAAAGAAGAAACTTCTATGCTGAGTTTTCTTCCACTCCTCAAAAGCTAAATATATATTTAAAAAAAAAACAACCTTTTAATTGCTTTTACATATAGGAACACATAGAACACATTTCATAGCAAGGAAATCCAACTAATTTAAACCACTTTGCAAGGGAGTCAAAAGAAGTTTAACCTCCCTGGCGGTGCATTTGTGTCTGGAATTATGAGTCAAAAGTGGTACATTTTTTTTCTAGAATTTTCGGCCTTCAATTCTTAAGTCATAATTTACCAAAATATGGCAGAATAAAAGCTTGGTAGACCTTCTGCAAATAAATAAAGGACTAGAACACAAATTTTGAGAATTAATTAAATTTATGAAGATGCTTACAAATTTTGAAACTGTACAAATAAGAGAATAGTCAAAATCAGGGCAAAAATCGGTAACAGTATGGCAGAAGCACTTAGCTCAGAAGCAGTTGGGAACCAAATGGCTATATTGTTACTATCCTATGCTTTCAAATAAGCTTTTCTGCCATCTCTGCCATGGCAGTCAGGTGACACAGGGGAGAGATCAAATTACAACTTGTGATTAGAGACAAATGAGGCTAAACTCTCTCTATTTATACATGTACATACAAACATGTACATACATTCACGTACATACAGGGGTCTAGTCCTGGAAAAAGAAGTGAGTGGACTCACCCTAAAAATGGGCGTGGTCATGGGTGGGGCCAAATATACATGGCCTTAGCAGTGGTATAAAAGGTCTGCCAGGGGAAGTTTGAGCTCTGTCGTAGTGTATCCCCAAAAAGTAGATGTAATCTGACAGCATTTCACCAAAAATACACATAATCTGGCAGAGGTTCCTCCAAAATACAGATAATATGGCAGTGGTTCCCCCAAAATAGACAATCTGGCAGCAGCAGTTCCCCCAACATACACATAATCTTGAAGGAGTTCGCCAAAATACGCGAAACCTAGCAGTGGATCATCCAAAATACAAGTAACACCCAAAATACATGTAATCTGGCAGTAGTGGTCCCCCAACATACACAATCTGACAGCGGTTCCCCAAAATACACGTAATCTGGAATCAGCAGTTCCCCAAAAATACAGATCTGACAGCAGTTCTGCCAAAATAGGTACCCCCAGTATAGCTAGCCAGGTCTATAGGTGTCCCCAGTATAAGTAGCCATGTGTATAGTTGTCCCCAGAATAGGTGGCCAAGTGTATAGATGTCCCCAGAATAGGTAGCCAGGTCTATAGGTGTCCCCAGTATAGCCAGGTGTCTCCAGTATATGTAACCAGGTGTTCAGGTGTCCCCAGTATAGCC
The DNA here is from genome assembly GCF_040937935.1 of Hyperolius riggenbachi. Classification (NCBI taxonomy): domain Eukaryota; kingdom Metazoa; phylum Chordata; class Amphibia; order Anura; family Hyperoliidae; genus Hyperolius; species Hyperolius riggenbachi. The sequence goes on from NC_090650.1 coordinate 89,258,067, forward strand.
AGGTGTATAGGTGCCCCCAGTATAGCCAGGTGTATAGGTGTCCCCAGTATAGCCAGGTGTATAGGTGTCCCCAGTATATGTAGCCAGGTGTATATGTGCCCAGTATATGTAGCCAGGTGTATATGTGCCCAGTATATGTGCTCAGTATATGTAGCCAGGGGTATATGTGCCCAGTATATGTAGCCAGGTGTATAGTGGCCCCAGTATATGTAGCCAGGTGTATATGTGTCCAGTATATGTAGCCAGGTGTATAGTGGCCCCAGTATATGTAGCCAGGTGTATAGTGGCCCCAGTATATGTAGCCAGGTGTATAGTGGCCCCAGTATATGTAGTCAGGTGTATAGTGGCCCCAGTATATGTAGCCAGGTGTATAGTGGCCCCAGTATATGTAGCCAGGTGTATATGTGCCCAGTAAATGTAGCCAGGTGTATATGTGCCCAGTATATGTGCTCAGTATATGTAGCCAGGGGTATATGTGCCCAGTATATGTATCCAGGTGTATAGTGGCCCCAGTATATGTATCCAGGTGTATATGTGTCCAGTATAAGTAGCCAGGTGTATAGTGGCCCCAGTATATGTAGCCAGGTGTATAGTGGCCCCAGTATATGTAGCCAGGTGTATATGTGCCCAGTATATGTAGCCAGGTGTATAGTGGCCCCAGTATATGTAGCCAGGTGTATAGTGGCCCCAGTATATGTAGCCAGGTGTATAGTGGCCCCAGTATATGTAGCCAGGTGTATATTTACCCAGTATATGTAGCCAGGTGTATATGTGCCCAGTATATGTAGCCAGGTGTATAGTGGCCCCAGTATATGTAGCCAGGTGTATAGTGGCCCCAGTATATGTAGCCAGGTGTATAGTGGCCCCAGTATATGTATCCAGGTGTATAGTGGCCCCAGTATATGTAGCCAGGTGTAAAGTGGCCCCAGTATATGTAGCCAGGTGAATAGGTGTCCCCCCCGACTGGAGGGGAGCAGCGCAGCAGAGAGGAGCATTGTGCGCAGCGTGGGGAAGGGCGGACGTTCCCCCCCCCCCTCACCTTGGGGCTCCTCTCCGTGGCTCTCCCCTCCATAAAGAATGCGGCGGCGGTGGCTGGCGGCGGTGACTGGCAGCGGCATCAGTGGGCGGGACTTACCTCCTCCAGTGTTCCGGCAAGTGGACGCTGTTCGTGCAGCTACTCTGGTCTAGTGAAGACCAGAGTAGCTGCACGAACAGCGTCAACCCGGAACGCTGGAGGAGGTAAGTCCCGCCCACTGATGCCGCTGCCAGTCACCGCCGCCAGCCACCGCCGCCGCATTCTTTATGGAGGGGAGAGCCACTGGAGAGGAACCTCAAGGTGAGGGAGGGAGGGGGAAACGTCCGCCCTTCCCCACGCTGCGCACAATGTTCCTCTCTGCTGCGCTGCTCCCCTCCAGGGTGCTAGGGGGGACGGCGTCCACTGTCCAAAAAAAGTGGGTGGACGTCGCCCCCCCCGCGTTCACGCAGGACTCGACCCCTGCGTACATACATACATACATACATGTACATGCATGCATACATACATACATACACGTACGTACGTACATACATACATACATACACGTACATACATACATACATACATACATGTACATGCATACATACATAAGTACATACATACACGTACATACATATACATGTATGTACTCCCCGGAAGAATAGAGGGGACTTGGGGATCCCAGCGGCCGAAAAACTAAAACAAAAAGGTTAGAGGGGAGAAACCTGGGTCCCGCTGGCAGCGCTGATCGCGCGCGGGACCCAGGTAAACACATCAAGAGACAGATTCTTCACAGCCCGACCTGAGCACGGGCTTACCGCTGTGCACATAGAAATTACAGCCTGTGCTTACCGCCAGGGAGGCTACATAGACAACCCATGATGAAAAGAACCTAAAAACAAAGGTAGTTCTATATATTTCAATACACCACATACAACCTCTAATGAATCTGGGCCTGATTTACTTAAAGGACAACTGTAGTGAGAAGACTATGGAAATTTATTTTGAACAATACCAGTTACCTGGCAGCCCTGCTGATCTATTTGGCTGCAGAAGTTCTAAATAACACAAGAAACAAGCATGCAGCTAACCTTAGATCTGACAACAGGGCCGGATTTAACATAAGGCACTGTAGGCACATACCTACAGGCGCCTGATGGTGGAAAGACGCTCACTCTGCTCCTCGAGCGCCTCCCTCCTATCTTCCCTATGCAGAGTGTAAATGAGAGGTTACTGACCCGGCTCTAGGCATTCCACTGACAAGATCTCACTTCAGTCGGTAATACTGAGAGTACCTCTGGCTACCTAATACTTAGGGGCACCTGTAGCTACCTATGACCAGCAAAGGAGGTAAGAGAGCAGTGACATCTGGGCCAGCCAGCACAGCTGCAGTGCAGTTCTGCAGGGGTTTGTAGGTTCATGGAGGGTCGAAGTCGAGGGTGCCAGGACATCTGTGCCTATAGGCTCCTGTGAAGTAAATAAAGGTCTGTCTGACAGAAACACCTGATCTGCATATGCTTGTTCAGGGCCTATGGCTAAAAGTATTAGAAGCAAAGGATCAGCAGGATAGCCAGGCAACTGGTATTGCTTAAAAGAAGATAAATATGGCATCCTCCATATCGCTCTCGCTACAGTTGTCCTTTAAAGAGACTCCGTAACAAAAATTGCATCCTGTTTTTTATCATCCTACAAGTTCCAAAAGCTATTCTAATGTGTTCTAGCTTACTGCAACACTTTCTGCTATCACAGTCTCTGTAATAAATCAATGTATCTTTCCCCTGTCAGACTTGTCGGCCTGTGTCTGGAAGGCTGCCAAGTTCTTCAGTGTTGTGGTTCTGCTATGAACTCCCCCTTTCAGGCCCCTCTCTGCACACTGCCTGTGTGGTATTTAGATTAGTGCAGCTTCTCTCTGCTCTCTTATCTTTTACAAGCTGGATAAATCGTCCTCTGAGCTGGCTGGGCTTTCACATACTGAGGAAATTCAGACAAGGGCAAAGCTGTTTGCAGGAAGAAAAGAGCAGCCTGAAACTTCAGTGCATGAGAGATGCAGAGGGAAAGAAACACACAAATGATCTCTTGAGATTCAAAAGGAAGGGTGTATACAGCCTGCTTGTGTATAGATGTATTTTCTATGTGTGGACATACTGTACATCAACCTACTTCCTTTTTTTGGTGGCCATTTTGTTTGTTTATAAACAAACTTTTTAAAACTGTTTTTAACCACTTTTAATGCGGCGGGGAGCGGCGAAATTGTGACAGAGGGTAATAGGAGATGTCCCCTAACGCACTGGTATGTTTACTTTTGTGCGATTTTAACAATACAGATTCTCTTTAAGGTGGCCATACAACTAGTGATTTGGCTGATTGACTATCCGATTTGATAATTATTATCAAATTGGATTAAAATCGGTGTTGCAACAAGCATGCCAAAACAACAACTTGACCAGTGGAAATTGGTCAAATGTATCGATCAGACATGCTGGGAAATCTCGGGCCAATGTGGTCGATCAGTTGTGCATTACATGCAATATTGTGAGTGGGGGGAACAGCTATGATGCAAGACACATCCGAATCCCCAGGGCCAGTTCACGCTCCAGCGGGGCTCTGGGGAAAAAGTAACTTGGGACCCCACTGACCCCACCACCTTCTCCGACCACTGATGGACCCAACTCATCTCCATCTGACTGGCCAGTTGTGCTCCTCAGTCTTAGGTAGTCTTCACCCTAGTATAGATGGACAGAAATGTCTCCCAGTATAGATAGCTTTGATGTGCCCCCCAAGATTAGGTAGCCTCCTCCTCCAATAGAGATAGCCAGATGTGCCCCCCCCACCCCCTGTTATGTAGTCTTCCCCCTCCAGTATAGATAGCCAGATGTGCCTGCCAAGATTAGGTAGCCCCAGTATAGCTAGCTAGATGTGCCCCCATAATTAGGTAGCCCCTACCCCCAGTATAGATAGCTAGATGTGCCCCCCAGGTATAGGTAGCCCCCCCCCCTTTCCTTCCAGTATAGATAGCTAGATGTGCCCCCTTTAGTAATGAAATCCTCATGACAAAGATAGTTGTTTCACTTCTAATATGACCAGATAAGGGCTGCAAACTGTTTGAAGTCCTGGCAACTACCCATTGGATTGAAATGGACCAATAGGAATCCTTCCTCCTCAGCGAATATTATCATAGGTCCACTAAGTGGACCAATATATTGGGAGGGGTAATTCCTATTGGTCCGTTTCAATCCAACAGGTAGCTGCCGAGGTTCCCATCGATGTTGTGGTGCTTGTCCCCTGCAGCAAAGGACCCAAGCAACAGTGACAATGGCAAATTAGCTATAAGAAAGAAAATTAAACATTCTTATGTCCAGTGTGAACCTACACTAAATCTCTCTGGTGTTCACAGCATTCTTAACAAAGGCCATTGCAGTTTGCATGCATAGTATTTTGTGTGACAAATAATACCAGAATAATTTGTTTACCAAAGTTTCTCCCTCCTCACTGTAGCTGTCGATAGCTGTTTTTTTATCCAAAAGCTGAAAAATTCGTTGAGCTGATGTCTTTGCTTTTCCAAAATCTGGTGCAAAGGAATTGGATTGTCCCACGCTCATTGCCGCAAACATAATGGCGGAAAATACTCTAAAAAACATGGTAATTATAAACCACATGTCATTAATGAAAAGCAAAATGAAAGTAACGTAGCATAGCTGCAGGAGAGTCATTGTTTTAGACATTTGTGAAAACAAGATTTGGTAACCAAGTCAAACCGGTGGGAAAGTGTTGAGACTTGTTACGGATGAATACATGCAGACAGACAGACAAGCAGACACGATGCGGACATGCTTGGAGTGGTCCAGGAGTGGTTATCAACAGAAACTGAACTATGTGCAGACATAATTGGAATGGCCAGCTGTCTATGTTGCTTGTTGTGGGAAAAGTGGTAGAAAGAGTGAATAGACTTCTAAATCAACAAACTTATGGAAAATAACTTTTCCTACGCCCTGTCAGACCAGGACCTCAGGGAAGTTTGTTTGGGCATCAGACTATGTATTTGGAAATCATCATACAATTCCTTTATGCACCTCAGAAGCCCAGGGGACAACTTGTTCTGCCCCACTCAGGGCCAGATTTACCATAGGGCACTGCAGGCTCATGCCTAAAGGCACCTGATGATGAAGAGATGGCTAACTAATTAAGATGTGGAATGCATTGCCACAGGAAGTAGTTATAGCAAATTCTATATCTGCATTTAAAGGGGGCTTAGATGCTTTCCTTGTGTTGAAAAACATCCATGGCTATAATTACTAGGTAATGCCCAGTGGTGTTGATCCAGGGATTTTAACTGATTGCCATCTGGAGTCGGGAAGGAATGTTCTCACTTTTGGGGCTAATTGGACCATGCCTTGTAAGGGTTTTTCGCCTTCTCCTGGATCAACAGGGATATGTGAGGGAGCAGGCTGGTGTTGTACTTTATTTTCTGGTTGAACTTGATGGCCGTATGTCTTTTTTCAACCCAAATAACTATGTCTAACTCTTCTCCTCGAGTGCCGCCCTCATTCGCTATGCAGAGTCCCAAGTGGAATATAAATGAGGTCTCGGCATTCCACTGATGAGATCTCCCTTCAGTTAAGGGGCACCTCTAGCTACCGAATACCAAGTGGGGGTTTGTAGGTTCATAGAGGGCGAGGTGTAGGGTGTCAGAATATCTGTGCCTATAGGCTCCTGTGATGTAAATCTGGGCTAAGATATCCATACTGAAAGCAGGTGGTTCAGCATCATTGGTTTGCGCACCAGCACTGAATTCTGCTTCTGCAGAGAGGCTCAGGCTATATATTGGGTATACAGCACTGAAGGGAAAATTGCCTCAGCTTTGAAGTCCGGTAACTAAAGCCATAAGGACAAAAGACAATAATGAACATGAATATTGCTGTTAGGATCTGTAGATGGAGTGTAATGATAAAGTTAGCTTTATTAGATTTTGAATTTTTTTTTTTGCATGAAAGGGGTTTTTAAAAAGGGTGGAGGCGGAGCCGGGACAAAGTCCTCCAGCACCCAAGGCTGAGACACCAAAGTGGGCCCCACCCAAGGCCTCTCTCGCCTCTGCCTTGGCCTGATCCTGGGTGGAGGGTTATGTATGGCATCAGAAAGGAAAGGGAAAGTGTGTGTGTGTGTGTGTGTGTGTGTGTGTGTGTGTGTGTGTGTGTGTCAGGAGCCCCTCACCTAACCCTAACATTCCTTCTTCAAGAAACTTCTCTTCCCAACACATATCCATGGCCTTTGATGACATTACCCCTTTATGTCATCAAGGGTAAGGCCAAGGATATGTGTTTGGAAGAGAAGTTTCTTGAAGAAGGGCGGTTAGGGTTTGGTGAACAATAAGGGGGACAAACACCAAACCACCGATGAAATTAGCATCACAGAATCAAAACCTCATACAAAACCAAAACCCTATTGCTATAACAAGGAAGCCAAATACACATATCCTAGAATTACGACATCATAGGACTAGACTGATTAATCTGACCCCTCCATGTTCCACAGATGTATCATTTGTCATGAATACAACCTTGTTGTCCTTTCTCCTGATATGGCTCTGCTTATAACTATACAAATAACCACTGGTCTATTGTTACATCCTAATTAGTGTTCACTAAACTAATACAAACACCAGCAAAAAAAGTACTTACATAAAAACATTTTCAAACTGCATGTAGCAGTTCGCTATGAGCCAAGCCCCAAAACGAAATACAATTGCATTTACAAAGTAATTGATGGACTGAGCAATGGCATATGTAACTCCATATAAAGGGGCTTTCTGAAGGGCTTCCCTGTCAAAAAAAATAAATAAAAAAATGACATGTACATTATTATATTCAACTTAAATAATTGCAGACTGCAGGACAAATAATCAGATTGACTCCTAATCAAGTAATTTGTTAGCAAATAAAAGTGATAAAGTTCTCTGCTTCCTCCTGGATACAGCAGGGAATTGTCTACCTTGTTTGTACAGTTTATTATACTTCCAAAACAATTTAATAATGCTGGTAAGCAAAGGCAAACTTATCAATTAGTTGTGTTTCATGATTTATTTTAGACCATAGATGACATTTGAGTATAATACCACTTTTAAGATACGTTACAGAAACACTTTTAGTACGAATGACAGAACTTGTTCACTGAGGAACAATTTCTAGCAAATAACGACAGTTCACCCATTCACTTTTAACTCAAAAGTTTTTGTAAAAAATTTGCATTCACATTTAACTTTGAAGTCAATAACCGCCAACTTAAGCGGTTAATAGAAAAGCCCCCGTACAAGCTATCACCAAATTTGCAGCTTATGTTACGGAGAAGAGTCGAAACAAGGGGGGTAAAAAGACCTTGCAGTGTTTGAGAAAATCAGTTTTTATTTAATAGTTACGATAGGAAAAAAAGTTCTTCATTGTATAATTTCTGAGGATATTGACGTGGGAACATTAATTAACTTCCTTAGCAGTAACCCCGAGTCAGGCTCGGGGCTGGAAATCTGCAGCTCAGAGCAGTGACTCGTGGTAGCCGCCGCAAGGTTAATGCAGAGCATAGAGCGCATTGGGCGTTTCTACTCACCTCCCACAGGATGGAGACGCCGATAACCATTCTCCTTCTTGTCCTCGGAGGATCCCTCTGGTGAGTCCATCGTCTGTCATCATGACCACAGCCGGCGATCTCCCCATAGGGTTACAACCTGAGGATGGAGGGAGAACTGCAGCGCTGGACCCCAGGAAGGAGAGTAAGTGCAGAAGCTGCTGCTGACTCCCTCGTAGTATGATTTTTTTTTTTTCATTCTAGGGTGTAAAAGCTAATGAAGAAATTGTACCCCTTTTAGACCCTAAAATCAGGAAGGAATCATGCTGCCAGGGAAGTTAAAGGTAAATCTTTTTGGTTACTTAAAGTGAAAGGGAACTGCATTAAAAAAAGAAATTGAAGCAAAGACTTACCTAAGGAGAGGGAAGGCTCTGGATCGTATAGAGCCTTCCATCTCCTCTCTCGGTGCTCTCTATCCTGTGCTGGCTCCCCCGCCGAAGGGGTATTTGGAAGTCTTCGGGAGCTGTGTCGTCCCGAAGACATGCAGCTCCATACTGCACAGGCATGAGCATGCAAGAGAGCGTGCTTTCGCAGGCGCAGCACAGGGCCGCCCTTCTTCAGGAGCACTCTGGCTCCCTGAAGACTTCTGAAGCCTCCTTCGGCCGGGTAAAGCAGTATTTGACTAATTTAGTCAAATACTGCTACCGGGCGAGCCAGCACTGGAACGAGGGGACCAAGAGAGGAGCGGGAAGGCTCTATAGGACCCAGAGCCTTCCCTCTCCTTGGGTAAGTATCTGTCTCCAGTGGTGCTCAGCAGAGCTCGAATATTCGAGTAGCTCGAATATTCGAGCTCTTTTTCAGCTATTCGAGCTCGGTATTCGAGCTCCGAATAGCTGCAGCTATTCGAATGGGCTATTCGAGTAAACGCGAATAGCCCATTCACTATTCGAGCTATTCGAGCAAACGGCGCTATTCGAGCTCGAATACCGAGCTCGAATAGCGTCATAGCCCAGATTGATGTCCTTAGAGCCAATCAGAGGGCTCCCAGGCCCTCTGACGGCAGCCAATCACAGAGGGGGACCCTGGCCAGCCCCTACCCTATAAATAGCGGCCGCCATGTTCCGTTTCTCCGTCCTTGCCTGAGACTTGCATAGAGAGAGAGTTGCTCCTTTGTGCTTTGGCTTAGCAAGAGCTCTATTGTGGTCATTTACCTAGCGTTTTTGCTCACATACACCTCCTATACACACCTATATTGTTGTTAGTTAGATAGACATTGTATTTTAGTTAGTAGCTTTTGTGTTACATAGAGACAGGCCAGCTGCTGCAGGCTTACAGCTTTAGGCCTCAGGGCCTGCCTGTGTGGGCAGCTGTCCTCCAGTCCTCTGTTTATTTCTCATTAGTATTAGACAGTATTAGACAGTATTAGATAGTATTAGACAGTATTTCTGCTGTCCTTTACTACTGATTGTATTTTGTATTGTAGTTATATACTGTAACTGTACTAGGACACTCACTGTCACTGTTCATAGGCTACTAGCTCCTGCGTGTGCTTGCACTCACTGTCTGTGTACACACACTCTATTTCCTTCTGAATAGTTATATACTGTAACTGTACTAGGACACTCACTGTCACTGTTCATAGGCTACTAGCTCCTGCGTGTGCTTGCACTCACTGTCTGTGTACACACACTCTATTTCCTTCTGAATAGTTATATACTGTAACTGTACTAGGACACTCACTGACTGTCACTGTTCATAGGCTACTAGCTCCTGCGTGTGCGTGCACTCACTGTCTGTGTACTGTACACACACTCTATTTCCTTCTGAATAGTTATATACTGTAACTGTACTAGGACACTCACTGACTGTCACTGTTCATAGGCTAGCTCCTGCGTGTGCGTGTGCACTCACTGTCTGTGTACTGTACACACACTCTATTTCCTTCTGATTACTGATTGATTATTGTAAATTCTACTTCCTGACAGTTACTACTTACTTACTGTAGTAGGGACACTCACTCAGTCACTGTTCATAGGCTAGCTCCTGCACGTGTGTGCGCGTGCGTGCACTCACTGTCTGTAGTGTACACACACTCTATTTCCTTGTGATTACTACTGATTATTGTAACTTCTAGTTGTACTTCCTGACTGTTACTACTTACTTACTGTACTAGGGACACTCACTCACTCTCTGTTCATAGGCCAGCTCCTGCGCGTGTTTGCGCGTGCGTGCACTCACTGTCTGTAGTGTACACACACTCTATTTCCTTGTGATTACTACTGATTATTGTAACTGCTAGTTGTACTTCCTGACTGTTACTACTTACTTACTGTACTAGGGAGTCGGGACACTCACTCAGTCACCTCACCCACCAACCCACTCCATTAAAGTACCCCACTTTTCACCCGCCCTTTTCAAAAACTTTTGTGTTTACGCCCAAAACATCGAAGATGTCTGGAAGTGGCAGCCAGCGCGGTTTGGGCAAGGGGAAGGGCAGCAAGGGAATCAGGAGGAGAGGGAGCAGCATTGTGGCAAGCCGCGGGCGCGGCCGCGCCACCATGCACAGTTCCGCAGCAGCAGCGTCAGTGGCTAACATTCCTCCCATAGCCACTGGCCGTGGATGCCTTGGGCGCCGCCCAGCAGGAGCATCTGCAACTCACGCTGCAGAGACACAGCAGCAGCAGCAGCGTGTAGCACCTGCTCCGATTCTCCTCCAGCCGGGTCGGAAACGTCCCATTGAGGAAATGGATGCAGACACTGTGGTGCAACTGATGACGGAGGATGAGCAGCCCGCCATCAGCTCTGCATCCGAGGCCTCCACCCTCACCACCACCACCCCTGTTCGCAGCAGCCGCCCAGCAGGGCCTGGGGAGGAGACCAGTTCACCGTCAGTCGCCGACCTGTCACTCAGCACTCTTTTGACCCCAGGCATGATGCGTCAATTGTCTGCTGTTGTTGGCGATTTGGAGGAGGAGATGCTGATGGGCACTTTGGGGGATGAGGGATTGGACAGCAAGACTGTGGCGACAGTCAAGCAGCCCATCCATGCATCAGGAGAGGAGTTTGGGGGGTCATCATCCCAGCAGGACATGTTTCAGGAGGGGGAGGCTGATGATGACATGGTGACAGACAGAGACTGGGTGCCACCACCTCCAGGGGATGTCGTCCTCAGCAGCTCTGAGGAGGAGGAGGAGGATGCGCTTGTGGGCCTTGCAAGGAGGCGCATCATTGCAAGCATTGACAGCAGTAGGCAGGTCCCACAGCCTGCTGGTGTCTCAGGCTCAGCAGCAGCAGCATCTGCCAGTACCACCACCAGCCGCACCCAAGCCCCCCCCCCCCCAACCACCACAGGGAGACAGGCAGCAGCGGTTCCATGCCGTAGGGGGTCGTTTTTGTCACCAATCTGGCGTTTTTTCACCATGCCCACAGTGTACAGCAAGTACGCCACTTGCAACCACTGTCAGCGGAAGTTGAGCAGAGGTGCAGACCCCTTAAAGTTCAGCACCAGCTCGCTCATCAACCACCTTGCTGCGAAACATTTCCACCAGCATGAGGAGTTCCAGAGGCTGAAGGCATCTGGTGCTGGCAGTGGCACCACACCCATCACTGCACAGCCTTCAGCAGCAGCAGCAGCAGCAACAGCAGCCACCCGCCCTCCTGCTCCTCCAGCAGCACCAGCAGGAGTGCAGAAACGCACTGCTCCTCCCCCCTCTGCAACTCCTGCCGCCGACACTGAGGCCTGTTCTGGCAGCCAGTCCTCAGTGGCCTCCTCTGCTGTGTCTGCTGATTCCCGTGCCAGCAAAAGGCCACGCCAGAGCCTTTTGAGCGAGTCCTTCCAGGGGGTGGTTAGGGCTCTGCCTCCCAGCAGCCGTCGCGTGCGGCAGCTGAACGGCTTGCTGGCACGGGCCATGTGCTCCCAACTCCTGCCGTACACGCTTGTGCAGGAGGGGAGCGACATGCGTGCGCTGCTTGCTTGTGCAGCCCCAGACTGGCAGCTCCCCAGCAGACACTTCTTCGCCCGCAAGGCCATTCCTGCACTGCACCGCTTTGTGATGGCCAATGTGGAGCGAGGGCTGGAGCACGCGGTTGGTGAAAGGGTCCACGTCACCATGGACTCCTGGAGCAGCCGCTTCGGGACAGGCCGCTACCTGTCTTTCACTGTCCACTGGGTCAGCTTGGTGGAAGGGGGTGCGGATGGGAGAGCAGCAGCGGGCACAGCAGCAGCAACACAGTGGGTGGTGCCCCCCCGCAGGGTCAGGGGAACTGCAGCAGGTTCCTCCGATCCTCTGCCATCCTCCGGCACACCTGGCCAAACCCCCCGCCTCAGCAGCAGCGTGAAGGCCCGCCACTGCCAAGCGCTGCTGCACTTGGTCAGCCTTGGGAAGACCAAGCTGACGGCAACCCATGTGTTGGCCAAACTCCAGGAGCAGGAGAGGATTTGGCTGACCCCCAGAGGCCTCAGAGTCGGAGAGGTGGTGGCCGACAATGGGGCCAATCTGGTTGCCGCAATAGACAGGGGAAACCTGACCCACATCCCCTGTCTTGCCCACGTGCTGAACCTGGTGGTGCAAAAGTTCTTGCGCACCTACCAGGGGATGGGGAACTGCTGGAAACGGCAAGGAACGTTGTGCGTCACTTCCGGCGCTCGGCTGCAGCCTGTGCGAGCCTGGAAGACGTGCAAAAGGAGCTGGAGCTGCCACGCCATCGGCTGATCCTTGACGTTCCGACTCGCTGGAACTCCACCCTGGCGATGTTGGAGCGTCTGGTTGAACAGAAGCACGCTGTCAACCAGTACCTTGCCCTGGCCACTGTTTCCGCCGCTCAGAGAAGGGACAAGACCAGCAACATCCCGTCCATCGTCCCCGATGATGACTGGAGGCACATGCAGCAGGTGTGCTTAGTGCTGGCTCCCTTTCTGCAGGCCACTAACATGGTGAGCAGGGACCATGCTATGGTCTGCGAGTGGGTGCCCCTGGTTTGTCTGCTGAACTGGGCCCTCGATGCTTTGCTGGAACAGGGAGCGGCAGCCTTGGACCAGCAGGAGCGGCAAGCAGCTGCACAGTCCACCTCTGAGGGGGAGGAGGAGGAGGACTTGGTGGAGGTCCCTGACCTTGCTGCTGATGAGGGGGATCAGCACAGCGCAGCTGAGTTGGTGCGGGGGTGGAGAGAGGATGAGGCGGCAGAGGAGGAGGATGAGGAGGACAGCACTGGCGTCGATGTGCCAGCACACGTGGCCCGCCTCTTCCCAATGGCAGTGCACATGCTGGCGTGCCTGCGCAAGGACCCCAGGGTGATCCAGTTGAAGCAGAGGGAGGACATCTGGATCAGCATGATGTTGGACCCACGCCTCAAGGGGAAGTTGAGCCAGTTCCTGCCGCCTGCAGGAGGAGACCCAGCGCAACAAATAAGGAGCTTGCAGCAGGCCCTTATTGAGCGCTTGGAGGAAGCCTTCCCCCAGCCTTCCACCCCCACTGTCCAGCAGCCAGCACAGAGGCAGCAGCAGGTGCCTGCATCCAGCAGCAAGCGCCCCACAGACCTGCTGTCTCTCAGCCACGAGCTCTACAGGACTGTAGAGGTTCCGGCAGCAGTGACTAGAGAGGAGGTGCATGATGCAGCAGCATCCTCCTCCGGTCACAGCCAGCGCCTGACCCGCATGGTGGCTGACTACATGGGGTCCTACAGCGGGCTTGACAGCGATGCCCCTGTTGATCCCATGGAGTATTGGGTCAAGCGCCTGGAGATCTGGAGCGAGCTGGCGCAGTACGCCCTGGAAGTGCTGTCCTGCCCCCCTTCCAGCGTGCTGTCCGAGCGCTGCTTCAGTGCAGCTGGTGGCGTGGTCACCGAGAAACGCTCACGTCTGTCTCACAAGTCTGTGGACAGACTGACGTTTCTCAAGATGAACCAGGCGTGGGTGGAAGGCGAGTTCCTGGCCCCTGTTGTCGGCGAGAGGGGGACATGAACTGGCTAAGAACCATCGTTAATGTGCCTTACCACCCTTTACCACCTCCTGGCTCCTGCTCACTAAGCCAGCCTGGTTCAGTTTGACTATTACGTCGCCTGCAGCCACACATTTTACACCAACAGTGGGCTGCTGTGTACTGCCCTTCTGCTGTCTGTCTGTGTTTCCCACTGCCAGGGTACACAGAATTACATTCTGCTGCCACTCTGCCACCAGCTATTATGTCAAACAATAGCTATATATCTGTGTAATTGGTTGTACAAACAAAACCAAAAAACCATTAAAAAAAAAAAAAAAAAAGGTTTAATTTTTCTGAGGTGCCCGGGTTGAAAACTGTGTTGTCCCAGTTGTGTATTGGACACGATGTGGGCTGCACGACCGCTGTCTGGGACCTCCTGTTGTGTTTATTTACAGCCCTGGTATCACCGCTAGGTACCAGGGCTATTATGTCACGCTGCCTGCCTGCTGCCACACTCACACTACTCCTCCATTCCTCCTGCTGCTGCTGTCTGTCTGTGTTTCCCACTGCCAGGGTACACAGAATTACCTTCTGCTGCCACACTGTCACCAGCTATTACGTCAAACAATAGCTATATATCTGTGTAATTGGTTGTACAAACTAAACCAAAAAACCATTAAAAAAAAAAAAAAGGTTTAATTTTTCTGAGGTGCCCGGGTTGAAAACTGTGTTGTCCCAGTTGTGTATTGGACACGATGTGGGCTGCACGACCGCTGTCTGGGACCTCCTGTTGTGTTTATTTACAGCCCTGTTATCACCGCTAGGTACCAGGGCTATTATGTCACGCTGCCTGCCTGCTGCCACACTCACACTACTCCTCCATTCCTCCTGCTGCTGCTGTCTGTCTGTCTGTGTTTCCCACTGCCAGGGTACACAGAATTACCTTCTGCTGCCACTCTGCCACCAGCTATTACGTCAAACAATAGCTGCTCACATTACTCCTCCATTCCTCCTGCTGCTGCTGCTGTCGGTCTGTGTTTCCCACTGCCAGGGTACACAGAATTACATTCTGCTGCCACTCTGCCACCAGCTATTACGTCAAACAATAGCTATATATTTGTGTAATTGGTTGTACAAACAAAACCAAAAAACCATTAAAAAAAAAAAAAAGGTTTAATTTTTCTGAGGTGCCCGGGTTGAAAACTGTGTTGTCCCAGTTGTGTATTGGACACGATGTGGGCTGCACGACCGCTGTCTGGGACCTCCTGTTGTGTTTATTTACAGCCCTGGTATCACCGCTAGGTACCAGGGCTATTATGTCACGCTGCCTGCCTGCTGCCACACTCACACTACTCCTCCATTCCTCCTGCTGCTGCTGTCTGTCTGTGTTTCCCACTGCCAGGGTACACAGAATTACCTTCTGCTGCCACACTGCCACCAGATATTACGTCAAACAATAGCTATATATCTGTGTAATTGGTTGTACAAACAAAACCAAAAAACCATTAAAAAAAAAAAGGTTTAATTTTTCTGAGGTGCCCGGGTTGAAAACTGTGTTGTCCCAGTTGTGTATTGGACACGATGTGGGCTGCACGACCGCTGTCTGGGACCTCCTGCCTGCTTTGTTTATTTACAGCCCTGGTATTACCGCTAGGTACCAGGGCTATTATGTCACGCTGCCTGCCTCATTGACTGCCTGCTGCCACACACTCATCCTCCTCCTCCTGCTGCTGAATTTACCTCTTGCTGTCTGTGTGTTTCCACTGCCAGGGAGCACATACAATGGCGCTTCCAACATGCGTGCGCCACCAGCTATTTGTTACGCTCAAAAATAGCTGCATTTCTTTAAAAAAAAATTGAAAAGAGAAATAAGTGAAGAAGAAGACGATATAGAAGAAGATGAAGAAGAAGAAGATGAAGAAGATGAAGAAGAAGAAGATGAAGAAGATGAAGAAGGAGAAGAAGATGAAGAAGGAGAAGAAGGAGAAGAAGAAGGAGAAGAAGAAGAAGAAGAAGAAGAAGAAGAAGAAGAAGAAGATGAAGAAGATGAAGAAGAAGATGAAGAAGAAGAAGAAGAAGATGAAGAAGAAGATGAAGAAGATGAAGAAGAAGATGAAGAAGATGAAGAAGATGAAGAAGAAGAAGAAGATGAAGAAGAAGAAGAAGAAGAAGAAGATGATGATGAAGAAGATGATGATGAAGAAGATGAAGAAGAAGAAGAAGACAATATAGAAGAAGAAGAAGATATAGAAGAAGATATAGAAGAAGAAGATATAGAAGAAGAAGAAGATAGAAGATAAAGAAGAAGAAGAAGAAGAAGAAGAAGAAGAAGTATATACAGTACTGAACAAAATTCTGGACACAACTTCTCTTTTCACCTTTTTTTTTTAAAGGAACATCCCCACATAATCACTTGCTGTTGTTACTTGGAAAAAAAGATGTTTCTTGCATCATTCACCCTCAAAACAAGTGTTGGAAGCTATTTAAGGCCAATTCGAATAGTCAGCTCGAATAATGAGCTCGAATACCGACTCGAATAGTGAGCTCGAAGTCCGAGGTCGAATCGAATAGTAAAAATTATTCGACTCGAATATTCGACTGACCTCGAATAATTTACTATTCGAATTCGACCAAACTCGAATTTTAAAAAGGGGTATTTGAGCATCACTATCTGTCTCATTTTTTTAAATGCGGTTCCCATTCACTTTAAGAACATTAAAGGGCTTTTCTTGTTTCATTGTAACCCTTTGTAGAAATGGGCAAGGGGTATTCAGTACACACCTGAGGAGGGGGCAGACATCTAAGGGGTGCCCTTCTTAACCACCTCATGGCGGCCCCCACCTACACCTGGGCAACTGAGGTGGGCAAGTGCCCCTTGTCCATGGATTGGACAAGGGCTCTGGGGGAGGTTTGGCCACCCCTCTCTTCCAGGGCTTCCACCATACCATGAACCATGCGGGCTAGTATAGCTCATGTTGTGGAGCCCCACGTGGCCTAGGCTCCGCATTCTGGCTATCCCAGCCTGCATGGGGGACAAGGGGTTAAAGAGGGAGGACTCTACGTCATTTTTTATTTTTAGTTTTACTTTCAATTTTTTTAAAAATTAGGTGTGGTTGCCAGGGATCCTTCTACAGGCATATTGCAGCTGTAAAGAGATCCCTGGCCAAAGCGTTGCCAGTTCCACCGCACTGTGTACTGACCACCTGAAAACCACGACATGACATCCACTGCTCTTTCTCTTGATACATGTACATTTACACTACGAATATGTTGATGCATTATCTGTCATTTAACCGCATTTAAAATAATCTATTTTCCTATTGTGACTTTAAAATCGATTTTCTCAAAATCTACAAGGTCTTTCTGAAAGAAAAAAAAATCCCCTTGTATCTACTGTTTAGCTTAAAGGACCACTATTGTGAAAAAATGTAAAATACATATAAACACATACAAACAAGAAGTATATTTCTTCAAGAGCAAAATGAGCCATAAATTATTTTTCTACTATGTTGCTGTCACTTACAGTAGGTAGTAGAAATCTGACAGAACCAACAGGTTTTAGGCAAGTGGATCTCTTCATGAGGGATTCTCAGCATGGCCTTAATTCTTTATAAAGACACTCCCTGAAAAGGATTTAAACAAAGATGCTGGCCAGCCTCTATGTTCTCCGTACACTTTTTTGGCAGCTGAATGGAGCAACCACCATTCCCTAAGTGCTTTTAAAAATAAAGAAAACCCAGAGAATCCCCCGTGAGAAGATTGGCTACTTCAAAACCTGTCGGTTCTGTCAGATTTCTCCTACCCACTGTAAGTGATAACAACATAGAAGAAAAGTAATTCATGGCTCATGTTACTCTGGAAGGAATGTACTTCTTATTTGAATGTGTTTACATGTATTTTACATTGTACGATTTTCGCAGCAGTGGTACTTTAACCATTTCAGCCGCCCAAACGTGAAGCTCACGTCCGGGCGGCTGCTCAGCTGCGCTCTCCCGCTCCCGCGCGCTCCTGTGCCCCCGGTGTCCCCGCGGTGTCCCCCGGTAGCGCTGGGATCAGTGAAAGGGAACATGGTTCCCGATCACCGATCCCAGTCCCCCGCAGAAAAACCGAAGCGCTCACTCGTGAGGCTTCGGCTCTTCTGCTCTGCAAAATCTCTGCATCCCCCTTGTACTTCCGCATAGCGAGAAGTACAAGGAGGGAAACCAAAAATGAAGGAGCCATTCTGTGGCCAAATAGTAAAACTACATCAACACATTTTTTACATTGCAATTTACATATCTAACAACATTAAAAAATCACTGTTTATGTCCCACACCAAAATATTCCCCAAATAAAATTTTTAATAGAAAAAAAAAATTACGATAAAAAAAAAAGACATAAATAGTTACCTAAGGGTCTGAACTTTTTAAATATGCATTTGAAGGGGGTATACTACAAACATTTTTTAAATTATAAGCTTGTAAATAGTGATGGGCGCAAAACGGAAACAATGCAGCTTTATTTCCAAATAAAATATTGGCGCCATACATTGTGATAGGGACAAAATGTAAATGGTATAATAACCGAGACATACGGGCAAATAAAATACATAGGTTTTAATTATGGTAACATGGATTATTTTAAAGCTATAATGGCTGAAAACTGAGAAATAATGAATTTTTTCCATTTTTTTCTTATTAATCCTGTTAAAATGCATTTACAGTAAAGTGGCTCTTAGCAAAACGTACCACCCACAGAAAGCCCAATTAGTGGCGGAAAAAACAAGATATAGATCAATAAATTGTGATAAGTAGTGATAAAGTTATTAGCGAATGAATGGGAGGTGCAAATTGCTCCGATGCATAAGGTGAATAATGCCCGCGGGCTGAAACGGTTAACATATCCTGCAAAATTAGTTAGCCATTGAAATTTCTTTAAAAATATCCATTAAAAAAAGCATTTGCATAAAATAAGTATTTTTTTGGCTACTATTTTTCCATTGATTCCCTTCCACCATGCCACTGCTTGGATTTTAGTACACATTGTACACTTTTGTTTAACCATTTCAGCCCACGGGTACTTTTGACCTTATGGACAAGAGGAATTTTAAAAATTTCAGCGTTCCTCCCTTTCATTCCCCAATAACTTTATTACTACTTAAAGAGAACCTGTACTGAGTAAATTTATTTAAAATAAACACATGAGGTAACTTCAAATGAACATTACATAGTTACCTTGCCATCAGTTCCTCTCAGAAGCTCAGCATTTTCGTTTGACAATCATCCCTTCCAGTTCTGACAATATTTTGTCAGATCTGAAATATATCAGTTGCTGTCAGTAAAATATCAGTTGCTGTCAGTTATAGCTGAGAGGAAAACTGATGTACCAGGTAATGTCCATGTTTCCCTATGGCTCAAGTGGGCGATGTTACAGTTTAACTGTGTGCTGATCAGAAAGCTGTTGTGGGTAATGGCCATTTTCAAAATGGAGGACGGAAAATTCCCTTGATCACAGTGAACAAACAGGACGTGGTAGATGAGAAAGACACTGAGGAGTAGACTACATGGGAGGTAAGTATGACTTGTGTATGCTTATTTTGACTTTTAATTTTCAGTTCAGGTTTTCTTTAACATAGCGGAGTGATCTATACCTTGTTTTTTCCACCATCCATTAAGCTTTCTTTGGGTGGTACATTATGCTAAGAATTATTTTATTCTAAATGCATTATAATGGAAATAATAAGAAAAAAATTGAAAAAATGTATTATTTCTCAGGTTTCAGCCATTATAGTTTTAAAATAATTCATGCTAGCGTAATTAAAACCCACTCATTTTATTTGGCCATTTTTCCCCGTTATTGCAACGTTAAAATTATATCCCTAGTATAATGTATGCCGACAATATTTTATTAGGAAATACAGGTGCATTTTTTCAGTTTTACATCCATTACTAATTTTTAGCCCATAATTTAATAATAATATTCCCTCTTGACATAAATATAAAAAAAATGTATTCCCTAAAGTCAGTAGGTGTAATTTTACTATTTGGCCACAAGATGTCCCCATTGAGTGCTTCCTGTTTGCTTACAATACGTACACAATAGGAAGCAATGTGTTGCTACATTGTAACTGAGAAAGTGACGCAGATATCAATGGATGCCTGCGATCACGGTGGCCTGCGGGGAGATTAATGAATTGGAACTTTGTTCCCATTCCTAATTCTACGGCAACATCACAATTGCGGCATTTGCCCGCACAGCACCCCAAACTGCAAGAATGTGACTAGCGCGTCCCTGCAGCTGTATCAGTTGCCGCTGCGGACGTAATGCTCACGTCCCAGCGGCAGAAATGTTTAAAGAAATTGTGGCTGTAGAGATTCCCTGAAGGTTTAAGAAGTTTGCCTGCCATTCAAGTCAACGGAGCTCGCCATGAACGATCATTTCCAAAATCTTTGCAGTAAAATTCTCAAATGCGTTTGCAAACGCTAAATTGCACTGTTCAGCCATCCCCTAACTGTTAGAGGTCTTATGTCCAGCAGCAGCCCCTCTGGTAACAGCAGCCAGTGATTCTGTGACATACGTTACCTGTATGGGCCTTGTAAACTGGTGTTGTATTTTTCATAAAAAGCATCCTCTTTTGTAAGTGATACCAGCGTCCTGATGTTTTCTACTGCCTCAGTTGATATCTAGAGGAGATGAATGATAAAGGGAAAGAAAGTGAACACATATCGTTGTGAGTTTCAAAGACACAAAGACAGTGGCATAGTAAAAGGAGATGCAGAGGTTGTGACTGCACAAGTGCCCTTTGACCAGAGAGGCCCTCCTTCAACAGCTAGATTATCTCTTTATTGGTGCTATGCTAGTAGTGATCACCTCTTTATGTGCTTTGAAGCTTCATATCAATTGTTATGTATAGAGTACCTTAGGGGCCCAATGTAAAAATATAGGTCCTTAGCAGGGATGCTCATCCAGATTCCAGATACCCGAACTACCCAGATATCTGAATGTTTTTCTGGTATCCGGACTCCAGATAGCTGGTATCCAGATTCCAGATAGCTGTATAAATCCGGAAATCCGTCCAGATACCTAGTTCGAGTACCCGATCCAGATAGCATAACCACGTCCATGACGTCATTGAGCCAATCAGAGGGCTCCCAGCCGAAGCACTAGCAACCAATCACAGAGGGGAACCCTGGCCAGCCCCTCCTGTATATAAAGCGGGCACCATGATGAGAATCTCGTCCTTGCTTGTGACTGCTCACTGAGAGACATCTCCAGTGCTGTTGGCTAAGCAAGTGCTGTATTACTGTGTTAAACCTAGCGTTTTTGCTCCTAAACACCTGTACTACACCAGTATTTTTTTTTTTTTTTTGTTAGCTAGCTTGTATTTTGATTTTAGTCAGTGTGACAGTCAGACTCAGTGCTGCAGTTGCTAGGCTAGGTTAAGGCCTGCTGTGTGCATAGTCTAGGCCTGCTGCCAGCCTTAGCTACAGTATAGCTTGTAGGTTTTTAGGGATTAGATTACTGTACTACTACTAGTCTTATATTGTGTGTAGTTAGTTGTTAGAGAGAGTACCATTACTGTGTTAGCTTCATTTACTACAGATAGTTACTGCAGTGCTGCTGTTAGAGTCAGTCAGTGAGTGACAGATAGACAGTGTGTGCTCCTGTCACTCCATCAGTTGAAGTTCTACTAGTACTACTACAACTAGTCCACTACTACCAGTTGTATATAGTTAATTTGTATTGAGTTAGCTTACTTTAATTGCTGTGCTGTTACAGTGTGACAGACAAATACTGTAGTTAGTGTGTCAGTGTGCGCTACTTTGCTGTCACTTCGTTAGTTGAAGTTCTACTACTGCTACTATCTACTAGTACCGTGTTTCCCCTAAAGTTAGACTTACCCTGAAAGTAAGGCCTACCTTATATTTCAAGCGTGCTTGAAATATAAGCCCTACTCCGAAATTAAGACCTAGCTGGGGGACGCTTTGTGTATGGGGAGGTGCGTGATCTCTTACCGCACCTCCCTTGTGGCTGCGTCCCCCTCCATTCCTAGTAATTCCTCCGGTGGCGGCGGCGACATTGTAATTAATCTGTGAGGGCGCCCTTTGACCCTTACGCAGTATGCTAGGTCGGGCTCTGCGCTGGCGCTCTCTACCCTGTCATCATGTGCGCCCGGCTGATGCGTCCCAGGCGCACATTGATTCAATGTGCGCCTGGGACGCATCAGCCGGGTGCACATGATGACAGGGTAGAACGCGCCAGCGCAGAGCCCGACCTAGCGTACTGCGTGAGGGTCAAAGGGCGCCCTCACAGATTGATTACAATGCCGCCGCCGCCGCCGCCACCGGAGGAAGCCTCCCCATACACACAGCGTCTAGCCCCTCCCACCGCTGAAAATAAGCCCGAGCACTAATTTTCTCCCCAAAAAGAATATAAGACAGTGTCATATATTCGGGGAAAGACGGTACTACTGATTTGAATAAAGTACAAGAACCCCACTTCATTCGGACACATACAGTGGCTTGCAAAAGTATTCAGCCCCCTTGAAGTTTTCCACATTTTGTCACATTACTGCCACAAACATGAATCAATTTTATTGGAATTCCACATGAAAGACCAATACAAAGTGGTGTACACGTACGTAATCATGTACACCCCACTTTGCAGTTATTGATTTGTAAAAAATGTTTGGAATCATGTATGATTTTTGTTCCACTTCTCACGTCTACACCACTTTGTATTGGTCTTTCATGTGGATTTCCAATAATGAAGTGGGGTACTTGTAATTGCAGCAAAAGGTGGTTCTACAAGGTATTAACTCAGGGGGCTGAAAAATTACGCACACCACACTTTGCAGTTATTGTAAAAATGTTTGGAATCATGTATGATTTTCATTCCACTTCTCACGTGTACACCACTTTGTATTGGTCTTTCACGTGGCATTCCAATAAAATTGATTCATGTTTGTGGCAGTAATGTGACAAAATGTGGAAAACTTCAAGGGGGCTGAATACTTTTGCAAGCCACTGTATAAAGTTGTACTATGTCTGCTGGCACTGGCAGCTGGGGGAGGGGCAGCATGAAAAGCAAGGGTAAGAGGAGAGGGAGCAGCATTGCCACCACCGTCGGCAGTTCTGCTGCGTCAGTGTTCATTCCTCTGCTAGCCACTGGCCATGGATGCACTGGGCACCCAGCTGAGTCACGCTGCAGAGGTGCAGCAGCGTGTAGCGGCCATTTTCCAGCAGGGTCGTTGGCACACATTGGAGGAGAAAGACGCCGAGCCTGTGATGGTCCTGGAGCTGATGGTGGATGAGCAGGCCACCACCAGCTCTACAACAGAGATCTCTACCCACCACCAGGGTCCACATAGAACAAATCTTCTGCTGCCAGTCTGCCACCAGCTATTACGCCACTACAATAGCTGTATTTTGTTGAAAAAACAAAAACTGTTTAATTTTTTTGAGATGTCTGGGCTGAAAACTGTGATGTCCCAGTTGTGCATTGGACACAATGGGCTTGATTCACAAAAGAGTGTTAACTGTTAGCACGGACGTTTCCACGTGAATTTTCACGTTTGCGCACAATCGCAAATTTTCATGCGCAGTTAAACGTTTACGCGCGGAAACGCAAATTTTCGTGGAAAAACGATAACGATTTCGCATTAAATTTGCGTTTGCGCGTGAACCGGTGAATTGCGCGCAAACATGAAAATTCACGCGAAAACGGCCGCGCAATTAAACGTTTTCGCACGCAAATGCACATTTTTGCGCAAAATCATAATGTCATAAACATTCGCAAACACGAAAATTCGCACGAAAACGGCCGTGCTAATAGCTAGCACTCTTTTGTGAATCAAGCCCATGGGCTTGAAAACCAGCATGGCCTGCACTCTGGCCATGGTGCGCACCAGTCCAGCACGGCCGTCACTACACAAACAGCTGTTTGCGGTGCGTTACACAATGAGTTTGGTGTGTCAGTGTGAAGCAGTACTCTAATTACACTCCCTGATTGATGTATACACATGCAAGATGTTTTAAAGCACTTTAGGCCTCCAATTTAGCATGCAATGTGATTTCTGCCCTTAAAACGCTGCTGTGCGTCAAATCCAGATTTTTCCCCACGACTTTTGGCATCTATCCCACTCATCCATGCAACAACTCTGATGTTAGACCCCTTGAAACATCTTTTCCATCACTTTTCTGCCCAGCATAAATGTTTCTAGTTTTCAAAGTTCGCATCCCCATTGAAGTCTATTGCGGTTCGCAAAAGTTTGCGCAAACCAAACTTTTTGCGGAGGTTCAAGTTTGAGGTTCGCGAACCGAAAATTGGAGGTTCGAGCCATCTCTACTCTGTGGTACGAATAATAGCAACAAGGAGGATGTATTACAACTTAGTATATAAGGTGTGTGTTTGTGCCTGTGTCACACAGATCAAACATCAACCCATTCAGACATAGATCAAGTGAGACCATGGACTTTAAAGGGAACCAGAGAGGATGAGATATACATACCTGGGGCTTCCTCCAGCCCCATATGCACGGATCGCTCCCACGCCGCCGTCCTCCGCTGCCTGGATCCGCCGCCACCGGGTCCCGTCATTGCCGCGAGTCGGCAAGTCGGCCGGCGGACGCGGCCAATTCTCCGCATCACAGGGTGCTCTCCCCATACAGATACGCATGTGGCTGCTTACTGCGCAGCCGCATGCGTACATGTATGGAGGGAGCCCCTGTGATGCGGACAATTGGTCGCGTCCGCCGGAAGTGACGGGCCCGGTACCGGCGGATCCAGGAAGCTGAGGACGGCGGCGTGGGAGCGATTCAGGCTTATGGGGCTGGAAGAAGCCCCAGGTATGTATAAAATCTTTGCCCTTTTTCACCCCTCGTTCCTCTCTGGTTCCCTTTAAGAGACCATGTAACTTTAAAGTGAGAGTGAGCCAGACATACTCTTCCAGCTTCTTCCAATGCCTTCTGATCTTTGGATGCATGTCCTGCCATAGACTTCATTCTAATGATGTTGGCTCCAATCAGGAATGGAATACAGGCCAAGATAAGCAGTGTCAGCTGCCAACCATGTACAAAAGCAATGAGGATAGCGGCGAGTAGAGTGCACACTGTCATTGTGAGTAATCCCAGTCGGCTCCCAGTAGCCTACAAGACAGAAGGAAAACTCTTTTAAAGTAAATAACTTGTCAAGGAACACATAATAAATGTTGCATCAGAAGCTAAAGGAAAGAGCACTAGACATTATTCAGACCAGTATTTGCGAATCGTCATCCACGGCAATTAAAGTTTACCAGGTAATGGATTCTATCTCACCTGACTCAACCTAAAGAGCAATGCCAACTGAGTTGGCGCTTTACCTTTGAATCGGCACAGTCGTGTGTATCTCCAAAATTGATTGCCTGATGAAGCGGGCTTTTGACCCGTGAAACGCGTTGCTTGCCTGGAGATTTTAAAATAAATTATATTGTCTATTTATATATGACTCATTGGCTGGTCACTATACACTTGAGGGTGGTAACCACCTACCCCCCTCCTTTTAAGTTGTTTTTAATATATTTTACTCTAATTTGGCGCCTCTGTTACTCCTTATTCTCCAGTTGATCTAGTCCACCCTTGGTGGAGGGGTGCATCCCCATTTTTTCCTGTCTACAGAGAGCGACTTCTTAAACCTGAGTGGGGTCAGGTCATAATACTCCCAACCTGCATCTTCAGTGGTTGCCTTAGTGGTAACCCAGACTTCTGAGTATATTACTCGTTGTTGTTTTGTCTTGTTTCAATTGCCAAGACGTACTGCACTATATTGGGCTCTCGGTTTCAAACCTTTACATTTCTTCAATGCATTAAATAGGAACATAGGTGAAGCAGTACGGAAACAATTTGTCACATGGGCTGGATTTCTGGAAAGGCTTGAGAGGCCCAGGCCTTGGGCGGCTGCAGGCCAAGGGGCACCTGAACAAGAATGAGTGATTACTACATATGTAAGAGGAGGGGGAAAATGGGGAGCAACCAATGAAAAAGGGAACTGATGCTCAAGGGAGCTGATCATGAAAGAAAGGGGCTGCTGTACATGGAAGAGGGGGCTGCACATGGAATAAGAGGGGCGCTGCGGCACAAGTAAAGGGAGTCATAACTTATTTGGCCTAGGGGCACACAAAGTATAAATACGGCCTTGCAAATGAAGTGCTTTAGATTTTGCCGCAGAAAGGAAAGAACAAGGAATCGTCTGTCGCCCATATAGCACAAGGCAGTAGACAAGGAGTTGTTCTCCCTCCCTCATACTTGTAAGAATGCCATGCAGCTGTCAAGTGATGCTCAGAGAATCTATCCATTATAACAATAGAGATGGCCCGAACAGTTTAGTAGCGAACAAGGGCTGTTCGCGTTTAACGCAATTTAAAAATTGTGTTCACATTTTTTACATTGACTTTAATTTCAGGCAAACGGCTGTCAAATTTAGAGGTTCATAGCAAAGCCCCCCTTACGTGCTACACCACATCACAGTATGTGGAGGAGGACAGTAGGTACAAGAGGAAAAGGAATTTTTTTCAAAAAGACCTTATAGTTTTTGAGAAAATCAATTTTAAAGAGAATCTGTAGTAAACATACCAGTGTGTTAGGGGACATCTCCTATTCCCCTCTGTCACAATTTCGCCGATCCACACCGCATTAAAAGTGGTCAAAAACTGTTTTTAAAAGTTTTGTTTATGAACAAACAAAATGGCCACCAAAGCTGGAAGTAGGTTGATGTACAGTATGTCCACACATAGAAATTACATCCATACACAAGCAGGTTGTATACAGCCTTTCTTTTGAATCTCAATAG
This sequence comes from Hyperolius riggenbachi, assembly GCF_040937935.1. Classification (NCBI taxonomy): domain Eukaryota; kingdom Metazoa; phylum Chordata; class Amphibia; order Anura; family Hyperoliidae; genus Hyperolius; species Hyperolius riggenbachi. The sequence goes on from NC_090650.1 coordinate 89,284,355, forward strand.
ATCATTTGTGTGTTTACCCCCTGCAGCTCTCATCCACTGAAGAGTGACAGGCTGATTGTTTCTTCCTGCAGACAGCTCTGCGGTGTCTGTAATTCCTCAGCATGTGACAGCCCAGGCAGCCAGCTCCTTTTGCAGCCTAACAGAGGACAATTTATCCAGCTTGTAAAATATAAGAGAGCATGCAATCCGGAATGATGCGATGCGAGGGAAATTATGGATAACATGCTGCAGTTTTCTGCAACACGCATCCATTTCCCCATAGCCGCCGAAGGGAAGCCGCATGACGCCGCATCCGGTTGTACAAACTACAACCAGAAGTACCTGCGGGGGGGATGCGAGGCGATGCGGCGATCGCCTGGCATCCACAACGCTAGTGGAAATGGGCCCTTAAAGGAACACTATCTCAATAAACTGTAAAATTTAAAATACATGTAAAGAGATACAAATAAAAAGTACAAAGGAACCTTGGTTTGCAAGCATCATTTGTTCTGGAAACATGCTTGTAATCCAAAGCACTCTTATATCAAGGCGAATTTCCCCATAAGAATTAATGGAAACCCATTTGATTCATTCCACAATTCAAAAACAGTTATAGTAAAATAGTATAGAAAAAAATGGAAACAACTTCGACTATAACAAACAGAATCCTTGCTATCTGGTGGCTCACCCCCTACCTTTTTTTTGTGTGACTTAATAAGGACCTTATCCAATGACAGTTGCTTTTGCTTACTTTTGAGGGTTTCATAAAAATGTGACTTTGTACAGTCACAACACTCTGTACAAACCTGCCAAAGGGAGGAGAACCAATGGCTTAGTTGTGATGACGCGATGCGCGTTTATGGTTTTTTGATTGTATATCAAGACATTGCTCCTATACCATAACATTTTTTGCTTGTATTGCAAAGCACTCTCAAACCAAGTTACTCTCAATCCAAGGTTTTACTGTTTCTTCCAGAGTAAAATGAGCGATAAATTACTTTTCTATGTTGCTATCTATACTACAGTATGTTGCTGTCACTTACAGTAGGTAGTAGAAATCTGATGGAACTCACAGGTTTTTGACTAGTCCATCTCTTCATGGGGGATTCTCAGTATTTAATTTATTCTTTACAAAAGCACTCCCTGGAAAGGATCTATACAAAGATGCAGGCCCTCCCCTACCTGTTTGGATGCTATTCTGGCAGTTGGACTGAGCAGCTGCCGTTCACTATGTGCTTTTGAAAGTAAAGAAAATCATCAGAATCCCCCATGAGGAGATGGGCTAGTCCAAAATCTGTCAGTCATGTCAGATTTTAACTACCTACTGTAAGTGACTGCAACATATGAGAAAAGTCATTTATAGCTCATTTTACTCTGGGAGAAATCTACTTTTAAATTTTTAAATTTTTCACCATAGTTGTCCTTCAATTAATTCAATTGCTTATCTTTTACAGTATTCATTTATAAATTATTTAGTAAATTTCTGCCACTGGTAAAATCTTTGTTCACCTTGATTTACATTCTTAAAGCGTACGTGTAGTGGCATGTGACATGTTGAGATAAACATAGATACATGTAATACTAGCTCTAGTAATAGCACTAGGGTATTGTACTGTGTTAGCCATCAGTAAAAGCAAGAAGTTTTAAATCAGGATGATACCATTTATTGGCTAACTAAAAATGAATAAAAATAAGCAAGCTTTCGGCCTTGCAGCCTTCGTCGGGCTTACATCCTGTTAGTTTGCAAGCTGGTGGTACAGACAGCTTATATACATGCAACATCAAAAGGGAAAACAGATATTTTTTTCAAGCATAAATACATGTCATTAAGATGCCTTAATTCAAACAGACCACCTGAATGGCGTTAGAGGTTATTAGCTAAGATAAGGATCCTTGTTTACGCCATGCTCACAGACCTGGGATTAGGATTGACCCAGAGGTATCGTAAATTCTTAGTTCACAAGTTCAGCTAGAATGGCTGAGAAAGTTTAAATATCATCAGTCTCATACCAATATAACAAATTGTTGTCCTTATTCAAACCGTTCTGCACAGCTTTGAACCAATTTATAAATTTTGTTTATGCTATTAATCAATCATTTGACGTTTTGAAGCCACCCTTCAGGGCAGTGACACGAAGATCACCCATACTGTGTCCGTTGGACCGAAAGTGTGTAGCAACTGGGAGTCCAGATTTGGTATCATTAATAGTAAGAAATAGAGATGGCCCGAACGGTTCGCTGGCGAACGGTTCCAGGAGAACTTCAGGGGCTTCGCGTTTCGCGGAGAACCGCAAACTTTACCGGAGGTTCGATTCGCCGCCTTAGTGCATCATTAGGGTCAACTTTGACCCTCTACATCACAGTCAGCAGGCACATTGTAGCCAATCAGGCTACACTCCCTCCTGGAGCCACTCCCCCCTTATAAAAGGCAGGCATCGACGGCCATTTTACTCACTCGTGTGCCTGCAGTAAATAGAGAAGGGGCAGCTGCTGCAGACTCTCTCATAGGGAAAGATTAGTTAGACTCTTGTAGGCTTCTTAGCTTGCTCCTTGCTGATTCTTATTGCTAAAATAGCACCCCACAACAGCTCTTTTGAGAGCTAATCTTGTTCTTGTGATCTATTTTTTTTTCTATGTGTCCCACTGACACTTGTGTTGCATAGACAGCCTTGATAATTCATACTGTGCGTGCCACTGCCAGTCCCAGCACATTCAGTGACACTGACTACCTGTGTGTGTGTGACAGGTGCACATTACCCATCACTGCACCTGTGTTTCACTGTGCACCCACCTACCTACGTGAGCGCACGCAGTGTCACTGTGCCTGTACGCTACCTGTCTGTGTGTGACAGGTGCATATTGTAATACCCATCACTGCATATACCTACCTACCTGTTGTTCACAGTGCACCCAGTGGACAGTCACTGTTCTGTCATTCAGTTACCTCAGCCCGGCGACCATATGGGCTAGAAAGCCGCCATCACCTGCACTCTTGTCATGGTGCGCACCAGTCCAGCACGGCCGTCACTACACAAACAGCTGTTTGCGGTGCGTTACACAGTGAGTTTGGTGTGTCAGTGTGAAGCAGTACTCTTATTACACTCCCTGATTGATTGTATACACATGCAAGATGTTTTAAAGCACTTTAGGCCTGCAATTTAGCATTCAATGTGATTTCTGCCCTTAAAACGCTGCTTTGCGTCAAATCCAGATTTTTCCCCAAGACTTTTGGCGTCTATCCCACTCATCCATGTCCCCCTCCAGGTGTTAGACCCCTTGAAACATCTTTTCCATCACTTTTGTGGCCAGCATAAATGTTTCTAGTTTTCAAAGTTCGCCTCCCCATTGAAGTCTATTGCGGTTCGCGAACCCGCCTACCTACCTACCACACAGTGTATGGTCACTGTTCTGTCATTCAGCTACCTCTAGCCAAGCGACCATATGGGCTGGAATGCCACCATCACCTGCACTCTGGCCATGGTGCGTGCCAGTCCAGCACAGCTGTCACTACGCAAACAGCTGTTTGCGGTGCGTTACACAGTGAGTTTGGTGTGTCAGTGTGAAGCAGTACTCTTATTACACTCGCTGATTCATCTTTTCCATCACTTTTGTGGCCGCATAAATGTTTCGAGTTTTCAAAGTTCGCCTCGCCATTAAATTGTATTGCCGTTCGCCAAAGTTTGCGCGAATCGAACGTTTGGCGAAGGTTTGCGAATCGAAAATTGGAGGTTCGGGCCATCTCTAGTAAGAAATTGTCTGAAGTCCCTGTCTGTTTTCCAGTAGAGCAAGAGTTAAAAAAAAGGAAAGGGACAGAGGGACAGGGCTCCCAAAGAGAAACTGTCCCTCCAAAAGAAGGACAGTTGGGAGCTATGCAATTTGTCGTCCACCTCACACACACACACCTTGGATTTAATTGACCCTAACATAGCAAAAACTTTCCTTTTTCCTTGTGTAATGTAAACCCTATTTCCCAGCATAATCCCCCAAACAGTTAGATGAGTGATACATACTCCTTTAATTTGAGAAGCATCTGTTGCGAGTCTTGTCAGCAGTACTCCGACAGCATTTTTATGATCGTCAAAATATCCCATTTCCTGTAAAATGAATGCTGTGAGATATGTCTCATCTGTCATATTATTAACGTAACAATCCGGGACCCCGAAACCCACAGCAATGTCTGTACCTGACCAAGGAGAGCTTTAAATGACAAAGATCGGACCCTCATGGTTAGATTTTCTCCTGATTTTCCAAACATAAAACCCTGCAAAAAAAAAAACCACTTAATCTGTTAAAACATTAATTTAATCTAATCTCTCTGTTAACTCCTTATTGAAAACCTTAAAGAGAATCTGTATTGTTAAAATCGCACAAAAGTAAACATACCAGTGCGTTAGGGGACATCTCGTATTACCCTCTGTCACAATTTCGCTGCTCCTTGCCGCATTAAAAGTGGTTAAAAACAGTTTTAAAAAGTTTGTTTATAAACAAACAAAATGGCCACCAAAACAGGAAGTAGGTTGATGTACAGCATGTCCACACATAGAAAATACATCCATACACAAGCAGGCTGTATACACCCTTCCTTCTGTATCTCAAGAGATCATTATACACAGGCAGTGTGCATAGAGGGGCCAGGAGGGGGGAGATGCATCACAGAACCACAACACTGAAGAACTTGGCAGCCTTCCAGACACAGCCTGACAAGTCTGACAAGAGAGAGATAAGTTGATTTATTACAGAGATGGTGATAGTAGAACGAGCTGCAGTAAGCCAGAACACATTAGAATAGCTTTTGGAACTTGTAGGATGATAAAAAACAGGATGTAATTTTTGTTACGGAGTCTCTTTAAGTGTAAACAAATAAAAGAGTTTTGCTTACCTAAGGCTTCGACCAGCCCACTGCAGCCATCCTGTCCCGTTATGAAGAACCTATCCTCTGTTCTTCCGCCTATCCAGGTACGCATACAGGTCATCGAACACGTACTGCGAAAGGGGCAGTAAGCGGTTCTCTATTACTGCGCCTGTGCAGGAGACGTTTGATGATGTGTATGCTTACCAGGATACGTGTTCCAAGTGCGGCGCAGGTGCAACCGAAATTTAGCTGGGGCGGATGAACGGAGGTTCGGTTCTTCACGCGCGGGCACTCGACGGTCAAAGTCCCAGGTAAGTGAAACGATTTTATATTTTCACAGTTAAGGTTATCTTTAAAGGACATCTATTAGTATTAATATTATTATTATTTATTGTATTTATATAGCGCCAACATATTACGCAGCACTGCACAATAGATAAAAGGGTTAACATACAAGGTAGGACATACAGGAAACTCACAACAAAACAAGATCATGCAAATGATTTGATAATACAGTGTCATAGGTCAAAATAGAGACTGTTCTAGTACACAAGAGGGGTGATTGTCAGTAAGATTGCATAATCAAGCTGGAAACACTAAGGGAGATGGCCCTGCCAGAGGCTTACAATCTAAAGGGTGGGGGTGGAGACAATAGGTGTATCTGTTGAGAGGGTGTCTAACAGAACATATTATGGTGCTGGTGTAGGGGGGTGTGCGAACATGAAAGGGTGAGTCTTGAGAGCTTGTGTGAAGGTTTTAAAGGTGGGGGCGAGTCTGGTGGCTGGAGGGAGCGAGTTCCAGAGAGCAGCTTATTGCGGGTGGACCTGGCATTCCAGAGGCCACAGGAAACACGGAGCGAATGCCTAGGGGTAGGATGGATAGGAATAAGGTTATGCCGAGGGGGTGTGTGGGTAGAGTTTGGGGGGGAGGGAAGGGAGGTGCATGGGGGTTGAGGGCCAAAAGGGAGCAAGGGACATCTGTAGCAAGAAGACCAAGGAGGCTGCCATATTTATTTCCTTTTAAGCAATACCAGTTGCCTGGGTTTCCTGCTGATCCTCTGCCTCTAATACTTTTAGCCATAGTCCCTGAACAAGCATTGAGCAGATCAGGTTTTTTTACATTATTGTCAAATATGACAAGATTCGCTGCATGCTTGTTTCTGGCGGGATTCCCACAGTACTGCAGCCAAACAGATCAGCAGGGGTGCCAGGCAACTGATATTGTTTAAAAGGAAATAAGTATGGCAGCCTCCATATTCTTCTCACTTCAGTTGTCCTTTAAGTTCTTTATCTGAACATAAAGAGTACCTGATCTGACATGTGACATGGAGCTACGCTCACACAATGTTGGTATAGTTAATGTTTTTATAGAGTTTATGCAATATCTGCAGCAGGTTGCACAAATGGCGTCACTCCCTTTGCATATGCAATGCTTGTGTAGTAAGTCGCACTGCAATGGTAAGTCCATGCTATGTTCAGAGTGCATCCGATGTGATGAGTTCCAACAGAATCCGCATGTAGTGCATTACTGCATAACGTGTGCATTAACAGTGGCAGTGAAGCATACTTTTCATTGACTTTATGCTTTACTGTGTGTGATGTTAAGATCGCACGGGGTGCAACTTTTTTGTTTTGTTGCGTTTTTATTCCTGTTTTTTTACAAGGAAAACAGTGCAGCTCCCACTATGAACTTAGATAATCTATCCTCCTAGCACTCCTGTGAATGTAGTTTAAAATTGGGAAAAGCATTCCATTAGTAATGGTTGCTGGGACAATGCATTTTACAGTATCTGCATGTTATTACTCAAGATTTAACATGATGTCAGATAACCAGATGTAGATCAGTTGTGTTATTTAGAACTGCTCAGTCAGGTGGAAACCTCTTATCTACACCCCACTTGCTGGATTCACCCCACACTGGATACGGAATAGTGATGATGATCGTAATCTGCTAATTACGATTACGCGTATTTTTGCAACTACGCCTATATGTCTATACGCCTATACGTCATAGCAAATTCGTAAATCAATTGACTTTGTAAAATCATTTCGTAATTGCGCATGAATTTACGTGTAATTTCGTGCCGATAGTGATGAGCAGAAATTACGCCCATATACGTAATTATACATCGTTATCATAATGTGAAATTTCGGGGAAATAGCATAATTGATTTCATAGGTAATTGTGACTATTCGTAATTATGCATGAATTTCCGCGTAATTTACATGTAATTTTGTGCCTATTTTGGCGTTGAATAGCAAAGCCTCCTTACATGTTATTGCTACCAACATTAACCACTTTACCCCCAGCGGTACGAATTTCTCCGCCCCTTTTTCCCCTCCTAAAAAACCAGGGACGGAGAAATCGGTACCTTCCGCGCTACCGCCGCTGTCCGCGCTCCCGCCGCTCGTGCGCGCGCACCCGCCGCTCGTGCACGCCGCCGCCCGCTCGCCCGGAGATCAATGAACGGGAAAATCCATTCCCGTTCGTTGATCTAGCCCCCGCAATGATCTGCTGCTTCTTTCAGAAACAGCGAGATCATTGTGCGTCTCCCAGCCTCCTACTGCTTCCTGTAAGCGTCCTTCCGGACGCTTACAGGTCGCATGTAAACAAACACTCTGTGGCCATCTTGTGGCCAAATAGTAAACTACACCCTAAAAGCATTTTACATATACAAACATTACATTTACACAATAAATTAACTCATTACCTCCCACACTCCCCAATTTTTTTTTTTTTTTTGTAATTAAAAAAAAAAAAATACAATAAAAAAAAACATAAATAGTTACCTTAGGGACTGAACTTTTTAAATATTTATGTCAAGAGGGTATAACACTGTTACTTTTTAAACTGCGGGCTTGTAATTAGAGATGGATGCAAAACTGAAAAAAATGCACCTTTATTTCCAAATAAAATATTGTCGCCAAACATTGTGATAGGGACATAATTTAAATGGTTTTATAACCGGGACAAATGGGTTAATACATTTCATGGGTTTTAATTACAGTAGCATGCTTTATTTAAAAACTATAATGGCCGAAAACTGAAAAATAATATTTTTTTCCTACAGTTTTTCCTATTTCCCCATTAAAACACATTTAGAATAAAATAATTCTTGGCATAATGTCCCACCTAAAGAAAGCCTAATTGGTGGCAAAAAAAACAAGATATAGTTCATTTCATTGGGATAAGTGATAATAAAGTTATAGACGAATGAATGGAAGGAGCGCTGAAAGGTGAAAATTGCTCTGGTGGTCAGGGGGTAAAACCCCCCAGTGGTGAAGTGGTTAAAATCCACACATTTTAATTTCCCATCTGTCACGGTTATTCCAATGTTAAAATTATATCCCTAGTGTAATGTACGGTGACAATATTTTATTTGGAAATAAAGGTACATTTTTTCAGTTTTACATCCATTGCTAATTTTTACCCCATAAATGTATAATCATTTGCTCTCTTGACATGCGTTTTCATTTTTATTATTTGGCCACAAGATGTCCCACTGAGCAAATTCCTATTAGCGTACAAGTATGCTACATAGGAAACAATGTGTTGCTACATTGTAACTAGGGAAGTGACGCAGGCTTCAATGGAAGCCTGCAATCACGGTGTCCTGTGAGGAGATTAATGAATGGGAACTTTGTTCCGATTCATAAATCTAACGATTGGCAGCTGAAAGTGGTGGAAATCAGCGGCGGGAGATTGCGCTGCGGCTCTATTTAAGAATAAACACTGTTTTTGAACAAAAATAGTTTTTATTCTCAGTGGACATGTACAGCTTGTCACAGGGGACTTTTGTCCCCGGCAGCCAATCCCCCCTGCTACCAGCAACATCGCGATCGCGGGCATCTGCCCATACGATCGCCTGCACAGCCCCCCAAACTACAGGGACGTGACTAGCGCATCCCTGTGGCTGTAGCAGCTGCCGCTGCAGACATGAGGCTCACGTCCGCCTGGCATAAATGGTTAATATTGCACCTGTTTTCATCTAATGGCGTCTTTGTACCTGAAGATTCCCACAGTGAAGCAGTCTAGTTCCTGAACTGAACTAATGAAACTTCCCAGTTATATCTGGCCTCAGTGCAGAGTTAAGATGAAATGGGGTGCAAGGTAGTATCTTTGGCTTTGCCCATAGTCTTTTTGGTAGTCTGAGGTGGGAGAGGGGGTCAGAGAAGGTGACAGGTGGGCCCCTTGACACCCACTAGGCCCCAGGCACTTGCTTAGGTTACTTTGTCGATAATCCTGCTCTGTCTGGCCTAGTTTTGTCCTGGGCAAATACATGTAAGCTAGTCACATTTTTATATGCCTTTTGCAAAAAAAAAAAAAAACTTTACAAATCATAGCTGTAATGATAAATAGGATTATCTTTTGTCTTACCATTACAAGATACACGATGAAGCTAAGCAGTCCCAAGGCAAGAAACATTAATGATAATAAAGCAGTTTTCTGGCTCCTTTTGTCAGGGTCCTGCTCATGAAATGTCTGCAAATATGAACAACAAAACCGCTGATGTTATTTAGTTGTAATTTGGACATCATTACATTGTATTTAGTTGTAATTTGGACATCATTACATTGTACTGGAGTTACTACCTACACCAGGGGTGTCAAACTTAAATGCAAAGTGGGCCAAAATTGTACACTATGACCTAGTAACAGGCCAACCTCAATGTCTACTGGCCACCTTCCTCCTTTATAAAGTATCCTGGTGTCTAATTGCTCCCCTCTGACCCCTATACAATTCCCTGGTGTCTAGTGGTCCTCCCTCCCCTATACAGTTCCCTGGTGTCTAGAGGCCCCCACCCTCCCCTATACAGTTCTCAAGGGTTAAGTTATTTCCCCCTACCTCCCCCATATTACTTCCCTGGTGTTCTAGGGCTTCTATTCCAATATAACTTCCCCTGTGGTCTTGAGAGGGCCAAACATAATGAAAAGTGAGGAAACCACTTCAGGGACAAATGTAATGACTCTAAGGGCTAGATTTGGCCCGTGGGCCGGAGTTTTACATGTATGACCTACACCTATGACTTTTCCGAAAATGACAGCAAATGTTGGATATATCCCGCCGCTAATCGCAGCTGCTATGATTCCGATGACGATATATAGCCATTCTGGCTTATTTAACTCCAGGATTCTTCTAAGCGGTACTTCTTTATTCTAGAAAAGAATAACAAAATAACATTAGTTACAGGCCAGGCCACGGAAGCAGAAAATTTGGGCGTTTAACAGGCACCGAACAGGAAAAAAGGGCGCGGCCATTGACTCACATATTAAATATCGTTTAACAGGCACCGAACAGGAAAAAAGGGCGCCCGTGATAATTTATGTTTTCAAACTGCATCCGTGATAATTAATGTTTCCCAACTTCGCCGGCGACCAGTAACGTTTACACATAAAATAATACTTATTTATAGTTTTGAGTGAAATCGTAATGTAATATTTAAATAATCACTTTTCATAATTCATTATTTTCAACGTATAAAGTCGTCAACAAATAAATCGTAATATACTTTTTTTTTTTTTAATTAACACTCTGTAAACCATTATTATCCACCAAATAAACTGCGCAACAACAAAATCATAATATATCGTTTTTCACACTTAATACATATAAAACACTATTATCCATCTGATAAACCGAGCAATAGTGAAATCTGACGAATAATGGTTACAAATGTACTAAACCATATTTATCGTATTTAACTAAAACGTTATTTAAAATGTAATCACTTACTCTTTGTAAAACATTATTATCCACATAATAAAGTGATCACTAAGGGGGCATTTAGGGTAAGGCCACATACAGACATCAGACCATAGTCTTTGGAAAATGAAAGATCACAGACCAATCTTACCACCCTTCATGTAGTATGAGAGCCATACTCTACACAGTCTTTTCTATGGAGCTGAACTCCACATCCGAAAAAAATCATTGCAAGATGCTGCACACACAGATGCAGATACTGATCTTTTGTGTCTGTACAGCATCTGTGTGTGCAGCATCTTGCAATGATTTTTTTCTGATGTGGAGTTCAGCTCCATAGAAAAGACTGTGTAGAGTATGGCTCTTATACTACAGGAAGGGTGGTAAGATTGGTCTGTGATCTTTCATTTTCCAAAGACTATGGTCTGATGTCTGTATGTGGCCTTAGGCTCCACCAGGAGGGATTTAGGGTTAGGCACCACCAGGG